>NC_047663.1:12564961-13173711 GCF_011762505.2 Arvicanthis niloticus
ACATACCTAATTCACCTTTTCCATTATCTAGAAAGGTGTAGTAATTTGGAATCCCAAGGAGTATAAGGGCAAGCTGGTAGCTTTCTAGATATATGATTAGAATAGAGTGTCCCATCCTATCAAGTCTTAACATGCTATGTTGTTACAGTAGAATCCCAGGAAGGAGATTCATCTCCTTCTCTATTTCTGTAAATCAATATTCAGAGATCAGTAGATTAATCAAAATCATACAATAGCTAAAGAGCCTTCCCAGGGTCCTGCTGACAATCAATCTTCTCATAACCTCAAGTAGCCTCAATCCCATGCTAATTACTTGGTTTGGAAGACAGCAGGAAAACCCAGTGGAAAACCCAGACCCTTCCCAATGTGCTCCAAATTAATCAGAAATGAAGTCATCCATATGTGGTGCCAACCAAAAAGATTAAAAAATAACACATCATCCAATTCTATCAACATTCTATCAACAGAAGTGTTCATGACAACATTTTAAGGAGAAACTGGAGAGATGGTTTGGTTGTTTTCCAGAGGACTCCAATTCAGTTCCTAGTACCTGTCGGGCCTAACACAAGGTCTAATCTCCATTCCACCTACGCCCTACAGTCATAATTAACATGATGTTTTTCTTCTTCAGCCATCCGAAAGCAGACTCAACTGTGCCTTCTAAGACTAAATTTCCTCAAGCACTTTGCTTTTCTAGGATCTCAACGACAGACCATGACGTGCTTGCTTCCAAGTAGCCTAATGCTTGCTACATACCCTTTGCAGACATCCCCCTGCTGGGGTGCTCCTTCCCTGTTGTGATTATCCTATAGGTGCTCCCACAAGTCCAGCAGAGACAACGCCATCTCCTGAAACCTGCCTGTAATGCAGCCTTCTTCCGGCCAACTCTTCTGACTGAAGACCCCAGAGATGCATGTTGAGACCCAGACACGAACACTGAGATCCAGAGACACATGCTGAAGACTCCAGGGACACATGCCAGACCCAGAGACACTCACTACAGAAGACAGATCCAGACCTTCCGGCTACAAATGAACTCTTTTGCCAAAGTCACACAGCTAAAGTTACATGTTAGTAAGGAAAACATAATGTCTATTTAGATTAATCAGATGTTATTACCCTCAAACTGTACCACCTGTGTTCAATTGGTTCAATGATCCCTTGCCTTCCTAACCCCCACTCCCAACTCTCCTTACCCTTTGGCTTAATTGTGCCACACCCTATGGCCTTCATAGTGTTTTATTTTAACCCCCTCATCCAAAATTTTCACTAAAAAGAGTGAGATTTGGGCCATAAAGAGAAGGTTTGATCTCCCCAGTAGAGCTCTGGGTTTGAGATAGCCAGGGACCCAACAGGACATTGCCTGTCGGGGATGGCATATATCTCCCTGTGCTCCCAGATTCCAGACTACTCCATGTGGTCCACACCTCTCATTAACGTAGAGTTGCCCCTCCTTTTATGAAAGAAAAGAGAGTAGGATGTCAGGCCTAACACGAGGTCTAATCTCCATTCCACCTGAGACCTTCAGTAGGGTACACAGGTGGAGGGTGGGATGAACAGGCCCTAGAGAGATTTACATACTAATGAGGTACCTGAAGGCCAGAGGGTGGAGCCAATTAAGCATTCCTCCCCAGCCCCTCCCCCCTCTTCCCCTCCCTATTTAACTCGGGTCCGCCCTGGGTTTTGTGGGGTGTGCATCCAGATCCATCCACCATCCGCCATGTCAATAAACCAGTTTTGGAAACCTAAGGACTTCCTCATGTGTTGGGGCCCTGCTGTGAAGAACCGTGAGGAACTATGGAGAGGCCTTTAGTTAATGAGCAGCTGGGCCCAACTTCCAGCTGGAGGAACCCAGAGCATTCCTAGCCGACTACCCACAGCATGGCGGGATGAACCCTGGGATCCCCAGCAATATTTTTACCTACAAGTACCCACTTTGGGTGACTCTAATTCCAGCTCTAGGGGATCAGACATCTTTTTCTGCCCTTCATATGCACACACACACACGATCTTTTTAATGTTTAAAGAAAAGGAGATTCATTTTGGAATTAGCCTGCCTGATGAATGTGATATGAAAGGCATTTATCCTTGAAGTTGAAAGAAACATTGAATGCTTATGGTTTAGAACGGAACAGAATCACTGGAAAGCAAATGGATGACTATCACAGATAAATTGTTCTTACTTCAATACAAGACACATGGCCAAAAGTGACCTGCTTGACCAGGAGTCTGCAAACATTTCTTCAGTGGTGACTAACTGGCCCTCCTAGTCACAGTCTGTGGGTTTCTGGGGTTCAAAGGAAACTGGCAAAGTTAGCAGCAAATGAAATGGCTTCAAGTCAATAAGTAGGAAGACAGATCAAATCCAGCGAGTAGCTTAACTCTATTGTGATTTGGAGGAAGTGGAGATGAGTAACCCACAAAGTAATCGTTTAAATGGCAATCGTCTAGAAAGTCTGGAAAGAGGATAAGGAAGGAGAAAGCAAAGAGATGCCTGGAGTGACTTGTCTTCGGATCTGTACCATTCTGAACCAAAGACCATCTGACTCTTCTTTGCGTAGTGGCCACAGCCAGTTTTTGGCCATCCACTATCAGATTTTACTGGGGTTCTGTTTTTGTTTTAGTTTTTGTTTAACCCAAACCACAGCTGTTGAGCACTTAGTTCCAGCTGTCTGGCAATGACATTCTGTTTCTACTTGATATAAACGCTATGTATCCCTTTATGAATGGCCACTTCCTTTGCTTATCTGATAAGGACTTTTGAATAGCAGAGACATTTACACACGTGAGGGCTGCTACATGGGTGGGCTCAGATTTCTGAAGCATTGTGCTGCATGTCTGCTGTTTCAAACACAGGGATTTATAATGGAATGTGTTCTGTGGTTCAGAAGGTGCAAGAGCCTAGATCCCACATCTCTTAAGAAAGCCCAGAAAGGCAGAGTGTTGGCAAAGAAACCAGAAGAAGGGAAATATGGTGTCTAGGGGGAGAGAGATGGTGTCAGAGGGTGAGAATGGAGAGAGAAAGTTCTTCCACCACTTGAATCGTAATAAAAATCGATGAAATTTCAGGAGGTGGAAGATCGAGACATTGTAATCAGTGGAAGTAGGGGAGGTCAGTAAGCTATCAGAGCCTCTGAGACTAGAGAAGAGAAGCAACTTAGCACAAATACTGACACCCAATATAAAATGAAGACAGCATTGTTCTCTACCAAGAGGTCTATACAAGCTACTACTAACAGCAAAGACGTCAAAGACAGTGCTCATGGTTTTTATTTCTATTAAACCATGCGTCCTAGTTTGATTTTATGTCACTATAGGAGAACACTGACCAAGGGCAGACGAGAAGAAAGGGATTATTTCACCTTACAGGTTACAGACTTTAATAGAGCCAAGGCAGGAACCTGAAGGCAGGAACTGAAACAAGGACCACAGAGGAATGGTACTTACTGGTCTGCTCCTCATGTCTTGCTCCTCATGAGTTCCTATGCAACCCAGGCCTATGTGTCTAAGGGTGGAACCTCCCACAGTGGGCTGGGCCCTCATCAATGAATTAACAATTGAGAAAATGTCTCAGACATGGATGCAGGCCAATCTGATCTGAATAATTCTTCAGTTCAGGTTTCCTCTTCCTAGGTGACTTCAGGATTCCATCAGGTGGACATCTGAAGCTAACTTTGACTTTCCACCTCTTGCCAATATTTTTTATGTCGTAAGTTAGCACAGTTTTGCCAAGAGACAAATCATCTGCCTTTTGTCTTATTATTTAGAAGTCTTGTATAGAAAAACTAGTCCATCATTTATTTTCTGTCTTTGCACCTACAATAAATTGCTCATTGCCAGTCTATAGTCTTTAGTTACCAGATAGTGACCTCATTCCCAACCTAGAAGGAATGTTTTCCTAGATTTTTTCTAAGCCTGTTTTTTTTTTTCCTAGCAACTAACCAATGATACATGTAGGTTTACAGAGCTATATGTGTACCTTTTATTCTATAGGGGGGTCTTGAAATTAATTGTATCAATTTAGGAGTTCTATAAAACCCATCAATTCTTCCACACAGCATTTCTACATGAAAGTACATCTTTATATTGATTCTGTAAGAAATCTACCCAATAGGGTGGGCCGATGCCCAGGAATCATTAGGCTATGTAAGAGTGGCAAGAAAGGCAAATCAGCAGCAAGAAGCAATCAATCCTGTGATGATGTTTCTGAGAACCCTGCATCTCAAAGCACATCCATCACAGCCATGTAAACAGGTGGACCATCTCCAGAAAACTTACTTTCTCGACTTAGCCTTTCCTAGATGGGTTCTAACAGAAGACATTAAATATTACAAAGTTTAGCTGTGGCATGTGATCCAGCCTTGGCTCCCTCTGGGCCACAACTTCTGTGTGTTGACTTTAAGGAAACAATTCTCAGGAGATTGCATCTCAATGGTGCTGGTCTTACTAACCCCAGCTGACCACCATCCTTTGCTCAAGTAAAGCCCAGAAGGTTTCACTTCCAAAGATTGTTAGTTCAAGTATGTCAAACAAAGAGCCTTGATGGGACTCTCAAATTTCCCTCAGAAATTTCACAAATCAGATCTTCAGTCCTATCCTCTAAATTCCCACAGAATGGCCTTAAGCTATTAATACTCAGTGGTTTTTCCAGCCCATAGCTCTAGAATCCTCCCCCAAACACCATGCCAAGGTCTATCATAGCAGGACCCTATTCTCTGGTACCAATTTCTGTCCTGCTAAGCTTTTCTGTTGCTGTGGGAAAAGCACTGTCCAAAAGCAACCTGAGGAGAAAGTGATTTATTTTATCTTATAGTCTGTCATCTGGTAAGGCCAATACAGAAATTAATGCAGGAATTTGGAGGCTGGTACTAAAGAAGAGACCATGGAGAAATGCTGCTTGCTGGCTTCCACCACCGCCAAGAAATGCACACAAGTCTTCTATAGCCCGTGCTTGCCTGCCTACGAATGGTACTGCACACAGTGGGCTGGACCCTCTATTAACTAGAAATTAAGAAAATTAATTACAGACTTTATCAAAGGCCAATCTGATGTGGAAATTTTTTCAGTTGAATTCTCTCTTCTCAAGTATCTCAAAGTGTGTCAAGCTGATAGCTGGCCCTAACTGTGGTATCATGATAATTCGGTTTTATATTCCAGAAACTTGGGAACAAAGAATGGACAAGTGCTCTATCTTTGCTGTTCCCTTAATTTTGATTGAAATAATTACCAAGATATAGAGTAAATAATAGTCTAATAAGTCTCTTTAGCAGGCAGGGTAGGCACTTTCAGCCCTATTAATATATCTATATTAGATGTGGGAGTTGAATGGTATTAAGTTCTATTACACACTTCATCTTGGGGCAGCTAATTATGTTAATATATATTAAAATATAACCAAGGTACTATCTCAATGGAGGCTGGAGCTCTATCATCTCCTTCCCCTTGGGATCTGTCTTACTTTTCTACTGCTGTAATAAAGCATCATGAGCTTATAGAAGGAAGGGTTTGGTGCTTATAGTTCCGTATGGATGGATAAAAGTCCATCACCCTCATGGCATGAAGCATGACAGAAGTCATATATGGCTAGGGAGCAGCAGCTGACAAATAGGAAGCAGAGAGCACACTGGGAATGGCATGATGCTTTTGAAACTGCAAAGCCCACTCCTAATGACACACCTCCAACCAACAAGGCCATACATCCTGGTCCTTCCAAAACAGTTCCACTAACTGAGAACCAAGTATTCAAGCATATGGATGTCTAAGGGCTAGTCTCATTGGAACCACCTGATATGAAACTGATAGACTAATGTGTCTCAAATGTATGGATATTTTATTAGGCATTTCCCATAATATCAATAGCAGGGCAACAATACTTGTATCATTTAACATTTATCATTGTATCTTGGTTTTTAAGACTGAGGCCAAATTTTTAAAATTGAGGCCAAAGGGTTTGTTTGCTTTTCCGTGCTGTTTTTTCTCTTGGGATGTTTGCAAGGAACAGGTGTAGAAAGCATGGGAGTTACTCAGTAATTGTTTATTGCCCCCTGTAGAAAAAAATTACGCCTATTAAATTAAACATGCAAGTATTTGTAAGAGAAAATTACAGGATAATAGCATAACATTCTGGTTTGTGTGTCCTTGTGTTTCATGTATGTGTCCATGTGTGTGAAATGGGCATGTCTTCGTGTCAGTATGAGTGCATGTTGATGTCAGAGGCTGAGGTCTGGGGTTCTCTCTTGATCATTCTTGACTTATTTTTTGAGATGGGTTCTTTGTTTATTTTAGAGCTCATTGGTCCAGGTAGGGCTGGTGGCCAGTGAGCTCTACTCTACAGTGCTGGGATTACAGATGAACACAACCAACCCAGGCTTTTTAATAGACTTGAAATGGATACTAGAGATCTCACCTTAGATCCTTTTGTTTGTACAACAGGCATTTTACTGATTGAGCCATATTCCCAGTTTCCTAACGTTCTCATTTGTTCCTTCTTGTTTTGAAGTAAAGGAATGAAGCCGGCTTACACACAATAATAAAAACATAACTCTGTATCTGGACAAGGGTAAAAAAAAAAAAAAAAAAAAAAAAACAGAAAAACCCTACTAACATGTGGAAAACACATAATGTGAGGAGGTAAATGGTGGATAAAAAAATTAGGCACATAGAAAGTTATATTCCATCTCAATTTCCACAAATGGTTTTTAGAAGAAAATGCTAAAACTTCCCACCATCAGAAGTGGCTACAGTTGTATCTCTGAGGGATTAACCGCATCTCTCCAGCCACGTTTCGCAATCAATGGACACTTGAAACCACTACAGCTGCTAAAGACCTCTGGGACAGAAAGATGCATGCGTGAGGAATATCCCACAAACTAGAGAGGAAATGAAGACATGGGAGTTCGGTTGTTTTCTTCGTAAAAAAGATAGCTCTAGAATGCTTGCATTGTTTTCTGTTTAAAAAAAATAGAAATGTTTATATACAAGAACCTTAAATTCATCCGCCAGATTTCCCAGAACAACCATGAAGCGTCCAGCAAAAAGCAACATGAAGTCAGATGTTCCCTTCACAGAGACTATTGCAAAACTAGATGAAATGTTAAATGGATAAAGGGACCATCCTGAAGTGCGGATGGAAAGACCTGAAAAAGAAACCTAATTAGACCCATTCCCTTGATAAAAATGGTTTCTGTGGTGGAACAATAGCAAGCACCTGGTGCTCCTGTCGGACAGTTCCAGGACAGCCAGGGCAACATAGAAAAACCCCCCTCTCTCTCTTTCTTTCTCTCTCTCTCTCTCTCTCTCTCTCTCTCTCTCTCTCTCTCTCTCTCTCTCTCTCTCTCTCACTCATACACACACACACACACACACACACACACACACACACACACAAATATGCTCTACCTGGCAGAAGCAGATCACCAAGGGTAGACCTTTAAAAGTTACACCTGAACCTGGTTCTAGACCATCTTCTGTCCTCTTAGATAAGCAGAATCTGGAATCTACAGGCTCTCTTTGCCACCATGCCTTCCCTCCACCATGATGGACTGAACTCCCTCCAAATCCATGAGCCAAAACGAACATTTCCTCCCTGAATTTTGTTGTTGTTGTTGTTGTTAGACATTCCATTCTTAAAGCAAAAGTGACTGAAACTCCTGTCTACAGACCTTTGGATGTGCGGAAGACATCATGACAGATGACAAAGTTTGAAAGCTGAGGAGAGATATGAGAACAGTGCCCTTTCTTGGTTCTCACCTGGGTCATGCAGCAACTGGAAAAGTCCTTCCATGCCTTAAGTGTCTGCATTATAATCTCTGCCTAAATTGTTGTGTGATTTCCAAAGTGAAAAGATGCTGGGGAAATCTGTAAGGAGTCTATCTCAGTCTTTGTCAGCTCAACCTATCCAGTGACTTAGTGTCACTCAACCATAGTTTCCATGTGACTGGGGGCATTTGGAGACAACAAAAGGAATCACTTATAAAACTGGCTACATTATTACCGAGAGATAAAGGTAGGTGTGGTAGTTTGAATATGCTTGATCCAGTGAATGGTACTATTTGGAGGTGTGGCCTTGTTGGAGGAAGTGTGCCCCTGTGGGGTGGGTTTTGAGAGCTTCCTCCTAGCTGTCTCAGGATGCCAGTTTTCTCCTGTTTGCCTTCAGAACAAGATGTTGAATTCTCAGCTCCACCTGAACCATACCTGCCTGGATGCTGCTATGCTCCCGCCTTGATGATAATGAACTGAAACTCTGAATCTGTAAGCCAGCCCCAATTAAATGCTGTCCTCATAAGAGTTGCTTTGATCATGGTGTCTGTTCACAGCAGTAAAACTCTAACCAAGACAGTAGGGTAGTGATGGGCATGCACCATAAAACATACGCCCAATACAGACATATAGAACAAGGCAAGACAAGACCCTCACAACACAGGGAATAAACTGGAGTAGCGTGCACTGTGAGAATGTACCCACACCAAAGGCAAAGGCTCAGGATTGTGTAAACTGAACCTTTTCTAGTGGGAGGTGGGCACCAGCAAGGATCAATGGGTACATGACCTCTTTGCCTTCCTGACTGGCTTTCAATCAAAATAGCGACATATTTAGTGAAAACGACCTGAATCAAACTCATCTATCCAGTTAGGGATTTTTCTTTTCCAGCTTTCTGATGAGATGAGACAATACACCCATATAATGACTCACGAATATTCACACACATAAGTCTGTGGCACCACCAGCAACTCAAGAGGTGTTCCACTCCCAAGCCAATGCATCCAGCGAGTGCTTTGTGGACACTTTAAACATCTTGAAAGAAATGAGAGAAGTCCATCTAGCTGATGTTTAAAGGTTTGGTGTAAAGGTGTTTGGGGCCTTCACAAAAATTCTAGAAAAGAATTAGTCTCGAGAACCAAAAGTGAGGTGGTAGGAAATTACGACTGTCCTGGCAGACACTCTGTCTCAGGATCACAACGTCACCACTACCAGAAAATCATAGATGCCCAAAGCATTGGATGCAGCCACTGAATCTCAGTATGGTTGGTCAATACTACCACAATAAATTTGTCTCTTCTTTCCTTTTAGCAATTACCTTCCCTAGGTTGAAAAGCCCAAGCAGGAATATCATAGCTGGGTATCTCTGCTTTACCCAGGTTTTCTCAGGGAAGAAAAAAAAAAAAAAGCATTTGGTTTCCATAATGGGCAGCCTAGTCTTGCCATTTACCAAAGCTTAAAATGTATATACTGCTCAATTACCATACTCAAAGAATTGTGTTCTGTTTAAGAAGGCTTGCATGATGGTTTATGGTTAGAGGAAGCTCTTGGTTTGAGTACAGAAAACTTCAGAGAGTGGGGGAAAATGACTCATAGTGAAGGCGAATAGTCCCTCAAAAGACAGCCTCTCAGGAGAGAACATCTGGGATGAGAGTGGCTCTGGAAGGGTTTGTGAGCAAAGACTATCCCTCAATGACAACAGAACATCAGATTTGTTGCAGGTGTTTTTGCTCCATGCCTTGGGGCTAGCACTCATTTTAATATTCATCAATTATTATAACTCTTAAATTTTTGAAATGTACAGGCCTCATACAAGATCTTTTTTTCACACCCCAATAAAACATTCTAGACCAAAATAAAGCCACTACATGCAAGCTCTTTATGCAAAGATTTCTCTAGTTGATTAGTCTTTGTATTTCCCCAGGATTGTACCTCAAATTCACATCCCTACCACCTCAAACATCGTCCTGTACCTCAGCCTGGCTGGGGGTCACCTTGTTCTAATCCTCAATGGCCTTATTATGAATCACCAGCCTCCAGAATTGCCAATGCTTCTGTTGGATCCCAGATTCTCTTTGAGCCATACTCTGAGGGCTTTAATCTCCCTTTCCCTCAAATCTAAACTGGCCGTATCTGTGCAATTTTTGTCAAGCATCAAACACTTACTCTGATAAGAAATACTTTGCAACTTTGTTAATATTTCAAGTGTTGGTTTTCAAAGTTAAGAGAGAAATCTGAAGGGCCACAAAAGGGATCAACCATCAGAGGCAAATGAAAAAAAAAAATTCATAAGACCCTTTGCTTTGGATTTCTTGTTTGGGATCTTGCAATTGATGCCATTCAAAACTACATATACTTTATTTTATGGCTGCTACAAGGGAGAGGAGAAGCTCAAATTGAAAGTACTGAAACACTTTGATAAATGCTGGGAGAAAAACAAAATACCTGGGCTCTTACCTAAACCACCTTTGAAAAGCAACTGCATCAAAGAGGAAGTCCTCGTTTTGTTTGCTGTAGAGACTTTGGCACGTGATGAACCAGCCATCCTGCAATGCCCTGGAAAACTTCTCCCAAACACAATCAGGATTTAACTGCACAGGAGAATAATGGAGCCTCATGGGGCTTTCATTGTTACTCTAATAACTCAGTAAAGTTTTGGTGTAGAATCTTCAGAGAATAAAGAGAAGGAAAATGAGAATTGTACAAGCGTGTTCCCACTCAAAGATCTCTCCAATGGAGCTTGCTGTGAAGAAGCCACCATGCCTGGCAGAATCTAACCCAAAGACAGCAGCAAAGCCTGGGCTGTTTGTGGGAAAAGGAGAGACATACTTCAACAAGTGTTTCAGTTACCCATTCGTGAATGACTGCTGGTACAGTGTGCCCATAATTTGTCAATCGTACTAGAAGGCCATGAGTTCTGTGGTAGCAGAGAGTGGGGAAGAGAAAGAAGTTAATATTTGTTTTCTCTGCTCTTTGCTATGTTCTTCCGAAGTGCACGATCTCCTTTCCGAGATAAATATATCCTTCCTTCCCATTCCAAGTCAGCAGAGATTGGGGGAGTTGCAAATTTATAATGGATTTGAAAGATCCAAATAAATTAGACAACGGGCGGACCAGAAACTGTAGAGAATTCTTGTGTAGAAGAAAAAGAAGAAGCTAGAAAAAGCATGCTGAAAATGGAAATGTGTCCTAAAACACGGATCACAGAGGACCACAGATAAAGAGAGGGAAGGTAGATACAGAGCTCCACCCCCAGAGAAGTAGACACTGGGAGAAGCAGGGTACAGGATCCCAATGATATGGTGACTCTGGGACAGGCTGCTGGTTTACGTTTCTCACATGGGCCAGCCGTTCTTGGGCAACACAGCTAAGAAATAGAAATGGACAGTGGAGAATAGCACCAGACCAAGATGGAGGGTTGTGAATGTCCTCTAGAGCAGCACTGTATAGGCCAGCCTGCAAGCTTTTACCTTGTCTGCTATTGCTTGCAGAGTCCATAGCATCTGATGGAGCCAATGGGTTGTTCATGCCTCCAATATGGCGCATTCTTTCCCACTGAGGTCATTCCGCTTGGTTGCTGCTGCTTCCCTCCTGTATCTGGCACCCTTTTCTTCTACCTAAGTCAGGTTGGATGCTGCTCAGGGATGTTCCAGAGCATTCTC
Source organism: Arvicanthis niloticus (assembly GCF_011762505.2). NCBI lineage: Eukaryota > Metazoa > Chordata > Mammalia > Rodentia > Muridae > Arvicanthis > Arvicanthis niloticus. Next base: position 12,576,382 of record NC_047663.1, read on the forward strand.
TGAAGAGGCAGCCCAGGAGGTGTTACTTCTCACCAAGGAGTGTTGCTATAGCACATTACCTGTCTCTCTGCCTGCCAACATCACTGCCTCTGGAGTCCCTAGTAACCTACATTCTCTGTGGTGTGCCAATCTCTCTCTTCCTTCTACCCTAAAAGTGAAACTTTCAAGAGTTTGCTCATGGGACTCAAGAAATGTATGGTTACGAATAGCATCCATCTGATGGACAAGTGGAAAAGAAACATGCTAAAGAGATCCAGCAGAGCTGTAGAGAGAAGCTGATCTTAAGTGGAGATTTTGTGGCAGTTGTTTTATTTAATTGGGGTTTTGTATTGGCTATTTTTCTGTTACAGTAATAAAATACCATGGCCAGAAGCATCATAAGGAAGAAAGTTTGTTTTAGCCTACAATTCTAAAAGTTCATAATTTGCCTGGGAAGGCATGACAACAGGAACAGAATGCTGAGACATCACATCGTTTACAAATGATGCAGGAAGCAGAAAGAGACTGGACCAGAAGTAGGATGAGCCTACAAATCCTCAGAGACCGCCCCCAGTGGCATACTTCCCCCAGCAAGGTTCCATATCCTAAAAGTTCCACAAAGCATCGCCAACTGGGGAATAAGTGTTCAAATACGTGGAGCTGTGGGGGGGGACAGCCATCATTCAAACCATCACAGTTTAGATAGACTTTCTCAGCACTTACAGTTGAGCAGGAAAATTATACATGTATAACCTTCAGCCACTCCCACCACAGTACATTTGTTACAAAGTTCATGGCTCATGCACTGTGGTTCTCACATTCCTTACTCTCCACCAAGTCCATGCTTAGTGTAGTGTTCAGTATGAATTTAGGGCACATGTATCCTCCAAGGTGGTCCCACTATCCTAATAGGGTGTGTCTTTGCGCTCTCTCTCTCTCTCTCTCTCTCTCTCTCTGTGTGTGTGTGTGTGTGTCTTTCTCTCTCCATCTCTTATGCAGACATTGTGTTCTAATCAAATATAGTCACTTTTCTCTTTCCTGATCATGGTATTTTGAAGATACAGTAGGATTGAAAGAATCCAGAGCCCATAATAAATATAGTTATATAGTTGTGTCAGGTAGAGACACTTGCTGTCAAGCCTGATGACTTGAGTTTGATCCCTAGGCTGGACTTGCAAAAGGAGAAAAACAGTTCCAAAAGTTGTCCTTCACAAGTGTGTCAAGGCTGACAGGTGCATACATGCCTATGCACACACAGTCAATAAATAAATAAATAAATAAATAAATTTATTTTAAAAATAAAACAGGGGCTGGCGAGATGACTTGCTGGTTAAGAACACTTACTGCTCTTATCAAAGACCCTAGTTTGGGTTCTACCATCTATACAAGATACCTCATAATCATCTGTAACCCTGACAACCTTTCTGGCAAATGCCTATACAGAGATACACACATATTCACGTAATTAAAACATTTCAAACCTAAAATACATCAATTATCTCTAATGCTTTATATGCATTTGTCAGTGAATTTTTTCCCAGAGAATAAGATGTGCTGTTTTTATAAAAGATAATTATACAGTTGTGTGACTAAACAGAGAATTGTTATAGCAGGTGTTGGCAAAGGCAGGTTCATAAACCTGCTCCAAGGGGAACCTGATTTAGAGATACTTGAGAGAAACCATATTTTATTTTTAAAATTAAAACATTAATTTGTATCCACATAGATGCTCCCCAAGCTTTGGATCAGCTTCCACAAGAACTTGGGCTTTCTGCTTATTCAGGGATAGCCTAGATTGCAGGCTATCAAAGGGCCATGCCAGTAAGATGGATTTGCACTCACACCAGCTCATTCAAGAGCTTTAGTGGTTTAGTGGCTAAGGCTTTGTCAAGTGTGGTTTGTGGGAACTATCACTTTGGGAAATAGAATATATCAGCCTTGATATTAAACTATCAATAACTATCATGATATTAGTTCTTAAAACCCATCACACATTTCTGTGCCCTAGCCCTAAGAGAAGATAATCGCTTTGTCTTTTAGTTATAAATATTTAAAGGTTTTTTTCCTTTTGAAATGGCAAAGCATATTTTTTTCCAGCATGACATGTGAGACAGGCAGCTCTTGCTTTTTCCCCAGCACCTCTTCCATCTTTACTCTTTGAACGCGCTTTTTCTCGAGAGAACCCAGTCTCCTACAGCACGGTTGAGTCCAGTGGAATCCCGGGGAGCCTAGACAGCAAGCCTGTGACCCAGGAAAAGACGCTGTTTGTTACTCTGGAGGTCAGAGCTAGAGCCGATCTTACTTCAATAGTGACGGTTACATTAAGGAGACAGAGCTCAGAGCTGTCTGCATATGGCTTCAGCATCAGGGAGAAGCAGAGACTGGAGAAACTACACTGATATTCAGACAAGTAGAAGTTAGAGGTTATGGGCGTCAGTGTGCGTCACTTGTTTCAAGAATCCTGAGTTAGTTTAGATGAGAACTTTCCGGAAGTTACATCAAAGGAGATGGGTAAAGATGAGCAGGCAGGGTCCAATCCCCGGGAGCTCTGGGGGCTCTAGCTGATTGACACTGTTGCTCCCCCCATGGGGCTGCAAACCCCCTCAGCTCCTCAGTTCCTTCTCCAACTCTTCCATCGAGGAGCCCACACCCAGTCCAATGGTTGGCTGTGAGCATCTGCCTCTGTATTTGTCAGTCTCTGGCTAAGTCTCTCAGGAGACAGCCATACCAGTCTTCCATCAGCAAGCACGTCCCAGCATCCACAGAATAGATCCTTTTCATTTTTGCATGCTGGGAATGTACCACACATTAGTCATCCCATAAAGCATAAGTTGAGTTGGTAAACAAAATAAGTGGTTTAGTCATCAGAGAAGTGCAAACAGTGATACATGCATACATCGTTGTGAAAAGAAAGAGCCAAAGTTTCCTGAAGCAAGAATCTCATTGACAAGTTGACACATTGACAAATGTGTTATAATTAACTTAAAACTGTGCTATGACTTTAAAAAATAGACATTATTGAAATCTGGGAAATGTTGCTTATTGATAAAACATCAACATACTATGTGCAAAGGGACTTGGGTCTGTACACACACACACACACAGAGGGGCAATCCCTCACACTCAGGCATGCACACATATAAATACACACATGCACAGAGGCATAACTGATATTTGCATATGGGGCAACAACCAAGACTGGTTTGTGTAATGTAGCTCCCACTGTTGGGTCTACTAAGAACCTCCTAAAATCTACAGCTTTTCCTGAGGTCTCAGCCCGCAGGCACTGCAATGCACATCAGGGACACCGAATGATTGTCGGCCCGCCGCGGTTCCATGCTTACTCGTTATGCAGATGCTGCAACGAACTCACTTAACACATGGTCAGAAACTGGGTACATATTTTTAAATAACCACAATTATCTGGCAACATTATTATAAAATTAAATGAACATCTTAAATAGCTGAGCACCAATTTCTTCAAAGGAGACTTTCTCTTCTGGTTCTCATCTATATTTGACTTAAATCCTTCTTAACTTTGGACTCACTAATAAAGGTCAGATGAAGCTCTGGCAGATTAAAATTTGGCATTTAACTGAGTAATTGAAAAAAGGAGAAGAAAAGGAAGGAGGAGAAGAGGAAGAAGAAGAGGAGGAGGGGGAGGAGGAAGAAGAGGAGGAGGAGAAGGCGAATCCAAAGCCCCAACAACAGATGAGAAAACGATGTGTGTGCTTGTTGACTGGCAGAATTATAATTTTGGGATTGTGTGCTAAGTTGCTGTTATAAGTATATTCCAACAGGAAGGAGATAATCATTTTTTTTTGTTTTATAGTAATTCAATAACTGCTAGGAAGCCTCACAGCAGCAGATCAATGACAAATGGCTGGTTCTTTATTGGTCAGTTGCTTTTCCTTTGTGTTGGTCCCCAAGTTGAGGGACTCTGTGCTCTGAAACATTAGGCCCCTGTCTTGTGTAAGGTTATTGTTTCTCATGCTTTAACTAAATTAGCAAGAAAAACACCCCACCCCCCCCAAATACAAGAAAAACTTTTGCAAAGATCTTCACTCCAAGGATCCAGGCTCTACCAATGAGGTTTGCCACATCCCCTGGAAATCTGTCTTACGAATATGCTAATTATTTAAAATGTCTGCCTCATCCTAATTGCCCAGGCAGTGTGGGACAAGTGGCATATTTGTAATCTCGATTGATTATATATACATTAGGTTCTATGTAGATCTCATTTTGAGGGCTATTTGGCCCATTTAATTGTTCTTTGTTAATAGTTCCCCTGTCAATTAATCAATTAGTTAATTTTCTTTGGAGGAGAATGCTATTGAAGGAAAAGAGCAAAATTGTTTCATAAAATATGAAAATCTTTGAATTTTATTTTTATTATATACATACACAAAAAGGCACACTTGCACCCACAAACATGTATGCTCCCCACCCTAGACACTAATAGGCATACACACACATGCATACTCTGTCACAATAGAGGGGCCAGATATATGGCTCAGTCAGTAAAATGCTTACCAGGCAAGCCTGAGGATCTGAGTTCAGATTCATGGCCGCCATTTGGGAAAAGCTGGGTTCCACGGTAATCCTAGTGGCCCTGTTATCCTAGTGCTGAGTGGAGGCAAGAGGATGCCTTGCACTTACCAGCCAGTTGGCCTATCCAAATTAGTGAGCTCCAGGTTCAGTGACAGACCTCAAGAAAAGTAAAGTGGAGAGCAACCGAGGAAGATAATAATGTTGGCCTTTGACCTTCACTTGCATGCTCTCACATTTGCATGGGTGCACACATGTGCACACACGTGAACATGAATACACGCTGAAAATGTCATTTATTTTCTCTGTTCTTGTTTTCTCACTGTACATATTTATACTTTATATAAATAAGTATATATTATACATGCACGCACAGGTACACCATGTACATATTTGTGTGCACATGTAATATATAATGTTACCTTTATAAATCAACTATTGAGTTTTCCTAAACAGCCTTCACTTTTTGGGGGGGGGGGGTCATAAGAGAGACTCTGGCCACATATATGGCAGAGGATGGCCTGGTTGACAACAGTGGGAAGAATGCCCCAGTGTAGGGGCATCGAATGCCAGGGCAGGAAGACAGGAGTGGGTGGGTAAGTCAGGGAGCATCCTCATAGAGGCAGGGGGAGGGGGTGGGATGGGGGGGAGCTCTGAAGGGAAGATCTGGGAAGGGGAAAACATTTGAAATGTAAATAAAAATATCCAATAAAAAAAAAAAGAAAGAAAAGGCTATACACTCTACTTTCAAGAATCACAACTAAATAGAAGAAGTAGAAAATAAATTAGATGATTCCAATAAAATATTATAAGTCCCTGAGTGTAAATAGTGTATTGGAGAACCAGTGAAGAGGGAGTTAAGAGAGCACTTCTGGGCAATTTTTCTCCACAGTGGCCACCATCATCTTTGTCTTCTAACCTACCATAATATGAAAGGGAAGTATGGACATTAATATGTTATTAAAAGGCTGGATAAATACCTTGGCTAGTAAAGTACTTGCCATACAAGCAAGAGAACCTATGTTTGAGTCCTAGAACCATGTAAGGAAGCTGGGCGTGGCGGCATGTGTCTGTAATCCCAGCAATGGGAAATAGAGTAAAGTCAATCCCTGGGACTCTATAACCAGTCAAGCTAGGCAAATAGGTGAGTTGTGGGGTAATGATGAGAACTGTCACTAAAAAAAATTAAGATATATAGTGTGCTAAAGAACAAACCACAGCTACGTAACTGTATGCTCACCCACACCTGAGCAAAAATGAATGTGCACACAAAGATACATGCATGATGTATCATTAAGTGTAAGAACATAACTCTCAATCTAAATTTTAAAATAAAATTCATATAAAACTTTACTCCCAAAAAATTTTGAGGAGAAATGGCTCGGGATAAAAAAATACCAAGACATGATTTTAGGCTCAAATAAAATAATGTTACTGCCATATGTGCTTTCTCTCTGGTTTTGCTTACTAAATTACCTACTAGCTAGCTCCAATAAAGTGTAGTTACTTCCATCAGGGAAGGGGAGGAGAGATGGGAGGAGGAGCTGTGGGAGGAGGAGCTGTGGGAGTAGAGAACTGGGAGGAGGGGGCAGATATTGGGATGTAAAGTGAATAAATTAATAAGTTAATGAAAAAAGTCGTGAACTACCACAAAAAATAAGATGATAAATTCTAACCTGACTCATTTTCTCCTTAGTCTATTCTCTCTCCCTTGGATCTCCAGGCTGATACTTCTTTGTACTTTGTAGAAGACACCTACTGCTCCTTCAACCAGCAGCCCAGCTACATGTGAGATACAGGTTGTAATTTATGTCCTTGCTTAGAGGAAAGAAGAATATGAAACACTTGTAATTTTATGGTTTTCTTGTTGGACTCAGCAATTAATTATGGTTAAATATTATCTCAGTCTCTCGAGGAAGTTATGAAGTCCTTAACCCCTGACACCTAGCTGACAATGATAAGAGGCTAAAGGAAGCCTCATCTTGGGACTGAGCCCTGATTTTCTGAGCCAACTTGAAAAGAAGAGTCTGGTGTTTGCCTTGAGTCATGCTGCTTGAATTAGAACTTTTCTCATCCTTCTTCTACTAATGTGGGAACTTAGGGTTTCAGTCACTCTCAACAGATTAGACACTGGTGCTGTTTCTTATTAAGCTCTGGATTCCTCGCAGCTGTAGAAAATTTTCAAGTCAACATCGGAGAAGGCTAGCTCCCCAGTAATCGTTTTTCTTCTGAAGAACTGCACATAAATAATAAATCAACTCACATCCGTAGCCAATCTGGCAAAGGTGAAAACTATCTAGTTCAAGTGAATGTTGTTCTCATTAAAGAGGTCTGCTGGACAAGAGACCATGTTCTCTTCCATCGAAACTAATATTAAGATACAGGGGCACCTGCCTGGAATCCCAGCAGCTGAGAGCCCAAGATAGGGGAAATACAAGTTAGAAGCCAGGGAAGGCTATATGTCAAGTTCAAGGCCAGGCTGAATGCAGTGAGTAGTGAGATTCTGTCTCAACAAGACAGAAAAAAAAAAGAAAGGAAGGAAGAAAAAAAGAGAACAAAAATGTCTTATTTTGAGGTAAGAATATGTATGTGCATTAAAATACTGATAGAAACACCATAGCTAAAAGGCATGGTATGGTTTGTCATGTTCTATAGATTAAAGGCATAAGAAAATAGGGTCAAAAGATGCTACAGACAAGAGCTTTGCAAAATAGGGCAAGCAACATTGTATCATGGCTTGAGGAGGAGCTCATGGGGCTAACAGACCTGAAACGCTTCGGGTAGAGGAGGAGGGTCATTTTATACCCAGTGGTATAGTCACTGGGAGCTTGGCCATCCTCTAGTAAATAACGCCCCACTCATGCTCCTGAGAGCAACAGTGATTAAACTCAGTGGGTCACAAAGATACAAGGTTCAACTCAAAACACAAGAAAGTAGTAATGGAAATTTATTGGAAAGAAAGAGTGCAGAGGGATTAGAGTGGGAGAAGATAGTAGTGGGCCGTGAAACTGGCCAGGACATACTGCATATGTGTTAGAGCACACACACACACACACACACACACGCTCTCTCTCCCTTTTCTTCTTCCTCTCCCGCCCCCCAGAAGTTGGGTCTTTGCCTTCCTTTAGTTCTTTGATTCAGAGCACTGTCAAGAAAACAAACAGGGCCTTGCAAGAAGCAAGATAAACACATAGTCCTATGTAGTGTCTGTGTGCACATATGGGCCAGGTTGAATCAATCACGTGGTATTATAGTGTCAGAGAAGGTGTTAGTGAACCCCCTAAAAATAGACAGGAGCTAATCCGATGCAAATCACACCAGGGCCTTTATTGGAGCTAGCGAGCTACCTCGGGCTCAGTCCATTGCCCACATACAAGATAGTTTTGCTAGAGAGACGTCCCAAACATCAGGGTAAGGCTTTATAGAAAGCAACAAGCTGGGGGTGGGAGTAAGCGTTTCTAGCCTGGCAAGCATCTAATTGGAAAGCTACTGTGGCCTTTAACATACCCCAGTCTATGGTCTGATGAGTTCTCAGACAGTATAAGCAGTAAAGCGTGGCTCAATGTTAGGTTAATATGGCTTTTAATTCTAGCTAAGCTAATCTCTTGTTATCTGATATCTATTAACTTACTTAGCTTGATAAACACTGTCATAAACATGGCTGAACAGTGAGCATCGAATGCCTGTTTTGCGAACCTCGGCCCACGTTTGGAGTCTGCCAAACACAGTGAGGCATTTCAGTTCTACTAGGTAAGCAATTTGTTTTATCCCCTTGCAACTGAGAGGTCAAATCTTTTAAATTCAGGCTCCATTTTAAAGAACTTAAGCTCAGGCAAACTAACAGGTCAGTACTGAGCATTAGTTTCCAAGTTAATCCCCAACAAACCCGAGCCTAGCTCCAGTCTCTAGGTGAAGCTCCAACAAGACTTGCATCTCCAGGTTACACCCCCAACAAGACCAGCATCTCCAGGATATTCCTCCAACAAATCTACACCCCCAGGTTACAAGCTTGCCCCCTGCAATGCAGAGGGAAACAGAAATTAAGTTCATGATTTGACTCCCAGCACCAGCCAATTATGCTAAAGGACATAGTAGCTTTCCAATTAGATGCATGCACACTCACCCCCTGCTTGCTGCTTTCTATAAAGCTTTGTCCCATAGATGTTTGGGGCTTCTTACCACCAAAACTGTCCTGCATGTCAGCAGTGCACTGAGGGGCCCAAGCTAGCTGGAATAAAAGGCCATGTTGTGATTTGCATCAGATCAGCTCCTGTCTGATTTGTGGAGTTCACTTCCCTGGCACTACACAGTAATACAGCCAGCAGTATCCAGCTCTCTGCTCCTAAAGACACTGCGCCCCAAGATCTCCTAATGAGAGAGTTTTTACCAACTCTCACAACTCAGTAGGTAACCAGAACGTGAGAAATAAGGAGATAATAAATAAATAAGTATTACAAGATTTTCTCTTCATCACAAACCTATTAAGAAGCCAGTCTTGGCTTCTAGACCCTAGAATTCAGAGTGGAGGGTTAATGTTTCATGAGTGCAGAGTTCCGTGTTCCAAGCTGAAGGGAGGTTCTAGGGAGAGAAATTAGTGACAGGTGCCCAGAAATGTGAGTGTAACCACTGCCACCAAAATGCATTTAGAAATTGTAAAAAAAAAAAAAAAAAAAAAAAGAGAGAGAGAGAGAGAGATAAGTTTTTATGCATATTTGTCACAATTTTAAAATGTGTGTGTATATATCTATATCCATAACATACATGTGTATATATAGTCTATAACATACATGTGTATATATCTCCTATAACATACATGTGTGTATATATCCTATAACATGCATTTGTATATATATATATATATATATATCCTATAACATACATGTTATATATGCCCTATAACATGCATTTGTGTATATATATCCTATAACATACATGTTATATATGCCCTATAACATGCATTTGTGTATATATATCCTATAACATACATGTTATATATGCCCTATAACATGTATTTGTGTGTATATATATATATATATCCTATAACATATATGTGTATATATATCCTATAACATAGACATATATATATATATAATATAACATGCATTTGTGTGTATATATATATATATCCTATAACATACATGTTATATATATCCTATAACATGCATTTGTGTATATGTATCCTATAACATACATGTTATATATATCCTATAACATGTATTTGTGTGTGTATATATATGTATATATCCTATAACATATATGTGTGTGTGTATATGCTATAACATATATGTGTATATATATCCTATAACATAGACATATATATTATATAACATACAGTATACATTATATATATATATATATATCCTATAACATACATATATGCTCAGCTGTGATAACTATGTGTTGCCTCCTGTCTTCATCATGATATGCGTCCCCCTGAAGAGACCATGACACTGAGGTTTCATGACAACTTTACAAAGGACCAAATCATTTCATAAAATATTAGAGTTTAATCCTCCTTCTAAAAAATGTTCTTTTCTTCCTTTCCAGTTTTGAGAGAATATAAATGAGGCTGAGCTGATTAACTAGTCTGCAATAAGTTGTTGGCACAGTTCCCAGAATTTAGCTCATTAAAACCATTGAGCAGCAAAAGCTTCACTGCATTTTATACATTTACCCACCACGAAAACTGAAAAGTCCATGACAGTTGGACTCAGAAATGCAGTTAGCAGAGCCCCTGTGTTGGGGGAGAGAGAGAGAGAGAGAGAGAGAGAGAGAGAGAGAGAGAGAGAGAGAGAGAATATTATGAAGGTTAGAAGAATTAAATACAGCTAGATAGATGTGTTAGTTTTTTTGTTTTTGTTTGTTTGTTTCCTATGTTGAATGTTTCCTACTCCTACCAGTTCATTCAGAAAGCTTTTGATTAAATGAATAAACTGAGGTTCAGCAGTTTTTGATTGTAGTTTCTCCCTTGAGCTCAATGACCTCAGCTCCCTAGAGTTCACACACAGATGTTGCACAGATGTTTCAATTTGTAAAGCTCTCTCCTAGCAAAAAACAAAGACAAGCATTGTTTTCTCTGTTGATGACATTGTTTTGCTGTTTTAACTCCTCAGTAACCATGGTAACGGCTGCAATTGTGATTTGCTTTAAGGAAAACACAGTTCATTATAAAATATGTCAAATATCAGATTAAGGACACTTGGCAAGTCTATACCACTGTTTAAGATCAGTTAACAAAGTTAACACCATGTGGGCTTTTTTTCCTCCCTAACTTTTCAACCTGCTTTAGATTGAGAAATAAGTATTGTAGTGAAAAAGGCTGCCACCAAGCCTGATGAGCTGAGTTTTGACTCCCAGGATTCACATAATAGAAAGAGAGAACTGACTCTTGAGAGTTGACCTCTGATCTCTCTCTCTCTCACTCTCTCTCTCTTCTCTCTCTCTCTCTCTCTCTCTCTCTCTCTCTCTGCATATATATATATATATATATATATATATATATATATAGTGTTGGCATGTATGAGGCCACATATATACACATAATAAATAAACAAAGATCTCTCTCTCTCTCTCTCTCTCTCTCTGCATATATATATATATATATATATATATATATATATATATATATATTGTGTTGGCATGTATGAGGCCACATATATACACATAACAAATAAACAAAGGTAGCATGCTGTTTTGAAATACATACCTTGCAAAATGACTGGCTCAAGCTAATTAACATATTCACTACCTCAAATGCTTACCAGTACCTGCTACTATTTATTGGAGATTTACTGTCTACTTTATCTCCAGTTGTAGTTGAGAATACTGACAGAGGAAGTAATGGAAAACTATTGGGTTGAGATAAAGCATACCGGTAGCTGCACAAAGCCACTGCATATGGGAATTTGTCCACAGCAGTTGACTTCAGATGTCACATAGCATGGGTTGGGACAGTGTTCTTATGACAAAGTAAGTCAAAGATGCTAAGGAAAAATTTAGGGATTCATGACTTAGATATTTTTTAAAGGCTATTTACTTACATTGATGAATAAATACATCAAAAAAAAAAGTGCAGTTAGCTTTATGCCATCCTTCTTAAGTCCTCTTCAGTACCTGCACTCAGTCCTTCCTCATTCCCCTGTTGAGCCTTTCTTCATCTCTTTTCTGGATGCCATCTGTACCCGCTTGTACATTTGTTTACATATACACATCTTTAATGGGTTAGACTTCACATGTCTTCCTGAGATCACGTGACCTCATTTAATATCATAAATTCTAAATCCATTCCATTTTCCTAAAAGTGTCGCCATTTCATACTTCTTTAAAGCTGGATGGTATTCATATACATCACAAATTTTCACTATCCATCTTTTGATGGGCAACCAGGTTTATTCCAATTATGTGTTATAGTGGATAAGGCAGAGTGATAAACATGGGAGCGTAAATACCTCATGGTAGGCCATGGAGTTCTCTGAGTATGCATCCAGGAGTGAAATAGTGGGGTGCTACGGTAACTTTCTAATGCCTGAAAGACAAGACATTTGGTATTACTAAACCATCTATAGAAACATCTACAGCTTGTTACAAAGACTGATCTTTATTACCGAGTTGTGAATATCCTTGATACAAAATACACTCAAAACCAATGCAATCAAAATGTAAATGGTAAACAAGCTTTTCTTTTTTTTTCTTACTAGAAAATGAAAAAAGTAATCCTGACCAAGTTGTCTAAAGAACCCTTAGGTTTTTAAATAAAATTCTATTTCATTTTAGTTCAGCAAATTGAATTTCCAAGGCTTCCTTCTTGAGTCACGTTTGCATCTGTTCTTTCATGGATGGTCCTGTCTATTTGTGGAGGGAGTTCATACTGCAGCCTCTGCATGTGTGCCTATGGATGCATGTTATAAAGTGTAGAAAATTAATATCTGAATGATTTGCTTCTAAGTGAGAGTCAAGAATCAACGTGATCCCTGAGAAATAAGAAACAACATTCCAAGAAGTTGTGAAGTCTCCCACATGTCGTGCACACCTTTGATCCCAGCATGTAGGAGGCAGAGGCAGGTGGATCTCTCTGAGTTCAAGGCCAGACTGGTTTCTTTTTACTCTCCTATCAATATTTGTCTGTCTACCACTTTGGAGTATGGCATCTCCATTGCTTCATTGCTACTTTTTTCTTCCTTGTCTTCTCTTCCCACCGACACCATCTGATGAACAGAAACCCACTTTCTTAGTGTAGAGTCAAAATAAATTAGAAAGTTCATCATAAGAAAGAACAGAATCAAGATAATAAAGTTGACAGAGGAGCTTCTTGGGAAATGATGAAGAGAGACAATAGAGGCAAAGGCATATCAGTGAGTCTGGAGAAGGCATGAGAGTGCAATGAAGACCCTCCTTCTCATAGACACTAAATGGAGTCTACAGAAATCCCGAGAACCAAGGAGAGCTGAACTGGCTGCAAGCTTACATGCTGGAGTCACAGAAGCCCGGGACAGCATATTAAAATTCCCATTTGGTCTCTTGCCCCAGAACAATAATGGGTACGGTGAGAACTTCCCAACAGATAGTCTCCTGCTTGAGAAACCACCTCAAATCAACCAGGAACACCTTTACAGGCAAGAACATAAGTGTCTGAAAGAACAAATATTTCATCGTTTTCTATACCATCAGCCGAGTAACTATTAGGGTTTATTTCTGCGCTGCGGACCTATCTTACTTCCAAGACATGCGTGAGGAGTGTGAATAGCAGATGTTCCACAGTCAAAGCTATCCCCACAAACTACAACTTCTAAACAGAATTTCATTTCTCATCCTGAGCACTCTTGATTCACAATGGAGAGATGTAATCACCCTTGGTGCCAAACATTAGGAAGTCCATTGGTGGCGACTACTAGAACTACAGCACTTGAAGCAGTCACAGCTTAGAGTCTTGTTTTTCTTCCTGCCTCATTAATCAGTAACCATTCTTACCTAAGAGAGAAAGAATGAAGATTTGAAAACCCTGACTCCATCCTGTTACTTAGATCAACAAAAGGCCTTTGTTTGTAACTCTCTTTGGAACACTGTAAAATGTCTCCAGCTCTCCCAGGATGCATGAGGTTCCTTTGCCAATTTCTCAAAACCCCAAACAATTTAACAACAGCCAAACTCCACTTGCACTCTTCATTAGGATGCCATCCAAAGTCTCACAAAAGCCACTCTCTTCCCAATGCTGTGTTCCATTTTATAATTGATGTAAAGACTGTCATTCTATCTTTCCTTTTTTTTCTAATATAAAAATATTTAAAAGATGCTAGTTTGCATCCGACTTGAGAAACACCCAGATCTTGCAATTCTATAGAGGACCTAGAAAAGTTTCATGTTCAATGTTCTTGCACCAATAGTGAAGTAGCTGCTTTCAACTCTGGGTGACTGTTATAGTATCAGGTGACTCTCCTGAGGGACTGTGACCTGGGCCTCTGGGTAGCCTGCAGCTGGATATGTGTCCCAGCAGAGAATTGTGATGTTTGTAGATTGGAAGGCAGGTTTCAAGTATCAACATCGGGTCTGACAAACACACTTAGTCTCTACAACTGGTACAGGTTACTGCTCCCAAGTGTTCTCTGCTGCCAAATGTCTTGGAAATTCACCAGCTGTATGATTTCCAGATTTTTGCACATACTCAAGCAATAGTAGTCCTATAGTCTGAACCTTATTCAAACACAAAATTCTTCAATATACCTTATTTAAAGTACTTGTCACCTACTTCCTCCAAGGACAGTGTACAAATGCACATCCTTAATGAGTGATCACCATTTCTAACTGTGACAAAATATCTCCATGCCAGATACTTCTAACCCTAAAATTTTAATGTAAATGGAGAATGACTAAGTGGGGGGAAACTGGGTAGTATATAACTCTTGTTTACTTCTGTGGTTTGGATGTCAAATGGCCCCATAGGCTCAAGCGTTTGAGACCTTCATCCTCAGCTGGGGATGCTTTTAGGGAAGGTTAAGGAACTTTTAGGAGGTAGAGCCTTGTTGGAAGATAGTCATTGTCATTTCTCTCTCTCTCTCTCTCTCTCTCTCTCTCTCTCTCTCTCTCTCTCTCTCTCTTTCCAGATAAAATGCAATCATTCTACTTGCTGACTGCCAAGCCAGCTTCATGGTCCTGTGAGCCCCACCTTCCCCACTATGATGTTTCCCTTCTGGAACTGAGAACAAAAACAAACCCTTTCACCCTTAAGTGGCTTTGGTCAGGTATTTTATTACAGCTACAGAGAAGGAGTTCTTGAGACCATACACTAGGAAAAATGCCCTATCTATCCAGCCTTTCCTCCTAAGGCAAATAGCCACACACCCCAATTCTGAGAATAGAGCCTAGCCAAAAATGAGTCAAATAACCCTATTCGAATACAGAGATTTTTCTCTAAATGATCATGTTGGCATTGGCACTCATGTGCCATGGAAGATGGCAGTATGGCTGCTTAAGGTACAAGCAAAAGCATGGTCAGGTCATAAAGGCACAGTGTGATCAGTCTTCGAAAGTCGAGCCAGTGCATGTGTTTCTATGCATTGCATGGCTTGGGCCAGTAGAAGGAAATCACAAGATTCTACAAGCATCTGCAAGAATTATTTCCTCTGTTTGGTTTATTCTTGCACTTCAGGTGACCTTCACGACTACCTCGCCATTGTGTGCTTTGTCACTTGGAGAATTCCATTCCTGTTCTCTCATTAAACCTTTTTCATGATTACATGTTTTAGTTTGCTTCTCTATGGCTGTGGTAAATGCCGTCATCAAAAGCAACTCAGAGAAGAAAAGGTCTGTTTCTTCTTACAGTTTCTAATGGAGGGATGCTGTAGGCATAAAGTTTTACAGCCTGCTTTTAATAAGGGTTCAACCTCTCCTCTAGTCCACCACCCAGCAGAGGTAGTGGAAGAGAAAAGTTAATTAGAATACGGGGGAAGTAGACCTGTTCCAGCAATAGTTCTTTGAGGGCAAGCTCAATCTTCTTTGGCAGCAGTTCAGTCTCATAGCAAACACCAAATAAGATTCAGCAGCTACAGACTAGTCCTCTAGGCAGGCAGATACTACACAGGAACCAGCAGCTGTAGTTCTATCCTTTTGGCAGACAGACACCATGCGTGAATCAGCAGCTGTAGTTCAATCCTGAAGAAACCACAAGGCTGCCCAGCTGGCCTGAATGGAAGCAGTGATTGTCTCTCAATGACTGCTTTACCACAAGTTGCGCTCAAGAACGCTATGTATGTAAGGCGAACCAATACATGTGTGTTGTTAGTGAAGAATAGTGAGGTGAAACAAACCAAACCAGTGCTCAGTACTCATCTCCCACTGTCTGTGGGGCCATATTTATACTCCTTCATCACAGGTCCTTTCATGTGCTTGCTATATCCAAACATTCTTTCACCTGTGTCTGCTTCAGGAAAACATTCTTTCCCATATCTGCTTCAGCAAAGAATCCTTTTTACCTGTGTGTCCCAGCAAAACATCATTTGACATAACTAACTTTCCAAAGAAACTAGAAGTTTCCACTTCAGGATGCCAAGCCAAAAACTTGAAGCAGAGACCACAGAGAATACTGCTGGCTCATTGCTTTTCAGCTGGTTCATCTACTTTTCTTCTCCCGACCAATACCACCAGCTTAGGTATGGCACTGCTTACAATGGAGTGGGACCTCCCACATTACTCATTAACCATTAAGAATATGTCCAACAGACATGCCTACAGGCCAATCTGAAATAGGTAATTAATTCCTCAGTTATGTTTCTGTCTTCCCAACTGTGTCAAGATGTCTTGATGCCGGCCAAGATTAGCTATCACAAGCACCCATATGAGTGACGAAGATTTATCTGTCCCATGCATTCAGTATCAGTTTCCTATTCAAAGATTAAGTCATTTGTCACATCCTGGGAATTGCTAAAGATGCAGTAAGGAAAAATCAAGTATAGTGAGTGGGGCACACACACAATTCCTCAAATTGGATAAATTTGCATTTGGCTCATCCTACTCCAGTCTTAATTAAGAGGCAGCCATTCATAGAGCAATTGGTCAGAGCAGTGAGGCCACGCCTTCATCTAGAACCCTTCAAACCATTGCCCCAAAAGAGCCAGTGAAGGGGCCAGTGTGTCCCATACAGGATGCTCTTTTCCATCCAGTATGGTGACTACCTGTTCATGGAGTCAACTAGTCACTTTGGGTCCAGGCCTGACTGAGACTTGAGCATGCTTTGAATATAGTTTGAATTGAGGATACAGCCCTGCTCAGATAGCTTGATTTTATTCATTGGGTTGGTGAAAACTTAAGAAGAAAGTACTCTTGAGGCTGTAAAGTCACCTATAATGCTCAGGGTATAAGAGAACCTATTTGCACCAGAGCCCCATAGCACAGGAGAAGCCATCAATCAAGGTGTCTGTATCTTAGGCAGCAAGATTTCCACAGACAGAATTCAAGAAGTCAGTATATTCTACTGGCAACTTTCAGCTGCCATAGACTCTTATCAGCATGGGTGAGGGAGAGAAAACAAGTGCAATCTTATCAAGCTCATAGCCTCTCAAGGGCTGAGATTGTAGCACCAAGCTTGAGAGACTGCTGGCCCCTTCTATGGCACTTTGACTGAGGGAGCCAGAAAGATATCCAATTGGGATGCAACCAAACAGGGCTGCTATATCATGCCAATTCGGTGCTTGGAGCAGGTCTCGGCTTAAAATTACGTGTCTTTTTCACCACCAAGAATGTAGACCTTTTTTTCTGAATCACATGGCAAGGCTTAAGCCATTCCCACAGGAAATGATAGCATAATCAGATACTGCCCTCAAGAGGAAAATACTCCTGCGGGGGACACTCAGGTTGGGTGTCAGAGGTGATCAGCACATCAGTATCTATAATGCTGTCAGTGAGAAGGACCAAGGTCACTCCTCCTAGAAATTATCTAATATTTTTAAATAGAATATTGGGCCAGGAAAACTGCTCAGTGGAGAAAGGCACTTGCTATGGAGTCCAACGGCCTGAATTCTACCTGTCAGATATTACATGATAGAAAGAGATGACTCCAGCAAGTTATCCTCAAAACTAAGTGTTCTTCACACACACACACACAGAGAGAGAGAGAGAGAGAGAGAGAGAGAGAGAGAGAGAGAGAGAGAACAACTAACTGCTGTGCTTGTATTTTCTCCAGCTATGTTAACTTTCAAGCACTTAGCCAACTCCTCTTTTGTGAAGCTTTAACCTCTTGGACCAGCGATTTTGTCTGGTTCCTCTAGCTAGTCTCATGGTCTTGACCAGGCTTACGCTCAGACTTTATTTTTTACACACTATCTAGTATTAAGTGGTTGGAAACATAGACCCACATTCTTCTAACTACTTGGTAAAACACCTTCAGTGAATGCCTCGGGCCAAGGTTTCATATACTAAACTTCATATCCAGACCCACTTTGCTTTCTCTGCACAGATATTATTCATGTCTTAGCATTTTCCAGTACTAAGCCCAAGTGCTCTGCCTTATAACACTGGGGCTCTGCTGGAAAACTGACAAGTTTGGATCCAAACCCCACTCCAACTGTCCAGATCTTCAGTGGAGGAATTTGTTTTCTTCATAAGGTTGTGAATGAATAACAAGCAAGTTAGTATAATTAGTATCTAGCCTGATCCACCCAAAGCATCTCTTGTGTATTACCTGTGACCATTCCATGTGTATGTGTGTGCATGTGTGTTCCCCTTTCCCCAGTCACTTATCAAAGCCCAGGCAAGTAATTTACTAGGAAAAAAAAAAACAAAAAAAGCAGGTTTCAGGCAGCTAATCAGAAGCTGGGTTTGGTTTTTCCTTCTTCTCTTTTTTATACCCTGTAAAAAATGAAAACTACTTTTAACTCATGGCCCATACAAAGATGGGTCAGATTTGGTCCACAGACCAAGACATCCCCTCTACTTTATTTAGGAGAAAGAAAGGAATTGCTAAAGCCCCCAAAATGACTCCAACTGGCTCGTGACACCTGTGGTCTCTCTCTCTCTGCAAGCTCCACTCAGCCTTATAGTGTCTTTCACAACCATATGGGCTTGAAGAATAATAAATCTTCATTTCTTTGGTTAAAAGTAGTAAAATGTTGGAGAAAATTTGAGGCATTCGCCATACAAGTGAGGATAGTTACTGATGAGCTCAGGCTTGTACAACCACTTTAAGCTTAGCACCGACTAATTTACAAATAAAGGAGACTCAGATGATGGTTATTTTATTTGGCTTTGACAATTACTGGGGTGTCAAACCTAATCTACTCCTCTAACTGCTGGCCTGGCTACCTTCCCAGCAGTGTACCCCAGATACTTGCTGTTTCTCCTGGTCATGTTCATGGTTTCTCTCCCCTCGTGACAGCTACTTCCTCTCTCCTGTTTCTCTACCTTTAGCCTTCTTGTCCTCCTCTCTCCTCCTCCTCTAACTAGGTCACTCCAAACCCACCTACCTCTAATCCCTTCAGGAACTGGAAGTAGACGATTTTATTTAAACCAAGGAACAAGGTTTGCATAACAAAAGCTTGTAAATACAACCAGACACTCTAGGCCTAGACCTTTGGGTAGAGAATTTAGCATTACAGTACATACCAGCAGACCAAACTTCAGTCCATCCCTAGTCTTGCCTTCCCTTTCTGTTTGCACCTATAAAGAGGAAAGCAGCTGGTGGTGGAAATATAAAATCTATCAAACCAACATTTTGCATAATGGAAAGCAAAACATGAATGGCTGGAGACTTGGGAAGGATCCCCTTGTGTTTGTTTTTGTGTTTTGCTATTTTGCAACCAATTTTCTTTGAAAAATGCAAGGTCTTCCTGTTTTCCACTATTGCCTCTTTACTCTTTACTTTTGCATCTGCTAGGGTTTTTTTTTCCCCCTAATTTCTATCATCTTTATAGCTTGCTTTGGGAGTTTTGATTTGTTTTGTTTCGCTCCAGTATGCTTAGAGGATTATACATATTTCTAAGTCACAAGTCACATGGTGGTAAGAATAGGGATGATTCTGTGTAAATAATTGGAAGCTGGGGGGGAGGGGCGGTGTGCTGGAAACTTCTTGAGCTTGGAGCCATGAAGAGCTTTCTATGCTCAGGACTTTCAGCACAACAACATCCGGTACTCTGTGCAGCTGTGTGGAAATGGGTGGTTTTTTAAAAACCAGATGAAGCCAGGTTATGTAAGGAGACTCTATGACTTTGTGTGGGTGTGGTTTCTAAGTTACAATTGCTCCCTCTTCTGCCAACCTTGGGGATATGTGCTCCTTGGTCACATTTCGTATCCCAGAAGGAAAAAGAAAGAAAAAAAAAAAAGGAAATGAAAAATTGAAATGATAATGCAAAATATGCTTCACCTGTGAGATCTTACCATAAGGAAGCCCTGGTGAGAACACTGGTGTATTTTACTGTGGTGATGCTCCCTGTTGGTTGGAACATCCCTCGGTGGAGGGATGGAAGCAATGTTGTCTCCTTTTTGGGTGGTCAGCCATTTCCCTGCCACATGCCCATTTCCTGGTGGTCAGTTTCTAGTTCTGAAGATTTCAGATGATGAACTATGTTTTCCATCGCGGTGTGATGACTGCCTGGCTTGCAAAGCTCTGAGGCTTCTCATCCAAGTCTCCCTGTGCCAGCACACTGGGTTCTTGACCCGAGTAGGAGTAGATTCCACCCCAAGGCAAGCAGTTTTAAAAGAGGAATATTCAAATTCTTGGTTACTTTGTTTTGTTTTGTAACAAATACTAGAAAGGCATTTCTTCTAAGGCTTTTACAGGGACAACATTGCTGCCTTCAGTTTGGAGTAAAACAGTCTGGCATTCAGCATTCAGACCTCATTTCTGATCTGAAAACTGTCAGATTGTATACAGCCTTGGCTCCAGTCTTCTGCTGACAATGAATGATGGAAACAAAGAATTGGGCTGTTGTCTTGGTTGGTGCTTTTTTTTTTTTTTTTTTTTTTTTTTTTCCTTTTTACAAAAGGGATCTGTGTCTTCTTTACAACTAATGTCTTTAAGGGAGACCATACTGCACTGAGGAAATTCTCTGAAAAAGAGGTTTCTACACAAGGGAGAAAGACACTTTTGGGTCATGGATACATGATAACTTTTAAAGAGCCAGTGAGACTTAAAGTGGGACTGGCAAGATGGCTCAGCAGATAAAATGCTTGCCATACAAGCCTGAAGACTGGAGTTCAAATCCCAGAAACTGTAGAGTGAAAAATTATAAAGGCCATTTTATGAAATATGTGTAGTTTTTCCACCTTACAGAACTCGGAACTGAAAATAAGATTTCAGGCCTTCACATTCCAGGTGAAGGACACTTGCTGGATTACATTCCCCAAGCCTCGCCCAAGGCAGGAAGGCATTCCTGACTACAGATAAAGATGCTACCTAGGTGGGGCCATAGCCCTATAGCAGGAAAAAGTAAAGATAGTAATCTGAAATGGCAGAATAGGACACAATAGCATGGTGAAAACCACATTTTTGAGAAGAATGAGTGTGCAGAGTGATCTCACATGACTCTAGATCATTTGGGCTAGATTCTCTGAAATGTTCCACTGTTCTTGGTTACCCCTCCCTTGGTCTTCCCAGTGCTATGTTCAAAATTTGTAAAACAACCAATCATGTGTAAGCGCGTGAAAATGCCTTCCTCCCCCCACCCCATGCTATAAAAGACCCTTTAACCCACCACACGGGGCCAAAAACCCTGCTCTTGGAGCTAAAGAGCTTGTCGTTTTTGACCGCCGGCTCCTCCCCTAATAAACCTCTGCTGATTGCATCCAGGTATGGTTTCTTGTGATTTTTGGGTGGTCACGATCCGGAGGCTTGAGGAAGGGTCTCCTGAGTATGGGGGTCTTCAAAACCATGTGAATGCCTAGCAGGGTGACAACCTGCCCATAATTCCAGCCTTACAATGTGGAGGCAGGAGATTTCCTCATACTAGCCATCATGGTGGCTTCTAGCTTTGACTGAGACACCAAGTAAAAGAGTGGTCCAAGAAGATTCTTGGCATCACACACACATGCTTATGTACATGCAGTTTAGCACACATATGAAAGCATGCTTATGCATACCATAAATACAGCTACATCTGTAGAGTGAAAAATTATAAAGACCATTTTGTGAAAAATATGCAGGCTTTTTCATTGCCCTTAGACCTGAGCAGAAAAAAGTGCAAGTTCCAGAATGCAGAACTGAAAATAAGATTGCAGGCCTTCACTGCCCCGGAACACATTCCACGTGGAGGACATTATCCCTGAATCAGAGGACACTTGCTGGATTACATTCCTCAAGCCTCAGGGAGTAGACCCACCTGTGGGTGGGAAAAGCCCAAAGCAGGAAGACACATTCCTGACCACAAAAAGGATACAAGTCATCTAGGTGGGGCTGTGACTGGAGAAAGTGAGAAATATTTAACCTGAAATGGTTGGTAATAACAGGGTAGGGCACAGTGACATGGTAAAACTACATTTTTGAGAAGAATGAGTGTGCAGAGTAATTTTCACATGGCTCTAAATCATTTAGGGTGGATTCCTCTGAAATGTTTCACTATTCTTTGTTACCCCCCCCCTTTGAGGTTTTCCCAGTGTTACAGCCTGCTGATGTTCAAAATTTGTAAAACAACCAATCATGTGTAACCATGTGAAAATGCAACCAAATCATGTGTAACCTCGTGAAAATTCCTTCCTTTCCCCACTCCATGGGGAAAAAACAAAAAACAAACAAAAAAAAAAAACAAAAAAACTCAGCTTGCTGGCCTTTTGTCAAAATTCTGTTCCTGTGTGGACAAGCATTTTGACCATTGGCTAGCCAACTCTCCCCAATAAACCTCTGCTGATTGCATCCAGGTAAGGTTTCTTGTGATTTTGGGGTGGTTATGATTTCCTGAGACTTGAGGAAGGGTCTCCCGAGTTTGGGGGTCTTTATTTGGGGGCTCGTCCTGGATTTGCGACCACTCTAATCCAAGAACCACACTGGGAGGTGAGGGAACACCACAGTTTTCTGTCTGGTTGTTGTGTGACCTTTTGTCTAAATTGCCTGGTTTCTGGTTTTTCATGTGCTGGGTTTTCTAAATCGTCTGATTTCTCGTGTGCCATTTTATCTAGGTTTGTCTAAGTTGTTTGGTTTCTAAGTTGTTTGTGCCCATCTGTCTGAATTATTTGGTTTCTGAAAAGTGTACTTTCGGTTTGAACTGGCAGCTGTTTCTGTCTCGAGAGGAGATAAATGAGTGATTAGCAGACATGCTGTGAGGTCACTAGCTGCTGCACCCCCAGAGATGTCTGGAGGTTCATCTAGGTGCCGGAGAGGATGTGGAATCCCTCTTGCCTGGCACTATTGGTTGAGATGGGTTTTTGTTAGTCTTTTTGTGTGTTAACAGTGGGGCAGAGAGGAAAGGTCAGAAATGGCCATCGCAGCCTAGGGCAGCGGTTGTTGTGCTCTCTTGGCAGTGTGTCTATTTTTGGGTTGTTCATTGCTGGCGTGTTAGAAATCTGTTAGACTTGGTCCAGCATAGGCTGGCCAAGTCGTCTGAACCTGTTAAATCTGAATCTGTGAAGACTGACAGCGATGTCTGGTTATTGGAGTCTTACTTGAGAGGCAGAGGCAGGCGAATTTCTGGCTATCTTTCTATGCCCTTATTGTGTAACTTGGTCTCTGCACCCGTGGCAGGGGCGAGAACTGTCTGTATCACCTTGTTTATGTGCCGCCTGTGAGAGGGGTGAGCTATCTGTGTTATTTTTTTTGTATGTGTTTTCTTGGCAAATTGTCTAGGCAAATAGCTGTTAATCTACTGTGTTAAACATCCTGAGTTAAAAAGAGATAACATGATTGCCGGGAGGGAAAGAGATGAAGCCGCCAGTACAAGAGTGCTGCTGCAGAGCAGAGAGGTGGGCAGGTCCTTTAGTAAGGGGCACCCACCTCGGTTCGTGTTCGGACAGCCTGCCTACCGCATGTAGGGTATCCTCCAGGTAACACCACATGGAGGGCACCCTCACCCAGCCCTCACTTGGTGAGAGACAGCTCATGGTTCCCCAGCACAGCCCCTTTGAACCACCCAGCCACGAAAGTTGGCCGCCACCTAATTTGGTGTGTGTGATTGTACTGGAGACCTGAGGTCACTGCTGTAACAAATTGGCGGTTTTCCACCTGCTGCCTATGAAGATAGATAGGGCCCAGGTAATTAAAAACCTGGCAGTGGAGCCAGGGCAGCTAGACAAACAGCCCCAACAAGATTACTCACCTGAGAGTTATAATTATATATTTTTTATTAAAAGTTAGTGAGTGAATAGCGCTGAGATTTCAAAAAAAAAAAAAGGAAAAGTAAATAAGTAGCGCTGAGACAAGTCACGTGATGTGACTCCAGTTTAGAAACGCTGAACCAACAAAACTGCCTGCAGACAGGTCAGACAGGTCAGGCAGGTCAGGCAGGTTGCCTACTACAAGAAGTTACAGGCTGTCCTGAGTCAGAGAGCCAAAAGAATAGGCCTCCATTTTGATACAGATACAAATTTATAGTAAAAGGTAAGTTAGTAATCAAAGCAATAGATAGGCCAGGATCCCTCAGACACTTAGATCTAGTGCCCAATATAGTCACCTAGATAAATCTAGTGGAGGAATACCCTTCCCCCCAATAAAAGCCTTTCTTCTGCAAGACCCTTGTAGGTTCTGGTCTTCAGGAGTGAAGAACAAGAGAGGACACTGGAAAAAAGAATGTACCCTCAGACATGGGGACCCCATCAATTGATCAGGCCGTGGTCAACAGCGGGTTACAGAAGGTAAGAGACACCCAAAGGCCCATGATAGATCCCGTTGATAGATCTTGTGTAAGAACATGAGACCCCACTAATTTTGACCAAGGCACATGAGATTAAACAAGGAGGCTAGAGAGACTACAAGAAAGTCATTAGAAGGTTTAATATAAGTCTAGAAGAAAAGAGTGGAGAGGGTTTAGTGTAAGTCTAGAGAAAAGGAGTGGAGAAGATAAAAGGTTTAATGTAAGATAAAAGGTCTAGTGTAAGTTGCTGACTAGAGAGAGGTGAAGGAAAAGAAAGGTAACAAGAAAAGAATTTACAGAAAGCAGAGAAGAGGGACGCCAATCAAAAAGAGATAAGAAACTCCTTGAAAAAGACCAGTGTGCACATTGCAAGTAAAGGAGCCAGCTTCGGGGTTCAAGAGTGCCCTAACAAATAGAAGAAGCCAGGGCCAGGAAAACCCAGGCCTTGAAAAACACCCCAAATGGCTAAGATATTAGCTCTGTGAGAAAACAGCTATTGAGATAGATGGGGCGGCTTGGAGCCACCCAACTCTTGATAGACACAGGGTCCTCCTCCAGGCCAATGGGCCAAAATGTATTCATGGACTACCTGAAAATGGTGGACTAAGAGATGGGCTGGGTATCCCATTCATTTATGGTCATCCTAGACTGTTCCTACCCTCTGTCGAGTTGAGATTTACTCCCCAGGATGAGGGTGCAGATACAACACTTCCTACCCGACAGGCTGCAACTAGCTGACAAGAACTCATGGGTAGAGGAAAGGCTTCTCCTACTGACTCCAGCCCGGAGCCGAGGTAACCTGCTTTACAGACGGAAGCAGTTTTCTCCATACTGATCAGAGATAAGCCAGCACTACTGTGGTGGACACAAATGTCATCTGGGCTGACTCCCCACCCCTGGGATCATCGGTGCAGAGAGCAACCTTGGAACCTGGGGCAGACAAGCAGGTATGCTTTTGCCACAGCCCATGTCCGCAGGGCTATATACCAAGAGAGGAAACCCTGATGAAGCCAGCAGCTGTAAATATTTGTTGCACAGGACACCAAAAGGGAGGAGACTCACTGGCCTGAGGCAATAACCAGACAGATCAAGTGGCTTGATACAGGAGCCCTTCCCGGTTTTGGGCCTAAGACATGGCCTCACTTAAAACACAGAGTAAGAGAAAGAACTCAGATTGTTAGCCATCCTGCCAGCTACTATCTAGAAGAAAAGAGGCAATGGTGCACACAAAAAGGGAGAATTATACTCCCCAGAAAGCAAAAGACTTACCAGGCTAAATGCACAGATGGACTCTTAAGATATGAGTGCAACCAAGCAGCCAAGAGATTTAAAGTGTATAAGGTACCTCAGGTTTTAGGCCAGAGAAATGATAAGACAGTGTAAGATATGCCAGCAAACAAATGCTTATGAGACTTAAAATAAATAAGAAAATACCTAGGAGAAAACAGCCTAGAATAGGGACCTTCCTGAGGTTTCAAGTGTCCTAGATAATTAGATCAGATAGCAGTTTTAAGGTAAGTCAGAAATTGTCAGAGATACTAGAAGCTCCACTGTTTATACTGTCTCCAAAGCTCAGGACAAGTAGAGAGAATATACAGAACCCTAAAACTAAATTGCCCTCGGGAACTGGTGCTGATTAGAGTGTCCCTTGTCCTTGTTCCACACCCAGAATGTCCCTTTTGTGTGAGAAATGATTTTTCAGGCTACTAAGAGACTGTTCCTGGCACTGGTGACCATCTGACCTCCTTGAAGTTCACCAACACCACCTGTGCCTGATACCAACTGAAGAACATCCAGAACAACCCCCTGCTGTTTAGCTCAAGGTCTTCTGCTATTCTACAAGGCCAAAGAGTAGCAGGCCTTACAGCCTTAAAGGGTGGGACTTAGGGTGTATATACCCGAAGTTAAATGACAGCTTGTGATTCCAAGATTGAAATCGAAATGTGAATCTAGAGTTATATAGATTTGTTCCTTTTGCAATTTCTCTTTATTATATATGTGATTTTATATATATGTAGACAACTATGTGCCATAAAATATGCAAAAGTCAGAGAACAAATTTGAAAGTGTGTTTGAAAGAAATAGAAGCTTTTTGAGACCCCCTAGCCAATAAAATAGAGCCCAAGGACCCCTGCTAACCGACACTTAGTGCCTAAGATTGATAAATGGTAGGCTTGCAGCTCTGGGCTAACACCATGTGTCTCCACTGCTATCTTTGATGAGAACAAAGATTATTATATACTTGTTCAGTTAATCCCTCAGGTCTACTACCTCCCTGCAGGTACTCTTGAACTGAGTTTGAGATACACCCTAGACACTTCCGCAGAGAGCCTATTTTCCTTAACTCTAGCTATTACATTGAGACTAGGTGTGGCTGCAGGTGTGGAGACAGGTGCTGCTAAGAGGACTAGACTTGCTGTTTCTTAAAGAAGGAGGTCTGTGTGCTGCTAAGGTTAGACCAGAGACAGAAAGATAGAGAGGCACAGCAAAGTTGATTCGAGAGTTGGTTCAATAAGTCCCCTTGGTTGACAACCTATTATCCTCCCTTGCTGGACCTCTTGTGATTTTACTCTTGCTTTTAACCATAGGCCCTTACGTTTTAAATAGATTAGTAACTTTTGTTAGAGAAAAGATAAGTGCTGTTCAACATTTTTGTGTTGCACCATCAATACCGAGCTTTAGGTCAAGAAAATGATAATTATGATGACACTGGAGTTTAAACTTTTCTAAAGATCCAAATCAGAAAAAAGTGGGGTGAGAATGGACTTATTAATAATTGAGTTTTTATGATTAAAAACATAACCTAATCAGAAAAAGTGGGGATGTAGAGTGAAAAATTATAAAGACCATTTTGTGAAAAATATGCAGGCTTTTTCATTGCCCTTAGACCTGAGCAGAAAAAAGTGCAAGTTCCAGAATGCAGAACTGAAAATAAGATTGCAGGCCTTCACTGCCCCAGAACACATTCCAAGTGGAGGACATTATCCCTGAATCAGAGGACACTTGCTGGATTACATTCCTCAAGCCTCAGGGAGTAGACCCACCTGTGGGTGGGAAAAGCCCAAAGCAGGAAGACACATTCCTGACCACAAAAAGGATACAAGTCATCTAGGTGGGGCTGTGACTGGAGAAAGTGAGAAATATTTAACCTGAAATGGTTGGTAATAACAGGGTAGGGCACAGTGACATGGTAAAACTACATTTTTGAAAAGAATGAGTGTGCAGAGTAATTTTTACGTGGCTCTAAATCATTTAGGGTGGATTCCTCTGAAATGTTTCATTGTTCTTGGTTCCCCCACCCCCTTGAGGTTTTCCCAGTGTTACAGCCTGCTGATGTTCAAAATTTGTAAAACAACCAATCATGTGTAATCGTGTGAAAATGCAACCAAATCATGTGTAACCACGTGAAAATTCCTTCCTTTCCCCACCCCATGAAAAAAAAAAAAAAAAAAAAAAAAAAAAACCACCTCAGCTTGCTGGCCTTTTGTCAAAATTCTGTTCCTGTGTGTGGAGGAGCAGTTTTGACTGTTGGCTAGCCAACTCTCCCCAATAAACCTCTGCTGATTGCATCCAGGTATGGTTTCTTGTGATTTTGGGGTGGTTGTGAATTCCTGAGACTTGAAGAAGGGTCTCCTGAGTTTGGGGGTCTTCACATCAAAGAAAAGTGAACATGTAAAACTACTCATTTGTTGTCTATAAGCTTTCAAATTCCATAAAGGTAAATATTTTATGTAATTATGTATTCTTTTGGAGACTGGAGTAAGACAGGGTTTCTCTGTGTGGCCTTGACTGTCCTGAATCTCACTCTGTGGACCAGGCTAGCCTTGAACTCAGAGATTCTTCTGCCTCTCTGCCTCCCAAGTGCTAGGATTAAAGACATGAGCCACCAGGACCCAGTAGTTCTAATTATAGTGTATGTGGAAATAGGAATCAAAATTAACCACTCACATTTTTTTCCTAACAGTATGGAATATGAGAAAAGAACTCTTGCCTGTCTCTTCTTTCTGTTTGAGTTTCTGGTTATTTTAGGTAAGTCGGTGCCCAGATGCTTTGCTGAGTCTCTTTCTCCTTCTCCTGATCCACATTTTCAGCCTTCTACCTTCTCATTCTGGATGAGAGAGAAATGTGTTAAGAAGTAAAAATCCCAGAGCAGAGTTTCTTCCCTGCCTTAGGTCATTTATGTTCCTGGATAAAAGACATATATAGCCTTTATATTTATAAATATGCCTTAGGCAGCGCAATAGCTGGGCATCTGCCTGCCCTCTCTGCTGTTGGAATTGACTTTCAATAGCCCAAGTTGCCACTTACTATTTACAAGTTCCATCTTGGCTGCTCTTAATCCAAGTGGGCAGCTCTCTGAGCCACATTCTCTTGGTCATTAGCCAACGGCAGCTCTCTTCTGCCTCCTGAATGTTCTTCCATGGTGGTTTCCATCTTCTTCTTCCTCCTCATGGTCCATCCTCTCCCGAGCTCATAAAACCTCGACCCACCTATGTTTCTTCTGCCCAATCAGAATTAAGTTGGGGAAAGGGTCTTGGGGGTCTGTTCTTAGTATTACAATAAACAGTAGAAGATACACTTCAACAATTCTCAGGTCTGATAGAGGAAGAACCCCTGAAGATCTTGGCTTCAGAAAGGAAAGAAAAAAAAAATTAAGAAGACCAAACAGGACAGGTAACATGATTTCCTGATCCCTCTACATGGGACCAACTCTCAAACTGGCTGAGATATGAAAATGTCTCTAGCCAAAACTTCAGCTATGCATAGTCAATAAATCTTATTGGTTACAGAATCCTCAAAATTCATCATGCCATCAAGAAATATAAATAATGTCTTTCAATTATAAGATATTCTGAATGAGTCTCCTCATTGCTATGGCAAATAAAGGGAGGAAAGGGCTTATTTGGCTCAACTTACAACCTACAGGTCAGTTCACCACTGAGGGAAGTTGGAGCAGGAATTTAAAGCCAAAGCAATGAAGAAACACTGCTTGTTAACTCAAGCACAGGATCATGTTTATCTAGATTCTTGAACAGCTTAGGACTACCTGCCTAGGGATGGTGCCGCCCACAGTGGACAGCACCTTCCTACATCAGTTTAACAATCAAAACAATCCCCTATAGATATACTCTCAGGACAGATTATTTGATCTTGGCAATTCCTCAGTTGAGACTCAGTTGTCTCATGACCCTAAGCTGTAATCAAATTAAAAGTCAAAGCTCACTCAAAGTTTGTCTATTCACTTCTTTTGCTTCTCAACACATGGAAACCATCATTTCCTTTCTCCCTGTTCATTATGTTTCTCTTCAAATCTTCACATTACTCAACAACTTTGGAGTGATATTAAAATATTTGTTTTAGAATGATAGTAATAATTTTTATTAAATAAATCAAAAAAGACAGAGGTGGTGTCAGAAGTTTGGCTTCCATATTGTTTTGCAGAACATTTAATATTGTTCAGTGTCTCATTAGATTCCCAGAAATATTCATCCATTTCATCAACAATAAATTAAGTGTCTTCCTTGAGCTTTGAGAATTAACTCCAAAAATTATCTGGCAAATGAGTCCAGTCTTTTTATCTGGCCACCAACCTCTCTCTCTCTCTCTCTCTCTCTCTCTCTCTCTCTCTCTCTCTCTCTCTCCTCCTTCCCCTCCTCTCTCCCTCTCTTCCTCTCTTCCTCTCTTCCCCTCCCCTTCCCCCTCTTCTCTCTCTCTCTCTCTCTCTCTCTCTCTCTCTCTCTCTCTCTCTCTCTGCTAAATATGATTCAGTTTTGGACATTCCTTCTAAGCTGTCCAAATAACAAGTAAATTTTAACAATAATGGACTGAAAACATCCCAACTGTGCTGGTTAGTTTTAGTCAACTTGACAATAACCACAGTCACCTAGAAGGAGGGAACCTCAACTGAGCAAATACCTATGTCATACTGGCCTATAGGCATATCTGTGTGACATTTTCTTGATAGATGTCTGATATGGGGCTGTCTTAGTTAGGGTTTTACTGCTGTGAACAGATACTATGACCAAGGCAACTCTTATAAGGTCAACATTTAACTGGGGCTGGTTTACAGGTTTCAGAGGTTCAGTTCATTATCATCAAGGTGGGTACATGGCAGCATCCAGGCAGATGTGGGGCTAGAGGAGCTGAGAATTCATCCAAAGGCTAACAGGAGAAGATTGTCTCTCACATGGTTAGGAGGGTCTCATTGCTCAAGCCACAGTACCACACTTCCTTCAACAAGGCCATACCTACTCCAACAAGGGCACACCTCCTAATGGGCCATTCCCTGGGCCAAGCATATTCAAACCACCACAGGGGCAGAGTGCTGAGGATAGTTCCGCCCTAGGCCAGGTGATCCTAGATTACATAAGAAAGCAAGCCAAACAAGCCATGAAAGTGAACAGGAAACAGTAATGCCTTATGGTCTCTACTTCAGTCCCTGCCTCCAGGGTCCAGTTTGAGTTCCTTCCCTGACTTTACTGGGTGATGGGCTGTGAGGTTGCTTTGGGTCATGGTGCTCATCACAGAATGAGATAGCAAGCCAGAGTGCCAAGCAAACCATTAAGAGTCTTCCTGTCTCAGCCTACCATGTATCAGTCTCGTTATATGATGGCACACTGCATCTGACAGACACAATGGTCCTGTTTCCTCCAGCCTCTCATCCCTTGTCAACCTCTCTCTTGTTTCAATAGAAGTCTTCCTGTCATTTATCCTTCTTCTCTATGAGCTTTTAGATTGCAACACCAACCACAAGATTGCATTTGGCTGCTCAAAGTATTTTCCCCATGTACTTTCCCTAGTGTTCCTCCTTGGCAAAGGCAGGATTGAGATCAAATGAGTTATCCCTGATGCCGCCAAAATCAGCAGCAGAGAGGGAGGAAATCTCAAGGGCAGACACCAGTTTCCTAAATAATGGAGGTTCTCCTTGGTTTATGTGAAGAAAAAAATAATAATAACCAAGCTGGGGGTGTATCTCATTTGATAGAGTGTTTGCCTCTACCAACTACATAAAGCCTTGGATGTGATCCCTGGCACTGCAAAAATCAAGCACGGTAATGCATACCTATAAGCCCAGTAAGCACTTAGGAGGTGGAGGCAGGAGGATTAGTAATAGGAGTCTGAATTATATGAGACAGAGGGATGCGGCATGACCCTTGGCTGTTCATTCTGTTGGGTCCTTTCTACCCAGTGTAGTCAGAGCAGAGGCATTTGGTGCCTTTGTACTGAGCTACTGTGGCACACTGACGTCCACTCAGTGCTGCTGCAGGCTGGTGCAAATGATGCCACACAGATACAACATGGGCTTTGTAAATGCCAAGGGGACAAGCAACCCCTTCTCCATGGGGTTTTCATCCTTAGAGATAGCTGCAAATGGGAAGTCTTCAATTGTAGGAGCCTGACTCCTATCACCCCAAGGGGTGACATGACACTCCACTCCAGGCTGTTGGTGGAGCTGGGACAAATTGCACTTGTTTCAGTGAAATATAGCAACTCAGAGAAACAAATAACCCCTTTACCAAGTCCAAGGAGCTGCCAGTTCAAGCCCTTTGGGTTGAACCCCAGGCTAAGGGGATCTACCACTTTAACTACTCTTTAGGAACAATATATACACTCAGCAATGTATGTATGTCAGGAAGCGTTAACAGGGGCTTATGGAAAATACTGATCCAAATAAAGTCTTTGGATACTAATCATATCTAAGAGCGATAAGGTGACCCTAAAAATGAGGCCCTGAGTCACTCCACCAAAACACTCAGGAAGCCTGACTTGTTCTAAGAATGGAAAAGGAGAATCAGTTCATTTATCTACTGAGAAATAAGAATAAATACCGTCATGCCATTCATTTTCATCTCTACAGCCCCTTTGTGGAAAAGGCAGAATTTTTAACATTTTTCTGACTCTGTTGTGTCTCATATTTTTGAGTGCCTGGGACATTCATAAAAGAAGAGAGAAAGATTTCCCAGAGGAAAGCCTGCTGTTAGTTCTTAAACTGGGCCATGAACTGACCCCACTGTCACATTATCCATCTTCAGTGTCAAGACTCTGTTGCAAGATCTCTGCAAACCAAATTCCATTACCCACCCACTGCAACCATAGCCAACAGCTCCATCTGCATAAAAGTTGTGAATATCATAGCCAAGGGAGCCTGGGCACTGGTGCACAATCTGAGGCCTCAGAATTTTATAGAGGAAAGTTGTCCTGATAATTTAAGAGTCTCTAGAAGAAGAGTTGGTGCTAGAGCAACAACTGTCTAACTCATGGCTCTAGCACCACCTGCTTGACACTGGACGTAAGTCAATAGCCTCCTGATTTGGAAAATGCAAAATCTTCAAGATGTGTCTAGACCTTTGCCCTGCACAAAAGCAGTACCACTTAAGAGAGGCTTCCATAGACGAAATAAGGAAACTGGATCCCCCACCTTACTTGATACACAAAAGTGAAATCAAGAGTCCAAAACCATAAACTAGACAGTTGTTTCAAATGGTTAAAACTCTTAAAAAAGAGCACAGTTGTGAGCCTTTGGATTTTGGATTAAGCAATGCTTTCCTGGTAACCACAAGCATGAGCAAGGAAAAAACAAAAACAAAAAACCAGAAGTGGGAGAATGGTAAGTTCAATTTCACTCTCGGGTCTCTAGCAAGTTTGAGGAAGCAGCCAAAAGTATGTGAAGCCCCAGGTAGCACACATTCTATTAGTGACTTATCCGGTGATGTTTACACTTACTGGAAGAGGACTCTGGATCAAGAAGCCCTCTCTTGGCTCAGTTTCAAGGATATTTATAGCAAGTATCTTCCAAGAACTCCTGTCCCAAGTCAGGCTGAGCCCTGGCTCTGGATGGGGAGAGGGAAAAGCAGACAGATAGTAACCCATTTGCAACAGAGGTTGCTATGGTTTCCAATGGTGTGAAATGCTTGTAGAGTGTGAACACTAAGGCAAAAGCTAAGGCCATCATTGGAGAGACACGGTCGGAACTCTGCTGGTATGACCACCTCTTCCTGAGCTGGTTTCTGTTGTCTGTCTTCCACCTCTAGCTGTTGCTTGCTGTCTGTTCTTTTGCTTGCTCCACAGTCAGTAAACCCATGAAGGTAGTATGATCAGAGACCTGCAAAGTGTATGGAAAAAACTAGCGATTCACCCAATAGAATAAAATGAGTAGAACACTGGGCTCCAGGCACCTGCTCTGGGTTGGTGAGGAGGGAAGCAGAAACCTTATCTCAAAATAAGCCAAGCAGCTCTGGCAAAACAATACCAGCAGCCCTACACTCCACTCGGGACATGCCCACCACCTCACCAGCATCAAATCCAACTCTGATTTTTTTTTATTGTTGTTTCTTTGTTTGTTTGCTTGTTTGTTTGTAAGGCTAATTCCTCTGACAGAGGATTGGCAGTGGAGAGGAAACCCATTTTCTCACTCTAGAGAGAACTCAGAAGCACTGGCTTGATTCCACATGAAGAGAAAAATCGATTGTTTAAGACTGAGCTATTCTGAGGGTCAGAGGACAGAGAGTGCCTACAAGTCAGGAAGTCTGAGTTGAGCCTGCCACAGCCCCATGGTGAGAGGTAAATCATCATCTGGCTCATAGACCCAACAGGGAATTCTTAAAAGAGGAAACATGAAGGGACAATAAATACTTAAGAAAGTGTTCAAAACACCCTTATTCATCAGGGAAGTACAAATTCAAACAGCTTTAAGAGTTCACCTCATTTCTGTCAAATGGTTGTCATCAAGAAACAAATGACAGAGCTGGGCGGTGGTGGCGCATGCCTTTAATCTTAGCACTTGGGAGGCAGAGACAGGTGGATTTCTGAGATCGAGGCCAGCCTGGTCTACAGAGTGAGTTCCAGGACAGCCAGGGCTACACAGAGAAACCCTATCTCAAAAAAAAAAAAAAAAAGAAAGAAAGAAAAAGAAACAAATGACAGAATATCATTAATAGTATCGGGAGATTTGGTGTTTGTCCATTGAATGAGTCTCAAGTTGGGCGGGTTATTGGTTGGTCTTAGTTAGGGTTTTATGGCTGTGAACAGACACCATCACTAAGGCAACTCTTGTAAGAACAACGTTTAGTTGGGGATGGCTTACAGGTTCAGAGGTCCAGTCCATTATCATCAAAGCGGGAGCATGGCAGCATCCAGGCAGTCATGGTGCAGGCAGAGCTGAGAGTTCTATATCTTCATCTGAAGGCTGCTAGCAGAATACTGGCTTCCAGGCAGCAAGGATGAGGGTCTAAAAGCCCACACCCACAATGACACACCTACTCCAACAAGGCCACATCTACTCCAACAGGGCCACACCTTCTAATAGTGCCACTCCCTGGGCCGAGCATATACAAACCATCACATTCCACTCCCTGGCTGGCATAGGTTTGTTCAAACATGAGTCTATGGGGGGGCCATAGCTAAACATAACATAATGCAAAATACATTTAGTCCAACTTCAAAAGTCCCTATAGTCTATAGTAGTCCGAACAGTGTTAAAAGTCCAAAGTTCAAAGTCTCTTCTGAGATTCAATCACTTAACTGTAGTCCCCAAAGCAAGACAGGGAGCCAAATGGGCAAACTCCAAACTTGGCATCTCCATGTCTGATGTCAAAACAGTCTTTAGATCTCCAACTCCTTTTTCATCTTTGTTCACTGCAACAAACTTCTTCCTCTTGGGCTATTTCTATTCCCTGTTTTCAGCTTTCCTGAGCAAATAAACCATGACTCTGGCATCTTGAACATCTTAGGGGTCTTCAAGGCAACTTCAGTGTTAAAGCTTTTTGTTCTAATGTCTGGAATTCACACATGATCTTCTGGGCTCCTCCAAAGGCCTGCCATCACTTCTCCAGCTCCACCCTCCGTAGCACTCTAAGCTCAGGTTGATCCACTCCCTTCCACTGCTGTTCTTGGTGATCACCCTATGGTACTGGCATCTCCAATATACTAGGGTCTTCTGCTGCAGCTAGGCTTTACCAGTAGCCTCTCATAAGCTCTCTTCATGGTGCCAAGCCTAAACTTCTTTGCATGACCCCTTCAGTCCTGGGCTATCAACTGCAACTGAGGCTTTACCTTCACCAGTGGCCTTCCATGGCCTCTCACAGTGCCAAGCCTCAGCTGTTCTTCATGGCCCCTTCATGCCTTCAAAACCAATACCACCTGGGTGACTCTTACACATTACCAAGTCCAGATGCAGCCTGAGATACAACCTTGGCTATCTCTGGAACACAGCTTCATCTAGATGCTGCTAACAGAATACTGGCTTCCAGGCAGCTAGGATGAGGGTCTTAAAGCCCACACCCACAGTGGCACACCTACTCCAACAAGGCCACACCTTCTAATAGTGCCACTCCCTGGGTCGAGCATATGCAAACCATCACAGTTGGCCATTCTCTCAGTCTCTCCTCCATCCCCTGTACCTGCATTTCTTGTAGACAGGATGAATTTGGGGTCAAACGTTTTTATGTGTAGGTTGACATCCCAGGAGTCTAGTATGGCTGTCCTCTGAGAGGCTCCACCTAGCAGCTGATTCAGAAAGATACAGACAGCCAAACAGTGGATGGAGCTTGGGGACACTTACAGAAAAATAGGAGGAAGGATTGTGGGTCCCTGAGGAAGGGATAGGAACTTCACAGGAAGACCAACCAAGTCAACTAACCTGGACCCCTGAGGCTCTCAGAGACTGAACCACCAACCAAAGAACATACACAGGCTGGACCTACGACTACCTGCCCATATGTAGCAGATGTGCAGCTTGGTCTTCTTATGGGTTCTGAACAACTGGAATAGGGGCTATCCCAAAAGCTGTTCTCTGTATGTGAGATGTGTTCTAGCTGGGCTTCCTTGTCTGACCTCAGTGGGAGAGCAGTTGTCTAGTCTCACAGATACTTGATGTGCCAGGGTGGAGGGATACTCAAAGAGTGGTCCTGCCTGCTCAGAGGAGAAGGGGAAGGGGAATGGATTGTGGGAGGGAGTGACTGGGAGGGGGGCAGTGAGCAGGATGTAAAGTGAATAAGTAAAAATAATAATAAATAAATAAAAATAAAATAGCTACCTGGAGATGGAAGCTACGTGAAACTGAAGGTAAACCAATAATCATAATGGTTGCTAAGGCAACAAATACTGAATTTAGAGTGATCTATAGACATTGATTCTATGTGAGAGAATAGATGTTAGGAAATGTGAATTAAGACTAAGCTGCTCTAATATATAGATAAGTACAATATATATCATTTATATGCGCACAATCTGAATTTCTTTTATTTTTATGAAGCCTATTAACTAATAAAGGTGTAGCTAGATAGGATTCTTATTATTATAACATTTGACAAGCCCAATAATTCAATTAACAAATTCAAGTATGGGGGTGGACAAATGAAAGCAAGTGTCGGCAGTGGCAGATCCTTTATCACTTCTGGGGAAAACGTCAACTTGTGCAGCAACCCTGGAGGTCAGCACAGGGAAGTCAGATTTCCTCAAAATCTAAAAGTAGAATTGCCACATGACTCAGTGCCTTAATTAGGTTTCAATTGCTGTGCTGAAACACCAAAGCAACTTGGGAAGGCAAACGGCTTTAGTGGTGGGATCTATCCCAGCAAGAGAAAGAACACTAGTACATTGGGCAATACACTGGTTTCTAAGGAGCCACAGAATCCCTTGGGCATTGGAGCTTGTGGGACCAGGAAACAGAGGCCCTTTCTCTTTCTTGGAAGCCTCTTCTCTTGCATTATTATTTGTTGAGAACTTCTTCTTGTACCAGGCACCCCACACCCTGTGAGTTCGGTACAGGTGATCTATGACCTAGGATCAGTTGACTTAGGATTTTCCCAACCCTTGCTGTGCAGAAGCAGATCCATTCCACAATTCTACTTTTTCACTTTTAAAATAATACTCAATAAGCTGCATGAGATATCCAACACTTTTATTATAAAGACAAGCTTTGCACTGAATGACTTTTCTCCATTTGTGGGTTAATATCCTGACCACAGCCCTGGCTAAGCCATGGGTTGAGCTGGTGAAGTATATGGATGCATTTTCAACTTAAAGTATGTCTGCCAGGACTGTGCCACATCTAAAGCTGAGGGTCATTTATATTAGACTTAGATCTTTATGAAAGCGTTATTCTATCACCATGTTGTATATACTATTTTGTTTTACTCACACTGAGGAAACTTAGAATAACTTAAGGGTCACTTAGCATTGAGCTGCAGATATGGGAATGGGGATGAATATCAGTCTTGCCCAGACTCCATGTGCCAAACTTTCATGTTTTATCACCGTAAGAGCTAAGTACATGTCTTGAAATCCAGGTTAAGAGCCAGGACAAGATCATTGTCAAACAGCTGATATGATTCATGTTGATTATCATGGACTAAGAAAGAATCCAGGACTAGACTCTATACTGGGGATTAGGTTTTAAAGAGTCCTAGTGGATAATCTCCATTGAGGGGCAATATGTGTGAGGTCATGCTGTGGAAAAGCTTTGTGGAAAGCATCCAGTGGGGATGCTTTCAGGACACACTTGACTGT
The DNA here is from genome assembly GCF_011762505.2 of Arvicanthis niloticus. Lineage (NCBI taxonomy): Eukaryota > Metazoa > Chordata > Mammalia > Rodentia > Muridae > Arvicanthis > Arvicanthis niloticus. The sequence goes on from NC_047663.1 coordinate 12,614,178, forward strand.
GTCTTAGGAACTGGGAGACCTAGAATCCACAAGGTATGAATGTCAAGAAAAAAAGTGGGTTGGAGATATAACACCATTGGCAAAGTACTTGTCTGCCATGCACAGGGCCTTAGAGTCAACCCCGGTACAGAAGAAGAAAAAGAAGAAGAAGAAGAAGAAGAAGAAGAAGGAGGAGGAGGAGGAGGAGGAGGAGGAGGAGGAGGAGGAGGAGGAGGAGGAGGAGGAGGAGGAGGAGGAGGAGGAGGAGGAGGAGGAGGAGGAGGAGGGGGAGGGAGGGAGGGGGAGGGAGGGGGGAGGGGGAGAAAAAGGAAGGAAGGAAGGAAAAACTGGGAGTCTCCTGCATAGGTGTGGTCTTCAAGAATGATGCTGCTTCAGCAGCCTGACCTGGTCCCTGATAGGGAGAGCAGCATTGGGCAACTGAGGTCTACAGCAAAGATGAAGATGGTGCCACCTGGAAAGGGAGTTCTGATTTTCCTCTGAGCACAGTCATGGGTTTTGCAAAGAGTAGGATCCCTGGTGCTTTAGGCTTGGATGGCCACAGTGCTGAAGGCCAGAGTTTGGGATGGAAAAAGTGCTTCCTGTCACCCAGTTGGCTCTCCCCAAAGAAGACTCTGCCTTGACTGTGTCAACCAGTTGTAAAGGAATGTTCTTCTCCTTGGCCAGGAAAGAAAGGAAATTCTTGAGATGTGCTTCAGATGGCTAACTAACAAAATAAATAAATAAACAAACAACAAAAAACATGAGCTTAGGTTCAGGGCTTAACATTGACCCCTATGAATTATTGTCAAATTCTGAGGTTTCATCTAATATCTGCATCTTTATCAAGCTCAAATTACAAGAAGCGATGAGACTTTTAGCCTCTCTTGTGTGTTTTCTTTTGGCAAACAACAATGTCTAGGAAAGAAGAGAATCAAGATGGTACCAGGGTTGGTTTCTAACAGATCCTATGGAAATTCATGCTATAGATGCCACACTCGGCAGCACGGTGAATAGACATTCCTGAATAAGGGATTCTAAACTTAAGTATAATTTGGAAACTGAGCCTAGAGAATGGGCTCATGACTTTGATCACAGAACTCAGGAGTCAGAAGCAGGCAGATCTCTGAGCTTGGGCACAGCCTGACTACATAGTGAGTTCCAGACCAGCTGGGACAATGTAGTGAGACCTTATCTCAAAAATAATAATGAAAACATTAAATAACCATGGATTAAACATAGGTGTATCTCTCTCTGTGTCTCTCTCTCTCTGTGTCTCTGTCTCTCTGTCTCTCTCTGTGTGTCTGTCTCTGTCTGTCTGTCTGTCTGTCTGTCTGTCTCTCTCTCTCTCTCTCTCTCTCTCTCTCTCTCTGTGTGTGTGTGTGTGTGTGTGTGTGTGTGATTTCCCAGAGGGGCACCTATCAGTCATCATCTGTGAAGAATCTAAGAAAAGATAAAATTTCATGAAATACATTTGTGATAATCGCTAGAAAGTAAAACAGAGTTTGTCCTACTTTGAGATTTCTTATGGAAAAGAAGAATGCACACCACTCCTAGTACCAGTTTTTCATAAGGTGTTCATTTTTTATGATCCCTTTAGCGGAAAGTGCCCCCAAACTGGGGTGAATTATTTTCAGCCATGATGAACGTTTCACGATGTGATTAAATCACTTTAATCCATGCTTTCTATTGCCTCCTCCATACAGGAAAATTAAAACGTGTCAAAATCATTCTGTGTTTAAAATGGGCTTAACAGCTGATTCCACCAACAGAATAATTCTAGAAAAGAAGGAAAGTCAAATATATGGATTATGTATCTAAGCAATGCAAGAAGAAACCCAGCTGGTTCCTCACGTGTTAGACATAGAGACATAGCAGAAGACTAACACATGTAGCTGGGACAACAGAAGAAGTGCCAGGATTGGGATCAAGGGAAAAGTACATATGTGGCAGAGGAAAGCCATTTGCTGAACTCAGAAGCGAAAGCATATTTTTTTTCTCTTTGTCAACTCAGGACTATGTGCACACTAGACAAGAACTCTAGAACTGAGCCACATCCCCAGGCTTTGAACTCAAACGCTGAAGTGCGGAGTCAGTGAGATTGGTCAGTGGGAAAGGGCAATTAGCATCCAAGCACAAAGACCTCAGTTTGATCCCCAGCATCCACAGGGTGGAAAGAGAGGCCTCACTCCTGCTCGTTGTCCTCTGACCTCTACATGATCTGGAACACACATGTCCTGCCCCCACACGATAAATAAATAAAAATTTAATTAAAATATACTATATGAGCACAAATAGGGGTTGAAAGAACAACCGGATAATTTAATGAATAAGTGATAAGAGTTTTGCCCTCCACACAAATGAATAATGTAATTTATTATTTGTATTTATTTTTTAAGATTTATTTATTTATTTATTTATTTTTATGTATACAAGTATACTGTTGTTCTTTTCAGGCACACCAGAAGAGGGCATTGGATCCCATTGCAGATTGTTGTAGCTTTTATGAATAACATAATCTTGTTATTTCTATTTATTTTTTAAGATGTATTTATTTATTTAGAGTACGCTGTTGCTGTCTTCAGAAACACCAGAAATGGGCATCAGATCCCATTGCAGATTGTATGAATAACATAATTTTATTTTTTCTATTTATTTTTTAAGATTTATTTATTTATTTATTTATTTAATGTATATGAGTACGCTGTCACTCTCTTCAGACACACCAGAAGAGGGCATCAGATCCCATTACAGAGGGTTGTGAGCCACCACGTGGCTGCTGGGAATTAAACTCAGGAGCTCTGAAAAAGCAGTCAGTGCTCTTAACCACTAAGCCATCTCTCCAGCCCCATTATTTTTATTTTTAAAAGCCTAGAGGACAATTTTATTAGTATGTAAAACAAAAACACCTAGGGCAGGCAATAAATCCCCAGCTACAAACCTTGGCAGCTGCCCAAAGGAGAAAATGGAGGAAGAGGGGAGCTAAACCTTTCAAGCTGGCCTGGGGGTCATACTCAGGGTGGATAAGCAGCCACTCGACAGAAAGTAAAGAGATTAGAAGAGAAAAAAAAAATGAGTCTTTGGGAGAGACATGAGGAAAGTGTTAGGGAAGCCCCAGGTGTCAAAGAAAGCATGCTTACAAAAAAGGGAGAAGAAGAAGTGAACTCACACTTTTCTGTGTACTTCACAAGACCAAGTAGATTTTTCGGATCTTCATAGGATGCAGTTCAGTACGCTCCTAGGCTAAGGTCAGGGATTCAGAGAAGAAAAGGTACAGTAACTCACTAAAGGATTAATTATTCTGCCTACTTCCTTAGCCTGGATTAATGACACCTCCCTGTGCTGTCCCTCTTCCTAGAAGTGGTCTCCTGACCAGGTGATTGGTCCAGTCCAATCAGAATGGTAGGTCTCCAGCCAGGCCAGAGGAGACCAGGTAGTCTCCTGACCAGAGGGAGGTTTCCTCTCAGCAGGCCCTTACTGCTATCCTAATATTGACCCTGTGAAGGTGTAATAGTAAAACCACTTGGGAATCAGAGCAGAGCCTTCCAAGTACTTTTGGCATCTTTGGCCTCCTCCAAGGCTGTCAAGAGGCATGAGACCATTTGGGGCTTTTAGCCTGGAGAAAAGCTGGTTACTTAATCAGCCCAACATGTAATTTGTTTGTTACTGATGATGGCAGAATTGTTTTGTTTTGTTTTGTTAACAGAACACAGTGCTTTTGCATGAGTGGACCCCTTATTTGTTTCTCACAGATTATCTTGTGTAGGAGGAATGAAGATCTGATTATTCCCATTGGTAGACTGGTTATTTTATCAACTGAACAGCTGGACCATTCTGGGAACTGGATGAGGCCCCAGGGAACTGATGGCAACAAAGTAACTCTGGCCCTCACAGAGTCTAATGGGGAAGGCAGATGTCCAGTGAGTTACTGCAAGTCTCAGAAGATTACAACACCATACAAAGAGGTCTACAGACAAGGAAACAGGACTCCAGGGGGTTAGTGATTTACAAGGTGCAATAAGATAGATGGTTTACAGCTACAGTTGCTTTAGTGCATAGGTATGTACAAGCGTGCATGCATGCATGCATGTGGGTTCATGTGCAGTCCAGAGGTCAGTGTCAAGTGTCTCCCTCCACCACTCTCCACCTTAATGTTCCAAGCAGGGTCTCTCACTGACCCTGGTTCTCACCAATTCTGCTAGAATGGCTGGTCTACAGATTCCAGGGATCTGCCTTGTCTCTGCCTCTCCAGCACTAGAATTACAGCCACTGCACCTGGCTTCTTGTCTGGGTTATGGAAATCAAATTTAGACCTCATAATTCTGAGGCAAGTATTTTACTGACGGAACCATCTCCCCTACCCTGCTATCTTTAGAGAGCAGTTAGAAAGATAGCAGTAGTGACAGACCTGACATCTGGTTATCGTGATATCTGGAGGGTTATCGGAAGTCAGAAGGTAGAGAGCTTAGACACACTGCTGAGCTGCAGTGGGAAAGCGAGCTAGATGCCTCCCGAGGTAGATGTATCCAGTGAGATTCAGACGAAAGGGTTCAGGTGGCCCTTTGTCACATACAGATGCATTAATATCAGAGCTGAAGGCATGAACTTTGGGTCAGATAGACCCTTCATGGCAAGTCTCTTGTGACTGCCACCACCCATCAGTCTTTATGAGCCAAGTTTTTTGTGGGGAGGACAAGTGACTTAATCTCTCTGAGCACCGGGTCCTTCATTTTCACACAAGGGAACAATAGTACCCACCTCAGATGCTGGCTATGGAATTTAGTAAAGGGAGGCATGCAATCTGGTTTGCTTATTGTCTGATGCACAAAGCACCACATCCTTTAGATGAATGTTGGTTTTCAAGGATTTCCACATTTGTGAAGTATTATCATTATCAATACAGCTGAAGAGGCTAGCCTCTCCCCCGTCTTTCTGAGGCTGCCCCCGAGAGCCACATGGACATGGGATTGCTGTGGTGAGGTTCAGACAGATGTTGTTTCTTACTGTGGCCAAGGAGATAATGAGAATAACTTCCGTGCCAGGAGAATGCTTGGACCAAATGTTCTCAAGAGTCCTGTCCAACTCTTAAATTCCATGTGAATAAGAAAAGCCAAATGGTTGGATTGTAGCAATCAGGAAGCTTCTGTTCCTTTGGGGCAGCAGGAAAAGGTCACAGAGCTACAGCCATGAAATTGGTTCTTTCTAGAAGCATGCTCCTCCCAGCCCCAACCTATCTTGTTATTTACAGCCACAGAAGAGTCCTTTGTTCATGTACCCTTCCCTGTAGAAATCTGGGAACATGTTCTAAAATTCCAGAATGTGCAAAGATCGGGGGCAGGGGGGCATTTGTATCTTTCCCCCTCCCCTCCAAAAAAGAACTTTTCATAGAGATACCCACAAGGACTTTAAAATTTATCATGATATTTATGATATTAGATTATATAATAATAATTTGAAAACTGTGTTTTGTAGTACTTGGTTTTCATCCAGTTCTGTTTCAGATGTTAGTTTTGTTAGAACCCCCCTCCCCCCGTGTGAAAAACAGCAAGACCTTGTTCTGTGGAGATTAGTTTTTCAGATCAAATTAGTTTTCAGATTGCACCATCTTGTGGTAGAATCTGGAAAATATTTCTTATTTTTAGCACAGCCAGGGATTTGCCTCTGAGGAAAGTGAAGCAAGAAATGTCTGTCTCCCTGGTATTTGATCCTGGCTTCTTGAGAGATGGCAGCTTGAATTGCATTCAGATCTAACCAGGAACCAGTTCCCTTTACTGAGCTCCAAATGCCCCTTCTGAAGAGCCTCTGCTGGTTTAGCTCAGATATAGGCTCATCCTCTAGGAAGAAGACCTTACAGGAACCTTCAACAACCATTGTCACTAGGCACATCAGTCATTTTCTTATAGTTATTTGAACACATTCAAAATGGCTTCTGTGACTTCTGTGGCTTCTGTGGCAGAGGACAGAAGGAAGTGTGAGACCAAGACCCAGGAACTGAAATCTCTAGTCTACTCACTATAAAGGAAGATTAATCAAAAATATATGCAAATTGGAAGGTGTGGTGAAAAGATAGTGCCATGGTTAAGAGCATCCACTACCCTAGCAGGGAACCTAAGTTTGGTTCCAAGCACTTGTATGGTGATTTACCACCGTCTCTAATTCCAGGCCCATGGGGTCTGACATCTTCTTTTGACCTCCTTAGCCACCCTGGCATGCATGTGATGCATAGACACACATGAATGCAAGCACCCATCCACATAAGATAAATCAAATTTAAGATTTTAAAAAGAATAAATGCAAATGATTCACCTTAGAAGAAGTCTTCCATGTATCCTCTCAAGTTGTTGTGGGATAACTCCTTCAGAGAACACACAGACTATCAGAGCCAAATAGAAAGTCTTTATAGACAGCCAGCTGCACAGGAAACATGCCCAAATTATTCAGCCCCAAGTCTTACCACACCTGAGTCTTTAAGTGCACACACAAAAACATATTCTGAGGTGACACACTTCAGTTACCAACGGTTAGCAAGAAGCAGAAGAACAGAAGCTGAAAAGCAAGGCTAGCAGCATATTGAGGGATTTTTTTTTCCAGCTGTATCCTGGAACTATTGACTTAGCCTTTGTTTGGCCTGAATGGGCTTCAAATATGGTGTCAGTTGTGCTAAGATCTGGAGGTCTAAGGTCTGGAGGCCTGTTACTCCGTTTAGAGCTCAAGCCCCTAAGTAGAAACCTTTTCTCTTATTTTCTGATAACAAAATACCTCTAAAGCATGCAAGTTTATTTAAGCCCCAGCTCTGCAAGCTGGGAAATATGATAGCATAGCTATAGCACCTACCCAGCATCCAGTGAGGGTCTTCCTGTTACATCAGAACAAGTCCAAGGACATCACACAAGAGCATTGGAGATTCTGGAGATTGGAGAATGCTTTAGCATTCTAGAGAGAGCTTAATATAACAAAGTCAGATTCCTAAAATAGCCCAAAGGGTCAACATCTCAATATTGTTGCACCAGAAACCAGGCATCCAACTTGTGAAACCTGGGGATACATAGACATTACAAATGAATCAGCAAGATACCTTTGTGCACCCTCTTTCATCTCTCCAAAGAAAAGATTAACTGACCTCTTAACCTGTCTCTCTGATCCCCCAACACACACACACACACACACACACACACACACACACACACACCCTCCCCCAACCCCCAGCCATCTCTGACACCAAGCATAAGCACCTTTTGAGACATTCTAGATGACCTAACACTCATTCTCACGGTGTAGAGGTGTAGAGCAGACTGGCCTTGAACTCACAGAGATCAACCTACCACTACCACATGCTGGGATTAAAGGTGTTTTCCACAATACCTGTCCTTCCACCCACTTCTTAACCTAAGTCCATATCCAGGTAAGACAGAGGCAAAGCAGGACGGACCTAGGCTAATGAGTTTCTTCCTATACTCAAAGAATCCAGATGAATCCTCCATTCCAGAGAGTTCTTGAGCAAAATGGAGGAAAAAGAAGGCAGGTGTGATAAGAATAATATTGCTGAATCCTCCTGTGCCCCTTGCACTTGTTGAAATGGTCTCTGAGAGGGACAATAGCTTCCATACCCCAGGCTCCTGCATGTATGCTTGAAATATTCTCTGTAACTCCTTGTCCTAAGATTGGCCAATACCCTAACTCTGTGACAGGGAGAAAAGAAAACAGCAAACCGTTCGTTAAGGATGTTCCAAACACCGCACTCATTTCCAACAGAAGTTACTATTGTCTGTCCCACCGTATTAAAAATGTCCATGCAGGAATGAGAAACAGGAGGGTCATCCACAGAGACCCCTCTGCTCTGACTGTGGAGTTTTGATGAGGAGCCCATGAATCCACAAATGCCTCATCAGGAATCCTTAGTCATTTCTGCCATGCAAACATGAGGACCTGGTTTGATTCTCAGAAACCACATTCAAAACAAAAAGCAAAAAACCAAAACAAAAACCTTAGTGATTGCAATCCAAGGGAGACAGAGACAGCTGACCTCTAGGGCTAACTGACCAGTCAACCTTGCTGAATAGGTGAGCTCCAGACCAGTAAGAAACCCTGATCAAAAAAAAAAAAAAAAAAAAAAAAAAAAAAAAAACAAACAAACAAAAAAAAAAAAAAAAAAAAAAAAAAAAGGGTTCCTGAAGGTAACACCTAAGGTTGACTCTCTGGCATGTATACACACACACACACACACACACACACACACACACACCCTATCTGTTCCAAGCTTCAATGGCCAAGAAATACTTTTGTTAAGATGCCTAAAAAGCATCTCAAGCCATCCCTGCCCTGTGGACCACATTATGGAAAAACTTGCTCTCGAAACAACTGAAGAGATTTTTATGGTTGATTTGAACCATGTCCCAGAGACAGGTCTCAGCACAGAAACCAATGCATGGGAATGCAGAAAGCACACTGCTGTTCCAACAGGCCCATGAGATGCTGAGGACCCGTCTGCATCTCACCACTTAATGGCCGTCAATGACCACTACCCAGGCTGCATGAAAGATCATAAAGCTTGTGGCAGAGTAGAAGTGAAAGAGAGAAAGAAAGAAAGAAAGAAAGAAAGAAAGAAAGAAAGAAAGAAAGAAAGAAAGAAAGAAAGAAAGAAAGAAAGAAAGGAGGGACAGAGGGAGGGAGGGAGGGAGGGAGGGAGGGAGGGAGGGAGGGAGGGAGGGAGGGAGGGGAGGAGGGAGGGGAGGAGGGAGGGGAGGAGGGAGGGAAGTGAGCTCCTTACAGGTCCTTTAGTTAGTAAGTGGTGTTTAAAGAGCTGAATTCTGACAATTCCCACCAGTTTTTACGTGACTCCTGCCCTACACATTTCTCTTCTAACAAGGATTGAACCTTCTTCTTTCTCTCTTCCATAAGACAAAAACACGTGGGCTGGGTGGCTTTCAAGGACCCCTCCAGTGTAAGGCTCTTTAGAACTCATGAGTAAGAAAGGCACTAGAGTCTCCTCTTGGCTGTCTCTCTTAGAATTTTAAATTTGTTAAGAATCTTCTTGTATAACTTCTCTTCCTACTGTTTATTCCTGAGTTTTTGTCACATGGCATTATCTCCTGGCTTGGTGGGAAAGAGAGAGGGGGGGGGCAGTTGGGAGAAATAATAATCTTTTTGTGGACTCACAAATGGGTTTCTGTGTGAAAGCCACTAAGTGCTAAACATACCTCCCTGGAGAAATTCATTAGCATGGCCTCAGAAGAGTAGCTGATTGTAGTCCATCACAAGCTGGCTCCACTTCTCCTTCCATGAGACCCTTGTCTCCCACAGAGAGTTTCTCTGCAAGAATCTGTCTCCCTTTAGTTTGCTATTTCAAGGGGAACACAGATGAAGCATCATGCCCAATTCGCTGTAGGGATGCCATGCCAAAAATGGATGTGTCCTTCCCTAGTGTTGGGAGTTACTGACTAGCAAATAATTCAGAAGTAACATCAGTTGTGTTGGCTGCAATTGGCCAAATACTCCCAGTTCTCCTTAAAATTGGCCATCGGGTTTCTTTTTATTCTAATCCTTTTAAACAGTGTGTGTGTGTGTGTGTGTGTGTGTGTGTGTGTGTGTTTACATGTGAGTGTAGTGTCGAGAATGGTCAGAGAAAGAGGTCAGATCCCCTGGAGCTGGAGTAATTTGTGGTGCTGAGCTTCCCCAGTGGGTTCTGAAGACTGAACTCAGGTCCTCTGGAAGAGCAGCAAGTGCCTTAACCACTAAGCTGTGGATGAGAGTTGTTAAGGGTTGAACTTGTCTCTCTGGAGGAATTCCTACAGAGGCTACAGAGGCAAGATACAGGACCATGGAAGCCATAAAAGAGGCTATAAATGTCAGAGGACCATGAAGGCAAGATGCTGCACCAGGTATGAACATCTCTCCTGACTACTTTTAGTCCAACATTAGCTGCTAATATTAACTCTTAGAGCATACATTACACACCACACAATAGCTTTATCTATACATAGATGATAGATAGATACATAGAAACATAGATACATACATACATAGATACACAGAATCATAGATAAATAGATACATGGATGATAGATAAGTAGATAGATGATGCATCGATAGATACATACATACATCATATATACATAGATACATAGATGATAGATACAGATAAGTAAATAAATGATAGATACATAGATGATAGAGAGATGATAGAAAGAAAGAAAGAAAGATAGATAGATAGATAGATAGATAGATAGATAGATAGATAGATAGATAGATAGATAGAGTGAATGACTGCCAATGAATTAAAGAGGCCTCAGCAGAGCTCATAGATACTTTACTGGAGATAGAGACAGATGCTGACAGAAACATGGAGAGCTACTGCAGTAGTTAGATATTAGGTAGGAGGCCACTGGAAGTATACAGGACAAACTGAAGGGTCATAAAGTTAAGAAAGGCCTTTGAGCTGACCTGAGATTACAGAAGCAGTAGACAGTTCCATGGAGACCATAAAGGTGAAGCACACGGTCAGAAGTGCAGCACCAGGTCTGGACAGACCAACGGATGGATGGTCAGGGAGTCTCGAGGAGGCTTCATCAGCAGTGGAGACTAAGTGGAAGCCTTAGGGACCCTTTAGAGTCCTCTGCTTGTCAGTGTCTTGACACACACATCTGGTGTCACACTGAGAGTTGGTGGGAACTGTGACCATCTCAGGTTTCCTGTGTTTCATTCTGTCTCTTTCTTAGTACAAACGCCCTGGTGTCAGCCGCTGAGTGTTAAAGAATAAATTCAGGTACAAAGGATGTCTCCTTTCCAGGGGACACTTGCTATCAACACCGGATCCAGATGTTTTGTTGTGTTTACAAGAGTGAAAACACTTCAGGCAAGGAGAAATACTGCCCTCTACAGGGCATCTGAATTTCCACATTTTCTATGTGCTTACTAACCAGCACAGCACATTTATTTTAAGCAGATTTTTTTTTTCTTTTCTTCTTTTGTTTAATTCATAAAACTGGCAATGCAGCAATGCTCTATCTACTATGGCATATATGTGTAAATGTGTGTGTGTATGCACACGTGTGTGTGTGCTGGAGGTGGTCGAGTGTAGGCACACACACACACACACACACACACACACACACACGAGTCTGTGTGCAGGCCAGAGGCCCACACTAGGTGCTGTTTTTTTCCCCAGGTTCACTTTGTTTGCTTGCTGTCTGTCTAATATTTATTTAACCTTATGTGTATATGTGGGTGCCTGAGTGTTTCTCTGTGTAGCACATGTGTTCAGGAGCCCATGGAGGTTAGCGGAGGAGTCAGATCCCTGGAAATGGAGCTGCAGATGTCGGTGAGCTGCCATGTGGGTGCTGGGAATCATACCTGGCTCCTTTGCAAGAGCACCAAGTGCTCAGAATCTCCAAGCCATCTCTTCATCTCACCTTGTGTTCTAAGTGATGGAGTCTCTCACTGGCCAGGAACTAGCCAAGCAGGCTAGATTCACTGACTCTTAGACCCCAGGGACCCACCGATCTCTGCCTCAGCAGCCCTGAATGTACTTCCTCCATGATGAGGAAGGAGGTGAGCATGTCCAGACCCGCCGTGTCTATTCCGTGTCCCTCTAGAGATGCTAGCCGGAGCATTTACAAACCACATAGATACAAGGTGTAAGACTGGAAAGGGGGAAGTCAAATTACCCCTACTCAAAGGTTGTATGACTCCGCATCTGAAGAATCGCCCAACAGTGTTTCAGAACTGCAGAGTTAGTAAGCAAAATCATTAAAATCACAAGGTTAAAAAAAAATCAACACACAAAAATCAAAGACTTTTCAACAACCCAGAAATGAGCAGGACCATCGGCCTAAGGCTGGCATCACCCGGAATTGGGCTGGGCCCTCCCTCTTTGATCACTAACTGAGAATGCCTTGCAGTTGCATCTCATGGGGGCATTTCCCCAACTGAGGTTTATCCCTCTCTGATAACTCTAGCTTGTGTCAAGTTGACACAAAACCAGCCAGTACAGTTAGATGGCTGATCTAAGCAAACACTTCTCAAAAGACAAAAGCAATATTGACCAATCCTAATGGCTATAGTAGGCCCAAGCATGGAAAACATGGCACTGGCAGGCCCTGTCCTTTTCCCTTCTCTCTCCCTTGCTAAAAACCACTAGATTATATTCCTATAGCTAGCCCCCAAGGTCTAGTCCCTTATTTGGCCACTTCCTCCTCCTGAGGCTGACCAGAGTCAGACAAATCTCCTTTGTGCTGAGAACTTGGTCTCTGCACGACCTGTGCTGACTCCAGTTCTTTCACAACCAATATATGAAGACGTGTTCGATACCTGTGGCTGTTTTAGCTGCCATGACAAATGCCTGGCAGAAATACCTTAAGGAAGGGACGTTTCGCACGGGCTCCTAGTTTCAAAAGGCTCAACCAACATGGCAAGGAAGGGGAAGGGCAAGCTAGAGCAGTTCTTGTGACTAGCCAAGAAGCATCTCCTAATTTTGTTCTAGAAGGTAGAAACCTCTTCAAGGGCAACTAATTAGTCATTGATGGGCAGTGCCGTCCCTGGGCTGGTGGTTCTGGGTTCCATAAGAAAGCAGGTTGAAGAAGCTACGATGAGCAAGCCAGTAAACAGTGTCTCTCCATAGCCTCCACATCAGCTCCTGGCTCCAGGTTCCTTCTCAGTTTAAAAGAAGAACAGCAGAACAATAACAGTTCTCTTCTTTCTTTCCTCTCATCACCTCTGAGGCCTGAGCTCATGAAAAGGCACTACCCTCCTTAGTTATAACCTCTTGGTTATCTCTCTGTGTAACAGCTCACAAAGACAACAGCAAGTGTCTCACGAGTCTCCTGGGTGATTCTGAATGTAGTCATGGTGATAATGAAGACTTACCGTCATGCTGGCTGCGGAGGGAGGCAAGTTGAGACTACACTAAGAGCCCATCTCACTATTTATAATAAATAAAGTATAAATGCTGCTATTAATATAGAGAAATAGGAACCCCTGTGTATGGCTGACAGGAGTGTAAAACAATACAGATACTGTGGGAAACCATACCTGGGGCCCCAAAACACATAAGTTAGAAATATCATTTAATCTAGCTATCTAATTCCTCAGTATATATCTGAAAGAAATGAATTCAGAATTCAGAAGGGATGCCTATTTCCTTATATTTATTTTGACCCTATTTATATTAACCAAGATTTGTAATTAGCCTAGGTGATATTAAAATTTTTAGTTTATTTTTTAAAAAATAGTGTTTTCCATAATAAATAATAATTCAGTCAAGAGGGAGGATGAAGTCCTGTCATTTGTAGGGGGATTGGTAGAGCTGAGAGACATTACATTAAGATTAGACACATACAAAAGTATCTGGTATGTACCACTTGTTCCTCTCAAATATCACATAACAGAATGAGAAACGTCCCCCACAGACGCACATGTTTGAGCACTTAGTCCCCACCTGGTGGTGCTGTCTGCACAGGTTATAAAGGCTTCAGGGGGTGGAGCCTTGCTGGAGGAAGTCAGTCACTAGGGGTGGGGCTTGAACCTCTATAGCCCACCCCCACTTCCTGTTTGTTCTTTGCTTCTTGAGTGTGGATACAGTGTGTCCAGGCTCCTGCCCCTGTCTCCATGCCTCCTCTGCCTGCTGCCACATCCTTTGCTGCAGCAGTGTCCTCATGAAACAGTGAGCCAAAATAAACACTTTCTCCCTTCCGTTGTTTTTGTCAGGATATAGATGTCATTACAGCAACAGGAAAGCTCGCTAAAACGTGAAGATACTAACATGTTTTTAAAAGAAGGGAAAGGGACCAGGAGATGGAGAACAAAGAGGGAGGGGGAGAGAGAGTAGGAGAAACATGAGTGTGCATGGTTAGCGAATGGTATGTAGAGCATGCTGTGTGATGAATTCGACGAATGTGTATGACTAATATATGTCAGTAATCAGAATTTTTAAAAAGATGATAATGATCAGAGAACCCCATAGATAGTAGGGAGGTGAGCCGGTAAGCATGAGTGTTGGGAACCAGGGGTGGCCATTGCATTGAAAGGGATGTCAGTGCTTTGGGTACGTATGCAGAAGACAACATAGCAAAATGCTTGGGATAAGGTTTATAAAGGGATTTGAAGGCAATGTTTCATTGTGTGACAGTTAACTTTTTAATTTTTTAATTAATTAATAAGTGTTGTGAGATGGAGGGCGTGCACATATCGCTGTGACATAGGTGTGGATGTCAGACAACTTTCAAGGGTCTGTTCTCTCCTGCCACTAGGGGCGCCAGAGATCATCAGGCTTACGTGTCAAGTACTGTTTGCTGCTGAGCCATCTCACAAAGATTCATCTGATGGGACGGGACGTAGAGATGCCAAGGAGTATATCTGTGAGAGAGTTTCCAAACAGGATTGACACGTGGAATGATAGCTGAGAGAGAAAGACCCTCTCTGGAAATGGACAGCACTACCCAGCAGGGACGGATGTAGAAGAGGAAGATGTCAACCAGCGTGTGAAGGCGCCGTTCTTCCTGAGGGAGTGCAAGCTACATAGCTTGTGCCACCATTATAAAAACCAGTCCAAAAGATCCCCTTAACTGTGTGTCCTGTCTGCCAATAAGCAAAGACATCCTGGGCCCTCCCCACACCATAATATTCCACCCAAGCATGTGAGGCAACGTGGCAGGCTGGACCCCCTGAAACAGTGACCCAAAATAAAAGGAAGGAGCCTTTGTTTCTCCAAGTATTTGGCCACAGCAAAGAGAAAAGGAACTAATGCATGTAAGACCACCAGTTTCAAACCAAAGAAGAGAGATACACAAGTGGGAGGGTCTCTGATGAGGTGAGTCCTCCATTCAAGTTTAATGGAGTTGTGCAAAAAAAAAAAAAAAAAAAAGTCAGCCATGAAATATGACATCACTTCTCTAAGTTCTAGTCTAAAAAAACAAAACAACAACAACAAAAACCCATATGATGTCTGTTACATCATTAGTACATCTTATCCTTCCTGCTATAAACTTCAAATGACTTGTTCTCCGCTAGCTTCAAAACTGAGGCTTGGAAAACCCACCTGACATGAAGCATTCTTTACAAGGTGGTATTGATTCAAAATGATAACCCCAGGGACTGGAGAGATGTCTCGGTGTTTGTAAGAACATGCTGCTTCCCTTGTGCACCCGAGTTTGACTCCCAGCATCCACATCGGCTGAATTAAAAACCACCTGCAACTCCAGCTCCGGGCCTCTGTGGACACCTGTACTCACACACACATACCGACACAGAGACATCTGCGAGTAAGTAAAAAAATAAAGATAAATTAAAAATCCACAATAAATAGATAAGATAGATAAGTAGACAGGCAGGATAGGATTCGTAGATAAGAGCTGTAACCCTAGTTCTGCATACTTTGGAGTCTTCCAGCCCGTCCTATGAATTTCATGCTTGCTAGTACCCACATATGCATGAGGTGCTTCTCTGAAGATCACTTAGTGATGTACCAACATCTTACTGAAATCAACTCGGATGCCACAGACACTCTTGGGCCCTGACATCCAACTTTCCTTGTTAGAAAAATGAGCCAGTCCCATCACCCTATCTCATTCAAGGAGGAACCTGCAATAATCACATAGCCACGCGGTGGCGCTCCTGCTCTATCCCAGTGAACCAGGTTTCCTGGTGAAAAGATCGGATTGGGAGATATGTTTGCAGGGGTTTGAAAGTTAGCAATGAACACGCAGCTGCAGAAGCGTGCAATTTAAGCCATGAAGATTGCTGAGGGCCAGAAGACGCAAGTTTACAGTCTCTGTGGTCTAGAAAAGTACCCGTTCAGACGCGTTCTTCCTTGCATGAGCTACAAGAAGTCCCACAAAATTCCTCCAGGGAAAAGGGAAACCCCTGGACCAGCAGGAAAGGGGCGGGGGGAGGAGGGGGAGGGTTGTCCTTGATGAAGCTTGGCTATCTCATTTCTCTAATTCTCCCTACAATAAAAGACAGCTGTGCCTTGCTGTGTTTTATTCCATTGCAGATCGTCAAAGTTGCTCTAAGGACTGAGGTCGTCCAAACCCAAGATGCAGCCTGCTTACTGCGTGTTTTTGCACACCGGACATGACTCAGGCTGCGCCCAGGATGTCTGCTGCCCACAATCCTTGGGGGACAGGATCTGTCTGTGCCTCTGTGCAGCCATTTGGTTTATCTGCTGGCGGTCAGAACTATACCCTGTCATTAAGCCCTGAACTTAGCCACAGGTCCCAAAACGCCTTAATTCATGGGTTTCTCTGAGTCATGTGATTCCTGTAAGCAAGGTTTACAATGCCTTCAGGTTTTTACATTTCTGCTTTTAATGAGGAAACAGACGCAGCTATATGGAGTAATGTCAACATCAGAGTTAGAAGCCATGGCTTCTGGGGCTGAGGGCGTGGCTTAGTAGGTGAAGTACTTGCTGCTCCTCATGCCCACCTTAGTTTGGATTTCCCAGTACCCAGTACCCGTGTAACCTGGGCATTGTGGCATGGCCCTGTGACCATGGTTCTTGGGGGTGGGGGTGTTAGGGTGGGGGTGTTAGGGTGGGGTACAGATAAGAGGATCCCTGAATTTTACTAACCAGCCAGTTTGGTTGGAACAGTGACTTTCCCGCTCAGTTTCAAATACTAAGGTGGACTCAGGCATCCTGCTACATCAGTAATAAAGGAACATCTTGGAAAAGTCAGAGCCAGAGGTCAGGGAGGACCAGAGCAAATGTGTGTTCTGGATACGATAGGACCACTGCACTGGTGAAGTCACAGCTGCTATGGTTGCCTGTACAAGACCTGCACAAGACCAAGCCAGTCAGCATTCCAACATGGAGGGACTCACAAGCCTACCTGAGGAGTTATTGGCAGTAGATGGCTTCTGGGGGAGGCAGAATCCGTTTTCTTTAAGGGTGTGGCCCCTGATAGGTTGCCTGAGTTCCAGTGGATTGCCCATACCCATGAGTACGTGGGCAGCGCTAACTGTAATCAATCGCTAAAAACAAGAAGTTGGGAAGAGTTAGGAGAAGGAGTGAAGGGTGATCAGAACATACTGTATGCATGTATGAATTCTCAAAAAAGTAATAAAAATGTTGTGATTTTTAAAGGTAGGGAGGATTAAAGGTTAAAAGAAACACACTCAGTGTCAAGCACTGGCCTTCAAGGGCACACACACACACCACACACACACAAATGCATACACACACATACATATGCATATACTCATGTGCACACACACAGAGCGTGTGTGTGTGTGTGTGTGTGTGTGTGTGTGTGTGTGTGTGCATGGGGCCAGCTCTGGAGCTCTGGTTGTCTCCTGAAGATAGCTGGGTATGTGGTGGAGGAGAGTGTTGGCAGGGGCAAGACTTGATCTTGTGAAAGAGTAGGGTTGTTTTCTATAATAGCTATACCTATCGTGACTTTAAGTGAAGCTGCAGGCCTCTGGGCCTATTAACACTTGTTGCTAACAGAGATAATGAGGTAAAGGATTTATTGCTAGAACTCCCTTCTCTGGCAGGGCAGCCAGGAGCCCCTTACTGACTTGGCTGGTTAACTCTTTGTGAACCAGAAAAGAAATAAGGAGTCCGCCACACAGAAAATACACACATCGGATGAATGGAAATGGCTATGTCACCTTTTATTTATTGCTTTTAAGCTTTTAATAGCTTTAGACATGCATTCATACACACACACACACACACACACACACACACACACACTGGCTGGGCCCATCCGTCTTATCAACTCCACAACTGTTCATTCATTCTTACATGCATACACATACTATCCTATGTACATACAAACAAACAGACATACATTTGGATGGATTTATGGATGGATAAATGGAGGGGGAAGAATCCTGCAAGCCAAACTATCTAACAAATTTATTTCTTTTCTCTGGCCTTTTTATACCTTCTTAGACAAAGTTCTTTAGGAAATTACCCCAGAGACAAATGTTACATAAAGGGGAGTTACAGAAGGATGTTGATACTAGGTTCAAAGCAGTGTTTCATTCTCAATTTGTTGTAAGTTCAAAGCAACAGTTTTTTCACAGCCTTGCCTTATCATAGTGCACACCTGTGGCTTTACCCTTGGACCTAAATGTGTTTCCTTGAACACAGATTTGTCCTGTCTATTTCCCTTTTAGTGTGATTACAAAGGTTCAGTGTATTTCTTCTTACGCAGCCTTTACTTTCTACATGAGGAGTGGTTGTATTCTATTCTTGATTCTAACTTTATTACATATTTCTAGCAAAGCATCTAAAACCATCTCTTAAAACTTTCTTCCTAAAGTTATTCGACTCCAAATCACGAATTCTATAGAATCATTAATTCATCTGAACAGCATTAATTCATGAAAATTAATCTTTATGTTGATCTGCAGGAAATCTGATCAGTAGGGTAGGCTAATGCCCAAAGATTATTACATTAATTTATATACCTTCTTAATCAAAAAAGTTCTTTAGAAAATTACCTCAGAGATAAAACATTACATAAGTGGGAGTTACAGAAGGCATATCAGCTGCAAGAAGCAATCCTGAGATGAAATCTCCTTGGGAACTTTCTTCATAGCGCTCACCCATCGCAGATCCTGCGAAAGTGGTGGGCCATCTCCAGAAAGGCCACCTGCTAGCCTTAGCCTATCCTAGAAGTCTCCTGACATATGGGTATGCACACGTGCACACACACATACACACATGTACACAGGTATATGTACATGGGTACCCACATACATACACACATGCACACATGTGTGCGCACACATACATATGCATATGTACAAACATATACAAACATATACAGAGCATATACATGTATGCACACACAATACATGTATATCACACACATATACATATGCATACACACACACATACAAGTTGACTCACACTCAGAGATGCCAACTTTCCTGCATTTCTGACAAGCAAGCAAGCTTCTTCCCTTTACACGGTCCCTACTTCTCTCCACCCATTCATTTAGTCACACTGACCCACATCTGTGCCACGGCATTACACTCAGTGCCAGAAACTCATGACATTGTCAAAGACTGGGAGAAACTGAAGTACCGCCTGCCTGCTGCACCATAAACTGACTTCAAACAGACAGTCTCCCTTTCAGAGATAAGGTTCCAGACAGTAGAAAAAACATCCTATGCAAACCTCTAGAAAAATAAACAAGTTGGCTTTTTTTTGTCAACATAATTTTCAAATATACAGGAATAGAAATACAGTAAATTCTGCAGAATACTCTCCAATTTAATGTCTTTGGAATGGCGTGGATTGTAAGTTCCTTAGTCTCTGCTTGGCCTTGGATTAGGCTGTGGACCTGTATCAGTCAGTTTTACAATGCTATAAGAAAATACCCCAGACTAGTTTATATTTTTTTAAAGAGGTCCCCTTATTGTAATACTAAAGGTTCAAGGGGATACGTGCATTAGCTCAACTCTAGATAAGACCATCTTGGCTACATCACATCATGGTGAAAGACAATGGCAGGTGCTTATATAGGACTGAGCCAGGACATCATAGACAAGCCAGAGAGAGGCTGAGAAGGTCGAGGCTTAGACTTTTAGCATCACCCCTTCTTGAGAACTATGAGTCCTATGGGAAATCCTTTCTGAAGACACACCCCCGAGTGGGCCTAAGGATTTTTCAGCCATTCATTAAAGACCCCACCACTTTCCTCATTGCTTGCCACACTGATTGGCCGAGCCTCAAAGTACATAGACACTTGGGGGCTAAGCCACACTCAACATACAGGATCACCTTGAAGCTCACACTAAGCAGTCTCTCAGGGAACAGTTAGAATTAGTTGCATTGTTAGTTTGTGTAGAGCATCCTAAGGGTTGACAGGTGCCATGCCCTCAGATACCTTTGCGATCCTGAGATTGTGGAGCTGAGAGTACTTTAAGCAGTACTTACAATGGGCCTTTCCCTCCTTTCAGATCACATGGGCATCTCCATCCCAGGCCACCTTGGGTCCTCTTCTAACTGGTTCACCATCAGCATCAACAGATGCCGTGTACTCTGAGTCTTTTAGAGGCCATTTAGTCCCCTGGGCCTCTGAAAACAATTTGACTAATAAATATTCCAGAATACTTGCTTAATCCACGCATCCCCAGGACAATGCCATTGTCCTGTGTTACTCACTCTCTTCTCTGCCATGATAAAAGAAAGTCCCGACTCTCTTGGGAGAGCACATCCATCATCTCGTCTATCTATCCAAGGCAAAGCCAGCTTTGTAACTTGACTGAATTGTCTCATGCCGCCCTGGATGTCTTAGGGGAAAATAGGAAAAGCCAAACAGTACAAAGGCAGAGTCTAATCTTATCAAAGTTGACCCCGTGTGGCAGGAATTGTTTGTGGATAAGGCTCCAAACTGTAGCCTTTTCCTGTCTCATCTCAGAAAAAAATACACTAACTTAGAAGCAGACACTTTTTGGAGCCGAGTGACCATCTCTGCCAGGCAAGTTCTCCTGATTTCCCAAGAGGCTTTAGGCTCATCTTGTGGCATTACTTTGTGGCTCCCTGAAGATCTCATATCAGGAAAACCTTAGTTTTCCCTTAAATAATTTACAAAGACAACAAGACTTGGTAGAATAAGACACTGGGGGCAGAAATTTATCTTTGGTCAATGAGATGATTAATGTGGACTTTTAATTTGATAGAAGTAGAATCACTCACGAGACAAAAGTCTAGGCTTGCCTTTGAGAAGCTCTCTGGGCCAAGTGTGCTGAGGTGGGTACACTCGCCCTGATTTTAGGCAACATCATCCTGTGGGCTGGGGTCCTGCAGTAAAAAGGAGAAAGCTAGCTGAGTATTCTCATTTTTGACTCTCAACTTCCAGGCTGGAGATGCCGAATGACCAGTTGCTTCCTCAGAATCCTGCTGCCATAACTCACTCACCAGGACTGAGAGCATCCTCCAACTGTGAGCCAAGACAAATTCTTCCTTCCATAAACGGCTTCTTGTCTGGTATTTTATGATAGTAATGTGAACAGTAACTAAGACTGTCAAATGTGATCTCTAAATCTCCAACCAGTTCATCCTACATGATTCAGGGTGACAGATGAAAATGTCCCGTGGAAACCTATATAAAACTTCACTGAGCTTTGATGTTCATCTCAATTTATTAGGACAGACAATCAGTACATCTTCCAGAGGGGAAACCCCCCATCTTTGCATCATCGGATACTCTTCTCCTCCTCATGGAAATGATGAGAAAGATTACAGAGATCTTTTAGCTTAAGATTATGCGTGTCAACTGCAACTCTCTGCATAAGTTAGCCCTTCCTTCCTATAACAAAATACTTGAGTCTGGTTAATTTTATCTTTAAAAAAAAAGAAAAAGAAAAGAAAACAAGCAACCCCAAACAAAGATCATTAAACATATGGGACCAATAACAAGATCTAGAGATAACCCTACCCACATACTTGCTTCTAAAACTCAGGATTCACATAGTTAAAAGAGATTGGTTGACATTTTAAGGAGACGAAATACAGCTGATTTGATTGGCTTGAGTCCTGTTAGATGAAGCAGAGGACGCATCCCTTAAGAGTTGGCTCTGCTCGCCTCCTCTGGGAAGCCATCCTGGCCATCACTCGCTCGGCCTGGTTTGCAAGGGTGTTCCTCTTCGAGTCTTTGACACCAGTGACACGGGGGCAGAGCTTAGTGACCCCATGAACACAGGACAAAGAACCATGAAGGTCTTCTCATTAGCACAAAGCCCTAAACAGCTGAGAGTTGTAGGAATTAAGGATTTGAAAGAATTGCCCACAGAATCCACATCAGAGTCTTCCCTACATCCCATGGTTCAATGGCCACCTCTCCCAACACCTGTGTGTAAAAAGCCTTCACTCTTCCCCTGGGGGAGAAGACCAGGAGGGCTGAACTTGCTCTTCTGTATCTGTCATCTCAAGCTATTTGAAATGTCCTTGGCTGGGCCACATGAGCACAGAGGACCTCCCATCCCTGTTGTTATCACGAGGATGATATGACCTATCTGAGCAGCTCCGAGTGTCTGCCAACAGACCCCACACTTTCGACTTCCTGTATTCATTGTGCTCACTCCGAACAGCACCTTTTAAAGTTGGCTTTACTCTTCCCATTCCACAGAGGAAAAGACGGAGACCTTGAGGGATTTAATTCCTATTCAACATTGCCCAGCAATCAGAAGTGGACCCCACTGTTGTGTTTTACAAAGAGATAAGGAGAAGGAATGTGTTTGGTGGAGGTGCAGTAAGGTGTTGGGGAAGGAGATGCCTCTACAGGTTCATGCTGAGGCATCTTTCCCCCTGAGGTACCAGCCACACACAGTAAAGTATAGAATAGAGTTTATTCGGGGCATGGGGAGGAGAGCCAAGAGGGTGGGAAAGGGAGAGGGAAGAGAGGGAGAGGGGAGAGGGAGAGGGAGAGGGAGAGGGAGAGGGAGAGGGAGAGGGAGAGGGAGAGGGAGAGGGAGAGGGAGAGGGAGAGGGAGAGGGAGAGGGAGAGGGAGAGGGAGAGGGAGAGGGAGAGGGAGAGGGAGAGGGAGAGGGAGAGGGAGAGGGGGGAGAGGGAGAGGGAACAGAGGGAGAACTGTGGGGCGGAGCCTAGACTAAATGCCAACACCCGACCCCCTCCCAAAGCCCCTGTGGCTTCTGCTACCAACCTCCACTGCTGCCCTTTCCGAACAGACTAGCTAAAAGGTGAAATTTCAGCAAAGGAGGAAGAGGTGTTACAGAGAGTCAAGATGTTCTGAATAATCTTCTTTAAATGAATTCTCTTGAAAAGCATTAGGAAGGATGGACCTTAGAGTCGGGGTGACGCTGGTGATGCCATTTCATCTGTGTCATGCTGCAGATGGTGGACTCGGGCTGGGAATGAATTCACCAAAGACAGAGGAATGAGGAAGTAGTTTATTAGATGTGCTAACACACCACTGCAGGGGAGAATTTGGGGGCCGTGTCTACACAGCATTCAGAGGGGCTGCTTTTATGAGAGGGGAGCTTCTAGAGGGACATTCAGGAGGTGTTTCAATGTCACAGTGTCCTGTGATAGTTGCATCTGGGGCTTTTCGTGGTTAGTGTTGGCCTGGCCTCAAGACAATGACAGTGTTGTCCTGAGTCAGAAACGGCTCAGCACAACTGAACTGGTGTCCCATATTTTGCAGCTAGGGCTTGTGTGTGACAAACACTCTGAGGAGACAATGGCCCTGCTTGGGACAGCAGTGACCTTGCTCTCAGCTCTGCCTGCTCCAAGGCAAGCCAGCTTGTTCTCTGACTAGAATAGTTAAGCACAGCGCCCCCTCACCCCTCATCCCCAGAACACTGTCAACCGGTTAAATCATATTATAAAAAGGCAGTATGTTTATCTGAAGCATGAGAAACTGCCTGAGTTATCTGTTGCTGTGTATCAAATCACTCGGACATTTCGTTAGACAGCGCGTGTGTTCATCACCTCACAGCTTCTAAGGGCAAGGATTCTGGATTAGTTTACCTAGATGCCTCTGGCTCAGGGCTTCTCATGAGGCCCAAGCTGTCAGCCGGGGATCCTGTCATCGGGCCCAGATCCATTTCTGAGCTCATGCACAGGATGCTGGAAGGAGGTGTTAGTCCCTGCCACTTGGGCCTCTCCATAGGTTGCTCATGACTTGGCAATGGCTGCAAGCCGTATATTCTCTGTCCAAATTTGTGTAACTGTCAAAGTACAGAGAAGAGACACAAAGGTGTCTAGTGGGAGGCAGCTGTCACATGAGGCCATCTCGTAGGCTGGCTACGGCTGCTCTGTCCATGGAAAAATTAACAAGGAACTGTTTTCTGTGAATGTGGAAGTGCTGTTCAGCATATGCCCCGTGATATTGAGATGTTGGGAAGCTGAAAGGCTACAGGGCAAGATCGCTCAGTTGGTAAAGTGTGAGCCTGAGGTTCTGAGCTCACTCCTTAGAACATGTAAAAAGTCCCAGTGTGGTGTGCTTGTAATCTCAGCACTGAGAAGTCAAGGACAGGCAGGTCCCTTTGGATCAGGACCTACATTAGAGCTCATGCCAGGGAGAGAGACCTTGTCTCAAAAAACAAACAAACAACAACCAAAAAAACCCATGGTGGATAGCTCCTAGGAACAAATGATAATTAAAGTTGACCTCTGACCTCCACAGGCACATGTACACATATACACATGCATCCCCACACATAAGGGTTCTTTCTCTCTCTCTGTCTGTCTCTCGCTGTCTCTGTCTGTCTGTCTGTCTGTCTGTCTGTCTGTCTCTCTCTCTCTGTGTGTGTGTGTGTGTGTGTGTGTGTGTGTGTGTGTGTGTGTGTGTGTAATGAGAGTTTTAGTTTCCTTTTAAAACCCAGTTATATGATTCTGGTTTTGTTTTAATCCCAGGCATGGAATATGGTGTTAGTTGTTAGAAAAAGTCCGACCGCAGTTCAGAACAGACCACTCCAGACCACGGTTCCAAGGGGGAGGAGGTTTATTCAGGAGATAGGGCAAAGGTGG
Source organism: Arvicanthis niloticus (assembly GCF_011762505.2). Lineage (NCBI taxonomy): Eukaryota > Metazoa > Chordata > Mammalia > Rodentia > Muridae > Arvicanthis > Arvicanthis niloticus. Next base: position 12,638,597 of record NC_047663.1, read on the forward strand.
GGAGAAGAAGGTGGAAAGATAAGAGAGCGAGTCAGGGGGTCCTGCCTGTTTTATGTGGGCGGTGACATAGTATCATCTCCCAGGTAAAGGTGAGGTAGCCAGGTGGATTCTGGGAGTGTGCGGCTGTTGCCTTGGCAACGATGTGGGGGTCACCTAGATGTGATGTCACTGGGTTCGGAGCCTGATACCAACATATGTTGGAGCCTGATACCAACATATGGCGCTGATTCAGTTTGTCCACAGCCATTAATTAGGATTATCTTGTGGTGAGGGGTGTGATTTTTGCAAGTTGCAGATAGTTTAATTCTGGGGACTCTAGAGAGGGTATACATGAGAGAGCCCTGAGAGGGCCTGTGGCAGTGGCAGTGGCTGTCCCTGTGGCTGCCCTTGCAAATGCTGCCTCATTGTGCTTGCTATCACTGGACTGCTGGATATTCTGACGATGAAGACTGGACTTGTCCCTAGAAATCTGATGACCTTAATCAGCAGGAAGTAGCCTACCGAGGTCCTTGCCCTACTTCCACTCTGCCCTTCCTTCTCTCCTGCCTAGTGTTGGTGAACTGGGAAGGTAGTGGAATAAGGATTGGAAACATAGTAGATGTATAAGAACCCAATAAAATAATAGAACGAATACACTAACTGTGGAGGGGGGGCGGTGTTTGTATATGCTTGGCCCAGAGAGTGGCACTATTAGGAGGTGTGGCCTAACCCACCACTGACCAGAAATAGGGGGAAAAGAAGGTTAATAGGAAAAGAGAGTTGTGGACCTATTTAGAAGTAGTTCCTTGGGGCGATTCCACTCTTTGCTGTCAAGATATTAGCTGTCCACTTCAATAGCAACCACCAAACATGAATCAGTAGCAGTGGCACGATCCAGCAGAAACAGCAGGACTTTGCCAAATTAAATTGGCACGAGTCAGTGGAAGTGGCCAGAATAAGCCATACTACCACAGGAAGGTCTTTGGCACAGTTCTATGAAGTGAAGACCAGCAAAGACCAGAGAAGACCGATGAAAACCAGCAAAGAAGTGAAGCGTTGCATGGTGCAGCGATGCAAGAGCATCGCTTACTGTTTGTTGGTTCCATTAACATTCTTTCTGAGCATCAGTGCCCTCTCAGGTGTCTGTTTTCAGTAAAACATCATATGCCATACATGCCCTCCCACATGACAGCTTCCTGGAAAACATCATGTGACACAACTGAGTTGTTAAAGAAACCAGAGATTTCCACTTTAGGAAGGAGAGAGGGAGAAAAGGAGGGAGGGAGGGAGGGAGGGAGGGAAGGAGGAGGGAGAGAAGGAGGGAGGGAGAGAGGGAAAAAGGAAGAAAGGGAAGGAGGGAAGGAGGGAGGGAGAGAGAGAAGAAAGGAGAAAGGGAAGGAGGGAGGGAGAGAGGGAAGGATGAAGGAACAAAGAAATGAAGAAATAAAGAGAGAAGGAGGGAGGGAAGAATAGGGGAGGGAAGACAGGGTCAATCTAGATAAAGTCAAGTTTAAGAATCCCTGAAGAATGGAGAAAACAGCTTCTTCCTTTATCTCATGGCTCCTGGGATGCAGGGTTGGGGAGAGATGCATGAGTGTGACCGTCAGTGTCTTTAGGTGTCTGCTGCCCAAGCTGTCTTCCCAGACTACCTCCCACTCCAATGGACTAATGCCATCCCCTGGTCCTGAAAGTAAATCTCTGCTCTCGGTGGCTCTCTAGTGGTTCCCACCGTCCCCTGAGGTCAGGACAATGTTCTGCTAGAGTGGAAGAGAGACAGAGCCCTACACAAACGCACAGTGGGACTGCTCAGAAGGTCTCTGTTCTGTGGCCAAGACCTCCTAGGCTGTGGCCTGGAGTCCCTAGCTAAGCCACAGTTAAGTTCCCGGAAACCATGATTCTTGGTAATCCAGAATCAGCTGGTCCTCTTACTGCTACAGGCTGCTGTCTCCCTGAACCTGTGTGTGGGCTTCTGCTGCTTCTTAACCATCACCCACTTCTCCGCCACACAATCGGTCAAAGCCCTCGCCGTGATCTGAAGTGCATTCATTTTTCTTTGTTTTCTATTGCTCCCCCCGCAGTTATGCCATGGAAATGTTTTCCAGGCACCACAATAAAAACACTTCCAGGCCTTTGATAAACATTTGTCGGCACAGATGCTCCTTACGTTGAGCCATTCTCCACATATCCTCGGTTCAGTCTCACCTTCCACTTCTGTCATCTTGGTTCAAGACCTCCATCTTCTGAGCCATCCGCCATGCTGTTTCTCCAAGTTTTTTTTAATTAAAAATAATTTCTTTCTCACACAATATATTCTGATCCAAAGTTCTCCGTTATATCCAATTGATTCTATCAGGTCCATGCTTAAAACCCCTTTAACTGATAAAAATCCAAGTTCTCTAGTGTGGGCTTTAAACAGTTCTGTTTAATGATGCAGGTTCAGTATCCTGTCCACTGGCACACACTTCCACCCCAGCCGTACATTATGTCCTCTCCTTTCTCTGCCTGTTCTTTTTCTCAAATATTGCCGTCTGGCTTCGAGTTTCCTAAACACATTTGGTCTTTCCCTCTTCTCGTCTTCTTTAAGAATCTATACAAGCCAGGGAGAAAGGATAAGAGGAAAAAAGTAATCCCTTCCCTGTTGTACAAGACGTGGGGCTATTTCCACTTTTCTTCTATAAACCCGAATCACATGATTCTTAACTACCAAGTTAGATGCCTGATCGGAGTGTTCCCTGCAGAGAGAGATCATGTTTTATTTATCTTTATATCTCCTGAACTTACTTCATAGTAAGTATTCAGTTCGTGTTTATTAAACTTTATAGGTAGAGATAAAACTCCTTTCTTGTTTCAGACACCCTCTGGCTGCCAGAGGCAAGCAATCTTCTTCCTTCCTGCTCAGACATCAGGAGCACAAGGCAGTGACCAAGAACACTGTCTTTGTACTACCGGGACATAGTGGCACTCAAATTAAACACACACACACACACACACACACACACACAGAGGTTTTTTTAGATCATGTTTCTCTGTATATTCCTGGCTGTGCCAGAACTTGCTTTGACCACCAGGCTGGCCTCAAACTCAGAGAGCCACCCGCATCTGCCCCCCAGTGCTGTGATTAAAGGCACGCATCAACACATCTGGCTTTCTGTTTCTCTTAAGGAAAGGCCCTCTCTGGCCTTTAAAGTGATGTTTCTCTCTCCCTTTAAGCCCCTGTCAAGTCTCCATCTCTATATAATAATGTGTGGTTTCTGTCTAACGCTCTCCCACCCACAGCAAGGTCCAGCCACGTCCTTGAGGCCATCTGATTCTGGTAAAACCAAATTCTGAGAGGGAACTATGAATTGTGGGTCAGCTTTCTTTCTGGACTTCCCACTGCTGCTTCTTTTACTATATTTGTCAGATCTTGTCTATTTATTTTAATAATTACAGTATATTAAACTGTGCCCCTTCCCAAGGCATATATAGATGTCTCTAGAGCTATGAATGTGACTGTATTTGGGGAGGAAGAAACTCAGATGTTAGTTTAAGGGGATGGAATTGTCTCCTATCTGGCATCTTTTCTTCAGTATTGTAGTTTTTCTTAATTTTATTGTCTTGTTGATCTTATCCTGGTTTGGATAGACTCTGGTGGGTTTTTTGTTTTGTTTTGTTTTTTGTTTTTGGTTCTTGGGGTTTTTTGTTTGTTTTTTGATTTGCTTTGTTGTTTTGTTTGTTGTTTGTTGTTTGGTTTTGCTTAAAGGACAAGACTCTTGCCTTTGCCCATTGATGTCGCCTGTGGACAGGAAACCATCAGCTAGGATCTCCCTGGTTGTTCCCTTCCTCGTCGTATTCCTCTTCCTTCTGGCGCATCAATTCTACATGTTAGCTTCAGAATTTTTTTTTCTGAAATTTTCCTTATTATACATGTTAGTTTCAGAAATGTTTCTTACGCTTTTTTTTAAATGTGTTTTCCATTCTTCATTTTGATATCTGTGCTCCGATCTATTCCCCATCCGTTTAAGACCATCTTCTAAAGTGGTTTTATATAACTCTCTATATAACAACAACAAAAAAATTAAGGACAACTTGCTAATCACTTCTTTTTCTGGTTCTAATCTCCCATTAAATCCACCCACTGTGTTCCTAATTTCTTATTTTTTAAATCAATAATTTTGACTTGACTCATTTTGTACATAAATGAGATTGCTTCCAATTCCCTACCGAAATTCTCCAGATTGCAATCTATTTTAAACAAATTTAACATACATATTTTAATGTCTGCATCTCACTGCAGTCTGGTTTCCTTTCTAATATCAGGTCAGTTGGCCCTGGTTCTGAGCATGTCTGGTAATTTTTACTTGGCTGTCAAGCATTGTGTATTAAAAATAATATGAAGTCCCAGGCTGGAGATTCAGCCCAACCGTGGAATATTTGCCATAAATACCATGTGTGAGGTCCTGGGTTTGATACCCAGCACTGAAAAACAAAAGCAAAACACAAACAAACTAAACTAAGCAAAATCAAACAAACAAACAAACAAACAAAACCCCAGGAGATTCTTGATAATGTTATTTTCTTTCTACGATGATTAAATAAATGATTAAATCAGTCCCCTCCACTCGGAGACAAAGGTCACACGCAGCTTTCTTCAGATTTTGGGAGAATGTTGGCGATTGGTCGGGTGCTGCTGTGTATTCAAATGTCCCAGGAGCACACTTTTACCAAAGGATGTTGTATAAACCTTGCTCCCCAATTCAAAGCTATTGGTTAAACAAAAACAGCTATAGCCAATTACTGGGGAGAATGGAGGTAGGCGGGGCTTTGGCTACTGGGCTGGGGGTCGCAGGTAGGAATTGTGAGGGTGAGAGAGAGAAGAGGAAGGAGGGAAAGGAGAAAGGACAGAGGGAACAGGAGGTCTCCATTAGACTAATTGGACCAGGAGCATGCGCACACAGCTAGTGAAATGCCCCCTGAGGACAGACTGATGGAGCAAAAATAACCCCGGGCAAAACTCAAACAGCTAGTACTTGGGGAGCACAGCTGGGGAAATTAGTCTAGCCTTAGAAAAATAGATTAGAGGTAATTCGCCCAGTAATTGTGCTAAAGCTGATTAAATAAATCTAGAAAGACTCCGTCTCAATTATTGGGGGTAGGGGTGGGGCTGCCAGGGTCAAATTAAAAATAATAGAGTAACTGATAACATTTATAAGATAACTGAAAGCTAGTGGGTTTCTAGTTGCCCTGGATCCTGGTAAATAGTACTTCAAAGGATTGAACTGATAGCCCAGGGTCCTTCTCAAACCCTTCGTTGGATGTTTTAGCAAATCTGCTCCGGGATGCCTACCAAACCCGACCTAAGGCGCCGATTATCCGACCCTCCCAGGAAACTTATCAAGCCTAAAAAAATAAAAATTAAATTAAAAAAAAACTTTAAAAATCATCTCTCAGTTGTCCCGCAACCTCCACTAAGCGTCTTGTCCTGCTAACCTCTTCTGCTTAGTATTCTGGTAGAAGAGGGGACAGAAAGATTGTTAAGAGTCAGAGTTGGTGTATGACCGATTACCAGGAAACAGTGTTTTCTGGATATAGCAGGACAGCTGTACAAATGAACTCACAGCACTTGAGACAGCATGTACAAGACCACGCCAGCTCAAGCCAAGCAAAATCCCGGCGTGGAGCGCGGAGCTGAAGTCCCACCCCTAGCTAAGGACCCATTGGAAGCTGCGAGCTTCTGGGAGAGGCAGTCATTTTTTCAGTGGTATGACCCTCTCTCTGGTGGATAGAGCAACCTCCAGAGAGAAGACCACACATCCAAGAGTATATGAGATACAAACTGTATTAAATGAGTTTGAAAGGGGTGGAAGGGGCACAAACTTGAGTGGCTAGGAAGGAGGAATGGACCTCGAAGGGTAGGGGGAACAGAGGTGAATATCACCAAAATGAATTGCACAAACTCTTCAAGGAACTAATAAAAGAACGAGAAATAATAGACGCGGATGTAGAACACAAGAAGTCAGGAGTCAGCAACTACTTCAAAAGGGAAGCTACACTTAGAACACGCTGCTCGCTGCTTGCTCTCCTGCCATTTACTTTGCCAGGGACACTGGCGTCTGCTATCCTGGTTCCCTTGGTGATGCTGAACTCCCCATCCATCCGCTGCCAGTACAACCGCAACAAACTGCAAGCAGCCTCATTTTGTTCTCAGAGACCTGTCCTGTGGCAGGCAAATTCCCTGAAGGGAAGAAACCAACCGTGGCGCCTCCGGGCTTTTCCTGCTTCTCTCAGAATCTTGGCCCCTGGGCTTCAACTGCTTCGGCTACCTCCTAACGCTTCCAGGGTTTTGTGTTGTGTTACATTACAGTTGTTAGGCTTTGTGCACCAGGCAGTTACCTTCACAGCCACCGGATTCTGCCCTCGTGATGTGAACGTGATAACGGAATGTCACTGAACAAGTGACCATGTCTGTGTTCCATTTAAATACCATTTACAAACACACGTAGCAGTCATGTTCCAGAAGGACATCAGCTGTTATTTTTCTTTTCCAGTGTCTATTTTGTTTGTTTGTTTGTTATTTGTGGTGGGGGTTGAATCCAGGTTCTTACACATATACAAGAAGAAAGAAAACCACTCATCATGGCCCTGTGGACCTACTTAGGGCTTAGATATGAATGTCTTTAAGATTATAAAGTATCTTCTTTCATTTACTGTCTTTGTGCTTGTGTGTTGTTCTTGGGGTTTTGTGGCAGAGAGTGGGGTTTACTGATGTTTTTTATTTCTTTGACTTAGGGTTGGTTGGTTGGTTGGTTTTTCGATTTATTTATTTTATGTGAGTACACTGTCACTGTCTTCAGACACACCAGAAGAGAGCATCAGATCCCATCGCAGATGGTTGTGAGCCACCATGTGGTTGCTGGGAATTGAACTCACAACCTTTGGAAAAGCAGTGCCTTTGTCTTCGTTTTAACATCACACTTTGTCACACTTTCTTTTAACTTCCTTTTCCCAAGCATTTCTCTTCTTGGTGCTTTTATCTTTATATATCCACGAACCACTCTGTGTTAAATACATCTTCTTTCCTCTGCTTAGACTGGGTTTGATTCTGTTTTGTTATCCAGTCGTGTTTTTTTTTTTTTAATTAGAATATTTGGCCCATTTATAGTAAGGGACATGCCGGATGGGGTTGATTTTAATTTACTTAAATGTATTGCTTTTTGTGCAAGGTTCTGAATAAAGTCCAAGAGATAGTGATTACAGAAAACTTACATTCCAACAAGATTTGGGTCTCTGTAGGTAGGGCTTGATAAGGATTGATGTGTTTAGTATTCCCTGGGATACATAAGTTTTGACATATTAAATATTTACGGTCGAATTGTAGAGTCCCTTCAAAGAAAGTCACTGAGTAACAAGACCAGCATACTGCTCTTCGAGAGCCCGGAGGAGCCACAAGCAGGTTACTGTGAAGGATTTTATTTTTTCCTCGTACCAGCAGGCTCCTCCACCCTCCTGGCTGCTAGCTGTCAGCAGCTGGCCCTCCTTTCAAGGAGTTCAAGCATGTGACATTTGGAACTCCCTGTGCTGCTAAAAGCAATTGGAAAAATCTGCTGTTTTATAGTCCTGGGGCTCCAAGCTGCTCAGAGGGAGGAAGGACTTGTAAGAAAAGTCCTTCATCTCAGACCTTCTCCTCTCTGTGCTAATAGAGGAAGCTTGGGAAAGAAGTCTGAGGGTGTAGTTCAAGTGGTAGAATGCCTGCCTAGCATGCAGGAAATACCTAGTTCTAGTCCCCAGCATTGCATTAACCAGATGTGCTGACACATGCCTACAATCCCAGAATTTAGGAGACAGAGACAGGGAGATCAAGAGTTCAAGGTCACCCTCAGTTACATAGTGAATCTGAAGCCAACCTGGGCTTTGGGAGAGCCTATCTCAAAAATTAATGAACTAATGAAAGAGCTTCCATAGACCCTTCTCCCTTGTCACAGACCTAAGATTCTTCACTCCATGCTACATCTGGCTCTTCAGTTCCCACATTTAGATGGGAAAGGGCAGGGATGGTAGAGGGGTCTGACTCAGGAGACAGTGAGAAGGAAAGGGGCGGTGAGGTGCATCCATGGCAGGATAATATTCTGTTCTATGAGCTTCCCAGCACTGTCCCATCCATAGGATGACCAAAGGATGACTCACAGAGATCAGAGCCCCCAGTTACTAACCAGTCTGAGATGCCTGAGACTCCAGCTTGAGTCTGCTGAGCCTAAAGGCTAGTCTCGACTGACAAAGCCCAGTACAGTATGGCTGGTGTTCCTTAGTTGACCATTAAGACCCACCAAACCCAGTCAAGTTCCCACTGGGAGTCTCACATCAACAAGAGGTCATGGGACACAACTTTGCATCTTTCCAGAGTCATTTCATGGACTCTAAGGAGTGTGTGTGGATGGAGAGAAAACATGGACCTGGAATCAGAGAGTCTTGGATTAAAACATTCTCTGTATCTTGCGTAGCCACTAGACCTTGAAATTTTCTCAACCATGAGATGATACTTCCCAGTGAAGATGTCATGGCTCTCCAGGGGATGAATAGGTGGTGTCGGGAGATAAGCAGATTTTTTTTTTTTTTTTTTGGTTTGTTTTTTTAAAGAATTGGTCCGTGTGATGGCGGTGACTTTTTAAGCCCAAAGGAAGACTGATGACCATGGTAATAAACCACAAAGTGACAAAGCTACAAAGAAAGGCAAAGGCAAAACTTCCTCCTGTTCAGGGTTGTTAGGCCTCAACAGATCCAGTCCACTGAGATTATAGAAGAAAATCTGCTCTAGTTGAAGACTACCACGTGGATTTAAATGTCAGCTCCATCAGAGCACACCCTCACAGAAACATTTCGAACAATGTTTTTGACCAAACTATGTGAGCATTGTAGCTCAGCAAGTTAAACTGTAGAATCATTCACTATGATAATGCATTGATAACTTTTCTGTAACTATAGTTAAATATCATGACCAAAAGCAAGCTAAAGAAGAAAATGATTTCTTTTCTCTCTTACAGTTCCAAAGGTATATAGTCCAGCATTTCAAAGATGGCATTGCAACAGTCAGGGAAAACATGGTTGAAGGAGCAGGAAGCTAGCTGGTCACATGTTCATCCATACATGGGGCAGAGGGATGGAGGATGGATGGATGGATGGATGGATGGATGGATGGATGGATTTATGGAGCAGAAAATCAGGCAAAGCTATAAACACTCAAAGCCCAATGACATACTTCCTCCAAGTCTCTCTCTCTCTCTCTCTCTCTCTCTCTCTCTCTCTCTCTCTCTCTCTCTCTCTCTCTTTGTCTGTCTGAAGGTTTCATAACCTCCCCAAACAGCACAACCAGGGACCATGACACACACTCAAATACATGTGCCCATGGGACATATTTCTTCCTAAACTACGAGTGGTAACACACTGGAGGTTACTATGGTTGCCTCTCCTTCACATTTCTTATTCTTAAACCATGCATTCATTCACCCAACTCCCTTAGTCTTGTCATGTCTTGTCATGCACTGCTGAGTGTGGACACTTTAGAAGCCCTTGCTCACAGGATGAGATCTGACATCTGCTGCTCTCTTGGTGACTCTCCTTTGTTCCTTTATCCCCTACAAAGGTACAGACCTGCTGACGTAGACACTCTACAAACCTGTCCCCACACCCAAGGCCACCTGTTTTGTGTCACATGCAGTTCCTCCTTCCTTGGACTCTGCCTCCATCACAAGAAATTAAAGATAATGACAAAATAATTATAAGCAGGGAATAGCATTCTCCCTGACAACTTCCTGTTTAAAATATTTCTGGATTCTATTTTTCTTATATTTAGATTCCTTAGATACACAACACTGTCTCCTTCCAGGTTCCTTTGCTTTTATTCTCCCTCTTTTGGCTGTGCCAAGGGAGCTGATTTTATGAAGCTTTTCGGGCTTTTCTTTCCAGCAGACTTGAAGCACACAAAGATCCCCAATAGGCCATCAGCAGAAAAAGGTCATTCTTAGAAGCCTGGTAACAGAGCCCTACACAGCATTCTGGGAGGTTCTGCAAAGATAAACATGATGCAAGAAACATAGGCGCACATGTAGAGGAGAAAACGTAGACAATGCCTTTAACTGTCAAACAGCACGTAAAGGAAGGGCATAAAGATGAAAAGCTGTATGGATAATATATATCCAGAAAGACAGAAGAGCCATTTCATTCACGGATTTAGGCCAACCCCTTCTCAGTGTTACAGATTTCCCCAAACACTCAACTAATGCCATCTCTTCTTTCTCTACATCCTTAATGAGAACGGTGCTGTCACAAACACCAGTTGGCTCTGGGGGATGTCATCTAATCAGCTACTAAGATTCTGCTTCATGGCTCATTGTTCTTTGCAAACTTGTGTGTCTTCATTTGTCCCGAATGTTGCAACACTGCAGAGGACTGTGTCCTTGACTTTCCTCTCCAGGTCCCAGGAATCCTGCATAGTGTCCACAATGGTCACTCAACATGTATGCATTTGTTTGTTAGGGCCTAATGCTGCTTTATTCACACCATTAGAAATGTCCCCAAGGCATGTACTTGGTGATCCAGGAAAAAAAAAAAAGTCCTATCAATAGGACCTCTCTTATTCATGTATCAAGTGAAATGAAGCAATCAGTTCCTCTATAAGAAGAAGTTGGTGCTGGGCAGGTGAAACAAGAAACAACAAAAGCAGTAGCTAACTGTAGCTTCACAATTCATGAAGCTAGAACAATCTAAAGGGTCACTATAAAAAGTCTTTCTGAGTCCATTTATTTATGTTTCTCTAAGACAACTCATTCTCTTCATTAGTAGTAAAATTACTGACGACACATGTCAGGACTAGCTAGATCCACCAGGATGTGTCAACTGCCAAAGTAGAAAGCTGACGAGAACTCTCCTGCCTGAAAGGCTCTGGGAGACACACCCTGACTCATTTTCTTAAAGGTCCCAACGCTACATTTCACTCATAACAGGGGCTTTTGCCTGATGAATAGCCTCGACCAGAACTGAATGAGGGTTTAGTTAGATCCACTCCATGAGTGCAAGAAACAAAATGAAGGACCGGAGACTTGCTCAACAAGCAACCCCACACATTCCCTTAGAGACCCTACTAAGTCCAGTAAGGGAATACAGATGATGCGAGGTGAAGAAAGCCTATCTGAGCTGGTAGGATGGCCCAGTAGTTGACGATGCTTGCTGGCAAGGCTGGGAATTTGACTTCAGTCCCAGGAACTCTCATGGTGGAAGAACTTAGCCAACTTCCATGGGTTGTCCCTCTGATGTCCACATATGTACCATGGCGTGCGTGTGCTCATACAGACATGTATGCTCACACATAAATACATAAATGAAAAACATCTACCCATATCCTGTTGAGAGGGTTTATGGGAGACAGACGTCACAGATATGCAATCAGCATAAAAACACAGAGAACAGCAGTCAACCTAAGGATGCATTGAGAGGTGGCTGAGGTGGGAGACAAGAGACTCAGGGTCACTTTGGACAGAGAGGCTGGCTGTTATGTTTCTCTTTCTCCTAGTTGTTAGTACCCAGGACAGGAAGCAGTCTAAAGGTGCCTTATCTTGCATACACCCAAGTGGGAGGGGCCAGGGTTATCTGAGCCCTGCTTGGATTCAGTAAGACTCCTTTTGTAGAATGTAGGATTGTCATAGTCTACATAACCCAATGTGCAAGCGTGATTTGTCCTCACTGGAAACCTAAATTATGACAGAAGCAACTTTAAAAAAAAGCAGGTATTCACTCTGCCTCATCCATCAGTCCATCAGGGCAAGAATGGCAGCCAGTGCAGCTCCCTCCATGGCAGGAGATGCTTGTAGCACAATTTATATCTCAGCCAATCAAAAAGCATAGCACCCAGGCCAGAACCGAGGGGCAGGGCATCATCTTTAAAGTCCAACCTCCAGTGACCCACTTTCTCCATCCAATCTCCACCTTGTAAAGGTTCCACACCCTTCAAAACAACAACTGGATACCAAGCGCTCAGATACATAAGCCCATGGGATACATTCTACATTCAAATCACGACAGTAAGAATGTGTCGAATGTCCCGGATTTACCAATAACCAGCAATAGCACAGTAGCTGAATCTCAGGCCATCTCTTGGCTTCAGTTTCTCCCACTTCTAGAATGAAGGTAAATCATTGCTCATGAAGAACGATGTGAAAGTGCACGTGACTTTTATCAATGAGGAGTGAGGCTGGTCAGGGTCCTGCTGTCTGTATTTGTACCCTCACTGGGTGTACTGGTCAGTTGTTGTCAGCCTGACACAAACTGGAGTCACCTGGGAAGGAACCTCACTTGAGGAATTACCTCCATCAGATCTGTCTGTGGGGCATTTGCTTGATTTAATTAATGATCAATTAATTAATAATGAGCAATTTAACGATTGTCGTGGGAGAGCTCAGCCCATTGTGGGCAGTGCCACCCCTGAGCAGGCGGTTCTAGGTTCTGTAAGAAAGCAGGCTGAGCAAAGCCACAGGAAGGCAGCCAGCAGCATTTCTCCATGGCTTCAGCTCTGTCAGTTCCTATCTCCACTCTTCTGTCCTGCTTGAATCTCTGTCTTGGCTTCTCTCATTGATGGACTGTGGTCAGGAGGTGTAAGTCAAATAATCTATTCTCCAAGTTTTATTTGGTCATGGTGTTTATCACAGCAACCGAAAGCAAACTGGACCCTTGGACGGCAGGTAGATGGCCCTCATATCCGTGTCATTAAAATTCTTCTTTTCATGAAGATGTCATAGTGCAGCCTTTAAATATTTGATTTTGATGAGATATAATTCGTTCAAACAGAAAAGCATTGAAACCCTTCAATCATGTGTATGCTACTTGGGTTTTTATTTGAGTATTTTTTTCCAAGTCAGAGTAACTAGCCTTCTCATAATTCTCTTTCAAGAGTAAGGGAGCATCTCAGTCCATTTCTGTGTTCATTTTATCTTGGGCATTACACGAGACTGACACTTTTTCCCTGAATGAGCTCAGAGCAGCTTGATTCAGAAAGAGAGAGAATGTTGTGCCAGAAAAAGATTAAATTAAAACTGGAAAGATCCCGACATATATATGATAGAGGCAGCCTAGGTAATCTGCCGGCCTCTGGTTTTATTTCACTCTTGAGCTAATGGAGGCACTTGCAATTCTCTTAGCACAATATGGTGCAAGATAATTACAGAGAGGCTGCAGGGGCATTCAGGCTGAGAGAGCTTCTGTGGGTTCCTACAGAATCGGGTCACACTCGTGCCCTGGATTCATAGGGGTGTATGTGTGTGTGAGTGTGTGTGTGTATGTGTGTGTGTGTGTACACACACATGCACCTGACACAGAAGACTTTGTGAACATCAGAAGGAAACTTCTGATACTGAGTGACCATAGATCCTGATAAAAGATGAGGATGCGGTGGGGTGTGGGCACCCCAGGCCTGCATATGATCGCTTCTCTTACTCTTTCATTTAAAAATTCATTTATTTACTTATTTATTGTGTAATGAGTATTTAACAGTATGTATGCGTGTCTACCACATGTTTACGATGCCTACTGAGGCCAAGAGAGCCTCTGGATCTGGAGTTACAGCTAGCTGTGAGATGCTGTACTGGTAAAAGTAATTCTTCAGGGGGTTTTCTAACACCCACTTTGTTCGCAAATAACTGCAGGCGTTTCTATGCCTGCTGTAGTCTGTTTTAGCTCCCGAATTAAAGACACAGAAGCCTGGAATTATTAACAAGCTGCAAGCCTAGCCTGGGTAGATTTTGAGCTGTTCTAACCCAACTAGGCTGCTCATACCAGACAAATGCCCCATTACCTGCCATCTGGTCTTGCCTTGGCTCTCTCTGGTCCATGTGTGTCACTGCAACCTCATGGTGAATCCTTCATATGGTTTCTACATCCTTCTCCTCCTGGTCCCTCTCTGCTCTCCTCCCTCTCTGATCTCTCTGGGACCCTCCCTGACTGGGATCATAGTCCCACCCTATTGTCTCCTGCCCAGCTAATTGGTTGATGAGTTCTTTATTAAACAATCAAACGAGATAGAAAACAATTTCTATGTAACATAAACACCAGAGATGTTTGACCACGCCATCACCCAGACCGAAACCAAATGTCTGGATGTAGAAATCGGCATCTGAATACACAACTCACAAAACCATCAACACTATACACATGCTGGGAACTAATCTCAGGTCCTCAGCAAGAGCAATACGTGCTCTTCTGAGCCATCTCTCCAGCCCGATTCTCTAATTCCCGATCCTACTGAAAAACATGGAAGTCCGGTGCCATTTCCAGAGAGTGTTCTAAGGCTCCATCTCCACATACACGCCCCCCACTGTATAAAGTTCTGACTCCCTTTCACCCTTTTCCAGAAAGAACTTAGAATCTCTGGATAATGTCTTCCAAGGTACCTCCTGCAAGTTCTCTTGATTTCTATAAAGGGCTTAAATACTCAGCCCTGCTGCAAGAGAAGAGATCAAAAGAGAAATGCAGGTGATTTTTATGAATCATGAGTAACACTGATAGAGTACTACTGTCTATGTTTGTACCCCTACTGTGTGCTTGATAATCAGCCCAATAGCAAACAGGTCTGCCCACCATCCCTGAAGACCTTCTCTTGGTCCTAGATAAACACCGTTTCATTAGCTACACCAGGACCCAGTTAAACTGTAGCAGGAAGCCTGGCACAGAGAATCAAACCTCTGAGGGTCCCTTCAGCTTGTAGGCCAGCCAGGCTAACCTAACTGGAGAGCTTCAGGGTTAGTGAGAGACTAGTGTTTAGTCTCTAAGAAATAAGGTGGAGAAACGTGGTGTTCTGAATGACAAATGTCCTCCACAGTCTTTGGCATTAGACTGCCTGATCCTCCAGGTCTGCGTGGCCCTGTTTGGGGAGGCTTAGGAGGTGTGGCCTTACTGTGGGAGTAGACAATGACAGCTTAAAGACTTGTACCATTTCTAGTTGCTTTGAGATATGAACTCTCAGATTCCAGCTCTGACCTCCATGTCTGCTGCCTGCTGTCCCTACCATAATGGACTCGAACCTTCTGAAACTGTAAGCCCCAAACAAGCATTCTTCTGTATACATTCCTTTTGGTCATGTTGTCTATCATAGCAATATGAAAGCTAACTAGGAGAAGGAGTGACAGAGGACCACATCTGACCTGAACACACTCATTCACACCCAAACATTAATAATAACAATCATGGTAGTAATAACAATAATTTGTATATGATCACTTAAAATGACTGCCTCATAAAAGATTACATTGCTGAACCCTAACCACAGGGGACACTTGGGTGGCTTCATATGCAGAATGATGAGCTTAGAATCAAGAGATCAAAATTCTAAGTTTATTTTTTTATTATTAACTAGAGAGATATTCTCTTCTTTAGTTAAAAAAAATCATATGAAACTCAGTGTTTTCTGTGGCCTCAGATGACATCAGTTGCACTCAGAGGAAATTGCTGCATCCTAGTGCAATAAGCTTTGGTTTCTTGGGCTGAAATCTCTTGTTTTGATATTCCACAGCAAACATTTAGAAATGGAAATGAAGTCATGTGACATTATTGTTATTCTCTTCTTGGAGCCTCTGTGACCTGCATCTAAAAGAAAAGTCCTGACCCTAGTCCTCTCTGAAAAATTGAGATTCAGGATGGGAAGTCTCAAAGGATGCCTTCCTTCTGCCACTGCAGTGTTCTCTTTATGGGACTGGAGCCGATCATTATAAACAACGGTGGGAAGTAAGTGCCCATGCCACAGCTAACACTAAGGCTCCCAGCACCCACCCCGCTACTGTTGAACCAAAGCAAACTTCCAATAAAATCAAGTAAGCCGGCAAAAGGACTAGTCATAAAGGGTTCTGAGGGGCCACCGGAAGCAATTTGGGAAAATCCCCAGAGCATTTGTGTATAGGACAAGGAACTCCTCACAACTGGCTTACAAAAATGAGAAGCAAAATTGTAGGTATTGCTCAGAGCCTATCACACACAACACTAACCCCAGCATGGACTGGAACTAGAAGTTCTGGATGCTCTCCAGAAGCCAGGCAGCGTCTCTCTCTCTCTCTCTCTCTCTCTCTCTCTCTCTCTCTCTCTCTCTCTCTCTCTCTCTCTCTCCGCGGATCCACTTGCAAGGCCCCAGGCCTTGTCCAGAGGATCCTTCAGTTCTTCTACACAATAGCTAATTTCTCTGCTGTGGTGTATTGGGAATACATACATGCCTGTATATATGTGTTTGCGTGTATGCATGTGTGTCTTTCTGCCTGTGTATGTGTTTGTGTGTATGCATGTCTGTCTGTTTGTCTGTCTGTCTGTCTGCCTGTCTGTCTGTGTCTATGCAAAGGTCAATGTTGGTTGTCTTCTTCAATTACTCTACACTTTAATTTGCTGTTGCTGTTTATCAATCTCTCTTTTGTTCTTTGAAAATTTCGTATATGTGTACATTAATCATCCAGCTCCTACGTGCTTTCTTCCCCTTCTTCTGCAATGTTCCCTGAGCCTTGCCAGGAAGCTTGGCTTGATATAGCTGTCCTATTGAGGGCTGAGCATTCAAACGTCACTTATTCTAACCACTGATGAGTCTCTGTGATCACTACTGCCCACGGCAAAAGAAGCGTCTCTGGTTGATGTTGAAAGCAATACTCACTTAGGGACTGAATCACTGGCATAGCTGTTACTGAACTGACGGGTGGAAGTCTCCCATCTCTCTGGTGCTAGCAGGCACCATGAGGTGCCGTGTGCAGAAAAGCCATTGGCCTCTACAGCCTCAGTGTTCTTTGGGCTTTTGGTGTGTGGGAAAGAAGGGAAATTATAAGTCCCTTCTTGGTAGTTTCCTGCCCACCCTCATCCCCTACCCTCTCCTTTGCTGGTCCTGTGTGTTGACTGTGTAAAAGAAGTAGCAGTTTCTTTCCAGTTTCTCTGTTTTAAAGACCTTTTGTTCAACCAAAAGCTTACCACCCCCGCAAAACTAGCTGACCAGTCAGCCCTGGGGACCTTCCAGTCCTTTTCTCCCCAGCACTGGGATCATAGGTACATGCTGATACATCTGGATTTTCATCTGGATGCCGAAGATCTGAGATGGAGTCCTCGTGTTCTCTAAACCATCCTCCAGCCCCTGCTTCAGTGTTTTATTCTTGTCGTTATCTTATTCGTTTTTTGAGAATTTCAAGCATTGCGTTTTCATCGTAATTGTCCTCTCCCCGTTTCCCTGCTTCTTGAAGACCCACCCCAATCACCTTCCCTACCCACTCTATTCTGTGTTCTCTCTCTCTCTCTCTCTCTCTCTCTCTCTCTCTCTCTCTCTCTCTCTCTGTGTGTGTGTGTGTTTGTATATCCAATTTGTGCTTTTGTGCTGCAGATATATCTTTGCATGTGTGGCCTTCCACTGGAGAGTGATCAACTCACCAGGGGCCACACGCCTTAAAAATTATCTAACTCTTCCTCTCCTGGCAGCCTTCCGCTGCCAAAAGCTCCTCTTCTGGGAGTAGGAATTCATTCCCACCTCCCCTCTTCAGGCTGGGAGTTGGTCTGGCTTGGGCTTGCTCAGAGCTTGTCCATGTTGTCATGGCCACTGTGAGTTCATAGGGACAGCTGCCCCTCTGTGTCCGGAAAACACCATTTCCTTAGTCATCTACCACCTCTAGCTCTTCAACTCTTTATGTCCCTTCATCTGCCATGATCCCTGAGTCTTGGGAGGAGGGTATACAGTAGAGAAGGCCCATTTAAGGATGAGCAGTCCGCACTTATGCTCGGCATCATGACCAGTTGTGGGTCTCTGGGTTAATGGCTATCTACTGCAAACAGACTCTTCTCTGGTGAGAGCTGAGAGATGGTTTATCTCTCACACATGGGTAGCATGTCACACAATTAAGAGGCAGTTTGATCCTATTTCTTGCTTCAGTATTTATGTCTCAGTTTGCAGATGCCTTATCAGCATAGCTTAGGTCTGGCACATAGATGAAGTATCTAACCCACCGGTAGTCAAGAGTCACATGAGACTTCAAAAGGCATTCCGTAGGGTTTCTTTCTCTAACCTGAAGTGCTTTTGAAAATGAAGAGAATGGATATAAATAATTACAATCGAAACAATGGCTTCACAGAACAGCAAATAGTGACTTCACAGGAAATCTACCACATTTGCTTCTCCTAAAATTGGAATTTTGTTCATTGTTTTAAAAGGAGGACAAAAAAATCAGAGGAGTAGATGATTAAGCAAGGGTGTTTTGGATACCCTACACTATTAGGCAGAATTTCTGGTTTCCACTCCCTGTGGACTCTCTGATCTAACTCTCCTTCCCTCCCCCAATAAATAGAATACAAAATAGTTTGTTCCCTAAGGGCCTTGGGAAAATGACCTGATTTTCTCTGATGAAATTCTACCCTGGGCATTGTTGAGAATTGTGAAGTCCTTTCTAAGCACCAAGAAGCTTTAGAATTCTGGGAAAGGCTTTTTGCTAGACAAAGGTTACCTGTCTGATTGGCTTTCTACCAACAACAATGTGAAGCCAAAAATATGGCCAGCCTCAACTGTGAACTCTCTCAATTACAGCCTGATTCTTTGAATCCACATACAGAAAACACACAAGCAGATCAGTTTCAGAATGTCTTCAAATGCAAGCAATACACATATTAAAAAAATAAAATAAAAGGAAGCAATGATGATACACAGTAAGCCATAATCTAGGAAATTCTATGCATCTTTTTATGTACATATGAATACAGATGATATTTTAATTAACTTATATTGTCTCCTGTTTTGTATTTCCACCTATCCTTTCAAACTAGCAAAAAAATAAAATAAAATTGACCCTGGAATAATAGCTACTGTTCATTGAACATCCAGTTTGTAGTTTTCTATGCCCCTGAACTGTTAGCTTATTTTACCTTCATGGTAGCTTTTTGGGGAGGAGCCATTATGAAGATGAAGAGACCAGAGCACAGGGAAAGCGAGTGACTTACCCAGATTTACAGATAAAAGCTGCAAACACCTGCCAGCGGCAGACCAGAGGAGATCTTCAACACACTGTTAGACCTCTCAACTTTTGCTTGTGTTTGAGATTCAATCTTTCCCTTCAGGGAGGCATGGGTGTGGGAATCTGGTGCTGGGAAATGGGCAAGCCCACACCCAGGAGAAGAAAAGACCGGAAGCAGATAGGGCGGTCTTGTATCAAGCTTCATTCTCTAGCAAAATGTGAATAAGGGTAGAGGCGTGGCCTTCAGGAGGATTTTAACTTGTGACATTTTGATTGTTTCCTTAAGGTTAATTATCTTCACAGATATTTTCCTTAATGTTTGTTTAGTAAGGAAGAGCATGATGTTTGGGGGTGGGATTTAACAAACCAGGCTCTGCAAAATGACTAATCTTTCACAAGTTTTATCCCCCCCCACACACACACACAAAATGACAATGTCTTATTTTGCTTATTGGCCCCTTTCTCCAGTATCTGGATTACTGTCCAGTATCTGACTGTGACTGCTGCTGTGGAATGCAGCCAAGCCCGAGCTACACAGTAAGACAATGTCTCTAAATAAAGAAGGAATAAATAAATCTACCCAGTGGCTGAAAGCAACACTATATCACAGGATACATAATACGGATGACATAGTCAGAAGGAATATATTGTTAACTGAATACAAATGCAATAAAAAATTATACATGATAAAATGTATATTATAGTGTCTTAGTGTTGCATGGAATTTTTTTTAATGAACAAACATATACAGTAAAAGAAAACGTGTTACAAGCTTTAGAGGTTCTTAATCTTTTGGCCTGAATCCATAAAGGTGCTCTTGGCTTGAGGAATTCCACATCCTTCATTGCTTCTCTTAGGTATTTAGGAGGTTGTTGGAGCATTCTCTTCTATCTGTGTGATTTTGTTTATGAACTGGGTTACAATCAGAGTGAAATAAAAAATGAGGTCCAGAAATGCACTTCTAATATGTTAAATTCATGGTTGTTCTAGTTTGCTTTCTGTTGCTGTGATAAACACCATGGCCAAAAGCAACCTGAGGGGGAAAGGGTTTATTACATCTTACAGGTTATAATCTATCATCCAGACAAGAGGCAAGCCAGGGCAAGAAGCTTAAGGCAGGAGCTTGAAACAGAAACCACAGAGAAATACTGCTTACTAGCTTGCTTCCTCTGGCTTTCTCAGCTACCTTACTTAGACATCCTAGGTCCACCTGCCTAGGAATGACACCACCCACAGTGGGCTGGGCCCTTCTACATCAACAGTCAAGAAAACGATACCCACAGACATGACCATAGACAAATCTGGTGGGGGAAACTCCTCAACTAAAATTCCCTTTTCCCAGGTGTGTCTAGGTTTGTGTCAGATTGATGAAAATGAACTCTGACAATTGTTATAAAGAACAATGGTAACAGCTTGGAGGGAAAAATTAAACTAAGTAGACACTGATTTAACCAAAGCACGCCCTTGACATTAAAATGCTCAAAATTTAGCCTCCTAATAAACCTGAGGAAAGAGCCAAGATGGAGTTTAGGTGGCAGGGTTAGCATGTTAAAATAAGCTACCCATTGAAACGCATATTAAATAGAATAAGTAACTTCTAAAAGAAAAGAATAGTGTAAGAGAGGAGACACACTGAAGAGATTTGTCTCACTCTAAAGATAGGTGGGAATAAGAAATTAAAGCAAAGCACAAAAAAAACAAAGCAAACACCAGCAAAACAAACCATCCATCCAAAAACAGAAATCAGAACAAAGAAATGTTAATTATGTTTTTAAAATACTAATAGAAATTAAGACACTTTGATCACAGAAGCTTGGGTTAAATAAGTTTCAGACTATAATATCACTTAGTGAGATGGAAAGGTATTGCACAGTATATCAGAAAGCTAACAAATTCGAGCCAAGAACCCTCAACAGCATAGGCTTAAAACATTGGTTTGAAACATAGCCAAGGCAGTGTTTGACTTTGTGTCTGTGTGCTTGGTTTTTTTTTTGTCTACTAAACAGCAATGTGTTGAAATCAAAACTCAATAGAAGTATAAAATTGTGAATGTTTTCAAGTATGGTGTTACTATCAAACTAGTGCAAATTGATTAAGTCATCAAAAAATTAATAATGGTGGTATAGAAGTCAAACATAAAACAGTTGATTATGTTCACATCTGTAGAACCTTCTGTCTACTCTTTTGATAATCTACCTTCTTTCTGATTGTCCAGGAAATATTTTCAAAGACTGAGCACATTCCAGGCTATAAAGGGTGTTCCAATGAATGTATTTAAAACCACATAGATTATGATCTCTGATCATAATATGTAGCAAGATTGGAACTGAATTCCAGAGAGAGAGAGAGAGAGAGAGAGAGAGAGAGAGAGAGAGAGAGAAGAGTAGAAACAGGAGGAGGAGGGAGGAAAGAGGAGGAAGAGGAGGAGGAGGAAGAGGAAGAGGAGGAGGAGGAGGAAGAGGAAGAGGAGGAGGAAGAGTAGGAAGGAGGAGGAAGAGGAAGAAGAGGAAGAGGAGGAAGAAGAGGAGGAAAAAGAAGGGGAGAAGGAAGAGAAATGGCTTTCTAAAAGAGAAGGTGTTGAGAGAAGCAGGGAGGGGAGGAAAGAGGAAAGGAGGGGGAGGGACAGGGACCCAACTCTTTACGGGTAAGAAAGGAAACTATAATGAAAATTATGAACAAAGCACATTTGATTTAATTCATGTGGTCATCTCTGGTAGCACAGTGAAAGCTAGGTAGTGGTTTCTGCAGCCAAAGTTTCACATTAACTCTGATAGTTGCTGCTGCTGGCACGGGGACCGTCCCTCCTCTCAGAGCTGGACAGAGTTCTAAGCTAAAGAAAGTGGATCTTTAAAACTTCAGATGCTTCCTAATCAGAAGAATGAAAACAAAAGCAGAGTTGTGTGTTTGTGCCACACCCACTCTTCAGTGGACCAAGGGAAGCACTTCCCTCAAGTGTCATGGGCTATAGAACATGGCAGGGGAAACGTGCAGAGGCTGCACAGAGCTAACATCTGTCCTCTCTCTGTTCTCTAGTGCCCATTCTGTGGAATCCTAGGGATGACATTGCCAGCATCCTCTCCATAACATCACAATGTTAACATTCCAAAGGAGTCCAGAGCCTCAGAGTCAGGATCTAGAATGCCAGAGAAAGCATGGAGAGCAATCTCCACAAATCCTGGGGTTTTGTATAAAGGCAACGGCTAAGAAGGAAGAAAATAGCAAAGCCCCTGCCAACACTGTTGAGTCTGACACCATCTTGAGAATGTCCCATTTCAATAATTGGAAGAGTACCCAAACGAGCCAGAGCTTGGTGTCACATGATAGCATCAGGTAATTGCTCATCTCTCTGCTTTGTGGGGTCAGGGGTGAGCAAAGGATGGGTACCACAGACTTCTTGAGGCAGAAGATTTGGTCAGTCAGCCAACCAGTATTTTAAACACAAAGATGACTCATCAAAAGAATGCTTTTGTTTTGTAAATAGGTATTTGTCTCTCTGTATTAATTTTCTTTCATGCCATTGTATTGAAAATGACTTGGTGAGTAGAAGTGGTATTATGTTGGACAAAAGCTACCTCCTCCACCATATTGACTCCATGGCTCAAAATGAAGGTCCAGGAAAGGACCAACTTTGTGAAAGAACCCAAAACCAGAATCAAAATTTACACAAAACACTCACACATTTCCTAAGAAGATGAAATTCATTATAATTGTGTTTTAGATAAGGTTTCTTTATGTAGTTTTGTCTGGCCTAAAACTCATGATGTAGAACAGACAGGCCTAGAACTAACAGATTCTCTCCCCTCTGCCTCATAAACACTGGGACTAAACGCATGTACCATACTACCTGGCTCATTCATTCTTTATAAAGTCTCTCTTCCTCTGGAGCCTCCATCTATCCTAATGGTGAAGATTGGAAATTGTCAATGGAAGTTTAGTTATGATGCCCCTGTTACATCATAACAGGTCACTTACATAAACTCAAACTTCACTGAGAAAATAGCTACTAAATTCAAAGAACGAAACTTTCCCTCTCAGAAGTCCCTTTGCCCATTCCTCTTTTCTAAACACAGGCAGAGATAAAAACAACTAAAGGAGGTTTCCAGAGACTGGGGAAAGGAACTAGAGAGCATTGCTCTGCAGGGAAGGAGGAAGAGCAATTCTGGATAGATACAACTAGTCACTGAGAAAAGACTGCAAGCTCCCCCACTCTACCAGGTGAAGGAGAAAGTAGAAATGTCTTGTTCCAATGGTCCTTGGAGCCTTTGGTGTCCCTGGCTAAAGACTGCCATTGTCCCTAAGCATCTGACTAGTGTTTGCTGGACTTTAGCTGATCTTGTTGATCTCTGTGGAATACCATGCTGTCATCTGCTGCTGAAGTCCTGTTGTCTTCACATCGCTCAGACCCTTGTTCTCTGTGCCCTCTTGCTTCCTTGCCCTGGTCCCAACCTGTGCCAAGACTGTTGTCCTCAGCACATTGGTGACCTCTAACGGAGACAGAAGGAGATCAAGACCATGAGGAGCCCTTCTCAACCATGGTGGACATAGTGAGGATGCTAGAAAGGACTGATGCTTCCTCACACCATCTTGGGGGTTCTTGAGTTTTTAATGTATCATCAATCTCTGTCCCAAGTTAAGGATGATGGAGGGAGGAAGCTCATACTCATTCTTCAATGACCAGTTGTACCCTCTCAGAGACTCTCTGCTTCCTGCTTCCTCCCTCCTCCCTCCTCTATCCTCCCTCCTTCCTTGCTAATATTTTCCATATTTTCTTCCTCTTTACCAGAAATTTACATCAGTCATTTTCTCTGCTTGCTCTATACAGTAACATTGATCCTCTAGCATCTAGCTGGACTCCTTACATATTCTTTTTACATACTCTAGATGTTTGGAAAATCATGTTCTTTCTCCATAGAGCCTGAAATGATATCTTGCTGTAGCCTCAAAATACCTTCTTGAGATTTAGAACATTAAATTTGATTCCTTTTTTTTTCACTTCCTACATTGGCCATCCTAATTGTTTCAATGTCTTTGGACATGTCATCACTTCTCATAATAGGATATTTCATGGCATGTGTAATGGAGCACCATTATAATCCCAGTATTGGGAAGCTGCGGTAAATGAGATCATGGGTTCAAAGACAGGCAGGGCTATGAAAAATAGAGGGGAGTGGGGAAGGAAGCGAGAAAAGATATGGAAAGAAAAAGAGAAGGAAAGGGAAATGCGACAGAGAAATCAAGCTAAGATAAATCAAAACAAGATACCATAGAAATATAGGAATACTGCAAGAAACTAATTGACCAGGTAATTATTAGAGCCAGGGCTCAAGGCCTGCTGAACTCAGCAAATGGGCATCACACTCAGCAGAAAGTATACAAAGAAGTATTCTCTTTCTCTCTCTCTCTCTCTCTCTCTCTCTCTCTCTCTCTCTCTCTCTCACTCTCTCTCTCTCTCTCTCTCACACACACACACACATACATACATACATACACACACACACATACACCACATATATACGATGCAAGCACTTCACTTTCACAGAGTATGGCAATCAATACAGAAGCCAAGCAACTGGTCAGAGGGCAGAGGATGAATAACTGTGAAATGATCCATCTGCACAAATAAGTTATCTATAGTGGACCCCCTCCACATGTAGCACAGGGAATATTACATAGGAGTTGACAGAAAGGTGGTAAGAGCCAGAGAGAGACTAGGGAGGACTTCTGAGAAGCCATGCCTTCTGGACACATCAGAGCCATTGTAGCTACTGGCCCATGGCAGCCATGGCTACCAGTATAAGATCTGTACAAGATCAAACCCACCAGTGTTCTAACATAGATGGAATGTGGGGCTCATGAAGTCCCTGCCCTGACTGAGAAGCTTTGGCAGTTGAAGGCTGCTAAGAGAGTTTGCTTAAGGTAACTGGGCTTTGTTGGGTTGCCCATGCTCCAGTAGGTGGACCAACACCCATGCACACAAGGCCAGTAGGGATTGGACTCAGTGGCCCCTGAAGAGCAGTCATGAAGTCGGAAATAAGTGTGGTAGGACATCTGTGTTGAGTTGGAGGGGAGAATAGCGGAATTGATATGAACGAAACACATTGTGAACACATGAAATCATCAAAGACTCAATTTTAAAACAGGGACAAACACTTGGTATATCACTTGCATGCCAACTCTGCACACTTAGTCATCCCGATACAATGAAAATTATTGTTATGCTGAGCTGTTTAGGTGATGAGGGCACAGAAAATAAGCCCGCCCATGTGCAAGACCTATTCATTTTTCCCTCTGAAGCCTTTCAATCCAAAGCTGTTTGAACCTATGCTTGCAGAATTCTTGAATGTGGAGAGAATTTTTTGAGGTCTAGACTATGCATTAGAATGAACCTACAGAAGTCAGCAAATAGCAGCTCTGTATACTTAGTCACTATTGTGAAACTCAAGAGAATCTGTGTATTTGGTGTGTGCATGAATGCATCGCATATAGGTATGTTGTGTATATATGTGTACAACTTTATTTCTGTGTCAACATGCAGGAAGATGCATGCACACACATGTGCATGTGGAGGCCAAAAGCAATGTCAGGTGTCTCCTTTTGTATTTTAATGCCCCACCTTATTTTATAAGACAGAGTTCTTCACTGAACCCTGTATCAAATCTACTGAGGGTGGGTTGGCCAGTGAGCTCTGGGGATCCACTTGTCTCCATCTGTAGGGTTACAAGAATGACCCAAATTCAGATCCCCGTGCCTCATGGCAACTGCACCATCTCTACAGCCCCAGGGAACATTCTTAATTCCTCATTGCCTTACCCCACTGAACCATCAGGAAATCTTTCAGAAACTACTTCCAAACTCATCAAGTCATCAGTACCTTCCTTTGTGTTGCCTAAACTATGCAGCCATGGTGGGCCACCTCCTCTGAGAGACTATATGCCCTTCTCCCCACGTCTCCAAGAACTCATGATAACTCTGTTATTAGGAAGATTACTTTGATACCCACCACTTAGCAAGGCTTTTTGGTGCCCCTTAGCAAGAGTGGCTACTCTCTGTCCCTCCTGGCAAATCCGTTCATGTTGGTGAAACTTTATCTTCATAAGATCCTTCTGGTGATAACATCACCATCCCCAGGTAACAGGTAGGGCAGCTGAGGCTAGAAAACTCAGGAGCCAAGGAGATGACAATGGAATATACCTATGAACTAGTTAGTCTAAGACTGAAACCAAATGGTCTGAGCCAAGCTTGGAGCTGGAGAAGAAAGAGAAACCTGGGGAAAGATGGCCTTCAAAGTCGTGGCTGAGCATGGCCACATGAGATGGGTGTGTGGCTCAGTCTTGGTTTTAACAGTCTACACTGAATAGGAAAGGGCTCATTTTGGCTACTGAAGTTTCTCTCTCTCTCTCTCTCTCTCTCTCTCTCTCTCTCTGTGTGTGTGTGTGTGTGTGTGTGTGTGCACGACAATTGCATCTTCATGTGTTTGTGTACCTTTGGAGGCCAAAGGGAAATCTCTAGTATCATTTTTCAGGTACCATCCACCTTGATTTATAAAACACTAGCCTGGAACTTGCCAAGTAGGATAGGGTGGCTGAGCAGTGAACTTCGGGGATCAAACCTGGGTTGTCTCTGGCTTGCAAGGCAAGCACTTCACCAACTAAGTTATCTCCCTTCCCTATCCCCATATAACAGCTCTCCAAAGGAGTCGATGATAGGCCTCAAACTCAGGATACTCCTGCCTCACCCTCCTGACTCTCCTGGGTGTTGGTATCACAAGCATGCTTCATCCATGCCTGTAATATACCCACCTGTCCATGCCCATCCATCCCTAATTGTTTAATTTTAATTGTTTAATTCAATTTGAAAGTTGAATGAGTGCAATTTGCCAGGAGTGTCCATTGCTGACTACATCAGAGAAACCCCTCCATCACTTCAACAACCTCCACTCGTGACTCCAGGGATACCAATAGCCCTTCCAGGGTTCCGAAGCCAGAATGTATTTCCCTTCAAACTGGCAGCCATGTTTGCAAGCTCAATTATTATAATATGACGGACAGAGAGGCTTGGTGCTTCCCAGCATGAATTAAGTAGTGTGCTAAACGCTTTCCATGAGTTATAGCGATCACCCTTTTCCAACATCCCTGCAATCAATCTGCATATCTATAATTATTCACACTTTGCTGATGACAACACAGGGTTTAAAGACATGGAGTCACAAGCCTAAAGTTACAAAGCAGAGAAGAGCAGAGCTAAGCACTGAACGCAGGCTTCTCTCTCACTCCAAAACCTAAGTGTATTATACCAATCACGGATAGCTGGGCCCTACACAGCACCGAGATTCTAGATGCGCAAACCAGAAACCCTTAGCAACAATCCGTTCTTCCAGGTCAGGTGCCTTGCCCTCTGTACGCCTCAAAAATTATGCATTCTGCTCTGTCGACTGCTAACCAAGCATCCAAATATTATGCTTCCTAAAAGTACCACGAACCCTGTCAGCAGAGCAAACAGAAGCAGAGATAAGCAAAGCCGAGCACAGGACAGTGTGTCCTCAGAAGTGGGCAGGCTGGCAGGAGAGCAAACAGGCCGGTGAAATTTAATAGGAAGGCAGCTCTGCTGAATTATGCTACAGATGGCTTTGGGGGCTTTCACCTTTTGTGAAATACTTGGTTTGTGAAGGAAAATTTCACTTTAAAGCGTAGGTTATTTTAAACACTCTGAGCTGTTTGTCCTGAAACGCCGAGAACAATGCTAAATAAGCAGTGCCATCTACGAGTTTCAAGCACTCTCCACATTTTATTTATTACTTTTCATTATTTATTATTTGTTGAGGAGAGAGAGAGAGAGTCAGAGTCTGGTCTCTTCTTCCATCACATGGCTCCCAGGAATCAAGTTCACGCCCTCAAACTCAGCAACAAGCTCCATTACGCGCCGAGCCATCTTGCGGGCTCATTTTCTTCTTTTTTGAATCATCCCTGTTTTCTCTAGATGCTCTGGCCATCCCTTTCAGCACAGCCCTCACTCTCCCTGTACCCGCATGTCCTCAAACCCAGTTAGTTCAAAAGCAATGACAAGATCTGACTAGGCAAGCTTCGAGAAAGAGAAACCTAGGATTGCACACTACCACCCGTTGTTACGTCGTTGGCTAAATGTATTGTCGATCCTTGAATTGTCTCCGGTGCCCCAGACTAAGTGTCTCAAGTTCTGTGAGCTCTTCTTCGAATATTTCTAGCACGGTTTTGAGAGCTACAGCAGTAAATGACAAGACTTGACATTCGAACGATGTGTTGCCAAAAAGTTTCGTTTCTCCATAGCACGAGCAACGGGTTCCCCCAGCTTACGAGCTCCTGTGTCTTCATCCCCAATCTTCCTATGCAAAGTCTCCTTAAGAGTTCTCCATATTAGCCAGTAACACCAACACCCACCCCACCCCCCCACTTCTCATCTCCAAACACTAGCTCTGGGGCTGGGGAGGTGGCTCAGTGGGTCAAGTGCTTGCCTTGAAAGCTTGAAGGCCTGAGTTTGGTCACCAAACTTGCCTGCAATCCCAACACTCGAGAGTCCAAAACAGGAAGACCCCTAGGACTCAGTAGTCAGCCAGTCTAGCTTAACTGGCAAGCTTCCAGCCAACGAGAGACGCTGTCTCAAATGAAGTGGGTGGAGTTCCTGAGTATGGTGTAGGAAGTTGTCCTCTGGCTTCTATACGTACATGCATATGTAAAGACTTGTGCACTAGAACATACACATGAATATAAACATACGTAAAGAAATCCACTCTCCTCTCTCAATCTCCTCAATCCAATGCATCAGCGAGCTTCACCAGTTCTGCCTCCAGAACTGTCATCCATCGTCCTTTCTCTGCCTCCTGCGACACTGGTCCTGTGTGCTCTACTGAATCACTCACCCACCCACCCCCCCTCTCTGTTTCATCCTTTTCCTCTTTAATCTGCTCCTCAAAGGTCAGCCAGATTAACTTTCATAAAATGCAAATTCCATCATGGCTCTTTCCCTTGGTGTCCGTCGCTTTCAGACTAGGATCTGAAATCATAGTTATTACCCATGAGGCCTTGTGCCGGGCTCGGGCTTTTCTTTAGCCTCATCACGTGCTGCTTCCCATCTCAGCCACTCTGCCACAATGGCCTCTCTCTGTTCCTCAGATACTCTTCAACTCTGCATCAAAGACTTTGCTTCTCCTGTGCACACTTTGCGAAGCCCCGTTTCCATCTTGGTGGCTGCCATGAGCCCCAGGGTTTCTGCTCTAAATTCTGTTGCCAAAGGGCCTTTTACAACTGTCTGATTTCAGCTTCTCCCTGAGCATCTCCTGTATTTCTTTCTGGCACCTTCCATAAACGACACTTACCTTCCTGATCACTGATTTGGTCCTGCGGTACCTCTAACAACTAGCGTACATCCTGGGGCAGGATGGCGTGTGGGGGGATGTGGGAGGTAGCAGAAGAGATACCTAAAAATAAATAAATAAAATAAATATTGATGAATAAAGCCAACAAACAACATGTTCCCCCCTTCAATAAAGCATATATTAGGAGAGAGAGAAAGAAATACCACTACTGCCACATCAACTTATATTAATAATAATTTTTTTTAAAAAACCTTAAGATTGCCAAAGATATTTTGTTTACATTGGGGTGGGTAGTAATAAACATGTTTAATTTCAGAGAGAAGAAATCTGGCCACATCCTGTTAGTTACTACATTCTGGGGCCTTTTTAAAATTATTATTTTTCATCAATATCTTATGAGAATAATTTTTGGGTGTCAGTGGTTGTTCTCTGGAAGAGCATCCCATCGCCCCAGTAGCCCCTGAATGAGTCCATTCCTCTTGACAAGACCTGGTTTAATTGAGTCCTGTGGGCTCAGATAGATTTGCATATGTGCCTAATAAGGTAAGCTGTCAAAGCCTTGCTGAAACTTTGTAAACAAGAAAGGTGTGAGAAGCACTTTCAGAGGAAATCCCTGGAGAAACACATCATCACTTATTTATTGAGTATAGATTTCCTTAATGTGCCAAAATATGCCTCAGGGTTTAGTTCAACTGTCACAGCTTGCTAGAAACGTTGAGGAATCCAGAGTGGACACAGAGCAAATGTTTTCCTAAGCTTAACAGTTTTGTTTTCCTTTGGGGTGGGGGGAACGCCTAGCTTCCTGCCACTGTGTATACAGGAATTGCTTAAGTTGGGTCTTTGGAGAGAAACAAGAGATACATCAGAAGGGAATGTAGGCTTTGAAAACCACAATGTCAGAAGCCAAGTTCAAACCCTTGAAAGAAAAATGTACAGCTTTTTACATCTGGATGCTGGAGGGAAATGTCCCGTATCCGTGTGGATAGTTTAGAGACAGATGAGGACAGGAGAGATCATCCAGGAGTCTGTTATTTTTAAAACCTAATGACCCCATCTAGGATGATGGTGTTCAAACTTATTTTTTTTTTGGTTTAGTCAGAAAACAAATAATAATTATTACTTAATACTCCTGCAGATGGGCTAACCTTATAATACCAAAGAAAAGTTCTGAGTCTTGGCCCAATTATGGGACACCCTGACTCAACCCTAAAAATTTATTTACTAATCTAGGCTAGCCTGACCCCAGCCCAGAACACCCTTAACCTATCCCAGTTCAATTCTGATTCAATCCCAGGACACCTTTAGGACACCCAGGGCTAAAATACTCTGACTCAATCCCAAGGCACCCTTAACAAATCCCAGATGCAATCTTCTCAGATAGAAATGCATTCCTTTGATTTTCTGGTCATGACTGGATTTGGGGTGGAAAAAAAAAAAAAAAAACCACAATGCAAGCCAGGCCTGGTGGTGCACCCCTGTAACGTCAGCTACTCAGGAGACTGAAGGAAGATGATTCCAAGTTCAACTGCCTTGGTAAGTTACCAAGACCCTGTACCAAAATGAAAATAAGGATTAAAAAGTCTGGTTGGGGTTGGTAATGTGGCTCCTTTAATAGAATGCTTGCCTAACACACACACACACACACACACACACACACACACATGCTTGCACATACACACTCACATACACTCACACATGCACACACACAAACACACGGAACCCTGGGTTCAGTTCCTAGCATTACATAAACAGATGTGGTGGCACATATATGTAGTCCTAGAACTCTGGAGGCAAAGTCAGGAAGATTGGAAGTTCAAGGCTATCCTCAGCTACATAGTAAAGATGAGGCCAGCTGAGGCTACATGAGACCCTATGTTGAAATGGGGGAAGGGGCGTTGGAAGGGAAATATAGCTCAGTGGTGGAGAACTTGCCTATTATACTCCAAATCCTAAATGTACTAATGTAGTTCTCATTCTCTCTCTCTCTCTCTCTCTCTCTCTCTCTCTCTCTCTCTCTCTCTCACACACACACACACACAGAGAGAGAGAGAGAGAGAGAGAGAGAGAGCGCTCAACTCTCCCTCCCCTGTAGTTAATATTTCGAATGACTTCTTTTGTTTCTCTCTACCCTCAGCCAATGAGCGCCCATCTGCCCATGAAATAGAGACTGTCTGCTTCATGCCAGGTACAGCATGCGCTCACAGTAGGCAGAATCCAGGGCCTCATGGAACCTATGGTCTCATAAAAGGGTAGACATGTGACCTGACTGAACATAGACGTGTGGCTGGTTGTTACAAAAGCAATTTTACTCACAAGTGATGACCAGGGGAAAGATGGGTCTGCACCTGCAGGTGGGAATCAAAGGTGTCACGGACAGGATACAAAGGAAGTGACCCTAGACATTCCCAAGAGAAGGAGGACAGGAGTAGAATGGGCAGAAGGTAAGAAACTGTTGTATTTTAGACAGAGGGAGAAATTTGGGCCAAGTCACCAAGGCTCTGGAGCCTGAAACATCACTGGGGAGGGAGTAACAGAGAGGGTTGAGGCATGTGCAGACTTTTGTATCAGGAAGGACAGGAGGACTCTTGCTGAGTGAGATGGCAGGCACTTGGGAGTCACTGAAGACCCATGTGGAAGAGCCTAAAAGATGCACAAATAATTTAGCATGGAGGGAAATGTCCACAGTTAATATCATCAATCCATAAACATGAAACAACTTGATATGTTAGCTTTCCGTGACTGTGACAAAATACCGGAAGAAATCAACTTTAAGGAGAGGAAGGTTTATTTCTGTTCACAGTTTCAGTGTTGAGTCTGCCAGCTCCATTGTCTCTGAGCCGCAGATGAAGCATCGCCATGAGGTCGTCATGGTGAGAAGCAGGAAGAAACACAAAGCTGCTTGTTTCTTCACCAGAAGGCAGAAAGAGAAGGGAGCAGAAAGCTCAGGGGCAGACTACACCCTTCAAAGGCACACAGGCACCCACTTTCCCCCACTAGGCCACACTTACACTTCTACTACTTCTCTGAAATACCACAAGTTAGGTATCTTCAATACTTGGGGTCTAGGGGAGAATCCCAGATCACAAAATTGTTCAGATTTAAATATGAAATGCCTCCCCGTAGAACTCGCGAGTTTAACTGCTTGCTCGACAGCTGGCAGATGTTTGAGAAGGTTGTGGAACCTTTAGATGGAACATCATTGGAGGAAGTGGATCATTGGGGTGGGCCTGGAGATCACATTCTGTCCACCGTTTGCTTCCTGAGGACTGGTGCAGTGTGGCCTGCCAGCCTCCCATTCCCGCTATCATGGCTTCCTCACTGTCATGGACTGTCTGCTTTCAAACTGCGAGCCAGAATAAACCCTTCCTTCCTAAGATTACTTTTTGTCAGGGCTTTGGTCATAGCTGTAAGAAACGTAACTAAAATGCTGTAACGGCCATCATCACTTCTCAGGATTGCTAACCCTCTGCCGGCAATGTTTTCTTCAAGAATCAGCTGACATCATCAATTTCTTTGCTGTCCACACTAAACAATTTTTTCATAAAGTTGGAGGTCCCAGTTCAATCTCTTCCTCACTTGGCCACACATCAGCTGAGTCGTTTATAGGTCACTGGGTCATTTAGAACTCACCTAATGGTGGACTTGTGTTTTTCTCCGCGTTCAGGGTTTCTCATGAGAGGAAAAAGGAGAACAAAAAGCAAGAAGAGCTTCCAGAGGGCCACTACTCACCCCAAGGTCAGACACTGCAGGACAAGGAGGGTGCCAGGAGTCCTGGGAGCAGAGCTAACGAGGCAGGAGAAGACGGAGCTGCAGAGGAAGGGCCTTTTCTTGGCAAAATAGAACCACAAAAAGATACGCAAGGTAGGAGAGCCCAGCCCTGGTATACTTGTGGGCATGAAGGGGTTTACAAAACAGGACTCCAGATCTAGGAGCCATGCTCAGGGCAAGGGTAACACTAGTGTTCTAGGACTAATCATATATAATATGTAGTATATTATGTTTTAATGTTGTTAATAACAAGTCTGCAGAGTAACTACCATCCATGAAGAAACTTTTGGTTCAAAAGCTCTACTTTACATATTACTTAGTTTTTTCATTGTTATCACAAAATACCGGACAAGAACAACACAGGAAAGGAGGAATTTGTTTTTTAATATATTTCTATTTAAAAATATTATTAATTCTTTGTGAATTTCCTAATTCCCACCATATTCATCTGAACTC
Organism: Arvicanthis niloticus; assembly: GCF_011762505.2. Lineage (NCBI taxonomy): Eukaryota > Metazoa > Chordata > Mammalia > Rodentia > Muridae > Arvicanthis > Arvicanthis niloticus. The sequence continues at coordinate 12,672,119 of NC_047663.1, forward strand.
CTCTTCCTAACTCTTCCCAGATCTACCTCCCCCAGCCTGGTGTCCTCTTTAAAAATAAATTAACCATTGAGTCCAGTTTGTTCAATCTATATGCTCTTATCCATGTGGTCACCCGCTGGAGCATGGTCAACCTACCAGAGGTCACACCCTCAAAGGGAACTGACTCTTTCCCAAGCAGCCATGAATTGCCAACAGCCCCTCAGCTAGGGGTGGGATTTTATACTGACCCACCCACCCCCATTCCATGCAGAGATTTTTTTTTTTCTGTTTGATGTGTGCATGAATCTTGTGTTTGCTGTCACAACTGCCATGAGTTCAGATGTGAAACTGTCTTGTTGTGTCTGGAAAACAGTATTTCAGCCTATCCATCCAAAGCCTGTATCACTTTTACAACCTTCCTGTCCCCTCTTCCATGGTGATCCTTGAGCCCTGGGAGTTGGGGTATAGTATGGATATCCAAGTGAGGGGTGAGCACCCCAATTATTCTTATCCTGTGAATGGTGACCACTTACGAGTCTCTGTGTTAACTACCATCTACTACAAAAAAAGAGAAATTCTCTAATGAGGGTTTCCAAATGTAATAATCCATGGGTTTAGTGATAAGTCATTAGGAATTGGTTTAATGTTATGTCCATTTAGTAGAATAATAGTAGTATGTTCTCTATCAGGGCCTATTATTTGTTTTGGCCTGATAACGGCACCCAGGTATGAGTTTCATCTTATAGAAAGGGGCTTAAATCTAATCAGAAAGTGGCTGGTTCCTCTCACGATGTTCATACCATTATAGAACCAGTAGGTATGTCTTGTCAGGCCAGTTATAGCTCACAGGGGTCACAGTTTGGTAAGACTGTTGGTTACATGCCTCCTCAGCAGGTGTGTATAGCACCTTTGAATACTATAAAATAGTACTGTAGTGCTATTCAATACTATAGCCAATAGAGATGAAGCTTCCTTATTTCTTGACTATATCAGGGCTTTTGTGGGTCAGGTCTTAACTCTCATGATCTTAGACCACTTATGTATCAGTGAGAATATCTCAACAGGCTGGTTGTTAATATAGTTCCCAGAGTTCATAGCTGGTCAAGATTTTACTTACTTAAAATGAATGCTCAGAAAGATCCGATTGACGTGTACAGAACTTGAGCTTCAGGGATACCTAGCTTTGGCAAGGGGCCCACAACTCTTTGTCCCTTTGCTTTCGCATGTATAGAGTTGGGTTCCTTCATGCTGAATGGAGCCTCCAAATCCAGTGAGGTTCATACCTGAATCCCAGAAACATTCCCATAAAGAGAATAGCTATTAGCCAATGAGAGTGCTCTTCAAGTGTGAAGAACAAACCTTGGCTAGTGCCAACGGCAGGTGTCTTCAGAGCCAGGGTAAGGATGCTGTCACCGATAGAGATGAAACAGAGTCTTGTCCTAGCCCCTCCTTCTTTCTACTCTTGCAAAAATTCTTCTTGTTTATTGGAGGAATTTTTTTATTCCTTTATTTATTTATTTGTGAGACAATGGTTTATACTTATTTGTTTAATCATTCCTTTACATATTTATAGGCACAGTCTCAATGTATCACAGGCTAGTCTTTTACTTACTATGTAACGGAGGATGTCCTTGAACTCCAGATCCTCCTGCTTCCACTTCTGGAGTGATAGCTATGTGCCACCACATCAAGTTTATGTTGGGGAACAAACCTGAGCTTTTCTGCATCCTCGGCAAGCACTCTAACCGCTGAAGTGAGCTACACCCCAGTTCTTCTGGCAGATTCTCACTCTCCCCGCTTTTGTCCTTTGCTCTCAGCTTCACCCGTTATCTATGCACAGAATTGTTTTAGCACCAAAGGCAAGGACTTTCCACCCTGGAGGTTCCCACACTGCCTGAGCTGAGAGAGTTTGAGAGAGGCAAGCTGTCTTCACATTTTTCATGTCTTTCTCTAGCTAAAGGAATCAAACTCTTTGCTAATGGGCTTCAAAGACAGAGGGACAAGCCAGGAGGTGATTCTGAGGTAGCTAGCTCTCTACGACCTCATGACCTCATGACCTCACTTACAATCTGAAAGACAAAGGCCCTCCTGGTCATGAACATGGAGCCCTTAGTGCTGACGAGATTGTCAAAATGCATTTGCCAAATCCTCCCGGTGACCTCCAGGGGCCCAGCCGTACAGAGTCCAGAATGGGTTTCACTTTATGCAGACACTACACACTTTATGAAAAGGTACCGTTGTGGTCCCCAGGGAAAAAAAAAACAAAAAACAAAACCTTGTTGCAGTGGCATTCCAGCCCATGAGAGCTAGGAACACATGACCCTGATAAGAAAGAGCTTAGCAAATGGATTGCCTGCAAAGCCTGCCTTCCTTCCTAGTCCTCAAGGAGAACTGTGGGGGAGGCAAAGAAGAGATGACCTGCAGCAAAGGTAAAAGGAAATAGAGCAGAGATCCTTTATCTTGGAATAAAAGCTTTGGCTCTAAAGCCTAGGAAGTGAGAACTCATCAGTGCTTTGAAGGCGATGCTTCAATCAAGGGTGGTTCACATCTCCTGTCAATCACCTTCTAAGGGTCTCTCAGGACCCAGCAGCTTTCCTAACGCCCTGTACACCCATATTGACTCTCTCCCAACTTTCCCAGTGTATCTTTCTCTCCAATTCTGTTTAGGGACCAAGGTCTCCCTAGCTCTCCTACCTCTACGCATCATTTATGCAGTCAACTGAGTGACAGGAGCTTCAGACAGAGCTGCGGATGGAAACACATTCTGTCTTTCACTCAGCAAATACTTGCTTAAACACCCACCGTGTATCAGGCACTGCTCCAAGAACTGAAAACATTCTGGAGCATAAAACCAATAAAAAATCGTCAAAGGCGTGAAGATACGTATTATCCAGTCTCCAAGGCATCCTATCTTTGCAGAGAACAGTTCTGTGGTGGGGAGGGTAGGGGGCGGGGGAGGGGGGGTTGAGCCTCCTTCTCATCCCCAGGTGGTCCCATCTGGGCCAAGTAACTTTTCTCAGGCAGTCAGCACTCAAGCTCCGGGCAAGGAGTGTTTAGGGAACATTTATCCTTGAGCCTGAGTTCAGAACCCACTCACAGTACTTCCTTCACGTCTGTGTGTTTCTTATTTTCCTCCCACATCAAAGCGACTAGAATTTTCTTCCATCTCGGAGTGTCCTCCCACTTCTGACCCTAAACGTTCAGGAAATTACAAAGCAAGTTTCCAACAGATGCTTTGCCAGAGCCAGGCAGGTTTCCACGTCTGTCAACTTACTCTCCCTTCATCTTCCAAGCCTGACGTACTGTGGAGGAAGGGCATGTATGTGTGCATGTGTGTGTATGTGTGAATGTGTGTGTGAGAGAGAAAGAGACAGAGATAGAGTCAGGAATGTTTGATAAAGAAATCGGTTTGCTTGGAAATGTGTGGTTTCCACAGTGATTTTTGAAATCTATGTGCAGACAAATGGCAGAGATGACAGACTGAAGAGTCCCCAGTCCTCCCTCCTCCAAAAACTGTGTATTGGATGCTACTGAAACCATTAAATATTGCTCAGAATCGGTTTCTGCTTGTGGGTATCAAGGAAAACCTTGGAGACTGCAGATCAAAAAAGCATGCAGCAATTTATCCAGACTTGGAGAAAGCTCACCTTTCAGGCCAATATTGCATAACTGCACATCCCACTGAGGCTGAGCTGTTTTGCAGAGAGTGACTGCTTTTCTGGGAAGGAGCAGATCTCTGAAAAAGGAAGGACAGTGGATAGACCTGTAACTTTAATTTTTTAATGTCTTATTTTTAATGATAGTTCACAAAGGCTTTAACCTCCCTTATAGCCCACCACCCACTAGACGTAACAGAAAAGAAAGAATACAGGGGAAGTGGACCTGTTTAGAAAAGCTCTTTGGAGCAACTCCCATTTGTGTGGTCAGGAAATCGGCAGTTTACTCCACAGGTTAGCGTCAGCGCCAGCAGCAGCGGCATCCCATTCTCAAACACTTCACAGAGACATCAGCAGTCCAGTTTACTAGAGGAAGATTAGCAACAGTGGTGACATAACCTAGCAGAGACAGCCAGGCCTCATCCTCGGGTCGAGTCAGCTGAAGGGACCAGGAGGAACACCAGGAGAAGTTCTTGGCTGTGCCTCTCTCTCAGGGAAGCAAAAATCAGTAAAGATGCAAGACCCACAAGCATTGCATAACTAACTGCACCAGTAAGCCAAGCTCTGTCTCCATCACTCTTTGGAGACCTATTTATACCCTCCAAACATCACATGTCTTCCATGTGCTTGCCTCAGCACGGGTCCTGCCTCAGCACATGCATCCAGTCAGCCCAAGTCCTTGGAAGCAACAAGAAACCGCAGCACACCACCAGAAGTTTTTCGGTGCCTTTCTCTCTATGGCGTCCTAACAATTGCAGGTCAACTACACAGTGGAAGGCGGACCAACACATGCGTGTCATCAGCAAAGAATCCTTCATAACGTGTCCTTTCATGTGCTTCCTTTAGCAGAACATCCTCTCTCCTGTGTCTGCTTCAGCGAAACGTTCTTTCACGAGTCTGCCTTAGCCTTTCATACCTTTGTCCACTTTAACGAAACATTCCTTCACCTGTGTGCCCCAGCAAAACACCATCCGACCAACTTTCCAAAGAACCCTTAAGTTTCTACTTCATAGATCTAAGACTCAGGGAGAATGAATGATCCTCCACAAGCATGCTTGTGTGGTGGTGGGTAGTTTGTCTCTGATCTCAGTAGCCTAGTCTTCTGTGATACAAAGTGGAGTTTGCTGTGCACCAATTTCCCTCTGTCTCCTGGTCCCCTAAGATGTGAAGAGCACCAGCCACACATTCTTGAAGCTAAGAACTCTGCCATGCCTCCCCCAACCCACCTCACCCCACCCTCCACTGTCGTAGACTGTACATTTCAAACTGTGAGCCAAAATTAGTTCTTCCTCCCTCCAGTTCTTGTCAGGTCTGTCACAGGGACCAGGAGCACAACCAATATATTGTTTCATGGAAGATATTGATATAAGGCATCCCCTTAAATCCAGATCCAAACTTACTTCTCAGAAGTCTCCATCATCAGTTCCATCTGCCTTTTGGAACCAAATGAGTATGTCCCACAATACATGAGATTCTAGAACAACCGTATGTTCCCAACTGCATCCACCCTTTGTAAAGACAGTTGTTCCCTCCTTGAATAACCATGGCCCTCAAGGACAGGGGAGTTTTGTTTTCCTCAGTCCCTTCCCCATCCTCCACTAATGAACCACATTAGGCTGGCTGCCTCCTGCAGCTAACCCTGGAGTTGGAGTCAGAGAGTCTGCTATGACTGGAATAGGAGAGAACCACCCATCTTCTGGTTCCAACTCCCCATCTGTTGACCCTAGGATGTCGTTTTGTTAGCAGATTGGCTTGTTACTTCCCAAAGTCTTTATAATTTTTAGATTTCAGTGTTCAAAGACGGATAGCAGCACATTCTTGGGTGTGCTATGCCTCAGACAAGGCCATATTTGTTAGGCGTGTTTGCTGACTTGTTACTTGGTTAAATTCCATTTGGACCACATGTATGCCTCACCTCACATTGCGTCAATACTTCCCAAGTATGTGTACTGCAAAAGAGAGGTGTTTGGCTCTTTCTACCTCTACATCTCTTGTCTATATCCATTACAGCTCTAGAGAGGGTTCATTCAACTATCATGATGTATGAATTATTATTTGCTCTTAATTGTTTTAAATGATTATTTTAAAAATAGCATGTCATAAACAGAAAGACAAACATATAAAATGATCAAGCTCCTCCATGACCACTTTCAGAGTCAACTTCTAAGGGTTTTTAACTACAAAATACCCTCATCTTTGTCCTGTAGTACCATAGTCATTGGAACGTTGGATCATCTGGGACATGCACCTAGAATTAGGCATCTTAGAATTCTACTGGTCATAGCCTATTAAGTGAACACATTTAAGATATCCAGAACAACATATTACAAGGCTGGTAGGGGTCACCATGTTGCCACCATAGACCTAAGCTTTCCACAGCTTCCTCCTCCTCCTCAGTCTCACACCCACAAGATGGCTACTCACCTCTGAGGTACAGCACATGCACATTCCAAGCAGAAAAGGGACAGATGGATCCTGGAAAATGAAACGGGCTCATTCCAGTTGTGTACTAGAAAATGATTGCTTCCCATGATCCTCTTCCCCACACCAGACTATCCTTGCTCCCTGGACTGAACTATGACACAGAGTCATCCCAGCTGCAAAAATGAAATGGCTTTATATGTAAAAGCACTCACTTCATGACTTAAGATCAGGGATGATGGGAAACTGGTGGTGAGGGTCAGGGCTGACTGAGTATTATTACCCCTGATTCATAAGAAAAAAATCCCATTATGAAAGTCTAGAGACTTTTTACAGCACAGACAGCTACAGAGAACAGCACCTCTCAGCTTCCAAGGACCCACTGTCTGCTGTTGTGTGGACACTGGTGGCCTTGCAGGAGGCAGCATTGAGAACCAACCATTGAAACACATCTACTTAGAAACTCTGCCTTTCATCTCCTGGAAGGTAGTAACGAGAGAGAGAGAGAGAGAGAGAGAGAGAGAGAGAGAGAGAGAGAGAGAGAGAGAGAGAGAAACTCTATGTGTTGTGCTAACAGCTCTTGGTTTGTCCCAGGTGCCAGCGAGCCTTTTTCTGTAAACTGATGGTGGAATGGTGGTTAACAGCACACTGTAGCACATGAAGAGGCTTGATTGCCAGCTCCATCAGCTTCCAGTGTGTGTTCCTGGCCAAGTCCCTTAACCTCTCTCTGTTATTATCTCTCCACCACTGTATCAGAGTCCTCTTGCCACAGAGCAAATGACCACACATCTGGTGGATTAAATCAACATCTGCTAATTATGTCTGTTTTCATGGATCAGGAAACTGGACAAAGCTTAGCTGACTCCTGTCCTTGGCATCCCTTTGTAGCTCTGAGTTCTTGGCAAGATCCATTTCTTTGCAGACTTAGAACTCACGGTGGCTTGTCTCTTGAAGGCTTTGAACCCAAGATCATTTCTTAGGGACTCAGCGAATTAGGTCAGACTTGCCAAGATACCCTCTTTGTTTTTATTTTGGGGGTATGAGTATTCTGCTTGCATGTAGGCATGTGTACCGTATGTGTGTAGTTCTGTTGAGACCAGAAAAGGGCATCAGATCTTCTGGAACTGGAATTACAGATGGTTCTTAGCTACTATGTTGGTTCTAGGAAACAAACTGGTGTCCCCTGAAAAGCAACAAGTCTCTTAGCCACTGAGTTACTTCTCCAACCCATAAGCTCCCCTTTGATCACGATACTGACTGGTTTTGTGTCAACTTAACACAAGCAGGAGTTATCACAGAGAAAGGAGCTTCAGTTGAGAAAATGCCTCCATGAGATCCAGCTGCAGGGCATTTTCTCAATCAAGGACGGAGGGCCCCTGTGGGTGGTACCATCTCTGGGCTGGTAGTCCTTGGTTCTATAATAAAACAAGCTGAGCAATCCAGGGGAAGCAAGGCAGTAAGTAACATCCCTCCATGGCCTCTGCATCAGTTCCTGCTTCCTGGCTGGCTTGAGTACCAGTCCTGATTTCCTCTGGTGATAAACAGAAATGTGGATGTGTAAACTGAAGAAACCCTTTTATCCCCAACTTGCATCTTGGTCATGATGTTTGTGCAGGAATAGAAACCCTGACTAAGACAATCCCTTTAGAGTCACCTTATAAGAGTTTTTTTTTTTTTTTTTTAACTACAAAATCCCTTTATCTTTGCCATATACTGCCACAGTCATTGGAATGTTCGATCATCACTTTCACCAGCACAGGTGACATCCAAGGACATGAATCATCTAGGACATGCATCTATGGTGTTAGAATCCTAGGCACCTTAAAATTCCACCTGCCATACTCTATACAATGAAGATTCAGGTTCTAGCTTACAGGGTCCTTCTGAATACTCAAGCCACAGGGTAGAACCCATGCTGGGAGCTGGGGGAGTCAAACTGTTAACGTAAAACTTGTTTTAAAAAAAATCACAAGCTAGGTGTGGTGATGCAGGTATGTCACCCAGCACTTAGAAGGCAGACAAAAGAAGGTCAGATGTTCAAGCAGACCTTGGTTAACACAGAATCTGAGGCCAGCTTGGGTTACATGAGATAGCAATGAAGGTAACACTAACAGAATCAAATTAAAACATTTAAAAATTACAGCGTTTCTCTTGCACTGATAGCTTTCCCCTGATGTAAAACTTGGCAAGAAGTAGAGCTTTCATACAACTGAATGACTTTTTGAGACATATATTTTAAAAACCAGTGTTTTCTTAGCATATGGGAGCCACTGTCAGAAACAAGAAGTGCTTGAACCAGCCGAACACTGTATATAATTCATAGGGTTATCATTTCCACCCTGAAAAAAAGCCACTGGTTTGGCTTCTAGCTTGCAACACAGAGGAGCATCTATTTGGCCGCCAGAGTCTGCATAGGTTAAGTCCAGATTCTAACAGGTGCCGTTTGAGCCCATGCTGCCCTGATGGAAATCACCCAGAGGTTTGTCCAAAGCACTACTCAGCAAACCCGTGGCTCAATGAGCATGGTAACACCTGCATGCTGGACTTTTTGAAAGCCTCATGGGAGGCTCCATCACACTACCAGGACCGGGAGCTGCCACTCCAGCCAGCCAAAGTTCAGTGCCCCTACCCTGAACACTAAAATCCCTTTTAAAATAGCTCTAAAATGTTGTGGAAATTATTCAGTCCATACAGGCCTTGCCCTGAGAGAATGAAAACCCAAGTTCAATACCCCAGTACCCATATAAAGGTGAAGAAAGTGCTAGGTGTGATTCCCAGCACTGGGGAGGTGCAGACAGGGGGGGTCTGGAAAGTTTGCTAACCAACCAGTCTAATTGGCGAGCTTTGAGCTTCGAGAAAATGGGAGAGCCTGTCTCAAAGGTGCTAGAGAGCCAAAGATGACTCCCAGGGTTGTCCTAAGGCCGCCACAGATATGGGCATGATGGCTTATGCAGGTAAGCTGATGTATTTTCTATGTAGCCTGCACGTGGCAATGCCCTTTCTCAAAGATAACAAAAATAAAAACCAAACATGTAGCTGTGCAGCTCAGTGGTAAAGTTTTTGCCAAGTATGTGTTCTTTTCTTAAGAGCAAACAGAGTGGTTCAGCAGAAGCCTATTTTTACTTTAAAGGGCTGAGAGTTAAGTAGGAAGGTGCCCTTTCTGTGCCCAAAGAGACGTATTTTCAGCATCAGGGGCATGGGATTAATTTTGAGGTTACAAACAAATCTTCTTTAAAAATTTCCAGTTTTCTGAGGATGTGTTATCTCCGGGTTTAATCACTTCCAAAGAATGCCTCCTTGCATCTTCCCCTCCTCCTTCCCCTTCCCCTGACCCCTAAAAACCATTACTAAAAAGGAATTTTTTAATTACCCAAATGTCCTGGTTAGCTCACAAAAAAAAATAAAGAGTAACCAGGAGTCTCCCACTCCCTCACTTCTCTATGCCTTCTCTCATCCCCAAGGCCTCCTTCATCCCAGTCTGAGAGGGGCTGCCCTATCTACCCGTTGGATGAATTGTCCCTGTGTCCAGCAATACTAGTTGTAAAGGCAGATACGTAATGGCTAAGGGGGCTTCAGTAAAGCCCCATAAGACTGGATTCCTCTTAAGATAATGCTAGAGTAGTGGAAGATATTTGAGACTGAAAGCCACATGTGCTCTGGTGCCTGAGATCTGAAGGGTAGGACCCTCCCGGCAACCACACTCTGCTGCTTATTCCTGACAGGCATCCCAAGAGACAGAGCAGCTGGGAAGAAAAGTCAAGTTTCAGCTCAGACAAGCATCTTCACAGTCCTCTCCCCATGAACTTGTTTCTCAGACATTTATTGAGGCTCTGTTAAATTCCAGACACCCCATTAAACCATGGCAGCCCAACCATCAACTTACTCCTGACAATGAAAACGTTCAGAACTGGAGAGATGAAGTCTGTCAGTGAAGTGGTCACTGTACAAGCATGAGACCCCAACTTTGGTCCCCGGCACTCATGTAATAAATGGTGGCACACATCTGAAACCCCAACACTAGGGCAAAGAGGAAGATGGACTTTTGAAGTTCGTAGCCCAGTCTAGCCTAACAGGCAAGTTCCAGGCACATGGGAGATACTGCCTTAAAAAAAACAGGTGGACAGTCCATAAGAAACAACACCCAAGAGTGACCATCATCCCCCACATGCACCTGTATACATGTGCAGGTTCAGAACCCAAGCTCAAAGGAAAAAGAAAAACAAAACACTTCCCACATACCAGAACAGACCATAGCCTCAGAATTAAACGCTTTAGCAGACTGAATAATTGAGTCACATTTTATTATTAACTAATTAATTTACTTTACAACCCTATTGGAGCTTCCCCTTGCTCCTCTCTTCCTAGTCCCTCCCTCTCACCTCACCCTCCGCCATTCCTCCCAGTTTCCCTTCCGCTCAGAAAAGGCTGAGTCACGGTTTATGTCTACCTTGGCTTCTAAGGGGAACCGCTCAGTGAGTCTGACTTCTCTGTTTTTGTCTCATTTGTTTATTTACTCACTTATTTATTTATTCACTCCACATGCTAATATAAACCACCCTCCGCTGCCCACTCCCATCTCTTTTGTGAAGAAGTTCCTCCTGTCCCCCCACCCTTATCACCCCACCCTGGCACATCAAGTCACTGCCGGACTAGGTTCATCCTCTCCCAATGAGGCCAAACAAGGCAGCCCAGTTAGGGGAATGGAATCCACAGGAAAGCGACAGATTCAGGGAAAGCCCCAGCTCCAGTTGTTGGAGGACCCACATGAAAACCAAGCTGTACATCAGCTACATATGGGCTGAGGGTGGTAGGTAGGTCCATGCTTGCTCTTTCGATGGTGGTTCAGTCTCTGATAGCTCTCAAAGGTCCAAGTTAGTTGACTCTGTTGGTCTTCTTGTGGAGCCTCTATCTTCTTCAGGCCCCTCAACCCTTCCCTCAACTCTTCCACAAGACTCACTGAACACCATCTAATGTTTGGCTGTGGGTCTCTGAATCTGTTTCCATCAGCTGCTGGGTAGAGTCTCTCAGAGGACAGTTACTCTAGGTTCCTGTCTGCGAGCATAACAGAGTATCATTAATAGTGTCAGGGATTAGTAATTGCCCGTGGGATGGGTTTCAATTTGGGCTGGTCATTGGTTGGCCATTCCCTCCATCTCTGCTCCATCTTTTCCCCTGTACATTGTGTAGGCGGGATACATTTTGGGTCAAAGGTGTTTTGGGTGAGTTGGTGTTCTTATTTCTTCACTGGGAGCCCTGCCTGGGCACTGGAGGTGGCCACGTCAGACTTCATATCCCCCTCTGCTAGGAGTCTCAGCTAGAATTATCTCCATAGACTCCCTGGGGCTTCCCCAACCCCTGTCTCGTGTCTCTGGCACATCCTAGAGATGCCTGCCCCTAATGATACCTCTTTTCCCATGTTCTCCCTAGGATCTGATTGCTCTACCTTGTTGTTCCCCTCCCCATGCCCTCAGCCACCCAGGTCCCTCCATCCATCCACCTCTGATATCTATTTTATTTCCCCTTCTGAGAAAGTTTCAAGCATTTTCCCTTGGTTTCTCTTTGTTATTTGGCTTGGGGGGGGGGAGGGTCTGGAGTGTAGCATTGTTATCCTAATATCCACTTATCAGTGAGTACATACGATGAATGTCCTGTGTCTGAGTTACCTCACTCAGAATGATATTTTCTAGTTCCATCCATTGGCCTGAAAAACAATCATGATGCCCTTGTTTTTAATAGCTGAGTAGTATTCCATTGTTGTAAATGAGCCACATTTTCTTTATCCATTTTTCAGTTGAGGGACATCTGGATTGTTTCCAGTTTCTGGCTATTACAAATAAAGCTACTATGAACATAGTTGAGCAATTGTCCTTGTGGGATGGTGGAGCATCTTTTGGGTATATGCCCAGGAGTGGTATAGCTGGATCTTGAGGTAGAACTATTCCCAGTTTTCTGAGAAACCACCAAATTGATTTCCAGAGTGGCTGTACAAGTGTGGTTGTACAAGTTTGCACTCCCACCAGCAAAGGAGGAGTTTTGATTTTAGTCATTCTGATGGGTGTAAGATGGAATCTCAGAGTTGCTTTGATTTGCTTTTCCCTGATGACCACTTACATTAAACATTTCTTTAAGTGCTTCTTAGGCATTAGAGATTCCTTTGTTGAGAATTCTCTATTTAGCTTTGTATCCCATTTTTAAATTGGGTTATTTGGGTGTTTTGTGTCTAACTTCTTCAGTTCTTTAGATATTTTAGGTATTAGCCCTCTGTTAGATGAAATTTTTTCCCTCATTCTGTAGGCTGTACACTGTCATTTTATCCTATTGACAGTGTCCTTTGCCTTACAGAAAATTTTCAGATTCATGAGGTTCAATTTATTAATTAATTCAGGGGGTCCCATTTATTAATTTATCTTGGTGTCTGAGCTATGGGTGTTCTCTTCAGGAAGTTGTCTTCTACAACAATGAATTCAAGGTTAGGTCTACTTTCTGTTCTATTAGATCTGGTTTGATCCACTTGGACTTGAGTTTTGTTCAGGATGATAAATATGAATCCATTTGCATTTGTCTACACGCAGACACCCAGTTAAACCAGCACTATTTGAAGATGCTTCCCCTTTTCCATTGTATCAAGTGTCCGTAGGTGTGTCGGTTTGTTTCTGCTTCTTGGATCCTATTCCATTGATCAACCTGTTTGTTTCTATACTGATACCATGCAGTTTTTTATTACTATTGCTTTATAGTTCAGTTTGAGATCAGGGATGGTGATACGTAGAGAAGTTCTTTTATTGTTCTGGATTATTTTAGCTATCCCAAGTTTTTTGGTTTTTGTTTCATATGAAATAGAGAATGTTCTTTCAAGGTCTGCAAAGAATTGTGTTGGAACTTTGATGGGCATTTCACTGAATCTGTAGATTGCTTTTGGTAAGATGGTCATCTTTACTATGTTAATTCTACTGATCCATGAGCATGAAAGATCTTTCCACCTTCTGAGATTTCTTCAGTTTCTTTTCCCAGAGACCTGAAGTTCTTGTCATACAGGTCTTTCACTTTCTTGCTTAGAATTACACCAAGATATTTTATATTATTTTGGGTATTGTGAAGGGTTTTGTCTCCCTAACTTCTTTCTTGGCCTATTTATCATTTGTATAAAGGAGGGCTAATTAATTTCTTTGAGTTGATTTTGTATCCAGCCACTTTGCTGAAGGTGTTTATCAGCTGAAGGAGTTCTCTGGTAGAAGTTTTGAGGTTGCTCATGTATACCATCCTATCATCTACAAACAGCAATACTTTCACTTCTTCCTTTCCAATTTGTATCTCCTTGATCTCCTTTAGTTGTCTTATTGCTCCAGCTCAAGGTTCGAGTACTATATTAGAAAGAAAGGAGGAGCATGAACAGCCTTGTCTTGACCCTTAGTTTAGTGAAGTCGCTTTAAGTGTCTCTCCATTTAACTTGATGTTGGCTATTCACTTGCTGTATGTTGCCTTGATTGTGTTTAGGTATGTGCCTTGTATACCTGATCTCACCAAGACTTTTAACATGAAAGGAAGTTGGAATTTGGAAAAGGCTTTATCAGCATCTAAGAGGATGGTCATGTGGAGTGTTTTTCCTTTTAGTTTCTTTATATGATGGAGTATGTTGATGGATTTCCATATATTAAACCATCGTGGCATCCCTGGGAAGAAGCCTGCTTGATCATGGTGGATGATGTCTTTGACCTGTTCTTGCGTTCAGTTTGCGAGTGTTTTATTGAGCTATTTTGCATCAATTTTTATAAGGAAAAATTGGTCTGAAATTCTCTTTCTTTGTTGGGTCTTTGTGTAGTTTATGTACCAGGGTGACTGCAGCTTCATAGAATGCGTTTGGCAATTTTCCTTACTTCTTTCTCTGTTTTTAATACTTTGAAAAAATGCAAGGCTTCCACTCAGCCTGAAGGAGGCGTTGAGAAAGCACACTGCACACACAACAGCCCTGGCCCTGTACCTCTAGAGGGGGAAAGACAATGGATGTTCAGCAGGGTTGGTACAATAGAGGAAACTCAGAGAAAGCCTAGGGGATGCAATGGCCTTAATTACGCATTGGTGACCATGCGTGGGAGGATGAATAACTCTGTCGTGGAAAGGTAGAACACACCTAGGAAATTCTCGAGAATCCCTTAAAGCTGGCCAGAATGAGACGGGATGGTTAAGGAATGTGCCAATGAAACCATTTACTCTAGGAATTCGGGACTTTTATTAAGTTTTTAATATAAAGGAGCCTTGGGGCTAGAGAGAACGGCTCAGTAGGCAAGGTGTTTGCCTCACAAACACGAGGACTTGAGTCGGATTCCCAACACTCATGTAAAAAAAAAGTCAGGCACATGCATCTATAATACCAGTTCTGGGGATAGAACTTGTGTCATGATTGCACGGCAAGCCCTTTTCTGACTGAGCCATCTCCCGGGGTCCACCCAAAGCTATTTATGTGCTCCAATAGACATGCTGTATAGTTGGAAAACAATCGGGCAGTCTACAATTCTTAAAGTATTTACCATCTGGCCTTTGAGAAGAAAGTTTGTTAACCTTTGCGTTCAGGTAGGAGACTCCTCCATCCGTGCAGCAAAATGAAGGGCTTGCATAATTGACTCTGTAATTGACCTGATTGAGCAACCATGCCGGAGAGCTGATGATATTCTGAACTCAGTTAAATCCCCATAGTGAGGATCCACTCAGCTCACAGGGCCGCAGCAGAATGACTTCCTGATAATACACACTCTCCACAGGGCATCCCTGAGCATCACCTAGGAAATTCCCAACACCCTTGATTAGCCAGCTCTCTATTTTACTTAGTTCTGTTTTGTTTAGTTCTCTAACGGAGCATCCATGTATTAAAAAGGAACTTATTAGCTTGGCTAAAGGATGTGGTCCTTTTAGTCCAACAATGGCTGTCTCATGGTAGAGATGTCGAGAATACAGAAGCTGTTCAGTCCACAAGGCCGAATGTCTCAGCAGTTCTAAAAAGGGCACGGAAACCCTAGAGGGTTCCGAGGGAGCTCTTGGTCTCATATCAGAATCTTAAAGAAATCGGTTCTAATACCAGTGAAGGAATGTCCCCAGAACCAGTTAGATGAACTTGCCGGTGAGAGTGTGAGCAAGCAGAAAGAAAACCATTTCTTTCTATGATGTCCATCTGGACTGCCTCCAGAGGGTGTCATCCACATTGAGGGTCAATCTTCCTGTTTGAAATACAATCTGATCAAGAAAATCCCTCACCCACCGTAGTGCCAAGTGGCTTGTGATTTCAGTTAGTCATGTTGACAACAGATCAACCCCCATGCATCCCCACCACGGCTTCCATTCTCAGCTCTTGGAGGAGAGTGAGTGTGTTGTGTTCTCTCGTCATGCCCTGTGATCAGACACTGCAAAAGTAACCCCGATCATTGTAGCAAAGCAGCAAGCACCAGATTGGGGAATCCTGGACTACAACCTTTCTCTTCCTGCTTGTTTGAAACAGATTGGAGGTTGCCAATCCCTCTGGGTCCTATGAATCTACCTCTAATCCCTTTAGGAGCAAGTGACAGCAAAGTCACAGGACAAGATCGTGAACTGTCCCCTCCGACAACAAAGAGCTTCCGAATATACGACATGAGCCCTCTTACTTCTCCTTACCCATTGCAGACTGAGAAGATGAGTCCCCACAGAAGGGTGAGCTGAGGGCATGAAGAGCCATGGCTGGGCGGGTATGGGACCAGAGGGACAGGATTCCCACTCCGACCCTGCCACCCACCTGCTGTTGCTTCAGATTAGAGAGAGAAACGAAACCCCCTGCAAGTGTGGAAATATACTGTAAGCCTCACTCGGGGAGTGACCAAAAGAAGACACACTCCAGTGTGCACAGTTCTCTGAGGTTCCTGGAGGCATTTCCCACCCCTGGATGCCTCCGTTCTGCCTCCATGCCCTGAGTGTCTTCTGCGCATGTGTAGACCGCATAAGGTGGTCTTTACCCCTTAATGCCCCAGAAGCCTTTTTTGTCTTTCCTGCCATTGATGAGCTAACCGTCTTTTCCATGGGGCATAGGTTTCTTTCACTTTGTGGGAAACGTGTTCCTCCAACACTTGAGAGTTATTCTGAATTTTTATCCCTCTTATAGACATTTAAAAATCCAGAAACTCCAAATCCAGATGTTCATTTGGGTGACAAATTTCTGTGGGGGAACTTCCTACATGGTCTGCAAGCCATGTAGGTAGAGAGCATCTAATTGGGGCAGGCTCTGTTACTTTTAAAAACAAACCCCCAATCATTCGATTTTACCAAATGAAGACTCCTGAGCCAGATGCTGGGGTGAAAGCCTGCTAGCTCAGAGAGGCAGAGAAAGCACCCAGCTGATCTTCCTCCTCATCCAGTGTCCCAGAAGGGCAAAGCTCCTTCTCCACACTGTTTTAAAAAACCCTTCAAACTGAATGTCCCTCCTTTCTACTTCCTGTGCGTCTGTCCTTATGACTTCCTCTTACTCTATGGAGTTTTTTTTTTCCTATGTTCACTCCCTGTCAACTGGTTGCTTGCTCTGCCTCTTGACCTATGGTTGACTTTATTTAATCTTGTTTGCAATAAACAGAAAGCTCTCGGATTAAAGGTGTGAGCTAGGGCTGAGCCACACCACAACTAGTAACAGGTTTTCCCAGTACACAGTCTCAGGGTTCACAGTATGGTCAGGTACCCTGCAACAAGGTTCAAACAGAGATACTAGCAGTAAGCTACACAGGGACAGAGCCTTTGAGAGAATGCTGTGGGCGTCCTGAGGAAAGCTAACTCAGTTAAGAGTTTAGAGTGGTCCCCAGTGGAGGGGATAAGTTATTGGAAGCCAAAGTCAGAATCTTAGAAGATGAATGGGAATACGAGAGAAGGCAAGAGAACAACAGAAGATTAGGATGGGTGGGATTTGAGGAGAAAAGATGTAAACTTAGGTAGGTCCTATACTAAAAATACAATGATCGTGAATGATGGTGGTAATGATGATGGCGGTGGTGATGAAGATGATGGTGTTGGTGGTTTTGATGATGGTGATGAGGAAGATGATGGTATTGGTGGTTCTGATGATGGTGATGAGGATGATGATGGTGATGGTGATGGTGAGTCTTCTAAAGAAAGTCAACACAGCTAATAGAGAGAAACAGCAGAGCTGAAGATGCAGAGAGACAGAAGGATCACTCATTTTTTTATTGCAGAGAGAGCTCCATGGGAGAGATCAGCTCTGGTCAGACCTGATGAGGTTGGTGTTGGTCCGTCTGAGGTCAGTTGCCAATGAACCATAGCTCTTCTTAGTAAACCCTGAAATGGCCTTCCTTTGAAAGAGCAGCTACCCTGAGACTACATCTAGACACTTAAATCTGATGGCAGATAAGGTGACAGGACCTAGTAAAGCCCCCTTTTCAGCCTGTGGGTCAGTTTTCCCATCTGGGAAGGAAAGGGCTTGATCCCTAAGATCTGATTGGCCTCGGATGTTTGTCAGATCCTCAGTCGTCATTCCATGGTGGCTCTCTCACTCCCTCTCTGGGGTCTTTTTGGTCAGTGCTGGAAGAAACAATCTTATTTCCTGATGTGTGGGAGACAGGATGTGGTTTAACTCCCTCACTGGGACCAAGTTCCTGTGGTGACCCTGGCTTCCCACCCCCTCACTCTGCCACATGCCTCGTTAGAATGGGGGTGGGGGGGACTCAGTTGTCAGCAGCCCAAAGCCATCAGCCACCAATCTCAGTTACTGGCCATATTCCTGGCTTTGTGGAAACAAACAAAGACCAAGCTGTGGAGAGAGATGGTAATTTCTGGGACTCCTCCCCTGAGGAGGGAGCCAAGCATTCCTGTGAAAAGTCTCCCGGAGAGAAGTCAAAGATACTCTCCCACTGGGCACACATGAGCAGATCACAAGGTAAAACTTGTTGTACAAGGGCAGCTTGTGGTGTCCAGAAAGACTTTAGGACTTACTGATAGCCCAAAGGGGCCAGGTAAGAAGAGAGAAACATGCCAAGGGTCCTACAGTCAGAAGCCAGAAAAATCAGGGAGACAAAGCATACTAGTTATTTTTCTAATTACTGTGAGAAGATGCTGGATACAAGCAATTTGCAAAAGGGAGGGTTTATTTTGCCTCACAGTTCAAAGGGATGGTATACCACAGGCAGGAAAGCCTGGTGAGCAGAGCAGGAAGCAACGGTGTTTCTTCGATATATTGCTTTCTGTTCAGTCCAAAACCCCAATCTACAGAATGGGGTCACCCATATTTACAGTGGGTCTTTCTTCACACTTCATTTAATCTAATCTAAAAATGCCTCCCAGATAGGCCCGGGTTTTGTTGCCATAGTGATACAGCACCAGGATTGTGTGTGTGTGTGTGTGTGTGTGTGTGTGTGTGTGTGTGTGTGTGTGTCAGTGTGCACACGCACGTGTACTAGCACATGTGTGCACTGCTATCACCAGCTTTTTGCATGAGTACCAAAGATCCAAAGTCAGAGCAAACATTTTACTGACTAAGCCCAATGTGTTGTTTTTCATCTAAATTGTGCCACACCAGAGTTTGGAAAAAAAACTAACCTTGGTCAGGAGTCCATGGAGCTGAGAGAAAAGCCACGGTTTCAGAGTGAATCAGCAGCATTGGAGCTGGAATTCAGTCTGTGCTCTGTGTCTCAGTGCATGGTGCTAGACTCCGGTCTGAGTCCGGGTTTTACTGCTGTGTACTGACACAAGGCAACTCTAATAAGGACAACATTTAATTGGGGCTGGCTTACAGGTTCAGAGGTTCAGACCATTATCATCAAGGCAGGAGCATGGCAGCATCCAGGCAGGCATGGTGCAGGCAGAGCTGAGAGTTCTACATCTTCATCTGCAGGCGGCTAAGAGAAGACTGACTTCCAGGCAGTTTAGGACTAGGGTATTAAAACCCATACCCACCGTGGCACACCTACTCCAACAAAGCCACACCCACTCTAACAAGGCCACACCTCCTAATAGTGCCACTCCCTACCCTAAGCATATACAAACCATCATAACTCCTGACAGCAAGTGGAAGGCGTGGCTTTTTCTCTCTCTCAAGAGAGAAGGCAAAAGCCAATGAAAGCCCATCTCATCGATGAGAGCTTGAGCAAGAGCTGCCTGCTGTAGAGCATGGCCTGTCTAACGATGCGCCCATGCTAACTGGTCCTTTGCAGGCACGTATGGCCCGTCTGCCCCAGCAAGGCCCTTTCCGGCACCTTATGGATATGAAGGCAGAGAAGAGGCTGACAGGGTGGAAGGAACGCCGTAACCGCTTTGGTGACATCAACGTGCACAAATGCTATCAGTTCGGGCAGGTCTTCTCTCCTTTCCAGGCTCTGGCCACCACAGTAAGTTTCAGATTAAGTCCTTGGGGACACCAGTGACAAACCTCAGTTCTTCATCCTTTTCACGAGTGTACTAATCAGTTTGGGCCCCAATAATGCCGAGTAACAAAGGGTTAAAACCTAAACTCTGTAACTCAATATCTTAGAATTGCAAGCATCTATTCTCTGGACTCATTATCAAAGAGAAATCTGCCGTTTTTTGCTCACCGACAGCTCACAAAAAAAGGAGCAGGTTTGCACACCGACAGCTCACAAAAAAAGAGCGGGTAAAGAGCTGAGACTCGTCCTCCCATCTGCCACTATAAGTAGTCTCTCATATCATACGGGGCAATGGCCTGTGGGAGGAGTCCAGGGGATGGTTAGAAAGCAATGGCTCCAGCGCTGATGTTCAGAGATGAGGTAATTCCAAGGGAAGGAGAGGTGTATGTTCTTGTGGTCTGAAAATTTGAGTGTGCCTCTGCACTACTTGGAAAACCTGATTAAAATGTAGATTCCAGAGAGTGTGGCAATGACTTCATGGGCTGTGCAAGCATAAGGGCCTAAGTTCAAATCCCCAAGCATCTACATAAAAAGCTGAACGTGGTTCTGTGCATACCTGCAATTGTAGCCCTATGGGTGGCAAGGGGCAGAAACTGGAGGATCCCTGGGGCTTAGTGGATGTCAGTCTAGCTATGGATTCAGTAAGAGACCATGGCTCAAGAGAATAAAACAAGGAATGATAGATACGGACATCTACCATGCTCTTCTGGCTTCCATGTACTCATGGATGTACACACACACACACAAACACACACACAGAGAAACAAACACACACACAGAAACACATACACAGAGACAAACACACACATACAAACACACACAGAAACACACACACAAACACATACACACACACAGACATACATACACACAGACACATACATACACACAGACACACACAGGTACACACACAGACACACACACAGTCACACACACATACACACAAACACATACAAACACACACACATACCCACACACACAGAGACACACACACATACAGACACACAAACACACATACATACCCACACATACACACACAAAGACACACACACATACAGACACACAAACACACATTCATACACACACACACACACACACACACACACACACACACACACAAAGACACACACACATAGTGTGGATCTAAAATGTTTGTGATTTCAATTCTGTGGAGGATTTTTGGCAGGAGGAGGCTTGGAATTGCCTTTCTGCATGATTCTGTATACTCCCTTTGTGCTTTATTATCAAGTCAACTACGTCTCAACCTTGCTTCCACCATGGCACCCACAGAAAATTATACACCTTGGAAGAATCAGTGGGTACCTACTGGGTCCCCATTAGAAGGGTAGCTAATTGGGTTAAAGAACTAGAACCCCAAGCATGGAAAAGATAGGATGTCAACTGCAACTGGTCACAGCCCTCCCCTCTGTGCTGGAACCTGCTGCCCCACATCTGTACTAATGCTTACTGGCCATCAAATTCGGTCAGGAAATTAGATAGATTAATAATGTCTCAGCCTTTCTCAGAACAGATAGATGAGAAGCTTGGGGTTGGGTCCCAAATATCACATCTTCAGGTCTTAAAGCTCCACAGATGAAGTCACCAGCTCACCCTTAGTTTCCCAAGACTGACTTTTACATTTGTCTCCGCAGTCTCTGACTTGTAACACATGAAGTCTTGAGTCTCTGAAGACTCCGGGGCCCTTGTTCTAAAAGCAAATATCTCAGCTCCTTCGGACCAGAGCAAACCAGACGGTTTGTTGTGCTAACCACATTCCCATGTGAAGTTGAATTTGAAAATTACCACTCTCTGATCTTTCTAGAAACCAACCAGATTCCTCTTCTGTCCACTGGCCAATATTCTTCAGACACTGTGCTTGTGTCCAGGCCCAAGCCAAGGAGCTTCTGTTCTTTCAGGAACACACTGCCATGAACCAAAGTCATACAGCCATGATAAGTAGTTAATAAGAAGAGGCATAAACGGATTACCCAGAAGGAGATAAGAGTCATTCATCCATATTGGCATGCGGTCTTGCTGCAGAACAAGCCCCTACAAATGGATGCCTTCTCTATGGGAAGAAACTATCTCCCATGTGCTAGAAGGAACAGTGCCCATGTGTTAAGTTATTAACTCATGTCATGTTGCGGTAGTGACTTTTCTGTTAATGTGATTAAAAACACCCTTTAACAAGAAACTACAGAAGGAAGAAAGGGTTTATTTGGACTTATGGCTCCAGAGAAATAGAGTTCATGATGTCAGGGATGCTGTAGCATAGTGGCAACAAGAAACTGGTTGGCGATGTATTTCTACACACAGGAAGCAGAAGGAGAGAACAGGAAGTAGAGTGAAGCCGTAAAGCCATAAACTCTAAAAGCCACCGCCCTGCTAGTACTTCTTCCAGCAAGGCTCCACTTCCTAAAGGTTCCACAACCTCTCCAAACAACATCACTGCATGTTCAAACACATGAGTCTCTCGGGGGTGGGGACTATTTCTCATTCAAACTATCACCCTGGTTCAGCACTTAGGACTGCTAACATTTAATTCTCACGCACTCTACCTAATGGGCATCACGCTCACTCCCAACCCAGGTCATAAAACTAGAAAAACACAGTTGCTTGTCTACAACTGTTAGCATTCCATAGCGAAGCCAGGATTTGAACCTGGGACGGTGTAGCAAGGCACCGCCATTAATAGCTCCCTTTGGAGATATCAACAAGTATCTCCACACTTCCTCTCACCACAATTCTTCTCTGCTTCACAGGAGATGCGAAGGTTGGTGCTTCCCAGAGACTTGCCCATGAGTTCTCACATGCGGAGAATAAATACTTCATCCCTTGGTGACATGAATCTCCAGGATTTACCCCTGTCTCCAAAAGAGCTGGCCTTGGGAAAAGATGATAGCCATCATGAAAAAGAGAAGCCAGTGAGCCACATTAAAAAGCCTTTATTCCCCCCGATAGTTAAAGCAACGAAATATAATGACATGAAATAAATTTGCAAAACTGTATTGCGGTCCCTCCCTGCAAGATCTGACATGAAAACAGAAAGCATCCAGGGATCCGAGACTGTTGAGCCAGCCTCACATACGACCGTGTTTATTTAGTCTAAGAAATGACCATATTGTGTGTGCCCTGTGTGGGTGCTCTGGCACGGGCTGAACCATTAGGAAGTGTAAGAGGCACAACTAGACCCAAATCCTCAGTGACACTCTGCTCAGAAGCCTGAAAAATTGGTAGGATAAGGCTGCCATTCTTGCACCAGAAGTCCAACATTGCCCACCTGCTACTCCTTGGATATTAGATTAGTATCTTGGGTTTAGTTTCTCACAATGCAGCTAATCACAGAGTGTATTGAATACTTATGCTATGAGTGGGGGTTGGGGTGGGAGAGAGAGAGACAAAGAGAGGCAGAGAGAGGAGAGAAAGGGAGGAGAGAAAGGGAGGAGAGAAAGGGAGGAAAGAAAGGGAGGAAAGAAAGGGCGGAGAGAGGAGAGAAAGAAAGGAGAGAAAGGGAGGAGAGAGGAGAGAAAGAAAGGAGAGAAAGGGAGAGAGAAGAGAAGAAAGAGAGAGGAGAGGGAGAGAGAGAGAGAGAGAGAAGAGAGAGAGAGAGAGAGAGAGAGAGAGAGAGAGAGAGAGAGAGAGAGACAGTCTCTCCAATTCAAAGAAAGTTCCTTGGCTGAAATGGGATGGCTCATCTCTACCCAAACTATAATGGAAGCTAAGAAAAATCATATTGGGAAATTACTGGGAGACAACTTCTAGTATCAGAAAAAGAAGGGAACACAGCTGATGGGAAAGCAATTAAGATCTGGAACATTTAGTGGTTTGTAAATCAGATCATGACAAGGAGAGATGTCTAAGCTGAAGGAAAACAACCCTTTCTATAATTTATAAACACCGAAGCTAACGCTGCTCTCATAAACAAGCTCTTCCACTCTAAATAGCTTCATTTTCTTTGGATGTTTAAAAGCAATGTGTGCTCATCATAAAAAAAAAGGCATTTTTAAAAATAACGACCACGGATCTCAGTATATGAAGACCATGTGTGCTTGCATCTAAAACCTTCAGATCATCTGTCAGTGTCTTACCCTTACTGACAAAGGCTAAGGCTGTGCTTGAGCCAAAGTCTGTTTGCCATGGTTTATACTGGGATGTCTCACAGCACGATTGCCTAACATTTCTCTTAGGGTCATCTGGTCCTGGGTCATCAGTTTCACTTGCAGGTCACCAGTAAACTACTAGACCACATGGACACAAAAACCAAATCTCTTACCTCAGAGAAGGTGAGAAATGGTTTGTTCTAGAACCCAGTATGAGTAATATAGCCAAGAAATGCAGATTCGGGCTAACCACAAATCCCATACTCCAATTGGTAACAACTTGGAAATCATAAATTAAGAGTATTTCAAATACATTTGTAGGGATATCACATGGGCAGCTTAAATCAAAGTGGGGAGATTTCTGCTATTGGCCACAGATGCTGTCCATCAACATTCTCAGCCTCATGGCTGGGGGCAGCTTCTGCTCTAGGAATACACTCCAGCAGGGTTACTTTTCCCGTCACAGGGCTGTTAGGTCAGAGAGATGGGCAAGGAATTGCTAAGGGGCTAACAATTACCCAGAATAAATTATAACATAGGCTCTAGATCTGCAACATTACAGCAAGTTGTAGTGGATGTGTAGTTCTTGAAAGGACCTCCAAGTCAGCACAGAACACACCTGGACACCAAATTCTCGGCACAAAGGAGACTTACTACCTAGAGGGACAAGTTGGGGGCTGCCTCTGGATCTGACAAAGACAGCAGCAGGTATTTCTGCAGGAGTAATTCTTTTTTTTAATTTATTTAAATTAATTTATTTATATTTAATTTTATTATTTTATTTATTATTTTTTTTTTTTACTTACTCACTTTACATCCTAAACACTACCCTCCTCCTGGTTACCATTTTTCAGAATCCTTCCCCCTCCCCATCCTCCATCCCCCATCCACTTCTCCTCTGAAGAGGCGGGGGCTCCTCTGAGCATCCCCCACCCTGGCACATCAAGTCCCCTTGAAGCTAGGCATATCTCTCACACTGAGGCCAAACAAAGACATCCAGCTAGAAGAACATATCCCACATACAAGTAACAACTTTTGGGATAGCCCCCATTCCAGTTGTTTGGAACCCATATGAAGACCAAGCTGCACATCTGCTATATATGTGTGGGGAGGCCTAGGTCCAGTCTGTGTATGTTCTTGGGTTGGTGGTTCAGTCTCTGAGAGCTCCAAGGGTCCAGGTTATTCACTTTACATCCCCAAGGGACCAGACTCTATTGGTCTTCCTGTGGAGTTCCTATCCACTCTGGGGCCTACAATTCTTCCATAAGACTCCAGGAGCTCCATCCAGTGTTTGGCTGTGGGTATATGCATGCATCTGTCTGAGTCAGCTGCAGGGTAGAGCCTCTCAGAGGAGAACCATGCTAGACACCTGTCTGGAAATATAACAGTATCATTAATAGTGTCAGGGATTGGCGCTTCCAATGGGATAGGTCTCAAGGTGAGCCAGGAGTGGTTTTTAAGGAAAAAGGGGGAGTATGTGCTACGTTGAGTTAGTAAGTCTTGATTGGACTGGTTAGCCAGTGTAGCCAAATAATGAATTTTGATTGCTGGACCTTGATGTTTTGATAGCTGGGCCTTGGAGTTTTAGTCAGGCACAAGGAAGTAGACAAATATGGGACTAGACCTTGGTGGGCAGCCTCAGGAGGAGGACGTGACCAAATAAGGGACTTGGCCTTGGTGGCGCTTTGGAATGTAATCTAATGTTTAGAGAGGGAGAGAGAAAGGGGAAGAACAAGACCTACCAGCACCGTGTTTGTAGAGCTTGGACCTTTTTGAAAGCCCTCCAGGTCTTCCCAGGAATTTTTTTTTTTTTGACAAGCATCAGGCCCATTCTGATTGTCAGTCACTCCTGGGTCCTGAAGAGCATTTCTAGGTCCCCTCCCATGTGATGGAAGTTACACAGAAACCTCAAACCTCTGTTTGCATCTCATCACTGCACCTGGGAAACTAGTTCATCCTTGACCTCATTCAAAGTTCTGAACATACCAACCCCATCACGATATCGAGATATATATATATATATATATATATATATATATATATATATATGTGTGTGTGTGTGTGTGTGTGTGTGTGTGTATACATATATATATATATGCCACAAAACTTATTCCTCTCTTTCTTCAGATTCATGAACACTATCTGTGAAAGTCTCTCTCTCTCTCTCACACACACACACACACAACACACACACATACTGCCCAACACAGTATACAGTTCCTTTAAAAGCTCTGTGGATTCATTTGTCGTCTTGCCTTTCTTTTCACAAGTACCATCAATAGGCACTTTGTGTGTCTGTGTGTGTGTGTGTGTGTGTGTGTGTGTGTATGCGCGCGCTTGTGTGTGTTTCTCATTCCTCTTGGCCCAAGGGTTTACGAATGAGAATCATAACTGCCTTTTAAATGAAGTTTTATTAGACCATAGACCTGCTCATTTGTTAGCACGCTGGTCTATGGGCTACCCCTCACAGTTAAGTAGTTGCCACAAAGCAACGATAGCCACAACTATTGACTATCTCACCCCTTCTAGAAAAGATTGCCACACTGTCTTAAAACGAATTCCTCGATGCAGTGTCTATACTTCAGCTCTAAATTTTAAATTAGGAATACTTAAAATATTTAATTTACACTCAATTTAATCCTTATCTCCTTCAAGTCTAAAGTCCATGCCTATGTCCATCTAACCTTTCCATTTACAAGTATTAATTCAAGTACCACTAATAGCAACACTAGCTGAATTCTTCCTGTCTTAGTTAGGGTTTCATTGCTGTGAACAGGCACCATGACCAAGGCATTTCTTTAAAAAGAAAAGATTTAATTGGGGCTGGATTACAGTTTCAGAGGCTCAGCCCATTATCATCATGGTGGGAAACATGGCAGGCAGCATCCAGGCAGACTTGGTGCTAGAAGAGCTGAGAGTTCTACATCTTGATCCTAAGGCACCCAGGAGACTGACTTCCATAGGCAGCCAGGAGGAGGTGCTTTTCTGCATTGGGTGGAACTTGAGCACTAAGACCTCAAAGCCCACCTACACAGTGACACCCTTCAACAGGGCCACACTTATTCCAACAAGGCCACACCTCCTAATAGCGCCACTGCCCATGGGTCAAGCATATTCAAACCACCACATTTCCCTTATACTAAGTATAATGATGCACTTAATTTTTCAATCATGGTATGAACTGTGGAGTGGCATTATCCCCATTTTACAGAGGAGAAAATAAAGGTACAGCAGCATACTAGCACATAGCTACTAAGTACCAGACCCAGCTGTTGGACCTAGAAGATGTGGTCTCAGCCCCATACACTCAGCACTGTGCTATCTTGCTTGCCCTGTGATACTATCCTTCCCTAAAACACCCTCTGCTTTGTGTTCCCAACCAGTCCCTCTATCCTGACTGAAGCCTCAAACAGAAGGCTTCTCTGTGGTCTCCTCTACCCCCTCAGAGATCACACTGTTAGCAAAGGAATCCAAGAATTTATCCAGGTCTTTTCCTAGAAGAACCCACAGTGGACATCAGTCTAAGGCGTACCTGCTGTAGTTTTATTTCTCTGCCTGCAGGGAACTTAATTTGACCTCTGTTTAAAGAAACCAACCTGCATGCTCACTGTGAGACCTGGATACTTGTATGAAGGAAGGCTGACCTGTTGACCTGAACAACTCCTATGTCTGCTTACACTCCTGGGAAAAGAAAGATTTCTCACACGTGGTTCTGCCCCATGTTGGAGTGCGGGGAAGACTTAACCTCGGTGGGTCTCAACTGTGTGACTTCTCTTATTATCATTATCATTATCATTATTAATCATAGATTTGTTACATGTTTATTTTTCATTAAATAATTTTATTTATTCACATTCCAAATGCTGCTCCCTTCCAAATCCCCTCTCCCCTTTGCTTCTGAGAGGGTGCTCCACTACCAATTTATATCCACCTCACACACACCCCCAGCACCCCTTTCCCTGGGGCATCAAGTTTCTACAGGATTAGACACATCTTCTCCCACTGAGACAAAACACATGTGTCAGGGGCCACAGACCAGCCCACGTATACTCTTTGGTTGATGGGTTAGTCTCTGGGAGCTCTGAGGCATCCAGATTAATTGATACTGTTGTTCTTCCTATGGGGTTGCAATCCCCTTCAGCTCCTTCAATTCTTCCCCTAACTCTTCCATAGTGGTCCCTGACCTCAGTCCAATGGTTAGCTGTAAGTATCTACATCTGTCTCAGTCAGCTGCTGGTAGAGCCTCTCAGAAGACAGCTATACCAAGCTCCTGTCTACAACCACAACATGGCTAATAATAGTAATAGTAACAGTGTTAGGGTTTGGTGCCTGCACATGGGATGGATCCCAAGTTGGGCTGGTCACTAGATGGTCTTTCCTTCAGTCTCTACTCCATTTTTGTCTCTGCATCTCCTTTAAACAGGAACAATTCTGAGTCAAAAATTTTGAAGATTGGTGGGTGGCCCCATGCCTCAAATGGGGTCCATGTCTATCTACTAAAGTGGTCTCTTCAGGTTCCATCTCCCCACTATTGGGCATTTCGTCTAAGGGACCCTCTCACATCCCTGGTGTTTAGGGATTTCTAGAGGTTCCCCTGCTTCCCACCCACCCACCCCCACCTCCTGCTGAGTATTTCCATTCATTCTCCTGGCCCTCTGGGCTTCTCTCTGGTCTACCCCCATACCCGATCCTGCCCCCTTCCCCCTCCCCCTTCCTTCTCCCACCCAAGTCCCTCCCTCCCTCCCTCCCTCTGCCTTCCATGGTTATTTTGCTCCCCTTCTATGTAGGATTGAAGTTTCTACACTTGGGCCTTCCTTCTTGTTAAGCTTCATACCGTCTGTGAGTTGTATCATGGATATTCTATACTGTTGCGCTAATATCCACTTATCAGTGAATACACACCATGCACGTCCTTTTAGGTGTGGGTTACCTCACTCTGGATGATATTTTCTAGTTCCATCCATTTGTCCGCAAAATTATCACTATCCTCATTTTTAATAGCTGAATAGTATTCCATTGTGTAAATGAACTACATTTTCTGTATCTATTCTTCAGTTGAGGGACATCTGGGTTGTTTCCAGCTTCTGGCTATTATGAATAAGACTGCTATTAACATAGTAGTGCGTGTGTCCTTGTGGTATAGTGGAGCATGTGAAGTATAGTGCTCTACCCAGAACCCAAGCTGACTTGAAGCTCAGTGCAATTCTAATGCAATGAAACAAGAACTTGAGAGACACAGGGTACATCTCCAGCACTTTGACCATATACACCAAACTGAAGAGATCTGCCAATTTCCTTCATAATTGCCAATACATCTATTTCATATACAACTAAGCAAGAGCTTATTAAATTGTACAGAGCAGAATCTGCATGGGGGGAAATTGTTTTCTCCTTATAGAACTTGAATAAGGCGGTGCTTGGGGGTGAGAGGTGGCAACAGACGCCCCCACAATCCTCCCCTGAGTCTCATTACCTTGTTCCAAGTACTGTATTAAAGACACTGGGGGAGCTGCCTCATTTAATCTGCACTGTTACTCAACTAAAAAGTATTACTTCAATGAAGGTGAATTCCAAGATCTCATCATAGGGTGTTACCCTCCATACCTCCCCCATCTCTCCTGAAGGCATTAGACCAAGCAGCCCCTGCAGCCTGGGCCTGTTCTCCCCTGATGCTTGCCAAGGACTTGCTCCTACCCCATCCTGCTCTGATGTTTGCCAGCTCCCATGCTGCCTTGGTGAAATGAGCTTTAATGCTTCCTGAGATGCTTGGCCTCCTGAGATTGCCTCCTTAGGTTCACAACCTGTGTGAGGCAGTCTCAGAAGGCACCTGTGTGGGTTGTACTCTTTCTCCTTTTGAATTTGTGGTCCTTGTTCCTGTTGATGTGTGGCCTGGATGGAAATCTGCAGAACCTGCTGGGCTCTGACTTCTCACACAAGGATCACTATTCTAACCTGACTTTTTACTATTTTGTGGGTTCTTTTTTCTTCCACTCTTCTTCGCCCCTCTTCTTCCACTCTTTCAACCCCCTAACACTAGGTCAGAGAGAAAGAAAAATAGAGGAGAGAGAGAAAGAGAAATAAAACCCCAAGGAAAGTCAGGGGTAGGAAAGGGGGCAACAATATTGTTAGACTGCTTCCTGCTGATTAGGGGTGTCAAGTTCTTTGGGGCAAGTTTGATCTTTGCCATTTAACTTCTTCTTCTCATTTTTTTTTTGTACACACCTACTTGACAAACCACAACCAACCACCAACCAGTAAGACAGCCCCTCCTATCCGGGCTATAGCATGAAAAGTCTCCAGAATTCCAAATGTGGCACATTCACAAAAACCATCTGCAGCTGGCAAAACCACATCTGTTAGAGCACTAGGCAAATCATAGTCACCTGCTGTGAAGCAGCCCCATATCCCACACCTGGGATTAAAACAAAGACATATTCCCATAATATTTCTGTGCTTTTGGAAGAAAACAAAATGACACAGCACCCTCTTCTAACTCAGTACCTGGTGCTCCTTTGCACTTCTAGCTCGACCTTTGCCCCATCTCCATCTCCACGTCCACAAAACTATGAATCCACCTGACCCCACTCCATAGAGAAAATGGAGTGAGGAGAGCTGCAGGTTCTTGGTGATACCACCATAGTAGGTAATGAAAGGGTTAACTCTTCAGGTTCCCAACTGGTCTTGTGACTTTAACTGGTTTACTTCAGCACCAGACTGCTCAGCTTTCTCCCCACAGACCAGCTGAACTCATGACAGAGTAGACCTTCAATGTTAGTCTTATAGAGAGAGGGGATCACAGTGTGTCTCCTTCACGCCAAAGTGTAGACTGTTGCATAGCACCTAAGGTGAGTCACTGCTGCTTGCTTCTTTAAACTTGATTCTAAATGTCAAATCCAGACATGCCTGAGTGTATATATGCATGTGAATGCATATCTATGTGTGCTTGTACATGTACATGCAGCGAATTCAGAAAGAGAAGAGAGATAAACCTGAAGGTATGAAACCTTGGTATGGCAGCCCTTTCTGTGAGGACCACATCCTCTGGCTAACCATAGAAACTCCATCATTTCCTCTATTCCTAACTTTTTTCCCAGAAAATGAGGGTCTCTCACCAGGAAGCACAGAGCCATCTCCCTCCCACAACTCAGGCCTAATAGCACTGCTCTTTGCCAGATTCCCAGAGCCAAGCCTTTGGTTGCTGCATAGACCCCTGAGGGACTGTGAGAAAGTGCTTATATGTGGCTTTTCATGAGGCAAGAGACAGGGCTCAAATTTGGGTCCATTTTTGATGGATCAGCACTGCCTTCCATCTAAGACTATTTAAAAATGGCAACTGTCTTACTATTTATGAACTAAGTTCCCCATCTTCTTTGCCTCTAACAACCTATAGGACCACTGGAGAGAGATGCTGAGTGCCCCTCACACCCTATAACGGTCTTCAGAAACCCTTCCCAGACACTTTATAGTAACAAGAAAGACAGGAAATCAATCATTAACTCTGGAGAAACTGACCCTGGGAAGTGCCACCATGTGATAAAGCTACAGAGAAAGAAGAGACCCTTCCCTGTCCTTGGGGTCTCATATCTGTAGTGGGGTTCCAAGTGCTGAAAAGAAAGGTAAGAGTGGTAGTTACCATAAGATTGCAGGGGGGCTACACCATATGCTCAGAGGGAAGTTGAATTCCCCTCTTTGTATTCTTGGCCTCATTATTAAAAAATTTTTAAAACTTGCAGTTGGAAGCTTAAGGACAATTTTATTAGCATTTGAGGGAAAACAACAGGGCAGAGTAGCTATAGATCTTAACAGCCCCTGGGAGGAACGATACAGAGAAGAGAGGATGCCCTCCATCTGAGTCCGACTGACATGGCGAGCACTGTAAGTCAGGAAGTAGCCATGTAGTGAAAGCCTGGAGTGCCAGGGGAAAGGTACTTGGGCTTTAGCCTGTGTCCAAAAGTAAAAGAATGTAGTAAAAAGAAGAGAGAATATTATGCTTCAGTTGGAACTCGGAAAAGGGAACAGACTTCAGCAGAGCCACATAGCGGCAGCTCCATAAACTACTGCACTGAAGGTAGAGTTTCTGGAAAGAAAAAAACTCGTTTTCTCATTATCGGAATAATTATTCCCCATTCTCCTTAGCATGGCTTTAGCCAGCTTCCCTGAGGGGTGGTCTCTTGGTGACAAGATTGACAGGGCCAATTGGCTTGATTCTTAAGAGAGGAGACAATAGTATGTGGTATTCTAATCTCTCGAGAAGGTAAGAATGTCACATCTCCACCTAAGACTGGAGGTATTCTGTTCTTGTGGCCAGGCCTTAAGCAGCATTCACGTTTCTAGTGTTAGCATAGAAATGGGAGCTGAGGTCTGTAGTTTCATTGACCTCCAAGAGTACGGTAGCGCTGTGTCCTGAAACTGCATTTTTCTCTCCCTCTAACCAGAAGTCATTTCCTGAGCGTACCCTGCTTGCTAGATCTGAGTCAGGTTCAGCAGAAAACAGAAAACGGTGAACATAGAAGCCCTGCTCACAGGGAGTGCTGGGGATGCACTCCCCATTGCCTCTGGTTGGTCCTCAACACCTGCTCTGTATCCCTCACTTTCAGCTCTGTGCTACCTAGAAATCCTCACCAGGGCAACCACCCCCCATGATACGACCTGAAAGCAGTGTCTACCCTACATCTCCACTGTGATGAACATGAGCACCTCATCTCTGGGCATCGCACACGTGGCAGCAGGTGACTGTGCTTTGGCAATCATCTGAATGTCTGCAGTGTTCTCCGATACTGTTGGGGGCACCCCGGAGATGCAGTCTCTCCCCATTCACTCAACCCTAAACATAAAAGTTATGAGGACATGTGCCTAGATGAACTCCATGGAGAAGTAAAGGATTCTTCAGGGTCATATTGAGGAATGAAGAGCTGATGAAGACTGAGAGATAAAAGAAGGCTTCCCTGAGGCAGCGGCAAACATTGAGAGTAGCAGCAATGAACCGGAAATCTATTATTATTTCTCCTCCTCCAAGGATCAGGGACCATAGTGGAGTGGTGGAGGGGAGTGTGCTGGAGAAGAAACAAGTAAAATGGTGTGTTCTGGAGATGACAGGACCACTGTACTTACAAGCTCGCAGCATCTGTGACTGCCTGCACATCCTAGCATGATGGGAGAGAGGCTCACAAGACCCCACACCCAACTGAGTGGATACTGACAGCTTGTCGCTCCTGAGGCACTGGTGGGGGAGGGGGTGATTTAAAGGTACAGCCATTGGCAGGTCAACCACACTCCAGTGGATGGCCCTATACCCATGAGTATTTACACAGCACAAATTAGACTTAGTGGGTTATTTTTTTTTTTTAAAGAGGACTTAAAATTGGAAGAAAGTGGAAAGGTAGGGATGGACCCAGGAAAACATCGGAAGGGCAGTGAGGAATAAATACTATTTACAGGCATCCTATGCATACCTGGAATTCTCAGGGTTAACAAAATATATATTAAAGGGGTTATGAGGATAACTTGTATGTTATGTTTAATTTATAATGTTCAAATTCTACTGTAATACTGTGCCTTCTAGCTATGACAGGGAAGTTATACACTCATGATAACTCAACAGCATGGCTGCCTGAACAGTTCCTACAAAGCTGCCATTCTAATGTGGATAGGGGAAATATTCCAGGGCCCCACTCCTAGATGAAGAGCAACAGGCAATTAAGAATTTCCAAGAGGGGGAGAATTAGTCTTCTCTAGGGATGAGACCCTTAACATACACATGCAAGCAACACTGAGCAGACTCATCAAGATAAATTTATGTTTATTTGTTTATATGTGGAAAGGTAGGGATGGACCCAGGAAAACATCGGAGGGGCAGTGAGGAATAAATACTATTTACAGGCATCCTATGCATACCTGGAATTCTCAGGGTTAACAAAATATATATTAAAGGGGTTATGAGGATAACTTGTATGTTATGTTTAATTTATAATGTTCAAATTCTACCGTAATACTGTGCCTTCTAGCTATGACAGGGAAGTTATACACTTCCCTGTTAAAACGACAATTGTTTTAAAAAAGGAGCCTGTGAATTTTGGGATGAATGGAGATATGGGTGCAGATATGGGTGCAGATATAGATGAAAATATGGGTGTGAATATGGGTGGGAATATGGGTGCAGATATGGGTAGAGAAGGGAAGGGGAGAGGAAAATGATAGAATTATAGTCTTAACTTTTTTAACTTAAAATACACATACACCCAAAAAAAAACTGAAAGCAAGATGAGTCATAGAAACACAATGAAGTGGAGGCCAAGGTAGCTGGGCCAGCAATTGGTGCAATGAGGAAAATTAGCATCAGATAAGGGCAGATGAGGTCAGAAGTCAAGGCAAAGACATCACACATTATCCACAACGATGGAAAGAGACAACTTTAAACATGGAGAGACATGGCGAGCTTCTGCCTAATAACAGAAGAGCACTGACTTAGCTATCTAACTTAAATATCCATCGGAAAAGGAATGGATAAAAATAGTGTGGTGTTACATATGTAACAGAATTGTTTGTCAGCCATAAAGATAAAGGCAATGACTGTAGATAATTATGTGAATTAAGTCAGTCTCCAGAACACTAATATTATGTCTCCCATTTGTGTGTCCTAGACTTAACAGATTTACAAAATCGCAATATGTAGAGGCAATATGAAAGCAGAAACAAGTCTGTCTGGGAAAGGAAGGAGACCAATGGGAAGAATGAGACGTGGGGAGGGGGGATGTGCTCAAAAAGACAATTAGATACTTAGAGGAAAACAGGTTTATGTAACCCTTATGATAAAGAATGACCCTAACACATCATGTGGAGTGGGAGAGCTTTGGAGATGAGAGACCACTGTTAGGATGCCAGTGCTGTGGACAGAAGATGCAGACTTCTCCCACCTGATGCTGGAGCTCGGTAGGACAGAAAGGGTTTCTGAATTGGCTTCTGGTTTCTGGCTTAGGCAATTGGGAAGATAATAGGGGGATTTCCAGCCCTACACCCCCAACACACACCACTCTAACTCTATGCAAAACCGAATTCCAAGTGTCAACCACAGACCCAACAACTGACGTTTGAATCGAATGCACAGACAGAAGTTGGAGGAAGCCTATACTTTTACTACTTAAGTAATACAGGACTTTCCAGGCAAGGCTTGCTCTTTATAACCAAGCCCAGCTCGCAGGCAGCCACATAATTTAGAAGCAAAACAAAACAGAGAGAGCGGAAGAAGCAGCCTTGTTCACAGTTGGCCTTTGTTTTGGTTTGTTCCTATTTCTTGCTGACTAGAGTTAAACGCTGCCACATGCTCAGAAAATGTCTAACGTTTGCATGTTTGAGAATCATTTCTTTCTTCCCCCCACCCCCAGGTTAGTTTTATCTGGTTGAATCCCACAGTCTTCAGCTGGGTTACCCTGTAATCTGAACTTCGTTAAAAAAACAAAGCAAAAGAAAAAAATATATACATGGAGTTGAGGAATTGCAGTAAAAGCCAAAGATGGGCTGATCCAACAGTGAGGTTTAGGAAATTTTTCCAAAACAAGTTTTGTTGGTGTTTTTATTCTTGTTCTTGTTTTTTTCTGGTGTGCCAGGAAAGTAAATGCATGCATGGATTCAAGGGGCCCTACATCCTTTGAGCTTTGTTTTGGAAATACTCAAGATAAGGAAGGAAGGTATTGATAACCAGGAGGACCCCTGCACCAGGCCTGAGTATAATTCTGGAAGATTTTCTGCTTAGGTGGCATTTTACTTGTTTCAATTGAAGCACAGCTCAATCTGCCCAGAGAGCTGATGTAAGCACTTCCACTATGGTCTTCAGATCTGCAGGACAATGTCAGCGTGTTGATGAAAGAAAACCACAGACTTGGTACCCAAGCCTGTCTAGTATAATGAAGATGATTCCCATCTTGCACTGAAATTCTTGGTCTACAAAGTAATAAAGCGCCATGTTCTAAAGCCCTGATCTTGCCTGGTGTCTCGTGTCCCAAACCATCATGTCCTTCCTGACATTTTCACCCTCTGATCTTCCCCACTTCTAATGGACATCTTGGGTCATCCTCAATGCCCCTGCCTCTCTGTATCTGAAATCTGTTGCTGCTATACTTCTAAACATCTTTTGGGTTGATCGAATCCTTTATCTCCACATCCCTGACAGCACATCAGTTTTGGCCCATCACTTGTCCTGTGCATTTAGAGTAGCCTGGTGATCATTATCACTGATCCGAGTTTCTGATCGACTCCCTCAGTGGCCCCACGCTTTACAGTGAGCCCAAATCCTTGGGGTACCACAGAGAGCCATTTTCCCTGGCTCCAGCCTAACCTCTTCCTTCTCTCTGTCTCCTGTGACTCAGCGGCTCATATCTATCCACACTCCCCTTTATACCCCTGGCTGCCACGGACTCCCACAACTCACAGATAGAATTAGTTATTCTCTGTTTTGTCTTCTTATTTATTGTGATGACTTGAGGTTGTCTGTTGTCCACCTTGAGGACTCTGGTTTCTTAGACAGTGATGATCATGGATTATCCATCGTTGGATTTCTCCATCCCATTTCAGTGCCAGGTCCTCAAAGGCCATTCGTTATGTACTCTGATAAGAAATAGATGGGGAATGGAGCTCAGGCTTCAGAACATCAAATGTAGCTGTGCACTGTGACAGCTGCTGTTGCCAGGGATAGAAGAAGATGTCAGCAAAAGGTGGCTTGGAGGTGAGTGCTTCCATGACAGAGGGCAAATTGGATGTTTGGAAGCTGCAACAAACAAAACTGAATGTCAGCAGACTCCCCTGAAATTGGCAGGCATTTTCCTTAGGCAGCAATGTGTGATTTGTGTAATTGAGGCATTTCTGCCCATCTTGGAAATCACAGTCAGAAAATGGCCACGCTGCAGCCGTCTGGCAAGAAATCAGGGAGAGGGATGTCCTGGGAAGACATCCCCAACCAGGTGGGCTAAATCACTTTTTACTTTAATGTGAGTACAGTGTATGCCCATTGAGTATCTGGCCCTGTATTTTTCTTACATAGAAGATATTCTCATTCCTCTTAAGAAATTATAGATGTATCTAAGGACACAAATAATACACACCAATTATATTGTAAAAGATCAATGGATACATGGATGGATGGATAGATGAATGCATGGATGCATGGATGAATGCATGAATGGATGCATGCATGGATAGACGCATGGATGGATGCATGGATGCATGGATGGATAGATGGATGCATGGATGGATGAATGAATGCATGGATGGATAGATGCATGGTAACTTGACATATTCAAGGAAAAGTACATTGTGCCCAATGCTTGATG
This sequence comes from Arvicanthis niloticus, assembly GCF_011762505.2. Lineage (NCBI taxonomy): Eukaryota > Metazoa > Chordata > Mammalia > Rodentia > Muridae > Arvicanthis > Arvicanthis niloticus. The sequence goes on from NC_047663.1 coordinate 12,708,976, forward strand.
CAGCACATAAACATATTTCTTGATTACTGATTAAAAATCTAGAACAAAAGAAGTTGGGCTGGGAACATAGCTCAGTTATCAGAGTGTTTGCAGTACATGTGTGAAGCCCTAAGTCTAATCCCCAGCACCAACTCAAACTAAGCATGATGGCACACTCCTACAGAAGCAGGAGGGTCAAAGAAATTTAATGTTACAATGTTATCTTTGGCTAAAAAGAAACACACACACACACACACACTAGACAGAATACAGATATAAAAGAGAAAGGCAGAATAGAAAGATAAAAATATTACAAAATGAAAGAAAACCATGATACAGTAAAAATGAGCACACTCTGGGGCAGAAAATGCCATCTTAGGAGAAGAGGAAGGTGGCTCTATTTAAGATCCCAACATGAACAAACACCTCCCCTTTTCCTATGTTGTTTCTGTTGTTCCTCTTGTGCACATATACACACATGCACAGTCATGCAATCTCTGCTAACAACTCAAAAATGGCATGTTAAAGAGGTGAAGTGACTCACTCCAGGTCTAAGAACCAGAACATGTTGAAAACAGGATGGGAATCCAGGCTGTTGACATCTTTTTAACCCTGCACTGAAATGACTGGGTAAACAATGGGTTAACAAACACACCCATTGGTTTCCATGAAGCTGAGTTTCCCCATGATACTAGGTTTCTAGGTTTGAAGGTTAATATTGGCAATGTGACAGGCTCCAGAATTGATAAAAGGCAAACATTTGACAGTTCTGTTTGGGAGCTTTGGGATGGAGTTAATGTGGATGGGAAGACCTGCCTTAAAATGTGGGTGCCGCCATTTTGTGGTCTGTAATCCTGGACCAAATAAAAAGAAGAAAGGAAGCTGAACATTGGCATTCATCTCTCTCCACTTTCTGACTGCAGATGCCATGTGACCAGCTGCCTCAAGATTCTGCTAGGACAGACTATACCCTCTAACTGTGAGACAAGTAATTCCCCTGTATCTTGTCACAGCAACAAGAAAAGCAATGACTACACGAGATAATGTTAGAAATCCCAGCTTTCAGAGCTGGGAAGACAGTGTCTCAGCTAAGAACACTTGTTTTGTAATCTTAAGGACCAGAGTTCTTTAGATCCCAGCACCCATATAACAAGCCAGGCACCCCATGACAACCTGTAAGCCCAGATTTAGGAAACAGTGCAGTGTCAGGAAGATCAGGAGGGGAGGGAGGGAAGAATGACTGGATGGATGGCAGATGATAAATGCGTGGGCAATGGACAACTGACTGTTCTCCAAACTTTCCATCTCTTCAAACTAAAGAGAGATATTAGATGACTGTAAAGCTTCAACATCACAATGCTTCCTTCGACACGAATAACACAATGAGTTAGGTCAGATTAAAAGATGGTATTATTTCAAGAAAAGATGATGATGAGTGAAAGGTGAGAATTTTTGAAACATTGCTGGGGCTGTTATTTTTGATCCTTAAATGATACCTTCATTGCCTGTTAGTCCTGACGGGAAGTACCCACCAGCCACTCCGATGAAAATAGAGATGAGTTGAGTGAAGAGAGTGGAAATAAGAGCCAGACAGGAAACCATGTTTATTTTTTACCTTAAGTTAGCCAAACTCCCACAGCCAAGCCGTGCGTTTCCTCTGTTCTGTATTATAAGGTACAGAAAAAAATAACTCTCCCCACCCCTTCTCCAAGAAGCTCTCTTACTGTTACCCTACTGGGTGAAAGATTATAGTGGACTCAGCTAATGATGGGGGAAGTGCCCCACCCTCCTTCTTAGATACCTCAAGAGAGCCATCCCTAACAGACAAAAACGTAACTAGTATATTTAGCACATGCAAAGATTTCATTATGAATGTGTGCAGTAGAGACAAGGCAGCCTTGCAGAAAAGTTCTGACATCACATTACTGAATCACCGGGTAGATCTGGTGCTGTTGAGAACTGTTCTGTAAAGAAACGATTTGGAGAAGACACTAGAACCAGTCACAGGATGTGCTGTATATTCTTGACTCTCAAGACGCATGACGACTGGCAAGGATCACTTCGCCTGGTTATTTTGCTAATGATTCCTTCAGTGAACTTCCTTTATCCAATAGACTCTTCAAGAGAAACATGAATGCGTGCTCTAATTTACACTGCTCTTTTAAATTCATCTGAATTACTGTTATTATGCCCAGGCCGCCTTAATGATGCACCTTGTAGGTCAAAATGTCTCCAAGGCACAGACCCTTAATGAGAAACTTAGGCCAAGAGATATAATTTGACCAGTCTGCCATGAAGTGCACCAGCTCAACCTGGCCTTGCTCCTACTTGCCCTGAACTTCCCAACAATCTCTCGGGAGGTATGATGTTTGACTCTCTTCTGTAATCTATGGCCCAAGTCACCTGTCTTTCTCTCCAGATACACCTGCCCGCTCCTGAGGTAACTATAGCAGTAGAGTTTAACAATGACCAAAAGATTAGGAGAATGCCCTGTGTGTTCACATAGGAAAAAAAGAAAAGAATGGAAAAAAGAAAAGAAGGAAGGAATGAAGAAGAAAAAAAGAAAGGAAGGAAAAAAGAAAGAAAGGAAGAAAGAGAGGTAGATAGATGATAGATGATAGCTAGGTAGATAGATGATAGATAATAAATAGATAAATGATAGGTAGATAGATGATAGATAATAGATAGATAAATGTTAGATAATAGGTAAATTGAGAGATGATAGATACATCGATAATAGAGGAGATGATAGATAGATAGATAGATAGATAGATAGATAGATAGATAGATAGATAGATAGACAGATGCAGGAGCAAGGCCATCTGCATCTAGGTTAAAGTGAAATTCATTAAGGTGCAGTAGAATTTTACCCACATTGAAGAATCTGTCTTCATTCTGGTCTCTTCCCATAAACACAGGATCCTGAAGTTCTAGACAATTCAGGAATCAAGTTACGACTGTTCTCAGTGGAGTAAGTGAAGTGTGTAGGTATCACCAGACTGTGGAAGACTGACCGGAACAAAGAATTTCAACCCCTGGAAACCAGGAGGTAGATTGTGTGTGTGGGTGGGTGGGTGTGGGGGAGTCTCAGCAACCACCAGGACCAGCAGAGTACCCATCCATGTGAAGCAAGAAGGCGTCAAGTTCAACATAACTCAGCCGTATTGGTTCAGACTTTGAGAATCTGACACCAGGTAGTTTATTTTAGGCATTTAAGTATAGCACAATTTAGAAAAACGTTTCCTGGCGATAATAACCAGGTCCCGCGTGCACAATAAAGCTTAAGGTACGACTATGTTGAATCTCTTTGTCATGTACACGTGACCTCTCCCATAAAGATGAGTTCTAGATTGACTATGGCTGACATCTTAAGAGTCTGTGGGAGGATTTGGCATAGTCTTGGTCATGCAGATAGGGCAAAGGTCATCAGGTTATTTCCCACCTCTACTTCCATTTGTAAAGTATATGTAACAGCTCCCATAAAGGCTGAGAAACAATGCTTATGATAAGGGTTTGGAAGAATGACTTAGAAAAACATAATGATCTGGGGGAGCCAGGTATGGCCTGGCCATACAGATACCACAAAGGTCACCAGGCTACTAATCGCATTCATTCATTCATTCATTCATTCATTCATTCCTAACCTCCTGGGTGGAAACTGAATTATACATCTCTTCCTTTGAAGATACAACCGTGTGTGACATTCCTATCTTCCCCAGTGAGCACAAGGACCTCTGTTCTCCTACACATTTTTTTTTTTACATAATATGGTAGTTTGTCACACAAACCCTCCGTAAATATATAGATGGATCTTATGGAAAAAAGAGTTACAGGCCAAGTAAGAGCCATGCCCTGACAAGTTTGAACCAAGATAGGGGTAGACAGGAACCAGTGCTGGTTGAAAATAAATGGTAAGACATAGGGGTCCTGTTAGGTGCTAAAACAAGCAGCTTTTATATCTCAGAAGCAACATTAAATTTTAATAATTTTTTCACATAAGGACTCATGTAGCCCAGGGTGGACTTGAATTCTTGCTAAATAACTGAGGATGACCTTGGTCTTCTGATTCTTCTGCCTCCATCTCCTCAGTGCTGGGATTAGGAACATCTGTCACCATACCTAGATTGTGTGGTGTTAGGTATTGAACCCAGGGCTTCATTGCATGCTTGGAAAGCACTCTACTAACTGAGCTGCATCTTCAGACCATAGTGGGAAATTAACTGTGTTCAAGACACTGTGAGTCTCTGGAGCTCACATATACATGGAGGTCTCATCTTCTCACCCAAGAGGAGTAAAGAAAATTTGGTTTGTTTTTTTTACTTACCATTACCATTTAAAGTCCCGTTCTTCCTAAGGTACAATATTAAGTGGTAGAGACACCCAAGTATTCAGAGAAACAAGACCCCAGACCTCAGGACCTTCTTGTCTATGTTGGAACACAAGCAAATAGAGGCTAGCCATGAGGAGTGTGACAACGTGCAGCGGAACACAAAGGGAATCCATCATCCACACAGCCAGGCAATCTGACTGGAAAGAAGGGTACACCTTGGGCTGAGACCTGAGGAGAAGTCAGGCAAGACTGAGGTAGGGAGGCTGTTGATAAACATAAGGGAGTGGGGGTTCCGAATTTTTGAACTCCAGTCACTGTTCTCTACAGGAAAACAGTCTGATGATACATTGTGGTTGTCACAGTTTAGCTGTTTAAAACAGGTTCAGGCATCCCACTAACAGCCCCCCCCCCCACCTCCCTTACAACTTGGACCAGTCTCTTCCCACAATCACAGCCTCCACAGTCATGGTTCTGAAACTCACAATAGAGTTTGTAGATGAGTTATTGATGTTCAGTTGTAATAGCTATCCATTTAGAGTCCATACTGACACCTCAAACTTGGACTTAATCCTAAGGACCTTCCACAGGAGGACTGAGAGGGAGAGATGTTTGAGCCTGTGACCTTTGACCCTCTGAGTGCAGCCTCATTTCTTTGAGAACAGCTCTTTGCCCCCATACCTTAACTAGCTTACCACCACCAAGAACTAGCCATCTCTCCTCACATCTGCATGGAAGATCCTAGAAACACCTGAGTGGAAAGTGTATGTTACAGGCCAATGCATCTTGCTGTGAAAACAGGAGAACCTTTCAGCATGGGAGACCAGGCTAGAAAGCCAGAAGATGGAGGGAGAAGGCAGGAGAACTCTGTGTTCCAGTCTCACCTTTGCCTCTAAAAGCAAAGCTTTTAGAGTCACCGTGGGTTTAAAACATTGTTGTTTCTTATACAAAGTACAAGAGTAACTTGCACGGCCTCTCTAGGTTTGGAATTCATCTTTTAAAGGTGCTCTAGAATTGGGACGTGAAGGGGCATCAGCCGACATAGCAGGGGACAGAAGTAATGGGGGCAGTAAATGTGATCAAAATATATTATACTCATGTATGGCAATAAAATGAAACCCATTGCTATGTATAATTTATATATGCTAATAAAAAACTTTAAATGGAAAAAAGGGCAGTCTAGGCTCTGGGAATGGCTGTTTGTCTGGGGAATAACTGCAGAGGGAAAAACTTGGCATTTCCAGAGACGATGGCAGCAGACTCATCCAGCCGTACATGGAGATGTCAGCCAGCCACACAGACAGGTATAGAAAGGAGTGCACAAGTTTGTCACTGTCTCAGCCGGAAACACCCAGCTGCTTTGCCTCTATGCCGCACCCAATGTGAGGTCTTTCCTCTCTGGGCTTCTTCTTAAGGCGGAAGGTCTAACACCTAGAAAAGGTCTAACACCCAGAAAGTGAACAGCTGCAGCTTCTGAACAGTGTGCCGCTCTTTCTGACTCATCAGAATCATACTACACTCCCCTCCATCTTTTCTTCCACATGGGAAATCTTTCTTTGCCTCCTGAAACTCCAAACAGCATACATCCATAAGCTGCAGGATAAATTGGTGCAATTAATCATATATTTGTATTTTTCTGAAATAGGCTGGAACCCTAATTCCCGGTGCGATGAGATTAGGAGGTGGGGGTCTTTGGGAAGAAGTAATTAGTTTGTGAGAGTAGAGACCTCATGAGTGGGTCTCATGCCTGTAATGGCTGAATTTCATTATCAGCATGGTAGGATTGAGACTCATCACAGGAACACATTCTGGACGTCTATAAGAGTATTTCCAGAAAGGTTCAACAGAGCAGAAAAGAACTGCTCTGAAAGTGGGTGGCTAGAGTCCCAGGCCAAGCAAGCTGAGCACCAGTTTTCATCTCTCTGCTTCTTGACTTCAGATGCCACCTGACCTGCCACCTCATGCTTCTGCTCTGCCTTCTGCACAATGACGGGCTGTATCCCCTCCAACTTTGAGCCAAAAGAAAACCTTCCTTACACTGATCTTGTCAGGTATTTTGTTACAGTGACGAGAGCATCTTGAGGAGACGCTTGTTGACTGGCTGCACTCTTAATCACCTTCACCAGATTCCAACCTTATCACAGCCCTGTAATCAAGGCTACTCTTTCAGAAGAAAGCATTTAATTGGGGCTGGCTTACAGGTTCAGAAGTTTAGTCCATTGCCATCATGGCGGGGAGCATGGTGAAACACAGGTAGACATGGTGCTGGAGAAGTAGCTGAGAGGTCTACATCCAGATCCATATGCAGGAAGAGAGGTATTCTGGGCTTGGAATGGGCTTTTTGAAACCTCAGAGCTCATCCAGAATGACACACTTCCTCCAATAAGGCCACACCTCCTAATCCTTTCAAATAGTGCCACTCTCTGGATACAAAATATTCAAGTCCGTGAACCTATGGAAGCCATCTCATTCAAACCACCATGGGTACCTCATATCTGGTAGTTTGTTGTAAGACCTGTAAGACCTTCCTTCATTTAATCATGTTGTAAGGCCCCCATGAATGGAGGACCTCACCCAAGCCTCGGGAATTCGTGGCCACCCATTAACTGTAAGACACCAAACTTGATGTAATCAGCAAGAGGCATATTTTAATCAGTATACTGAGGTCAAGACCTGTAGCCCACGCAAGGGCAGTGGGGTCTGACCCCGGGGCTTTGGAGACAGAGAGAATTTAAAGCCCAAAACCACAACTGGGGGGGGGGGGCACAACCCAGGGGGAGTAAAGGAGGGCTATTGGAGAGCACCTGTGGAAAGTCCCAGCCCATTATTCAGTTTGTGACAGTGTCTAAGGAACAGCCATGGGGAACATTTTGTATAGGCTATTTTCTAAGAGCCTGTATGTAATCAGCCATCTATCTTGTGGTCAGCTCTGTTCCTTGTATCCAAGGTGCACAGGTACGCTAACTTGAACTCCCAGCTCAAACCCTATTCAATCTATCTTATGGTCAGTTTTTAGTTCCTGGTACCCATAGCGCTTGGTCATGCTGTCCTGAACTCCCAGCTCTGAACTCTTTTCTTATTTATTTTGTCTTGTGAATAGCTAGTTTCCTAGGACCCAGAGTGCAGAACAAGCTGATCTGCACTCTTGACTCCATCTGTGGAAGGTTTAAAAATTTTTAACTCTTTCAATGTCTCATTCTTGCCACTGCCCTGTTCAGAGGTTAAAATGTATGGTTAAACATTTGGTTCATTAAGCTGCTTACCCAGGAATAAAATCTCCTGGGTGCCATTTGCGATTTGCTTTTTGATCTCTGATCTACTGACTTTAGTCTCAAATCAAAAGAAATGCCGAATGAGAATTCAGGGGTGAAGTTAAACTTGATCTTTAATTGTCATTTCCTCAGGCCAGATGGCTCTGCCCTTAACTGGCAGATCACTGCCCTTCTATTTTTTTCTGGCCCCTAAATCTTGTCTAACACTGGTTTCAGGAACAGAAATGTCACAAATATTAACGAGCAGAGCTAATTGCAGTGGCACATGCTTTTTCTATCCAAAGTGTTTCTCTGCATTGGATTTAATAGTTCTAAATATTGAGGTGTTTGTCTCAATATTCCCTGCCAGAGTTGTCTTCTCAGAGTGAGTGGTCCAGCCTTCACCCACTTGGCCTTCAATGTGGCCATCAGCTGACTAGTGAAACCTTCTACTAACACCAGATAGTTTCTATGGTTCAAGCCTTTCCTTCTAAACTGTCCAGATAAATGAGTTTGCACTTACCTGTTGTAAGGATGACTTGGGAAGGTGTGCATACATGAGTGGAGGGGTCTGTGAATTATAATCCATTTCCACTGTAAACCAGACAAAGGGTTATACACAACCTATTTCTGTAATAATGGAAGCTGACCAAAAATGTATCTATTTCTCTAACAACCTCCAGATCATAAGAAAAGCAAGCCTCAGACTAAATCTGTTCCATTGCAGAGGTATTTACTCAACAACCATTTACGGACAAGCAAACTCAAAACAACTGCTTTTGTTGAACTAAAAGAAGTCTTGTGGCTTTTGGTACCCTGTACATACAATGTTGAGCAAAGGTTTGGTCAAAACAGAGAGAACATTCCATAAACAAAATCCAGTAAGTTTTATTCAGCTCAAATAACCAGAAATGGTTCAAAGTCAAAGGTGGCCAAAGGCCATGTGGCCACCTGACCACAGATGTGTCCCTTCTTTGGCTGTTGTAGAAATTTAATGAGTGAATACAGAAAGCAGAAAACCTTTCTTGGCAAGTGTCTAGTATATTGCGTGTTTAGGAAAAAAGTTTTCACTTTATGAAAGGATTTATTGGAAACTTCCTTTAGAAACACTAGTTGGTAAAACAAAATGGCTTTCTTTCTTTCTTTCCTTCTTTCTTTCTTTCTTCCTTTCTTTCTTTCTTCCTTCCTTCCTTCCTTCATTTCTGAGCCTGTTTTTAGGATTCTACCTATTTCAACAGAGTTCTTCCTGGTCTCCCTATAGCTTCCTTTACCCTCCTGGTGTCTTCTTTGTCATGCACTAGACAGACATTTTCTCTGAACTATCCAAGGCCTTCTTGGCTTCTTAAGAACAAATTCCAAAGCTCTTGATGAAGCCTGGGGAGATGGTTAAAAGCATGCACTTTACAAGCATAAGGAACTGAGTTAGACTGTCCAACATCTATGTTAGATGCTTTGAGTGCATGGCTTTGTGTGCCTGGAACCCCAGCATGGGCGGGTAGAGACAGGCAGATCCTGAGTGTTTGATGGTCAGATACTCTAGCCAAAATGGAAAGCTTCCAGTTAGGTAAGAGACCCTTTCTCAAGACAAGAAGACAGAAAATAATAGATGGAGACACTCAATGTCCTCTTCTGCTATCTAATGCATGCACACACACACATGTCTGTGTTACATGCATATACCCATAGGCACATGCACTTACATACAGTAACAACAACAAAGCAAACAGCCTTTCTATGGCCTTGTGAGCCCCCTTGGTTGGCTGTCCATCATCTATTCCTCTTCTTCTCTGTATGCTAAAGGGGGCCTGGCCTCCTTCCTCATTGCCTAAGCACAATCTGAACTCTCTTCTCTCAGGCCCTTGCTCCAGCTGTCCCCACACTTCTTAAAATAGAAGCAATGCTCTCTCCCTCACTTCTTTCAGGTATCTTCTCAAATGGTGCCTGTTCAGGAAAGCTCCCTGGACACCACATTGGGAGCAATGTCCATCATTTCACCCCCTCACCCTGATTTATCTTTCTTTATAGGACCTATCCCCCTATAATATTTTATAGTCCTATTGGATTGTATAGGATTCCCCTCTCCTGTGGATATTTTTATCTATTATTGCTGTCCTTATGAGAGTGTGAGTTACAGAACATACATTTTAATTACTGTTTGAGGAGATTTTATTTTTAATTACATATAGGCCTGTCTGTCTATGTATCAATATTTACATATAAGTGCAGACGCCTGCAAAGGCCAGCAGAAGGCGTTGAATCCCCTGTAGCTAGAGTTTTAGGTAGTTGTGAGCTCTCTGACCCAGGGGCTGGGAACCAAATTTGGGTTCTCTGCAAACCAGTATATGTCCTTTACTTCTGGGCTATCCCTGCAGCCCCTACTTAATGCTTGACTAAATGAATTAACTATAAATAATTATATGATATAAGCAATAGCTATAATTAACTGCAAAATAAGATGCACCTGCATTACTCATGCCTCTACTTCCGTGTTGAGACCTGAGAGTCTTCTTTACCCAGAAATCAGAGGGGCAATGATGCAATCATAACTGAGAGCTCAGGTCATGTGATTCAGAGTCCAGGACTGTATGTTCCGAGCTAGAGGCAGGTTGACCCCAAATGGGGGTTATTATAGGAAGTAGAATTAGCAATGTGAAGATGTATTTCCAGGATGAAATAAAAGTTGGGCACAAACCACCGTATTCTATTGCCAGATAATTCAGGCAAGCAAGCAAGGGGTGAATGCTTTTGTCCGAAGTGGAAGAGACTGAGTTATACTCTTATCTCAGCATCATTGTCCTCGGTGGGGATTGTGCCAAGCATTTCAGTAAGAATAGGAGTCTGAGGGCTATGCCAGGAGCTTTCACCCTCTGACATGGGGGCTGGTCATGCACTCACAGACACAGGACACTGTGGAGATATGTGACAATGAGGTATGGTGACCTTGGTAGCAGATAGAGGGGACATCACAGGACACTGGCACATATAAGATCAAGAAACTTGTCCCTCTCTCTGGTGGCCACTTCTGCCATGAGTCTTTCCTGAGGGTTGCAGTCACTGTGCCAGGCAGTAATCTGAGCAGGGGAGTAGGGTGACAAAGACAGCTCTGAGATCACTCTGTTTCCCAGGTTAAGATGAGGACCAAATGTGAAACTGATACAAACGTCTGGAAGGCAAATGGTTTGACCTTGGTGATGGACTTTGGGCTGGATGCTTAGGTAGGCATGAAGGTCCAGTTTGCAGAACTTGACACTGGCTCAGATGTGGGGAGCAATGAAAGAGTTAACAGGGCCTCCAGGTAAGGCTTGAACAGCTGGAATGATGGTGTTATCAATCACTGGTGGGGAGTCCCTGGATGAAGAATACATTCAGTAGTAAATGCTCAACTTCACCTGGAGTTCTTGAGCCTCAGGAAACAGTGAGGCAGTTGTACTGGATGGATGCATGCCTGTGAGGGTAACTGTTTAGAAGTGGGGCCTCTGCAGATAAAAAACTCAACACAGGATTATAATGAATTGCAGAGGTCTTAGTATAATGACTGGTATCTCTATAAGGACAGGAAATTTTAGATACTGGCATCGCAAAGGGAAGATGGAGACAAGCTGTGTTGTCACCAAGTACAAAGAGCTACCAGGCCACATAAAGCTGGGAAAACTGAGGCTCCCCAGCGCTGACTCTGAACTTGGAAAAGGGCTTCGACCCTTTAGAATTCCCCTCACTCTTTTTCAGAATGGAATTGCTTTGAATCAGCTAGGCTGAACTCAGTGGAGTTATTTGTATTAGCAAGTCCATGCAGATTTGATGCATTCTATTACATCCTATAAAATGCAAATAAGATGGGCTTTTCCCCTGTACTATCCCAGTTACCTTAGAAGAAATTATATATATATATATATATATATATATATATATATATATATATATGTGAGTAACCCCACTGAATTCTCATGATGATACTAAAATCCTCCCTCTGATGCCTAAAAGTAATTATGTTCCATCGGAGTGACAAGATCTTCATTTTCTAATTATAGAACAGATGTTTTCCAGAAGCAGTTACCCTGACACAGGTTGTAAAAATAATCTTAACAAACTGATCTTTGATTTCGACAACAGCTGTGCGGGTCTGCCACAACAAACCCGTATTTAAATAGAAAAGCCTTGTCATTTCACTGCATCAGATGGTCCAAGCAGCTTTCCCGGAGTTCTGACGGTTCAGGAGTCAGGCTGTCATGCCAGCTCCGTGAAGGTGGTTGGGCCTGAGGGACACCTCACTTTGGCAGGACTTTCCTGGGCACACCTCTTTTGGATCTCAGGATCTAGTTTCATCTCACATACTGTCTTCTCTATAAAGGTGCTGGTAACTTTCTCTTCCACTATTTGATCCTCGATTCTATTGAGCCCCGACAATCCCAGGAACAGCATCATTTATTCTTACAGTTTGAATGCTTCCCTAAAAGTTTATGTACTGGAAACATGTGTGTGTGTGCATGTGTGTGTGTGTATGTGTGTGTGCGTGTGTGTGCTTGTGTGCGTGTGTGCGTGTGTGTGCATGTGTGTGTGTGTATGTGTGTGTGCGTGTGTGTGCTTGTGTGCGTGTGTGTGTGTGTGCATGTGTGTGTGTGTGTGTGTATGTGTGTGTGCGTGTGTGTGCTTGTGTGCGTGTGTGTGTGTGCATGTGTGTGTGTGTGTGTGTGTGTGTGTGTGCATGTGCGTGTGAGATTAATGGTGCAGATACCTGTGTGTGCACCTACATGTGAAAGCCAGAAGTCGAGCAGTATATATTGTTCCTAAGAACTTGTCCCCCTTGTTTTTTGAACAGAGTCTCTCACTGGGACTTGACACTCACCAATTAGACTAGACTTGCAGCCCAGAAAGTCACAGGCATCCTCCTATCTCCGCCTCCCCAGGACCGGGATTACAAGTGCACTACATCCTGGGTGCTGCGGATGGAACTCAGGTCCTGAAGCTTAAGGAAAGCACTTTACTCTCTGAGCCTTCTCTTGAAATATATGAAGAAGGAAGCAATGGTAGAGGAAGGAGATCTGACCATCCAAACTACAGAGAAAAGGGGGTTCTGTCTGAGACTGTAATGACACCAGCAGGCTGTGCAGAGAGCTTCAGGGTAGCAGCTGTCACGAGTGGTCACCTGTTACGGTGGACTTCGTAGGGATGTGGCTGCTTTCAGGTCATCTCTGCCCCCAATGTAAGTGAACCTTTACCCACACTCCTATTAGTAAGCCCAATAAAAACTCATTTACTCACCAAGTTGAATTTTGGTGCTATTATGGGTTCCCTGGAGTATGTAGTGTTCTCTCTCTCTCTCTCTCTCTCTCTCTCTCTCTCTCTCTCTCTCTCTCTCTCTCTCTCGTGTATGGGGGGGTGTTGAATATCCCCAGGAAAAGTCTGTCACTCAGCAAGAACATGGAGAACAAACACTCCAAACACTGTACATGTTCCTACAGTTGTAAGATATTCAAAGCAAGAAACCAAACCCTGTTCCTTGCATAAAATGAGTTCCATACCTGTGGGACAGAAATGAAGAGAACATGAGGGCCGGAGTCTCCTGGTGCCTTCGGTGGCTTTGTGTGAAGAGGAAGAGACTGGAGCTAGCCTCTGTGATGTTTCACTATGTGAAGGATATCTCAGGAAAGCCCTCACCAGAGGCAGAGCAAGTGTGGGTGGATGCAGGTATCCAATACAGCAACAGAAAACCAACTAGACAATCACCCTCAGAACAGCTGTCAGTGGCTTCTCTATACCTAAGCCAAGCTAAATGCTTGAGCCTACCAGGGGCTAGAGATGCTCCACAGCAGCCCTCAGCATCAGTGTCCAGCCATAGCTCCCCACCCCACCCCCACATACAACCACTAATCATTCCTGGTCTTCTCCTTCCAGTGGAGTGAGTTCCAAGCCATATTCTCTACAAGAAACTCAGTTCTTTGTCTCACGTACTTTATGACCCATTATACCACGGGAACGTACGGGATGTCTGGCGTACAAACTCTCTGAACACACAAAGCTGCAGGCAAAATTGTTCTTGCAGATATGTAGCTGTCCGTTTTCACACTTTCCCCATTACTTTGACTAATTAAATAAACACAATAAGCCCAAGTCATTCCTACCCACTGTAAAGTAGTTTGATTTATTTATTTATTTTTTTTTACTTATCTCTGTTGCCCGTGGTTTTCTTCACTACCTGTTCTTCTAAAAGGTCATTACCGTTCGTCACAAACACTATCTGGTCTTCCCTTTGTTCTATCTTGTTTCATTCCAAAATTGTGGGGGCTTTAGGGAACTCCTTTCTTACCAGACTCAGCAACACTAGCACATGATAGATCTTTAGATGATATTGTTTCAGAGCACATAAAGTATTTTTAAGTTTCAATAATACGAGTTGTTCAAATGGCAGCATGTAATTACCACATGAGCTTCCGGCACCTAGAAACAAGAGATCAGTCTTCAGACTAAAACTAACAATGTGGAGATTGTGAGGGATTCTTTTTTCTTTTCTAGCAAAAGAGTCCATGATATTCAGCAACAATTTGGACATGATTTACCTGCCAGGTTTGGAGTTACATCATGAATTGCATTTTCTTCTTTTTTATTGAAAATAAATTATTTTCTCATGCACTACATCCTGATGACCTTTTCCCTCCCTCCAGTCCTCCCAGCACCCCCACCTCCCTGCTCTCCCAAATTCACTTTCCTTCCATTTCATTTTCAACAGGTGGAGGGAGATAAAAAATAATATTTTCAATTCTATAATTCATAATCTAATAAAATGAAATGACTTCTGAAATTTTTCATCCACTAGAGACTGGGAAGCCTCACGTCAAGAGGCTGCATGGTGAAGCCTTTCTTACTGGTGGGGACGCTTGTTAAAGACCCCAGGCAATGCATGGAATTTCATGGCGAAAAGGTCTCAAACAAGAGGCAGCGCTAAACAGTGCAAACATTGGGGCCTAGTTCAGACCCTTAGCACCTAACACTTAGCACTAGTTCAGATTCTTAGAAGCTGGGAATGACCACTCATGCCTGTAAATATAACCTCAGCACTTGGGAACAGAGAGAGGTTGATCCCAGTAGCCCACTGGCCAGCAAGGCTAGCCCAAACAGGTGAGCTTCAAGTTCCTGAGAGATAAGGTAGAGAGTGATAGAGGAAGACATTCAGCATTTCATAGGTAGACTCACCCACATCAGTGTCCATCACACATGGAATGAAGTAAATTAAGAAGTAAGATAGCTCATTGACTCACTATCTATGAATAGGTCAATGTATTCATGAGGGAAGAAGCAATGTCACCGCCTAATTTCTTCCTGGAAGTCACACTTGTTCCTACTTCTTAATATTGTCACATCAGAGCCTGTGAAGATATCTCTCACAGTGACATGAATGTAATTCCTAGAACTCACATTAAAAGAGCCAAGCATTTACACTTTTAATTCTAGTGCTGAAGGAGCAGAGACAGGCAGGTTCCTGGAACTCACTTGTTAGCTTAATTGACCTAATTTAGTTGTTCCAGGCCTAATTGTGGTGATTAATCCCAATTGTTGAGATTGATGAGCTCTAGAATAACCTGAGAAACTGGTCTCTGGGCATGCTTATAGGGCATTATTATTATCATGTTAATTGTGGTGGGAAGACACCCACTGTGGGTGGCACCATTCCCTAAACAGAGAGCCTGAACCAAATAAAGAGGAAAGCTGAGTACAAGGATGGTAAATGCAACTTGACCAGTTGCCCCAAGTTCCTCCCAGCTTAACTTCCCTTCCATGCCTAGAAGTAGAAACTAAAATAAGTCGTTTCAGAAGTTCCTTTTACTAGAATATTTTATCACAGCAGCAGAGAAATTACTAATACAGAAACCCGAGCTCACACATACACACAATGAAGGATGGTACCTGAGCAATAACACATGAGGTTGCCCTCTGGCTTCCACACATAGGCACACTCATGTACCCACATACATATGAACATGCACAACACACATACGTACAGATAAAAAAAAAAAATCTCTCACAAATGATTATCTGGAGGTACTGAAGTTCAATGAGAACCTTCCAGGAATGATTCTAGGTTTTTGTGGCCCAGAACAAGAAATTGAACAGACACACAGATAGTATCAGAAGCAATGACAGTTTATTGAGAGAAGGAAGCAGGCTAGAGCAAAGGAAAAGCTTAGTTAAAAGGCAATTCTGTACAAAGGATCTACAAAGAGTTTGGGGGTGGGTTGGAGGGATGGGTCATGTAACGCAGACTTTAGGGATCATTTCTTTGTGTGATCTTTCTTACATGTGTTCTGTGACATGTAGTTCTACATACAGCATGGCTTGTACCGCATGTCTCCTTAGCATCTTAACTCTTCACCCCAGACTGTACATTTTAGTGTTATATTGTGCAAGGTCACCTTCAGACACTATGTAGTGCTCCGTCTGTGCGGTAGCCAGATTTAGTGAGCCTGAGGGAAGTATCCAACCTTCCTCTCTAGTTTCTTTCATATGATAATTTGGACCTTCACCCACCATTTTTCTAGACTTCTCCACCTTACTCTGCCTCATATTGTAAACTAAATTTCTATTTAATTCTTTCGTTTTGATATGGCTACCCCAACCATAGTAGCAGAAATAGATTCCTGGTTAGTTTTTGTTTGTTTGGTTGGTTGATTGGTTGGTTGGTTGGTTGGTTGGTTGGTTGGGGGTTTTTGTTTGGTTGGTTTTGGTTTTTTTGTTGGTTTGGTTTGAGTTTGGGTTTAAAGTCAAAGCCCAGAATTGCATTTGATGAACAAGGGATAGTCATTGGCCTACAGCAATAAATTCTGGGCTGCTAGCCAGGAGACTACGCTGGGACTGAGCACCTCATGATAGAGTGCTTACCTAGCATGCCCAAAGCCTCAGGTTTTGTCCATAGCATGGCAGGGGCATCAGAGGGAACCATTCTGGGTTCTGCAAGATAATCACTGAGCCCCTTGTAACCTCTGGTAGTAGTAAAGCCTGCCCACATTCTCTGAGAGTTACAACAATCATAGAGAGTGTTATAGCGTAGCTATTTGCTCTATGTGGACAGTCTTGGTCTTCTTTATCAGTCTGAGGCTTGTCCTACAACCTCATAACCCAGTTCTGTTCTACATTTTAGTCTGAGGCCGTTATGTAGCTCAGGTTAACTTCAAGCTCTCTATATCGCTTGTATTTCACATGCTCCTGCCGCCACCTCTTGTGAGCTTGGTTAGCAGACAGGGTGTTTCTCAACCACCAGGCTTTTCTGAACCTGTGCTCTGTCATAGGCTTTTACCCAACCCATCCACACACCACAGTTTGTCACATAAGTTCAAATTAACTAACCAGATTTCATCCTAACTAGATGCTCGGTTTACATGGTACTACATTGCCCAAGGTCGTCCAGTCATTAGGTGGCTAGTTAGAAATTAGCAGCATCAAATTGGCCAGTTCCAAGAATATACAGTGCCAGTTCCAGAATGCCATTTGACAACTTATAGAGACCCTACCCTGCCACAGGAAGCCCTTCCTCTGTGGTGGTTGCTCATCCCACTCCTCTATCAAGAGACAAAGAACTCAGCTCTGACTCAAGAAACCAGCAACATTTCCAACTTGGGCTATTCTAGCTCAAAGTTCTGAACTTTTCAGATTCCTTGAAATGTCATTTTGCCAAATCCTTGACATCGGCCTATCATCAGAGTCTGGACGGAGTTCCCAGGAAAGAGTTAGACCTTGGGGAAAGTAAACAAACACTTACCCTACTTGTACTTCAGACTTGATTCTGAAGTGTGAGTGGATGGGTTTTGGACTAGAGGTCCAGTATCTTGTGATTTTCCCATTGTCCTTTATCTAGAGTCATGGACATCTTGTAGCTACTGTATGTGGTGTGATCTCAGCCCCTGGCCACAGATAATTGCTTAGAGGATTACTCGAGGTAGTCCAGTCATTATGGCTCAGTAAAATTAGCAGGTCAGTCAGAATTAGAGGTCAACGAGGATGGACAGTACCCCATTCCCTGCCACCTCCTCATAATCAGCTTCAAGTCCCACCTCTCATGTCCCCGGTAACACACTAATTTAGCAAGTGAAAATAGTAGTAAGTAATAAATGACGGGGGGGGAGGGGGGCTCTCTTCTTAGAACTTGAAGTAATGTGCAAAACTAGGGAGAGACAGTTACAATTGCTCCTCCCTGTGATTTAAAATATGTGAAAGTGTAGCTGTCGATTAGACAAGAGGAGAAAGGTTGAAAGAGCAGGATGCAGGACTTTGTTAAGGCTCATTAAGAGAAGAGCATCCCCTGGGAAAGTATGGCTCCTTTCATAGGCTCTCTCTGTGTGTGTGTGTGTGTGTGTGTGTGTGTGTGTGTGTGTGTGTGTGTGTATACGTGTATGTGTGTGTACATGTGTGTATGTGTGTGTACACGTGTGTGCATGCACATATACATACGGACCAGGGGGCGACCTTGGATGTCTTTCTCAGTCACTTAAGAAAAAAAATCACTTATTGGCCTGGCACCCACTGATTCAGCTAACATGGCTAGGCAGCAAGCCCTGGGGATCCAGATGTCTCCACATCTCCAGGGCTGGAATTACAAGCACATGCCGCCAGTACTCAGCTTCGTGATTCAAGCTCTGAGGATAAGACTTGAGTCTTCATGTTTGTAAAAGTATTTTCCTGACTAGGCAATCTCTACAGTTTTATGGGTTTGTTTGTTTTTCCTTATTTGCTTATTTTTTTTATTTCTTTATAATCTGATCTGTCACATGATTTAAACTAGTAGACTCCTCTACTAAACTAATAGAGGAACCTGGAATATATTAATGAACATCCAGCCCAACATCTAAAAACGCCACCAGATAGTATCTGAGACCTACAGTAGAGATGTCTCTGCTTTGTTGTTACCTACCTACTGGACATTTCCACTCTGTGTGTGTGTGTGTGTGTGTGTGTGTGTGTGTGTGTGTGTGTGTGTGTGTGATGGGTACCATGTTGTAGAGGGCAAAAATAGCCCTGTGCACACAAATGAGCACTGGAGATGCCTGGAAAGCTAAACACACAGTTTACTTCTTCAGTGGAATGAGGTCTACAGCTGCTTTTTCTGGAATGCCAGGAATAATGGAACTTTCCAACCTGATGATCCTTTGCTGTCTGGTGAGACAGGCTTTGCCCATATCTCTCAGAATTTACTCATCCCAAACAATATCTTTTCCCCTTAAATAATATCCCTTCCTCTTAAAACCTTGAGCATTCCTTTTAGGCCATAAAACCCATACTCATGAGCAAGGTTGCTTGTACTTTACAACTGCCCAGGTGACTTCTGTGTTATCTCAGGGCCAGGCCAATTCTGCCTCCCATAGATGTATGTTTACCCCAGTCATTCTCCCTAGACCCTTACCTTGAGTGTTGTTTCTAAGCCAACAAGAAATCTTCCTAAGGAAGAAGCCACGTGTACTTTGCTAAGAACTTCAATGTAAACATGTCTTAAGCTTTACTGCATTCATTGGGCCAAGTTACTTGTCACCGTAATACTGTTTCCAAAATCATGCTGGGCTTAAAACCTTGGCTAAAATGCAGTGATCCTGGCCAGACTCTAGAAGTCCTGATCCATCACACAATTACAATAAAATTGAGCTGAGCTGAGTGACATTCTCACCTTGCCCTGATAGCTTTTATTCCCTATCTTCTGCAAAGCCTTTGGGGGAATCACCACCCTGTGTAATTTTTTCATTTTTAAATACATGTATTTACTCTTTGAGGAGTTCATGCATGTATACAACATATCTGGTCACATCCAGCATCAGTACCTTCCTCCACCTCTTCCCACTGTCATCCACCCCATCACTCTTCAAACCTCCTGTCTTCTATTGGGCTTTGTTGTTGCTCTTGATAACTTCCTGAGTCCAGTCAGTACTTTCTATATGTGCATGGATGCGGCCCAAACCACTGAGACATTAGCAACCTTCCGGCAGTCATGTCCCCAATGGAGAGTGACTCTCCCTTCCTCAGCAACCTTCAACTGCCAGTAGTTCCCTGTCAAGCATGGAGCCTAAGGCCCCTTTCCCATTCATTCTGGAATCTTGACTGGCTTCATCTTGTGTAGGTCTTGTGTAAATAACTATAACTGCCATGAATTGATGTGTGCAACAGTTCTGTCATGGCCAGAAGTCAACATTCCACAGCTCTTCTCCTCATTGCCCAACTCTCATGTTCCCACCACTCATCTTCAGTGGTCCCTCATGTTGGATGAAGGAGATTGATGTTGGATGGAGGAAATTTACATTGGATGGAGAATGTTGATGTTGGATGGGAGGAGATTGATGTTGGATGGAGGAGATTGACATTGGTTGGAGGATGTTGATGTTGGGTGGGAGGAGATTGATGTTGGATGGAGGAGACTGACATTGGATGGAGGATGCTGATGTTGGGTGGGAGGAGGTTGATGTTGGACGGAGGAGATTGATGTTGGATGTGAGGAGATTGACATTGGATGTGAGGAGATTGACATTGGATGAAAGAGATTACTATAGATGATCCATCACAGTTAAGCACTCACATTTCCTTGGCACTTTGACCAGTAATGATACTCTGCGTTAACCCAGACCCACTGGAAAGAGAAGCTTCTCTAATCCAAGTTGAGATCAGCACAATTCAATGTCTATAAACATGAGTGTTTATAAGACAGTTGGACATCATGATCATTTAACATAACATCAACAGTCAGTTCTCCCACAGTTTCCCTAATCGTGGGCTTTGAGCCAGGTTTGCAATACCAAGTGTGAAATCCCTCCTGTACAACAGGCTTCATACCCAAGCAGAAAGTGATTGGCTACTCCCATAACTTCCCTACCACTATTGTACCATTGGGCACATCTTTCCAGGCAGGTTGGTACTGTAGCATGCACGGTGCAGTGCTAGGTGAGACCACTAAAGTCTTTTCTCCCCCAGGCAACCATCATAGCACCTTGCAGAACTATGTAAGCTAGCCAACAAAGAGAGTTCTCTGGCCACCTGAGGTTTAGTTCTCTATGTACAATATCAATAGGGCAATATCAATAGCCTGTGTTGTTTTGGGTGCTTCTGGGGACTCCATGACCAATAAATCTTTGGGTGGCATTTTGTGCTTGACACAGATTTTCATTTGGTAACCCATACCTTCAGAGAGTATCATTGTTCACCCATGGAGAGTATCTGTTCAAATTCCCTTTAAAACATATACTACATTTTTTTTAAAGACTTGTTTATTTTTATTTTGTGTGTATGTGTTTGCCTGCTTGTCTACATGTGTACCATGAGATTTTCTGGAGGCCAGTATAGAGCAGTGGATCCTCTAGTACTGAAGTTTTAGGAGGTTGAAAGCTACTTGATGTGGATGCGAGAAAGTAATCCAGAACCTTTGCAAGAGTAACAAGCATTCTTGACCACTATTCTGCCAGCCCTATATTGGGTTTTCTAGTTACATTTTGAACTAGCGAGTTTCTGTAAGGCTTTTTTGCACATTGTTAGTTTGGGTTGGCCTGCCCCTTCCTACTCTCCCTTCCCTATCACTGTATCTCTTCTTTGCTTAAGCCTTTGACCTGGAGTACTTCCTCAGTTTTTCTGCAACACTTAACTTTCTAGTGTCTCCTCTGACTATAGTTTGTACTGACCACTGTGTTTAAGAGGACCTTGATTTATGACCTTCTTTTGTTTCTTACTATAAATGCTTCCTAAAACTGTTGCCATGCAGAACACATTGTTCGGAATAAACTGCACTTGTGCCCTTGGACTATGGTCACTCATGTTCAGCTTCAGAATAAACTCTTACTCCCTTTGAGGAGCTGTTTCCACATTGACAGGGCCTCATATGATTCTGTAATAAGCCCTGCCTGTCTTCTAACCCACCTCCTGTGTGCCTCATTTGAGTTCCTTCTACAGAGATCACAGCCCTGGGAAGATGAGAGAAACTAGGGCAAGATCCCAGGAACACAATCAAAATATCTCCTCCAGGAACTTGGAAAATGTCAGCCTCTGTATTGACTGGAGCTATAAACGTTAACCCTATGGTGACATGATAACCATTCTCTTCACAGTTATCAAAGGTTTTGTGTGTGTGTGTGTGTGTGTGTGTGTGTGTGTGTGTGTGTGTGTTCACATGCGCATGCTAAGCTTCACCTACTCTTATCCTAACTCGATAAACAAAAGTAATAAATCCAGGAAGATTCAAACTGACATATTATTTATGGATCTCTTCTCTCTCCATTTCCCACTTCCTTTTCTTCTCCCTCCTTTCTTCCCTTTCTCCTACACTCTATTTCCTTCTCCAATCTCTTTGCAACCACACATAAACAAAGCATAGATGAACTCACAACTTCCCCCTCCTGCAGCACTTTCTGAGACAGCTGTAGTATCCACAGCTCCTACTCTCGATCAGCTGTCCACAAGCAGCAAAACAATCTGACAGCTGAACAAAAGCAGGGTATGAGCAAAGAGACAGGCAAATCTCTCCATAAGCCAGCAGCTCAGTTACGTGTCTAAGCCGATGCCAGGTGAGTCGTCGGGGTAGAATTTAGACATTTCAGCTTCTTCATTATCTGTAGTCAACCATTATTCACTAGGCCTCTGTCTTAAGAATCAGCTTCTCAGAAGTAGCCGCTTACAGAGCTAGCTGATTGCCGAACCCCTACTGGACCACAGTCCTTTTCCAAGCCAACACTTTATTCAAGAAGAAGTACACTGTGGGATTGATGTTCTGGTAGTACGATATTCTGGTATAATTTATGGAAAGATAAATTGTTTCCAAACCTCACTGTTACCATTAATGTTAAACAAATTTAGGAGAGATGCTTACAAGAGTCCGAATGATTGAACCCTAGTACGATTGAAGGTCCATCTCATATCTACTCATTTTAAAATGTATTATATTTCACTGAGTCTAGAGCTGGATGAGAAGAAGCCCATAAATGATCTTTATTCATGAATGCAAGGTAAGAGAGACATGAGAAGGATTGTTGTTTGCCCAACTGGTTTCCTGACTTGCTTTGGGGATTACAGTTAAGTGACTGGATGAATCTCAGAAGAGACTTTGAACTTTGCACTTTTAACATTGTTGAGACTGCTATAGACTATGGGGACTTTGGAAGTTGACTAAATATACTTTTTCACCAATGCTGTGGCTCAGTATGGCTCCCATAGACTCATGTGTTTGAACAAGCCTATGGGGGCCAGGAAATGAAATATCATGGTTTGTATATGCTTGGCAAAGGGAAACTGGCACTCTTAGGAGGTGTGACCTTGTTGGAATAGGAATGTCACTGTGGGAGTGGGCTTTAATACCCTCATCCTAGCTACCTGGAAGCCAGTTTTCTCTTGATTGCCTTTGGAACAAGATATAGAACTCTCAGTTCCCCTGTACCATCCCTGCCTGGATGATGTCATGCTCCCATCTTGATGATAATGGACTGAGTCTCTGAACCTGTAAGTCAGCCCCTATTAAATGTTGTCCTTATAAGAGTTGCCTTAGTCATAGTATCTGCTCACAGCAGTAAACCCTAACTAAGACAGTGACTGAACACTCATCTTGGCAGTAACCAACAGCTCTCTGATTGGACTTAAGGCCCAATCAACAAGAAGAAAAGCATGCCTGGAACTGCAAATCTTGCTAACTACCAAGAGCTAGTGGGGTCATGGTTCCTAGAAGACAACCTACAAATGCCACCTTACTAAACCAGTATGATCCCTAACTGCATTCTAAATATTTGTCCTTATACCCACAGGTAAATGCAGGCCTCACCCCTCTTCAAGGAAACTTCTCTTTGCAACAGATGGAGACCACTACAGAAAATCACAGCCAATCAAAATGAATTGTGGAACCCAGTCCCAACTGATATAACTACAAAGCAACTCCTATACTTAAGACTCATGGATCATGGCAAAAGAAGTAATGGAAAGATCCTATCAGCCAGAAGACAAGATGTTTGTCATAAGATTGCATGTGTCTCCTAGGAATTTAGGAAGCTATGCCCTTGAAGTCTCACTAACACAGCTGCCCAAACATAACGTGAATAAGGAAGATACTAATGATATATCAGTGTGGATGAGGGAAAGCCATGAGGCCTCATCTTAGGCAAAGAACTACAGGTGATTAAGGAATAGGGTGGGAGGAACAGTTTGATTGTCCAACATCAAATCATTAGTCTTGAAAACACACACATATACATATACGTATATACATATATATATATACGTATATGTGTGTGTATATACATATGTGTGTGAGAGAGAGAAAGAGACATCATATAATCTGAGAAAGGTGTGTGTGTGTGTGTGTGTGAGAGAGAGAGAGAGAGAGAGAGAGAGAGAGAGAGAGAGAGAGAGAGAAAAGGAGAGAGTGAGTGAGTGAGAGAGAGAGAGATCATATGATCAGAGAAGGATATGTGTATGTTTCTCAACAACTAAAGAGTAAGAGGCCATAAATTAGAAAGATCAAGGATGGGGCATATGAGAGGGTTTGGAGGGACAAAAGGAAAGGAAAAAATTATAATTATATTCTCAAAAATAAAATTATCTTTTAAAAGAAGTCTACTGTTTCGTTAACTAGCTAAAATGTGATTTTAAAGGGGTTAGCTTGGTTTGAATTACTTTCCATTGGTGCTTAAGGCTGCTCCCAGAAGTCACATCTTTCAAAGAAAAATCCCAGCGCCAGGTGCAGGATGCCTTCCCACAAGTTTTTGGTAAGATCTCTCCCAGAGGCTTCCTTAACAACATAAACTGCTGTCATTGCTCTTAAATCACCAGTGGGACTAAACAATAAGACACTACACACTCTGAATATAGAACTCGAAGGAAGCAAGTAGGAACTGAACTTCAGGCCTCTTCCATGGTGGTTAGCGATCACAGTGCCAGGAGGTGCTCTGAAGGCTGTTGAAGGAGGTAAGCCACCAACCATGACACCCAACTATAGCATCTGGATGCTACAACACTGAACTGCTTGCTGAGTGATGCCCCACTGGTACAGTCGTGGCATAAATGTCTTGAGGTACCTAACCGCTTCCAGTTTGTGTCTTTTAAATGGAACATACAATCGGCGTACATTTGATGTAAATACTGACAAATCTAGGCAGTTATTGTGTTTATTGGAGCTTCCACCCACCAGATATCTGGCTCAAACCATGGGTATTTGTTCTCTGGCAGTGGTAGAGACCACCTGTCTGAGAGCAAAAGGTTGTTTCTTCTAAGGCAACTTGTCCCAGCTTAGCAATGGCTACCATCCTCCTTTGTCTCCATAGGGTCTCTCTTCTGAGTGTGTGCTCTTGTACCTTCTCCTTAAAAGATAATTTTTAGGCTAAAAATTAGCCTAATTTAATTAATTAATTAATTTAATTAATTTTTAGGCTAAAAGCTCACCCTAGTGACCACCCGCTGCCATACTTACTGCCTGCTTGCCTAACTCCCATTGGATCCAGACTCTCAGATATTGAGAGCTACAGTCTGAACAAGTGAACCAGAGGGCACAATTCAGCCCGTAAGAGTCACAAATCTTCTAACCACTCAATGTGTCACTTTTCTTCTAACATATTCATTGTTAACTCTTTGTCTCCTCGAGTTTAAGGGTAGGAATAGGTTTTTATTGTCCTGTTTTTTCTCTATTAATACGAAACTACACACATCAATCTTTAAGTCTTATATATTATATTATATACTTGTAAGTTATCAAAGCACAATCTAAGTGAGTTATTTATCTACTTTCTAGGAACAGTGAAGACCTTAGAACACTTTAACTCCGTTTATCCCCCATGTTTTTCTTGGCCTATGTTTCAGTTCAAAATACAGTTTGCTATTATTGGTTATGTGATCATTATTAATTTCTATTCATTTGCATGTTATTCCAAGAAACAAAATTGTCTATTTCTTGTATTTCCTATGCTATCCTTGCATAGTACAGGAAAAGGGATGTTAATCTTCTGATAAGGTAAGTAGAGGCAGGACTGAAATTCTTAACTCTGGAGTTCTAAGGGAAGACGCCAGGGAAATCAGAAAGTTATACCCCATAGTATATGAATTTTGTCATATAAGATGACATTGTTTAGCTTCTATGGAGTTTATTTTCTTGTGTTGGTGGAGGAAAAGGTGAAGGAACACATCAAGGGTGAAGGAGAGTCTGAAGACCAGAAGAGGGTCTCTTGGAAGACATCCAAAGACCTAAGAGGGTTAGCCAGGAAATGTAACACCTGATTTCAGTTGGAATTTGGGAGTTGGTAAATATTTAACCTTAAATTGCTGATTTTAAAAAGATGAAAAAATAAGAACAGAAGCCCAGAAACCATGCTGGAGACTGCACAGTGAGGGTTCTCCATATTTATGAGGTCTCCCACAGTAAGTGTTCGCTGATACCACTTTAAATACTGTCATCCTGTCACGAGCCTGTGAAAACCTGTCTAGGGCTTTGTAACCTCTGAATATTCAGCCTCAATTAATGCAAATAAGCCTCATGCTCAGGGTGAAATGTCCTCGCCTTCACCAGCTCTACAACTTGTGTCTCAT
Organism: Arvicanthis niloticus; assembly: GCF_011762505.2. Taxonomy (NCBI): domain Eukaryota; kingdom Metazoa; phylum Chordata; class Mammalia; order Rodentia; family Muridae; genus Arvicanthis; species Arvicanthis niloticus. The sequence continues at coordinate 12,735,043 of NC_047663.1, forward strand.
TAGTGACATGATTCTGGGAGTGATATGGACAGGTACAACCTAACCCATAGTTCCCACAAGTGTGTGAAGACATCTTGCAGAAAGCTAGTCTTTGAGTCTGGCATATTAAAATCAGAGTGTTGAGTTTGCTAAATTGACACACTCAAAGGTATAGTGAAGCCATACTTCTTGTGGCGAAGAATCGTGCCCAGGGCTTGGGCTGCCTTCAGGCCCAAAGGTCCGTTAAATGAAGGTCTTCGGTTCTCTTGGGCCTTTTCCTTTATCACAAATGAGGACCAAACAAAGCGTCGGTGGACATACTTCCAATGATGAAGTTTTCAAAGTATCAACTTTGTTATTAGAAGATACTATTTATATTTATTCTGGGTTGGCCAAGGGAAGTGTCCTCATTGCACTCAGATCTCATTCAGACATGACAACAGTCCTGCCAGCTGCTTCTGTTACTACCATTTAAAAATTTGTCAAGGTTGAATAGCTTGCCCAAGGTCAACTATACCGGAAGTGCTAGGGTCAATAATCAAACCTACCTCCTGGCTCCCACGCTTACATCTTTGACCATGACACAGTAACACACACTAAAATGAGTTGTCCCATCTTGCTAACTGAATTAATTAACCCTCTTCTAGTTTTCCCTCTTCTCATTATAAACTCACATGGGTGAGCAGATGAAGAAAAGCCATTTTCAAAACTGATCCAGCCACGTTCTCAGATGCGTTCCTTTATTCCTCCTCCTCTCCCAGCATGGGCGCTCTCTGGACTTCTTTGCAATAGACTGAGCCAACCTGCAAAGAGGACAACTATGAGGAATTTCTCCTAAGAGAGTGACAGTACTGTTTAAACAGGAATAGAGCCAGGGGCTGGTGGTAGAGCTCGGTGGGAAAGCATTTGCCTAAACTCACACAGAGTAGAAGGAGGTTGAAATGCTTGAGTCCACACAAGTTGCGTAATAGTTTTCTCACACTGGCTCACATATAAAAGTGATAGATTTCATATATTGACCTTCTGGGTCCTTCTTCCAGTGTGGTGTGGCATCCATACACACACATGTGCATGCATGCGTGTGTGTGTGTGTGTGTGTGTGTGTGTGTGTGTGTGTGCGTATGTGTGTGTGTACATTCATATGGATAACTGTAAAGGCCAGAAGTCAATATCATGTGTCTTCCTCAATCTCTCCCCACCTTATATCTTGAAACAGGGTCTCTCATTAAACCTGGAGGTCACAGCTTCAAGCCAGCACAGAAACCCCCCGAGGATTTCTAAATTTCTAAATTTCTAGCTCCCCTATCTCTCCTTACAGCATTGAGAGGGCACCTGCCACTACATCTGGATTTTAACATGGGTTCTGAGGATCAAAAGGCAGATCTTCCTGAGTGTGTGACAAGCACTGTACCGATGACATTATCGCTCCAGTCCCCATGTCCACTTTGATAGCCATCAAAGCCATGTTTCTTGGTTTATCATATAGGAGCAGAGCACAGGTAAAGAAGAAAGCAGAGACTTCATTATTTTTCTGGCTCTTATGTTTTCAAAGCTGATGATGTCAGAGGCCAGGAAAGAGTTAACAACCTTGATAAAAATATTTCCTGGAAAACACCTTTAATAAGAAAGAGTGAGGCCATGAAGGAGTTATACCAAGAGGAACAAGGAAGTCTGTGGTGTCATGTTTAGGCCAACAAGGGAAGATCAAATGGGAGGGGCAGATGTCTTATCCCATGCTCATACAACAGGATTATGTTCCTAAACCTTAAAAAGAATCCAAGCACCGGAAGAAACTTCATATCATCTGAGGTTAAGCTTTTCCACCTTCATTAAACAGGAGTTAAACTGAATTTCAAAATGTCAGAAGTTGTTTTTCTTGTACACTTAAGCTCCTGGGCTGAGTGTGATTCCCTCGTGTGACAATGCCTACCATTGAATGCAGAGCAACAGGGTTCCAATGGCAGAGTGGGACAGGAGAGCAAGGAAGAGGTTAGAAACAAGTCTGAGAGAGTCCTGGACAGCCAAAGGGACAGACAGGCGGTGTCTTAATGCCAAGTCAGCTCAGATGAAAGAGCAGTTTGTCTCTTTACAGGCAGCAGGGACGTCAACGATTTCAAAAGACTTCTAAAGGAAAAGCCCAAGATGTTCCACAAAGTTCAAAGGCGATTTATAGCCACAGGCACAGTCCAAGGGCCAAAGCTTCTCTCCAAGTGTTTGGGGGTTTGTTTCCCTGAAAAGTAAGGCCATGGTTGTGCACCCCAGGAACTGGACGCTGTTATTCATTTTGCCCTTAGCCAACAAATGAAAAAAAAAAGGGAGAGATCCATGCTTAGGTCCACACTGAGTCTCCTTCAAATGCCAAGTGTCTTGTTTCTGTGCTACAAGTTGGAATCTAGCTTCATGCACACAGGCACTCAATGGATGCCTTGGAGACAGGGCAAGAGAGGTGCATCCTGCATTCATGAAAATCTCTTGACCTTTCTTTCTTAAAACCAAGGCTCAGCAGAAAGAGCGGTGCCCGGGCCCTTGTTACAAACGCTGAATTTGGGGGCCTGTCCTAGTTTGGTTTCTGTGGCTGTCATAAAATACCCTGACAAAAAAAAAAAAATTTGAAAGGAAAATGGCTGCATTTAGCTCACAATTCCAGGTTGCATTCTGTCACTATAGGGAACCCACGGCGGTGGGAACTTGAAACAGCTGGTCACATCACAGCCACAGACAAGAACAGAGAGAAATGAATGTATGCATGCTCGCTTGCTTGTGCTTAGCTCAATTTTCCCCACTCGTCCATTTAATGAGCCCCTGCCTAGGGAATGGTGCCACCCATACTGGCCTGGATCTTCTCACATCAATTAACTTAACTATGAGAATACCTCACAGACATGCTCACCAAGCATCCCAGTGTAGAGAACCTCTCACTGAGATGCTCCTTCCAGGTCATTCTATGTTGGATCAAGATGACAGTTAAGGTAACCATCACAGGATACCAAACCATATTCGCTTAATTAAAAAGTTTCATGTTCGGGGGGCGGAGGGGGGCTTGAGAGATGGCTCAGCCATTAAGAGCACTGACTGCTCTTCCAGAGGTCCTGAGTTTGAGTCCCAGCAGCCACATGGTGGCTCACAACCATCTGCAATGGGATCTGATGCCCTCTTCTGGTGTGTCTGAAGACAGCAACAGGGTACTCATACACATAAAATAAATAAATCTTAGAAAAAATAAGTTTCAAGTTCACACAAGGTCATCCATGTGATTCAGGAAGCTCAAAGCAGTGTGAGAAACTCTGCTCTATGGAACCAGAGTCAGGGTTCTGAATAAAGTAGGAGACTCCCTTGGTAGCCCAGTGAGAAATACTCCTCCTTCAGGAAGTGCTCACAATTATTCAACTGTCAGGGGAAGAGAGCAGACACTGGGGTTAGGCAGACTGACTTCGGTGTATTATACAGAATTAGGTCTAAGGACTGGGGACACGGCTCAATAAATGAAGTGCTGGCTATGCAGTCACGAGGATCCAAGTTCAACACCCAGCATCTATATAAAAATGCAGATGTGGCTGTGTGCACAAGGAAACAGAAAAGCAGCTCTCTGGGGCTCACTGGCCACCCAGCCCCACCTAATCAGTGAGCTTCCCAGGCAGTAAGAGATGCTGTCTCAAAAACAAATGCAGTGAGTGGCACCTGAGAAATGACCTGCAAGGTTGACCCCTGCTCTCCACAGAAACTAACACACATACACGCATATATACACAGTCAACACACAGAGAGAAACTGGATCTTTAGACTCATTCTGAAGCCACAGGCAGTGCTGTATCTGGGCCTGAATTTTTTTCATCTATTATATTAGGACAATGATGATGATAACAGTTGCCAGTGTAGTTGTCATCTTAGATGATTCAAAAGTACACAAAGTGTTTGGAATGGTGACAATTCTATAAGCCCTAAAAAATGTTAGCTACTGGCACTTTTAACTAATTGATTTGTATGTGTGCTTGTGCATGAGTGTATGAGTGTGTGTGTGTGTGTGTGTGTGTGTGTGTGTGTGTGTGTGTAGATGTGCATGCATGTACATGTGTGAGTGTGCGTGTATGTGTGTGTTTTCTATGTGTGCAAAGGTCAGAAGACAACTCTCAGAAGTCACTTCTCCCCTTATACCATATGGGTTCCAAGGTTCTAACTCAGACCATCCAGCTTGGCAGCAAATGCTTCTACCCACTGAGCTGTATCTCTGTCCCTGGTTAGTGGTATTTTTTGAGAGGGGTTAGCTTTGATGCTTCAGATGTCAGACAAAAGTGCTGAAATCATCTTGGAGACTCCTTCCCCATCCATCCTTCCCAGCTGAAGACGTGAGGGTGATTTTAAATCCTCTTAATAGGCCTGTGCTAAGTCATGGATCTATGGAAAAAATACAAAGAAAAAAAATGGAATAAATCAGTGTTTCCCAAACTTTATTCCTTCCAGAAGCATCATCTGCACTCTTTTCTAACCATACCAATATACAACCCTTATGTGCTATTTTTATTTAAATCAATCTACAATGAACTTGACTTTTTACAAATCACATCCTAAAGCCATAAATAACATCTGTAAAGTCAAAAGTTCAATGCAATCGGTCATAATTCTTTCTACTGCACAGTGAAGAAAAGCCATAACTGTGAGAATAAATATGTTCACACGCACATAAAGCTGCAAGAGCTCCAGGCCATCTTTTGCTTCCGACGTTAGCATTTTATTAGCTTCCAGCTGCACTCAGAACTGCTTTTGACACCGCATCTCTCTGCCCAAGTGACCTGTGAAATACGTTTGCCTCAGGACCAACCTGCTCTCAATCAAGGACCAGGTTGCCAAGTGACTTGCCCACTGTAACACAGCTAGGGCTGGGCAGACAGGAGATCAGGCCCCAGATGTTTTAGAGCATAAGTGGCAGGACCCTCTTTACTGTCACTAAAAGCATGAAGGCAGGGGCTATGCCTCTGTCCCTATTCCCACCCTCCCTGCTGAGTGACTTTTGTCTCCTCATTGTTTGATGTTAATTGCCTTTCATATCTAATGCGATTGCTGAATTCATCAAAAAGATCTACAGATAATTATCCCTGACACTCACAGCTTTCATTTTGCAATCTTTATGTGTTGGGAGATGGGGTGGGGATTCTTCTCAGCCTCAACCTGCCTATCACAAAGCATCTTTCAGGGAATGAGCTTCTGTCTTCTTAACTGGTCATAGCTACTGCAAATCACAATCCTGAGCAGGTTGCGGTGAGGGTCAGCCTCCAGCCCATTGTTTTCTCTTTCTCATGTCTCCCCTTTCTGTGAATCATCACTGCTAATATTCTAGAGATCCATTTATAGTGTGTGGGAGAGAGACTGTGATGTATGTGCATGTACTTTACACATTTGTGTGTGTGCAGTGTGCGTGCAGAAGTTGGGGGGAGGGGGCCTCTGGTGTTCTCCTGTACCACTCTGCCTTATTCCTTTGAGGCAGGATCTCTCCATGACTCTGGAGCTTGAATTTTCCTACTAGGCTGGAAACCAGCAAGGCTTGGTGATCCTCCTGTCACCCCTAAAAGCACTGGGGTTGCAGGCCTGTGTGAGACGAGACCAGACCTACCTTTATGTATGGGTGCCAGCATCTGAAGTCAGATCTTCAAGCACTTTTAGTCACAGAACTCTTTCCAGGCCCTCTGGTGACTCTTGACAACGTTAATTAGTATACACGAAAGAATAGATTAGTACTGTCTCCTGTGCTTCTTGGTGGGCGTGGCAATGCCCTAGCATGTTAGCTGATCTATACTCAACTCCATTCAGACCAGCTACAGGTGTCACATGCTGGGAGGTCACCAGAGTCAATGCGGCATCTCATGGTCTCATGAAAGAAGAATGTATCTGTCCCATATGGTCACCCCACAAAAAAAAAAAAAAAAAAAAAAAAAAAAAAAAAAAAGAGGCTTTCAACTGAGTCTTTTTAAACCCTGCATTCTCAATAAAGCAACTTTGCCTGGGAACAAAAAAAAAAAATAGTTCTTGAAAGCAAAACTATTTTACAACCCCAAACAAAACAATACATGGTTCATGTTTCATTTCTCTCATCAGGGAGAAATTTAATTTAATTTTAATTGATTTTACCACTTAATGCAATAATCTAAGTTTCTTTTATTTTTCCTTGTAGAGAGAATAACAGAAAGGGGAAGTGTTGATAAATATTGATCTAGATGAAGGAAAACCTCAATGTGTCTGCCTGCTATTAGTCCCAGCAATTTGGTTGCTATTATCTGTCTCAGAAAAAGCCCAAGAGAGACTAAAGAGGAAGACACTGTTCATTGCATTGTTACCTCAGTAATAAAGCTAAGTATCCATCAATCAGGGACAGCTCAATAAAGTATGATGCGCCTTTTTTGAGAAATTCACTCAAGAAGCCTATTTTAATGGCTAGAAAAGGCCATTTGAAGAACATCCCTTGACACTGGAAGGGAATTGCCTTCAGGAACCCTCAAAGATACTTAAAATCCTTCATTCAAAATGGTGCGGAGGGGTGGAGGTGGCTTTGTGGGTAAAGAACTCACTGGTCAAGCATGAGGACCTGCGTTTGAATTTCCCAACACCCTATACAGCCAGATGTGCACCATATACAGCCAGATGTGGTCATACATCTGTGGATCTGTTAGTCCTCCAGAGAGGGGGTCAGAAATGGGAGAATTCTGGGGAGCTCAAAGGCTGTCTGTCCTGCAGCATGCATCAGAGAGCAAGTGGAATGTGGGGATTAACATCTAAGATGTCCTCTGGCTTCCACATGGGCATCATGAGACCTGCACCTGTGAGCTCATATCCATGAACACACTCCCACACAGATACATACAAAATTTTAAATAATAATAATTAAATGATACACCAGCAGCGAGTTTGGGTGCACCCTTCTTTATAATTCTCTTTAGATAACTTACTATAACTAAACTGATGTAAATGCTGTGTAAATATTTCCTATGCTGTATTGTCTAGGATGTGATGACAAGAGAAGAGCCTATCACATTCAATATGGGTGCTTCTTATTCAAATTATGTATTCTACCTGCAGTTGTTTGAATCTGCAGATGCAAAGCCTGTGGCTACAGAGTATATTGATGTAGAGAGAAATATATATAATCACACACACACACAATCACACCCATGTTAAAGTAGACCCAGCCAGCTCTGTGATCTCCTCCTCCTCCTTCTTCTCCTTCTCCTTCTTCTCCTCCTCTTCCTCTTCCTTTTCCTCTTCAAAACAACATTTTGTTTTTCAAGACAGTGTTTCTCCGTGGAGCCCTGGCTGTCCTGGAACTCACTCTGTAGACCAGGCTGGCCTTGAACTCAGAGATCTACCTGCCTCTGCCTCCTGAGTGCTGGGATTAAAGGCGTGGGCCACCACCACTGCCAGCTTCGACCTTCTTCATATGCATGATCTATATGCAAAGTCAAAAGAAAATCTATAGAGTGGACACTAAAGTAACACACACACAGCTACCCCGGGAATAAGTCAAAGAGGTCAAAGCTTTTCACACATCTTACATACCTTGATTTTGTCTTTCTTTCCTTCTTTTTTGTTCTCTCTCTCTCTCTCTCTCTCTCTCTCTCTCTCTCTCTCTCTCTCTCTCTGTGTGTGTGTGTGTGTGTGTGTGTGTACACCCATGTATGCAGCTATGTGTGTGTGTGCCTGTGTGCACATCTGTGTAGAGGTCAGAAATCAATCCCAAGCGGCTTTCTCGGGACGCTATACAGCTCTCTTTTTTGGAGACTTGACCTATCACTGGGACCTGAAACTCACTAAGCAGACTGTGCTGGCAAGCTATCCCATCTCAACATTGGAATGACAAGTGTACGCCACCATGCCAGACTTTCTCTGTTGGTTCTAGGGACTGAACTAGGGTCCTCCTACTTGCAAACCTAGTGCCTTACTGACTGAGCTATCTCCCAAGAATGATTTATGAGTAAATCTTATAAGTAAGAGTAATGAATATTTAAAAAAAAAAAAAACTCCTACTTCACTAGTGTAAGATTAGAAACTATTTCCTTATCTGAAGAAAGATTTATTCAGCCCCAAAGAAAAGATCTGTCACCAGATTTCTAATAAAACTAGAAATCAAAAGCCCGTGTGTGCTTCGGGCCAACTAAAACTTTATCTTTTTATCAAATTATAGAAAATGACACAAAGATATGCCACGTCTTTGAAGAAATAACTCCCTAAGGTTTGACGTCCTTTTAGAAAAAGATCAAAAGGTAAGAAAGGTAGACTTCACTAGTACAAAGGGGACCTCTCTTCTTAGGGGAGGTTTGGCAAATGAGTATCAAACATAAATGAGAACACTGCCCACCAGCAGTCCTGGTCCTAGGAGTCACACGAAGATGCTTACTTCTGAGTACTTGCAATGGAGAGAAGGTAGAAGCCATTTAATGAGCTGTTACAATGGAGCAGTAGCTCAACAGTTAAGAGCGCTTGCTGTTCTTCCCAGCACACATTTCAGATGGCTCCCAACCCCCACCAACTCCAGCTCCAGGGAATCCAGAGCCCTCATATGAATTCCATGGGTATCAGCACATGCACACGCGAGTGCGCGTGTACACACACACACACACACACACACACGTAAACAAAGTAAATCTTTTAAAACATACAACTTGAGACTATGTTCTCCACCAGTCATCCATGAAGAGTAATATTCTATGCATGTTTATAATGGTGACAGCTACCATGTGTGCAAAGATGCAACGTTTCCCTACATTTAGCATCTCTAAAAGCAGGATATGTCCTACAACCAACTGTGTTATCCACTTTATAATGGGTCATATCGGCAGCAGTGTTTCCTATTCAGAAAACACAAAGTAGTAGGTGACTTAGGAGTAGCAGCTTTTTAACATCCATGATGCGTGTGTATGTGTCAGCTTCTGCTGTGTAACATAATTCCATGACTTACTAGCTTAAAGCATTGTTAATTGCCTCATGGTGTTTATTGATCAGGAATTTAGTCTTCAGATCAGCCTCAGAGGCATGCATATGCTTCAGTGAAGGAGATCCACTGAGCCAGTGTTACCGTTAGACGTGACTGGAGAAGAATCCATTTCCAAGACATCATGTAGGCAGTTTCCAGTTCTTGTCATTTGCTAGGCTGACAGCTCCACCTTTCTGCTGACCACTGGTTGGAAGTGACCTTCATTTCCTTGCCACAAGGAAAGTGGGAAGAGCAAGGAAACAAGAGAGGAAATGAGATAGAAGTCACGTTTTTATAAAGCACTCTCGGAAGTGATATCACTTTGCCTTTCCCATTTTTCTTTTTCCTTTTTTTTTTCCTGGATGTAAATCCCTAGGCTCAGCTCATAGGTTTTTTGTTTTGTTGTTCGTGTTGGTTTTTTTTTTTTTTTTTTTTCAGAAAACCATAGAAACCAGGAGACAGAGGTCTCTGAGAACTTTCTTAGAAGCTATCTACCATAAATGATTCATATAAAGACATACATTAAAAGAACATTAGAAAGGACAGGAACATGGTGTCATATGATTGATGCTTTCAAACAAAAGCAACAGAGGAAATTGCCTACACTCATTTTGTGGCCCTACCAGTGGGGTCACTAACGGGAGTGAAGACCCAGAAACCTGGGCTTATACTTAGAGACTGTTCCCACTCTCACACTGACAAGTCAGAGGGAACTGTGCATCCCCAGGCCTGGGGTCAGGAGACCCTAATGGGTTGTGAAGACAAGAATCAGCTGACTATAAAATATCACAGATGACATTGAAATTCTCCGTGCCAGTCTCAGGCCTCCAGAGCCATTGTGCAAATCACACTCTGAAATAAAGACAAAGTCCCCACACCTTTAAGCCTCTTGATCTTGTGCCACAAATTCCTGACCTTGAATTATAACAATCATTCTTTTTATTCTGTGCCTGCCCATAGGCTGCCAAATAGTGCTGGAGACCAACTGGCTTTGCCAGGCATATCCCGTGGCTCCTGCCAGTGAACTTCGATTCTCTCTTCCCACCCCACAGGGGCCACAAGACCTAGTTCTTCTCAGTTCACCAACTGGGAACTAAGAATGTAAATATATAAGCCTATAGGGGTGGGGGTGGGGTTCTCATTCAAAGCACTGTGCCTGTGCTTTTTGTTTTTCTTTTGATATTATTGTTTTGTGTATTACTTTTCAAATGGGTACAGCATTATATTGCCCAGGTTGGTCTTGAACTCTTGAGTTCAAGAAATCCATCACCTACGTAACTGGGGCTATAATCACAGACTACAACACATGGCTTCTCCATATGCTTTGATAAGCGATGTCCAATTTTCCCAATAGAGCTTCCATCTCTAACAGTTTTCCTAAATGCTGCCTTATTCAGATCTCCATGTTTACTATTCTAGCCCATCCTGCATGACACTTGCTCAAAGCCTGCTTGTGGGCTGGGGAATTCATTCATCCACTGGTAGAATGCTTATCTATCACACACAAAGTCCTGGGTTCAATCCCCAGCCTCACATAAAACCAGGCAAGTGGAGCAAGCCTGTAACCCCAGCACTCAAGAGGTAGGGGGGAGGGGGAGAATGGGGGGAAGAGTAAGAGAATCAGAAGTCGAAAGTCATCCTGAGCTACCCAAGGAGTTCGAGACCAGATTGGGCTACATTAGACCCTGCCTCAAAAGAAAAGGAAAGAAAAGCCCAGTTGTTCCTTCTGGTATTCAGAATCCTCTAGCTCCTTGTCAACTGCCCAATTAAGACTGAACTTCTTAGTAACACTTCTGAAAGCTGCACTCACTTGCCCCTTACAGCTTCAAGCTCTTCCATTTCCCTTACCCATACTGAATGCCACGTGTGCTCGTTTGATTTGTACACCATATCCCTACTCACCCACCATACCATTTCTTCTCTCTGGTTCTGGATTGCAAATTCCCTTGATCTTTTGTTCCTTTGTGGCCTATCTTTATATCCTGGGTCCTGATGCCTAGCTAACCCAGTGCCTCGTTTGGGCCAAGGCGACTCGATTCCTATACCTTAGGAAGAGTGTCCATTACATGCACATGTCACATCTCTCTGACCAAAGGGACTTGTCTGATTCAGGAATTTGACTAAAAGATCTGAGTTTGCTTGTCCCCACATCCTCTTTCTTCTTAGAAGAGCCAACCACATGCAGGAAACCAATACGCTCAGCAGATCATCACGTGTTCTCAACCATCCTTGGAACCTTCTAGGAGGGGTCATCCCTGCAAAGAGAGCCTTTGTTTTGAGGATACATGGTGCTGGTATGATCTGAAGGACTCCACACGAGCTATCAGACAACCAGATCTGAGTCACAGCCTATAATACAAAGCTCCGTGAGTAACAGGAAATGGTTTGTTTGGTTTTTGTTTTTTTTTTTTTTTTTTTTTTTTTAAATTTTGGAGACACTGATTAAGAACTTTTAATCACTAGAAGAAAAATACATGGACATGATTAAACAGAGAAAAAAGAAGCAGAAAGGATTCCGCACTAACAGGAAACTGCTCCTTCCTCTTAACCCTTACCTTCCTTCATTCACATGACCAGTTTCCCTTGTAAACTTCTGGAATATTCTTCAGGTTGTACACACACACACACAGAGAGAGAGAGAGAGACAGAGAGAGAGAGAGACAGAGAGACAGAGAGACAGAGACAGAGAGAGACAGAGAGAGACAGAGACAGAGAGAAATACACTTCTCTGAAATTTTCTGTTTAATACTGCCTCGTGATAACATACATTCTCCATTCTTTTCTAACAACTACATTGGACTCCATTGTATAGACTAGAATTCTGACTTCTAAGTATCTACGCCTCCCTGTTGACCACTGTTCTGCCTGCATTCATTTCTGCTGTTGTAAGCTCAGCTGCGACAGGCATCTTTGTATACTTTTCTCTAGTTCCATGTTACAGCAATTTTTTTTCTCTAATGCATATCTAGAAGCAGTGTTGCTGGGCTGGAAAATGCATGTATAAAAATTTTAAATGTTGAAATAAATACAAACCTACAAAAACTTTGCAAGAACAGTACAAAAAAATGGTTGGGTTTTTTTTTTCCACTCATAAATCTTTTGAGGTAAACTTATTATCTGATAACTTTGCTGCTGGAATTCTTGAATACTGAAGTCTGTTTCCGGAAAACAGAGGCATATCCACAATGCCAGCATGTGAGTCTGTAAACCAGTTTAACCTTGATTAAATTACTATTACCTAATTAATAGACAAATCTCCATTCAAGCTTCACCAGCTACCCCGAAAACACCTCATGAAAAAGTTCACATGTATTATTCCCTCAACTTCACAGTTCAACGTATTTTTTAATCTGTTTCTGTCTGGTTCTTAAGTCTGTTTTACAATTCTTTCCACTTAAGGCAGGCTCAGTGGTTGGTTTTTCCAGTCATATCAAAAGCTTAATGTTACAAACATTCTGTCCTGATAGAGCTGACTTGAAATCTATCTCTGAAACCAATTTCCATCTGTTCACACTGAGGATGATTAAGTAAACAAAGCCTTACATTATGAATAGTGTTAACAGCCACACAGCATCTCTCAACCATGGAAAGTGAAACGTAGGATTTGAGAAACATTCTTTGTTATTTCTCAGACAGCAGGGGGTTGGGAAAAACCAAAAATGAAGAGGAAGAAGAGCAAGAAGAGGAAAAGGAGGACAAAGAGGAGGGGGAGAAGGGAAGAGGAGGAAGAAGAAGAAAAAGAAGAAAAAGAAGAAGATGAAGAAGAAGAAGAAGAAGAAGAAGAAGAAGAAGAAGAAGAAGAGGAGGAGGAGGAGGAGGAGGAGGAGGAGGAGGAGGAGGAGGAGGAGGAGGAGGAGGAGGAGGAGGAGGAGGAGGAGCAGCAGCAGGAGGAGGAGCAGGAGGAGGAGAGTTATTTTCCATGCCCAATTTCTCTTCTCCTCTCAAGAAATTTGGTTTTATTCCCATTTGGCCATCAGATTTAATTTCCCAGTTGTATTTTGCTTGTTTCCCTTTTTAAGTTGCCACTCTAAATTTATGAAAAGAAAAGATAAGTTTTCCTGTTTTTCATGTTCCAAATCTTTAGAAGTAACCCTTCATGTCTAGCACATTTCTTTTCTCTGTACATTAGACAACGTACAGAAACATTATGCATACACGACACAAACTGAGAAAACCTCCCCTTTCTAACACTGCCACCATGACAAATCTTCACATCAGTGTTGGAGGACACAAAGCACACCTAAGCCATACCTGGCAAAAATATTATCCACATGTGAGTGGTCAATGAGAAGAATATAGATATAAAGGTGTTCTCTCTCTCTCTCTCTCTCTCTCTCTCTCTCTCTCTCTCTCTCTCTCTGTGTGTGTGTGTGTGTGTGTGTGTGTGTGTGTGTGTGTGTGTGCGTGTGTGTGTAGAGGAGGGTAGGCAGCTCTGCATGCACTTGTGCACAGGTATGTGTGGAGGCCAAAGGTTAATCTCAGGTGTCAGTCCTCAAGCCTTTTTGACAGGGCTGCTCATTGGACTGGAGATTGCTTTGCAGGCTAGATAGACTAGCTGCCCAAGGAGCCCCAGAGATCTAGCTGCATGTGTATGACTGGCTCCCCAGTGCTGCAAATACAAGCAAGCACCACACCATATCCAGATTCTCTTACATGGCTTTGGAGATCAAGGTTAAGCCTTCATAACTGGGAAGGCGAGCACTTTACCAACTGAGCTAGCTCTCTAGTGTCCCAAAGGCTACTAAGGAACATTGTGCCACCTACAAAAGAGGCTCACAGGAGAAACCTGTCTCTTCCCCATCCTTCCTTTCTCTCTGAGATGTTGTCAGTTAAGAAGATGGAGCACTAGGCTGTGTCATCTTGCTGTCATAAGAGAAGGCCAAGAGCACAGAGGCCAACATTGTGTTCCACCATCCCAAGAAACACCTTTGTGACAACTACTCAAATACCTGAATGACAGCAGCCAACTAGCTTGAAGCACTCTCCTAAAATGCTTCAGCTGATCCACTTTCACAGAATATGTTGGCTTGTCTATGCTGACCTCACTGCGACCCTTACTTCCAAATGTTTATAGGGGGGGGATACTTAGTACACACAGGAGGAACAGATTTGGAGATTATGTGTTAAGGTGATCAGGACTGCCTGGGTGGACTAGGTGCTGCACAGTGGGATGTAGAAACAATCACATACGAGACGCAAGGTCCAGAGCAAGAAGGGGCTGAAGATGAAGACAATAACGTTGAGAGTGGTAACCATGCCATGACACAAGGCTTCCAGAAGAGTTCTCCCTACATAGTAGACAAGGTAGAGGACTTTCAGCCATAGGCCAATATGGTCAGATTTAGATTTTCTTCTCTTCTCACGGCGTCTTTCTAGTTTCTTGATCAAAAATAAACAAACAAACGGAAAAACCACGTCTTACTTCACCCCTCCCAGTGGCTTGACAAAGCATGGCTCAGAGTTTCTACTCAGCACGGAACTCTTCTAAGACAATCTTTGCTCCATGGTAGATGAAGAGAGAGCCTCGGATCTGCTCCCAACAAGCCTCTTGTGCTCCTAGTGGATTCAGTGTCAGCTTGACGGGGAACCCAAGTGGCCCACAGGATGCTAAATGGCTAAAGGAGTACCTGTCTGTTACATGATTTGATTAAGCAAGCATTAAATCATTTAATTTCAAAGTAAAAGGTAGGAAGATCAGTGAGTCCCTCAACTATCCCAAACTATCCACAGGTAGTCTTACCCACTGCAACTCATTTTCCAGTCAAGGGCTTAGCACTCTCTGCTTTGTCGTTGTTGCTTTAACTTAGTTATTGTTACTCCAGTAACATCATACACCTTCACCGTCCTTCTAAAATGGCCTTCATTCTTGGCATCTCACCATGCAATTGAATACTATATAAAATTAAATGAACAAAGCTGAATTGCTAACAGTATAGAATCACGCAAACCCCATGTGTATCATCACTGATTGTTAGCCACCTCCTGCAGCGTGGAGTGGAGTCATCCAACAAGTAACTCGCATTTCCAAAGGCTTTGTCTTTAAAGATTGGCTTACACGTAGCTACTGAACATTCCCGGAACACAATGGCCAGGAGCATTGTCTCTAGATTCGTCGAAGCGGCTCTGCTTCTGAGAACCCAGCCTTCTATTTTCACAAAGGAGCTCATTTTATTTCCTCCTCTTGTGTCAGTCATCACTGAGCTCAAATTAATCTCCCAAGAAAATCACATATACCTGAAAATCTGTTAGCACTACCTCCTTACAAGGAAACCACAAAGCAGATAAAAATCAGCTTTCTTGGTTCCAGAAAGCCACTGTCATTGGTGGGGTTTTTTTTTTTTTCTGCTCCCTGATGTTCTTTCCCAGGGGTCAACACCCAGCATCTGCAGACTAACTCCAGACTTTTTTCTATTTTTATCAATAAAGTTTTATTGGAAGACAGCCATTTCGATTAGTTTACATCCT
The DNA here is from genome assembly GCF_011762505.2 of Arvicanthis niloticus. Taxonomy (NCBI): domain Eukaryota; kingdom Metazoa; phylum Chordata; class Mammalia; order Rodentia; family Muridae; genus Arvicanthis; species Arvicanthis niloticus. The sequence goes on from NC_047663.1 coordinate 12,750,443, forward strand.
ATCTGTAGCCACTTTAGTACTACAATGCAGAAACAGGTCACCGCAACAGAAACCATCTGGCTTACAAAGTCCCACATGTTTACTCTCCAGTCCTTAAGAGAAAAAGATTTGTTAACTTCAAAAGTCATGGCTTGCTCTTACACTTTGGATATCTTAAGTTTATTGCATTAACGTTCTAACATGTCAACACCATTATACATAAACGTCAATTAAAACCAGTGTTTGTAAAAGATCATAACGCATCTCTCCTGATTTATTAGATGATTATTTTTAAATATACAGGTTTTTAATTATCTTCTTCCTAACAGCATTTAAAAGCTGGAGCCCAACAGTTGCTATTCAGTTGTGTTTTAAACAGGCTCAAGCTTTAGAATAATAGCAACAATAGTAAAAAAAAGATCCATTGTCAAAAGATAAAAATCAAACAGCTATAACTTTAAGAGAAAGGTTTTTTTAAGTAATTATTCCCTAACTTGGAAAGTGGTTGTATATTCCTCTTTTCCCTTTTAGAAAATCATGTCTCTAAAAACGCCTCTCATCCTCAGATCTCTTTATGTCATGAATCGTCCTATTTTTAATGGTATGACCAATCTTGTAAGAATTTATCAATGGATCGTAGAAAAAGAGAGGTTTACACGTTAAGCAAAAGTGATACGGGAAGGAATGAACACGGATCTTCTGCTGTAGATGTCAAGTGCCCAGAGCATCGGTGCTAGGATTCAAACATTCCCACAAAGCTGAGTGTGGACTTTTGGCTACCAGCTTCCTGGGTCCAGCTTTCTTGCTGGACTGCTTCGTATTTATTAGAGTGCACAAATGAATGCAGTTTCTGTGTGACTTTGCCCTTCTCCCTGAGCTTCTTAACTTCCTTCTACCATCTCTTTGTCAACGTAGATACAATTTCTTCAGTTGTGAGAACCACAGAGTCATTTGTCATATGTGGTTTTTCATTTTTATGGTCAAATGCTGGATTTTATTTTGATTTCTCTTTACTTCAAAAGTAGCTCAGAGCTCTTTGCATAAAACTCACAGAAATACTGATAACCCAAAATCATAGAAAATACAATTTTGATAGTTCATAAATTCTACCACCCGAAGAAATCAGTTAATGCTGTTACGCATTTATTTATATAACCAGTAGTTAAATGCTACTCACCCTTGACCATAGTATACAATACAGATGCCCACTCAAAACTAGTACTTACAACTTTATTTAGGAACAAAAGACTTTTGTAAAAAGCAAAAAATCATCATGCTACAGATCTCAAAATGACATAATTCAGGATCATCTGTCAAGCCCTAAACCTAACGACAAAGATGCTTATAAGAAAGTGGGGAGAAGCACTCGGAAGATATGAGCACATGAAGATAGAATCTGGGGTTTGGAGTGATTTTGCCACAAGCCAAAGGATGTCTGGAGTGTCTGAAAGCTAGACAAGGCGAGGACAGATTCTTCCCTCAAGCTGTTAGAGGAAGTATGGTTCTGGTTTCAATTTCTGGTGTCCAGGAGTATAAGACAAATAATCTCTGTTGTTATAGCAGCTTTATGGAATACTGTTATGACAGCCCTAGGAAGCTAAGGTCATGCATGTGTGTCACAGATGTTTACTGAATGATGAGACAGTAAAGTACCAAACTTTACACAGAAATGGACATAAAGATATGTTTGAACGGGCCATGATGTAACTGTTTCATATAAACATATTTCTATCCAGTAAAATAGCCATACGTGGAGCTAGAGAGATGGCTTAGTGGTTAAGAACACTTACTGGTCTTGCAAAAGACTCAGGTTCAACTCCCAGCACCCACATGGTGCCTCACAACCGTCTGTAACTCCAGTCCCAGGGGATCCAATGGCTCTGCCAAACTCTGTGGGCTCCTGCATGCATGTGGTGGTATGCAGACATCCATTTAGGCACATACTTACACACACACACACACACACACACACACACACAAATAACTGCTTAAAAATAAGTAAATAAACACACTTCCATGGCAAGCAATCAATACAGATCTGCTTTGTATATAAAGCACTATTTTACTTAAATAGGTCTTCAGGGTTTTTTTTTTTTTTTCATTTCTTTTATAAGGATTTTTTATTTGTTTTTATTATTAAAGATATTTTTGAGTATGGGCGTTCTGGCTGTATGTGTGTTTGTACGTAGTTCAGGTCAGGGCTTCAGGTTCTCTCTTCCCATCTCATCTACAGAATAGCATGGTTTGCTCTTGGGGAAGTCTGTACCAACCAGGGCTTAGTGTCCTGTGGTGAGTCCACTGTCTAAATTTCAGCCTTGGGCTGGGTGTGAGGAAATCTCCATAGTCTCTTCTTGCTACCTGTTCTCTCTGCTGCCTCTTGTCACTCTCAGTCCTCAGCAGTTATCGCTAATAAAATTTTCCTTTGAAATATTTGGTGAGCTTTCCAAGTCCTAACTGTACATTATCAAATACCAACTCCGCTCTCCCCAGTCCTAACCAACTTCTTTCCTTTTAGTTTTTCAGTGAAAATGTAAGGGGTAAGATGATCCCTTCCGCACAGCTTTCATCTAATTTTTCTTGGTTGTTAGAAAGGCAGAGGGGACGCTGAATACACAGCACATTGAAATAGTTAATTCTGGGAACGAGAGTGTGGCATAAGGGACAGAGGGGGAAGGAAGGGAGACCCGACTGCTGTGATGAAATACGGTGTCACTCCAATAGTCTACAAGGATTAAATGTCAATTGTAGAATAAAAGATACGCATGTCTGAAAATGAGCTACTTCTGCCTACTGTGACCGCTCGCTGCTGCTGTCGTCAGAGCTGTTGCCTTCGGCTGGGGTGCGAGTGTGCTCCCCAAACCTACTCCATGCTAAGACAGCTTCCCAGAGTTCCACTGAGGAGAAGGGGCCCTGGAGAAGCTGCTGGGGTCATGGAGATCCTATCTCATGGGAGTTAATGTTCTCCTTGGGAGGCTGGGTTGTAGAAATACATTTTTGGCAACCTACTTCTAATAAGGGTTCCCGCCACCCAGCAGAGGTAGCGGAAGAAAAAGTTATTAAGATATGGGGGAAGTGGACCTGTTCAGCAATAGTTCTTTGGGGGTGAGCTCGATTGTCCCTGCCAGCAGTTCAGTGTCATAGCAAACACCAAATATGATTCAGCAGCTGCAGGACGGCCCTCTAGGCAGGCAGACACCACACACAAACCGGCAGCTGTAGTTCAGTCCTGAAGAAACCTCAAGGAAGAGGCCACAAGCTGCCACAGGAACCTCACAAGCAGCTCTTTGACCAGTTTCTCTAAATGGTGGTGTTATCACAAGTTGAACTCAACAACACTACGTAAGGCGAACCAGTGCATGGGAAAGAGTTCATTAGGATTCATTAGGAAAGAGTAGCGAGGCAGAGCTAACCCATGCTCGGTGCTCAGTCTCCCGCTGTCTGTGGAGTCATATTTATACTTCTTCATCAAGCGTCATTTCATGTGACTGCTATATCCAAACATCCTTTCACCTGTGTGCCCCAGCAAAACATCATTTGACCTAACTGACTTTCCAAACAAACCAGAAGTTTCCACTTCACTGGGTTAGTTCTTCCAAGCCTGGATTGGGACTCACAGTACTGGATTAGTCACAGCTGGCATCCTCCGCTTACTCTCTGAGTCCACTGTGATCTCTTCTGTTTCCTTCTAGTATCCTACCAGTAGCTGATGAGATGTGTCCACCTCTTTTTTTTTTAATGATGTAATCAGCCCTATTATTTTGGTTTAGCAACACAAAAGAGACTAAGCCACCTTTCTCAGCAGAGCTGACTAAATGGCTTTAGAATGGCTTATCCAGCAAAAGACACCACAGACTCCAATGCTGATCCCTGTCTCATCCCTCTAGAGCACCAAGGAGGAGTGGAAGCTCAGCATCTGTTAGTGTTCTGAGACAAGGGCTGCAGTTTTATAAGCAGCATGTCTCAGGGAAACATCTTATTGAGTTGAAGCCCATGTCCAGAGTTTTGTTCATGGTATGGTCTCCACACATCTGGGGACAGATAGAGAGAAAGTATAGGTGCCAATGAGTCCATTTGCAAATGAGGCTCAGTCTAACCCGGAGAGGAAGAGGCACAGATAATTCATCACAGACACAGGCTATGACCATCTCTCTATTCCTAAACTGACAAATAGCTTTGGATATTCACACTCTTCTTTCCGATTTGAAAATAAAACCACCACTGAGAGAGTTGAGATGGTCAGTTGATTTTTTTTTTTAAATATACTTCAAGTATGAGAGTTAGTGGGAAAGGGGATGCTTTTAACCCCAGCACTTGAGAAGCAGGTGGATCTCTGTGAATTTAAGGGCAGCATAGTCTATACACAGTGAGGCCCTGCCTCAAAAATCAAAAATAAATAAATGAGAAATGAAAGTTAGGATGACGTCATTACTTTGATCCCAGTTACTCTTAATAATCTGGTTTGACAGAATCCAATTAACTTAATATAGCCAATTGCACAATTTACTATAATAAATAGCCTGCTGTCACATCATACATATATGAAGTCCTTCTGGGAAAGAAGACTCCTTTAATTACACAGCCAACAAAGATGGTGCTGTTGAGCTGTGCTGCATAGGGAGTGGAATGGAAACAGAGGGAGGGATGGGAGCAAAGAGAATCATCCTACATGTAACTGGGACAGGACTGAAGAAGAGAACAGACGGTGGGAGAATACACAGGAGCAGGAGGGAGGAAGAAAAAAGAGGCCACAGACACTTTGTGAAGATAGAGACTGTACAAAGATGTTTAGAAACATGTTTTGGGGCAGACTTCATGGCTCAGTGGATAAAAGCACTAGTTGTCAAACCTGTCAACCTGGGTTCGAGCCTCTGGACTCACGTGGCGAGAGAAGCAACTTCCATTTGATGCCCTCTGCCCCCCCCCCCCACACACACAGACACACAAGCGCATGTCAAATAAATAAATAAATGAACGAACAAACAAAAGTAACAAAATCTCTTATAAAAAAAATTCTGTGGCCTACCTTGGTGATATAATTCTAGCTTCCCCACCCCCTCAGAAGTTATTTTGTGAAAGCCATTGTTAATTGTTCAAGTTCTTTGGAGTTGTGTCTATTTATTTTAGCTGTGTTGACTCTCTAGGCTGAACTTTGAAGCGGAATAGCCGTTCCCATTACGTGGATTGAATGTGCTGTTTAAGTAGGACAGGGAGACACAGCTGTTGGTCACCCTGGCATCTGAAGCTCACCTAGCCTCTACATGGGTGCAGCTCAGAATTACTGGGGCTGGAAACGATCTGATACAAAGGGGTCTGTAGATTTTTTTCTCATTCGGAAACATGATTACAATGGTGTAGCTCAAACGTATTCCAGCTTCTAGTTTTCCCCCTCTGTTGTATTTCCCCAGGAAATGGGGTAAATGCTTGAATTTTATTAACCTTGTTATGCCTTACCATTAAAACCCACCACTATTAAAGTTATCCATTCAGGGAACTAAAATGGAGTAAATATTTGAGAAGACAGAGGCGTTTGGCCTGATTTAAATGTGACACAATGTTCATATGCATCCCAGACATCACATGGCATCTCCTAAAATGTACACATTTGTGGTTTTATGTGCCCATTAAAAACTAATTTGGCTGAACATGATGGTGTACTCTTCTAATCCCAGCACTCAAGGCAAAGGCCAGTGGATCTCTGTGAGTTTGAGACCAAGACATGTTAAACTAAAATAACCCAGGATATAATGCCATGAAATAAAATAAGCCGAGCTTGTTTTGAACTTTTGAGTCAGGGTCTCAGGTACCCAAGTCTGCCTCCAACTTGCTACATAACCTCAAAGATGACCTTAAATTCCTGATCCTCTGGCCTCCTCCTTAGGAGTGTTAAGGTTACATGCATGTGCCACCACGCCCAGCTTTATGCAGTTCTGAGTATTTAACCCAGGGACCCGGGTGTGCTGGGTGAGCACTCTCCCAACACAGCTACATCCTCCATCCAAAGTCAAGCTTTTAAATGGAACATGATCAATATTCAGGCAAATGTGGAGAACATGGGCAGTAGCCATGGATAGCCATGCAGCTTTGTCAGACTTCAGCACGTTGTAACAAACCCTGTCTCTCCCTTCAAGCCCACAGGGAACTGCATTGCTGAATTTACTGCTTGTTATGAACTGTTCTGTTCAGATTCAGGCGTTAAGGCCAAAATCCCCACAAGGAGAAGGTGATTAAAGATGGTGCTTGGTGGGTAATGGAGGCAGGAGGATGGAGCTCTGATCAATGTGGTTAATGAATTACAAGATGGTGAATGGCCAGAGCAGACTCCCACTATAACGTACATCTATATTGAAAAGATGTTCTCTGAGGACCAAGAACAGTCTTCACACGTCTCCAGATCTGCCAGCACCTTCATCTTGGACTCGTGAGAAATCCCCACTGATGAAGCCACCCAGTCAGTGATCGATTTGTTAAACTCACCCAAACAGTTAAGACAACAGTTATCATTCTTGTCCACACATTTTTTAAATAATTTCACTACATATGTATTCATGTATTAATATCAAGAATTACTTTTTTGATTTTAAAACGTATTTAAACCGTTAAATCCTATTTCACTCATACACACATCATAAGCCTTTATACCGTCGTGCAACCCAAGGATATATCAATATCAAAAATGAGGATGTTTCTCTGTCCTAAGGGCTGTTTCCCAGTGTATGGCCATATCACACTTATTAACTTATCCTTCTGTAGATGAATATTTACTTTTTAATTTTACTTCTTTGCTAGGATAAGCCAGACAACATAAAAACATTTTCTTTCCAGTGAAACATTTGCAGCCTTTTAAAAAATCCCTTTTGGCTTTGACCTATAGCTATCTGATTACGATAACTGTACTAGTTTTATTCTGTTATTGTGATTTTTTTTTTTTTTTTTTACCAAAAGCAACTTAAGGGTGAAAAGGACGATTTGGCTTACACTTGCAGGTCGCACAGTATATAACTGAGAAATTCAGGGTAGGAATTCCAGGCAGGAACCTGGGGCACAGACTCTGGAGAAGCAGTGCTTGCTGTCTTGCTGTCTAATTCACGTTTAGGAGAACTAACGATCAGAGATTACCTCTCACTTGTTTATACAGCCCAGTGCCACCTGCCTAGGGAATGGTGCCGCCCACAGTGGGCTGAGCCTTTTTACATCAATTAACAACGAAGACAATTCCTCACACACATGGCCACAGGCCAACCTTATAAAGACGATTTCTCAACTGAAACTCTTTTCAAGTGATTCTGGGCTCTGTCAAGTTGACAACACTAACTGGGAAAATGACCAATAAAGTTGACTTCATTCTTTAAATGTGTGTCTGTTGTTTTTAAACATGTGAATTTCTATGACTATCAGGATATAGAGCAGTTCCATCACCCAGTTACCTAACACCAATCCTTTACAGTCCAACCTTTGTCACCCGGTTGCCTGGCAACCAATGATATACTCTAATAATGACGATGCCATAGTTTTTGTTTGTTTGTTTGTTTGTTTGTTTCATTTCTTTGATGTCATGTAACTGTAGCCTAAAACAGCATACACCCTTTTGAGACTGGACTCTCTAACTCAGCACAATGCCTTTCAGACCTACCCTGCCACTGTGTGTCTCAATGTGATGTCCCTTCATTTTACTAAGTTATATTCTATCACATGGGTTCTCCTTGTAGATTCCACGCTGCCCTCCTGCCTTTGCCTTTAGAGTGCTGGGATTGTAGGCACATATGCCATGCACAGAAATACTGATTCTTGGGGTTGTGTGTTGGTGTTTGTTTGAGTATTCATGTATACAGGCAGGCATGCATATGCATGCATGTACACATGTGGAAACCAGAGGACAGCCTCCCATGTCACCTCTAGGAATGTAGACCATCTGTCTCCTTTGAGACAGGTTATCTCATTGGCCTGGAGTCACGTGCCAGCAGATTTCAAAGACTGTTCTTCCTGCCTCTGTCCCCGACACTAGATTACAAGAGACACTGACACCTGACCTTGTTTTTAGATTTATTTTAATTAATTTACTTACTTAAGCAATCCCCCCACAGACATACCCACAATCCAAGCCAGTATAGACAACCCCTCATGAAGACCCTCCTCCCAGATGATTCCTGGTTGTATCAAGTTGGCAATTAAAGCCAACCACTGTGCCACGGGTCTTAAAAGAGCATAAGGAAAGAATTACCTATCGGCTTCAACCAGATATTTGCCATTTCTCTGCTCGTCCTCCATCCCTGATGATCCAGGCTTCCTTCTGGAAACATTTATCTTCTGAAAATTTCCTTTAACATTTGCAAGAGCTAAATTCTCTTCACTGTTTTTTTTTTTCAACTGAGAATGGTCTCATTTCATCTTCAGTCCTGAAAAAAATTAATACTGGAGGGGAACTTGGAGATTGTCTAGCTCAAAATGCTCATTTGCATGGGAAGCAGAACCCAGAGGCATTAAATATCGAAACCCATGCCATCATGAGAGTTAACGGCTGAGCCAGGACCACAGGCTAACTCCCTCACTCCCAAGCCTGTACTCTTCCCCTCTGCATAATGTCCTGACTTGTTATTTCAATTATTTGGCTAGTACTGGGAATAAACTTATGCAAAATCGACTCTTACTTATTTATTAGGAAAAATGTAAAATTATTATTATTATTATTTTTAGAACTGAAGAGGGCTTTAGAGATCATGAGCTTCGACGCCCCGTGATTTTAAATGTGGAAAATGGAACCCAGAGAAGGTAGTGCAGTTCCCCTAAAGAAATTGTACTAATGAGAGCCATGACTTTCTATAGCAAAATCACACTACTTGCCCGGCCATTTGCAAAAGAGCAGGCTAAAGCTGTTTTGTCATTTGCGTTCCCAAGCAGTAGTAATGGCTTGTGCTGAGCCAACACACTTTCTTAGGACCCTTAGGACGTCCTAATTACAATTGCAATGAGCGGTATTAGACTGTGCAGCCTAGCTGGACATCTGGGATCCAACCTATGCCTCTGCTGCCGTTAGCACTGTCCTCCTAGCCAGTGATTCCCAGACCACATTGTGTGTCTGATTCTTACAAGCTGTTATAGGCTGGGCCTAAGGGCTGGAGAGACGGCACAGTGTTTAAAAGCACCGGCTGTTCTTCCAAAGGACTCAAGGTTGATTCTCAGTGCTCACAGCATGGCTCATAACTCCAGTTCCAGGGGATGTAACTTCTTCTTCTGGTCTCTGAGAGCACATGGTCCACAGACAGACATGCAGACAAAACACCCATACACATACCAATAAATAAATCTTTAAAAGTGAAAATAGACTCATTGACAATACACATTCCCAGTCCCAGCTCCTCCTTCTTCCAAACATTCTGTACATGTGTGTGCCCACCCTCTTTCTCACTGTCTCTTCTCTCTCTCTCTCTCTCTCTCTCTCTCTCTCTCTCTCTCTCTCTCTCTCTCTGTGTGTGTGTGTGTGTGTGTGTGTATGTGTGTGCTCACGCGCATGCATGCACATGTTTGTGGGATGCAGGCATGCATGTGGCAGGCATGCATGTTCCATGACATGCATGTGGAGTTCAAAGGGTAGCCTCAGATGTCGGTCCTCACCTCGCACCTTGAGACGGAGTTCCGCATTGCTCCTGATGCATAACCCGGTCTAGCTGGGGTGTGAGCTTCTAGAGAGCCTCTAGTCTCCATTTCCCTCAAGTGCTTTCTCCACTCAGCCCGTCCCACCCACTTCCAAACATTCTAAACCACTCAATCCAGGACACAGCCTGGAATTCTCATTTTTATAAACATACCAGGTAATTCTGACACAGTCTGCACTGAAGACAGACATTTGTTCTATATTGAGGTACTATGCTTCAGTTCTGGGTAGAAAATTCTAGAGTTTCAAACCCAAAATAAAAAAGATTGGCCAGGTGGTGCAAGTTTATAGTCCTAAGTACTACGCAGACTGAGGTAAGAGGTTACCGGGCCACAGAATGAGTTCTGGTCCAGCCTGGGCAACTTAGAGGGTACTTGTCTGATAATAAAAAAATTAAAATGTTGCTAGTAACATAAGTCAAGTTTATCATGCTTGCTTAGCACATGTGAGGACCTACGTTCACTCCTGGACAGCACACAAAAAAGACAGAGAAGGGAATTCTAGGCTATCTGGATCTGGTAAACACCAGATCAGACTCACTTCAATCTGGATCTACCATTCAAGGCCATTTCAAATGCCCATCTTCTCTTGCTGATGGCTGAGAGGGCTGGCCAGGTAACACCACACTGCCCTTACATGCATCCATTCCTCAATAAAGCCTCGGGGACAGGAATGCTTGCTTCCCTATTACACCTTAGGTACCTCCAGTCAGATTATACTAGGTCTCTATTTCAATATAGTGTTTTAAATCTGGGACTGGGTTTTATAGCTACATGTTGCTTGTTTATGATGAACAATATTAGCATATTTATTGGGTTTTGTTTACCATATTAACAAATAATCGTCATCTTCTACTCTTACAGAAAAACCCATTCTTGAATAATTTTAAAACCCTATGACCAATTTAGTATGTCTTCCAAATTTATTTCTGAATCTTAGAGTTTAAGATCTATTTATTTTTTGTTAAGTGTTTTGCCTGCATGTATGTATTTGTACTGCATGAATGAATACCCAGGGACACCAGAAGAGGGCGCCAGATTTCCTGGCATTGGAGTTACAGGCACTGTGTCACTGATATGGGTGCTGGAAACCAAACACCCAGGTCCTCTAAAGAGCAACCACTACTCTTAGCTGCTCAGCCATCTCTCCAGACCCCCAAGTTTTTACTTTAAATAAAATTCCAAGTCACTCCCTACCCACGTCCACATGTTAGTACACATAGACACATAGACAGTCACACTCTCACACACACTCACACACACACACACACACACACACACCATTTATGCTACAAAATCAGTCTTAGTTTCCATTCATAGGCCTTACTAGAGATGATATTCTGTGAAGGCCTGAAAGGGGTGGCGGAAAACACATGTCCTCATGAAATTGTGGCTTAGCGTAAAAAACCAACTACAACTACACAAATAAATAGCAAGTTAACGTTTTAAGCACTATGTGAATCGCGTGTGTGGTAAAAAATAGAATACAAGCTTCACAGATGAAGAGCTCTGTGGCCTTCATGAGTGAACTCCTGGAAAGAGCGAGCTTGTTATTTCACAAGACTGACGGGGGAGAAGAGGTGCCCTTCGCACTTGCCATCGGCAAGGTATTCAGGGGCACAGATTCCCTAATCAGCTTCATGGCTCACCTCCTTCATTTTCTTAATTGGCTTGCAGGCACAGATAGATCCGTCTCTCTAATGATCATAAAAGATGCTTGAAGTAACTGTGTCAGATATTTCTTCTGTGTCTCCTACAGGTTTCCAAATTATGTCATTTTGTCACCACCAATAGTTAAGCTCCCACTGAGTACTGGGCCCTGTAATGGCAGAGATTTCCAGTGTGCCTGTACCTCACTCAGCAAGCGTTCCCTCAAATGGAAGGCTGTTAGGGACCTGCGTCTGTTAATAAGTAGTGTGCTTTCTCTGTGCTCAGAGGGAGTGCTCCGCGAGGGGGAACATGCATACCGTATTAGCCTGCAAGAGTGGCTATAACAGGGTATTACAAAGCAGGTAGCTCAAACAACAGAAATGTATTAGCTCACAGTTCTAGGGGCTGAACCTCTAAGCTCCAGAGGCGAGCAGGGTTGTTCTCGTCTGAGGTTTTTGCTCTATGCCTCTTGCCTAGTTTTTGAGGTTTGCGGGCATTGTTCATCATGTTTTGTCTTGTATTCGAGTTGTCCCGATTTCCGTCTTCACCTACCTAGTGCTGCCAAGATGTGCACGACTCTGCATCCAAACTTCCCCTCAAGGACCCTCTCTCCTCCAGGTTGTCCCCGTTGTACCTGCAACGACCTCGTTTCCAAATGTGTTCACACTCTGCGATGTTGGAAGAAGCTAAGGTTTTGGCATGCAAGTTTGAGAAGGGGGGCACATTTCAACACTGAACGCACACAAACTATGAATGCTGAAGCATGGAGCTACATGAGAAGCGGGGGAATGGGGTGGCATGTGAAAGCTAATAGCACTGAGTTAAATGGGCCTGAGGACATGCATCAAGTTGGGGGGGGCGGAGGAAACATGACCAATGCTTCAGAAGAAAACGGATAGAAGGAAGTGGGTAAAAGAGCAAGAAAGAGTATTTGGATGAAGAGAGTCTCTAGAAACATGAAGCACTTAAAGAACTGCAGAAGCCATCGTGGAGTAAAGACTGGGGAGGAGAGAGATCTAGAAATGAGGCTGGAAAGGAAGTTAGAAGCCAGACTATGAAGAGCTGTGGCACAGCAAGTGGCCTAATCTCCGTGCATGAAAAGCTAAGGTGCGAGATGTCCTGGTTGTATCTGCATGCTAGAATCCCATTCCGGTGAGCGTGAGTGAGCTCTGAGATGGAGCTGTTGTAATGAAAGCCAAGAGGCAAGTCCGGAGCGTGTCAGCAAGTCTACAGATGTATGAAGCTCTGGGTGCATCCAAGAGGAGAGGAGATACACAGGGGGAGCTGGGTTTCCAGTGAAAAGCTGAAGCCAATGGCAGGTCATGGGAAACCACTTGGAATAGCTTCAGCATTCATTGAAAATATATAGCTAAGGCTAGTTAAGGAAACCTGCAGTCCCAGACATAGATACGCAGGGAAGGAGAGCTCGTGTCTGAAACAGAAAGAGAATACCTTGAAAACAGCAGCTGAGTGGCCAGCTGTTCTCTCTTCCCCTGACTTTGCATTCACTTCATATCTGACATCCGTACCCTTGACCTTTACAGGGTGTGTATGTTTAGATAACCTTCAAGCAAGTTAGGAAGAGCATTTGTTACACTGGAGCCAGTTGAAAATGTCTGCCGAGGTGACATGAGCCCATTGGCTGGAGATAATCAGAGTCAGAAGGCTTACGGCATCTTTTATCAGTCTAGAAACATGCAAAAGGCTTCTTATCGTAGATACAGCACCATCGTTCATTACCTGGCTTTTTTTTTTTTTAGTCTAGTGGCCATGATGCCTAATTAGACAAAGGAAAAGTTGCAAAGTCTCTCAGAAACTGACCACCTGATAAAATGTAATTCTGGATTAAAAAAAAAAAAATGTCAAAGTCCCGCAGGTCTCTTAAAGGCTATGACCACATCCAGCTCCCGTGAATTGGCTGAGAATGTCAGGTCTTGAGGTTTCTGAGTTGGACTTGGTCTTAAGGATCTAGTCCTTTTTTCTGGTGGTTTGTATTTCCAGTTTTTTCTGTGGTTTGTTGTTGTTTGTTTGTTTGCTTGTTTCAAATCATAAAGAGTCTCCAACCTAACCTAGCGCTTTACAAGAAACCAGAAGTAATCATTATAGCCAAAACATGTCTCATAGTTATCTGGCAGGGGTTAGGGATATTCTGAGCAATATGTGTATATTTTAACTCATTTTAAGCCTCAGGATGAGCTCATGGAGTAAATTTCTATTACAGGATGCTTAGGCAATAACTCAATTAGTAAACTCCTTGCTGTGCAAACACAAGACTAATCTCCAGCACCCACATAAAAACCCAAGCTAGTGTGGTAGTAGACGTTTATCATCCCAGCCGCGGGGAAGCAGAGACTGGACGGTCTCTAGGCTTCACTGACCAGCTAATCTGGTCCCAGAGGAAGCACCCTGCCTTAAAAGCATCAGAGTGGATCAGTGGTTCCTGAAGAATAACACTCAGGGTTGATCTCTGGCCTCCCTATGCACACGCGCGCGCGCGCGCAAATACACACACACACACACTTTTATCTAAAGATGAGAGGACGGCAGATGCCACAAGAAATGTTTGACCAACCACAGGGGAAACTCCAATGTTAACCCACAAGCTACAGTGTCTCGAATGGAGACTCTAGCAAGAGCCTGGAGATCCTTAGGCAATAAAATTAGCATACATAGGCACTTAGCTGCCCAAGCACGCAACAGCTGGGAAAAAAAAAAGAAAAGAAAAGAAAAGAAAAAAAAAGTCTTTTCCTGAACATTCTCCAGGGTGGGGCCACCTCTCCAGGCAGATTATAAAACAGAGAAAGCCAAGATTCCAGGGCTGCCCTCCCCTGCTCCTCAGAAGGAAGGAACACGGGGTGGAGAAGTGTAAATGACCTCACAGGATATCGGGAGAAAGTCTAAGTAAGCAAGCGGGTCCTCCAGTGATTCATTTGGGTGGACTACTTTCACACCAAGCTACATCCAAGAGTTCGGAGTGGGGTCACTGGGGGCCCCTCCCTGCTATTTCCTCTTTTCAAAGTATTGGCAGATTTGGAGTCAAACTCCATCCAAACAGGAAATCACCCAGGTTCTAGGTTGGGGGAGGGGGGTGGTCCTTATTTTGAAAGGGCAAGCTATTTTTGCGCACCTCGTGGGTGTCTTTCGAGCAAATGCCTACTACGTGCTGGGAGCATGGTTGTTATGAATCCAGTTTATGCCCTGCAGGGAGTATGCAGAGAACAGAAACCCAAACCCCCATACGTACATCTGGCAAAGCTTGCAGAAGAAAGGCTTTTAAGGGTTTGCATTGTCTTTTTTTTTTCCTAAAAAGTAAAAATGGAAATAAAAGCCTCGAGCCCACCTTGCTTGGGCTTACCAGGATGAGTATGAAGAGCCCTGAGCAGGGAAAGTAAGAGGCCCCGGGCAAGGAGGAGGGGACGGGAGGAGAGGATTGATGACAAGGTGGAAGGGCAGAGCCGGCAGCAGAGGGATTGGGAGTTTGGCTGGCAAGCTACGCCAGAGGCAGGTGCCAGCTCAGAGTGGGCGGAGGTGCAGGCGCCAGGCCAATCGAGGCAGCGGGGAGGCTCGGCGTTACCTCTGCCTCTAGGAGTCTAGGCGCAAAGACAAGCTCGCCCGAGGAGCCCCTGCTTTGTCAACTCTCCATTCCCTCCGCTCCTGCCAGCCCCGGGCACAGGAGTCCCTGCCGCCTGCAGGAGGAGCCGCTGGAGCTGTCTCAGCAGCTGCGGAGGGACAGCATCCTTGGAAAAGACGCCCGGGGCTACGCAGTCTCTCCAGCCTCCTCCTAGGGGGCGAGAGCTCCTTTGCGCTCCTTCCAGTGATCGCCCCTACCAGGCCACCAGAGCCAACACTCGTGCCACGGGGACCTCTCCATCTGAGCGGTCCCTGGCGGAGGAGTCACGAGGCAAAGAGACTCAAATAACAACCGGGTAGCCAGGGAACCCCAACCCCGCATCTCTACTGGGCGAGAAAAGACGACGCTGTCAACACTGTGTGAGCTTCCTGCACGAGGTCCCCAAGTTCAGAGAAGACACCCTTCCAGGAGGAGCTAATCCCCTGTGTGAGCATTCCAGACCCATCCGGACTCCAGGAGCTTCTTCTGTCTGCACCCCAAGTGTTTCCCGGGTGTCCGCTTGGGCCATGCCCGGGCTGCGCAGGGACCGCCTGCTGGCCCTGCTGCTCCTGGGTGCGCTCTTCTCCGCCGACCTCTACTTCCACCTCTGGCCCCAAGTGCAGCGCCAGCTCCTGCCCGGCGAGCGCCCCGCCGGCTGCCCGTGCTCTGGCCGCGCCCCCTCCGCGTCTCTACACTCAACCGCAGCCTCCCGAGACCCTGGCACCGCCGCGCACAACTTTTCGGGAGCCCTGCCCCGGATTGAGCATCCCAGCCGCGGCCACCCTGCCCCGCGGTCTAAGCTGAAGGCCCTCTTCGCCCACTCGCTCTACCAAGTCCTGGAGGATCCGCCTCTCCTGGGACCCGAAGACTGGCTCCTGGCCAGTCAGGAGGCGCTGCGGTATTACCGGAGGAAGGTGGCCCGCTGGAACAGGTGAGGACCCTGCCAAGGGACCCCAGGTGCCGGGACTCCCTAGCATGACCCTCCAGGCCCTGGCTGGCTACCCAAGTCCACTCCCACCCTGGGCTGTGGGAACTTCACTCTGCAGTCACAGCCTGGCACTAGGCTTCCATCCCCATCTGGACCCCCACCAGCTGTAGCTGACCTCAGACCTTAGAAAGAGAAACAATTTCTGAGCAACAGCAAAGAAATGCTCCCAGCCACTCCCCTTGAGTTCCCGGGCTCTCTAGCCAGTCACTTTCCCGGTCTCAATGCTTTCCTAGACCCCTTTCTCTCTGTCCTGTTGTGGGCAGCTGCTGTGGGACTGTTGTTTTCCAGAATGATCTTTGCAAACAGAGAGCAGGACTGGCTGGAATTCACCACTGACCTCTGCTCTTTGGTCAGACCTCACTGCCATATCCCCAAAGACCCAGTTTTTTGTCCCTGTCCTTGTCCCTCTGTTCAGGGTTGGAGACCAAAGAGGTCAAGTGGAGCAACAGTTAAACTCTCGGCCCTCTGATATGGCCAATCCCTGTTGCTCATTAAACAGGGCCTGTCAGGTTTTTGGCCAATGTTCTGAACTGAAGGCAGTTTATTATCTTTTATTATGGTGATGCTTTGGGCTGAGGCTTCTGGAGGGAGTTGGGGGTGAGGATAGAGGCCTAGGAATTTGGTAAACTGAAAGCAAAATTTGGAGATAAATATTAAAGTATTTAGGGTAAATCTAAGGAGTGTTTTTTTTTTTTTTTTACAAGAGTATGTTGGATAAAGTATCTAGGATAAATTTAAGTGGTTTTTACAAGGGTGTGTTGGAGACAGCCTGGTTGCTGGAAGGTCCCCCAGCTGAAAGCAGGCAGAAAGCCTTCACATAAGTTAAGGAGTCTTTCAAAGTCCAGAGCTTGTCTGTCACTTGAATCCAGGGGTTCCCTGTTCATGCCACAGCCATCTGTTAACAAAGAGATTTCAGAAGGAGGTGTCAAGGGTGGTTTTATAGTCCCTCAGGAAGATGAGAAAGCCATAAATCTCAGTTGAAACTCTGTTGCTAGCCCAATTTAACTGTTTTCTCATTAACTGGTGGGACTAAAACTGGGGGGGGGGGGGCGGGAATGACTTCCGAAAATGAAGAGAAAGAAGTTGAAACTTATTGGCTGAAATCTACAGTGAATTTCATTTGCAACCTCTATGGCTGGTGATTTTATATTAGAAAGTGGTCCTCAATTCTCCTGCTAATTGCATGCAATAAAAAGGCAGCTTAAGATTGCTTCTCAAGTGCTGTCACTTTCAATATTACCTTAATTTCATCAATAATGGACCATTATGGATCAGTGAGCTAGGAAATTTGCCCTTAGAAAAATTATCCACAGAATTACAGGCTATGGGCAAAGTTGCTTGCTCTTGTAAATGTAGACGTGTGTCTGCCTAGTCCCATTTCTGTCTCCTTAAATTCCCCTATGTTACTTGGGCCCTGGAGGAAATTCCAGGGAAATATTTGGGGAGAAAAGCAAAAATCTTTCTCATCAAGCTGAGTAGCTGACTTTAAGTTTGCTTCTAACAATGTATAGGCACACACACCCACACACGCAGAGTTTACTGCCCAGAAATTTTGGTCTTTTAACAGGGGATCAGTGGGGGCTGGGGACCTTTCTATTTGTCATTAGGAGATCACTAAAAGTAGCAGTTTCCCAGGCAAAGTCTGTGGGTGACATGAAAGTTGAAACTGTATATAATAGCGCCAAACCTTGACCTTTGAGACAGAAAACACATTCCTTCCACCTGAAGAGTCCCGGAAACATCAACAGAGAAAGAAAATGGGTTACAGTTAACACCAATGTTTTAAAAATGCAGCCCCTGGACGTATAGCTCAGTTGGTAGAGTGCTTGCCTGACATTCATGAAGCCCTGGTTCAGTTGGCAGAATCCCATAAACCAGATGCACATCCGTAATCCTGACCTTCAGGAGGTAGAAGGTGACCTTCAGGAGGTAGAAGGAGGACGAGCAGAAACCCAAGATCATCCTCATCTACTTGCTGAGTTTTCGAGCAGGGCTACGTGAAAGCCTGTCTCCAAAGATAGGGAACCCAAAAGACTTACTGTCTGGCATGGATGGACTCTTATGAAAATTTCTACTGTAATCACACCATCCCTTACTGAAGCGCGTATCCGGTGACTATGAGAATGTATGGATGTGTTCATGGACTCTGAGACTCTTGGCACATACAGGAGCACGGAAGCATTCAAATCCCCCAAGCAGATATTTAGAATGGGCAGCAAGGGGAGAAATAATGAATGGCCTAGGCCGTTGTTTGTGTCTTGCACAGACAAGTCCTTGCTCATAGCCACGACCCTGTTAGAATTTAAAAGCTAGTGATATTTAAGTGGTGCTTCCCTGCCAATAATTACCTAACATTAATTGCTATCCAAAAACAAACCTATCAGCAAACCCTCCACCACATTAGGAGAGACAGAGGTAATAACATAGCCGAAACGGCACTCTTCATCCCTTGCCTGGAAGGGAACGTTATTATAAGTCCGAGTGATTTTGATTTTTTTTTCCTACCACACTAAGAAATGACTACTGGAGCTAACTTCCAATAGGGGGGCATGTAGTGGCTCCTTCCACTCCCCACCCCTGAACATTCCTTTGGCATTTCACACAGTACCAGATGGAGTCTATGCCCTGTCCTGAATGTTTCTATTCTCATCAGACATCAGTTCTTTGGATGTCAGTATTTTAGTTAGGGTGAAATGTGGAACTGATACTGTGTGTCAAGTGGGCTGGCTGTGTCCTCTGATCCCGACTGAGCAAACCTCCTTATCCGGAAGTCCTTCCTTGACTTACTGCTTCTCTCTCTCTCTCTCTCTCTGTCTCTGTCTCTCTCTCTCTCTCTCTCTCTCTCTCTCTCTCTCTCTCTCTCTCTCTCTCATTCGAAATGCAACCAAGTGTAGTGCAGTCCAAGTTTAACATGTAATCAGGGAAAATGTCACTGTCAGACTGTCAGCTGCTGATCACAGCGAGCAAGCCAGTGCCAGGCTCCATCAACCTTGATGACACCTCTGGCACCTGTCTGGAATATCAAAAAGGCAGGGGGACAGGGAAATGTCAACATCACTCTTTCAGGCCATAAACTAACAAGGCAGAACTGTGCAGCTTTTGTTGTCAGTCCTTAACCAGCATTGGTGGCACTGAGGCTTACCTGGGTCCTACTTAACCATTCACATTTGTAGCTATGCTGGCACTCTGATCTTGGAAATTCTGTGGTCCACAGCTGTCCCAGCCAGACATCTGTTCTTGGACAGACATGTCAAAACTGGAAAGCTTGTCCTGGCTTTTTGCCCACATATCTTTGGTCAGTTCTTCTATAATCCTCTGGTCTTGGTGGTCAAGGTCAAATAGGGTCATGCCTCTTTTGTGTAAGAACTCAGCAGCAGGGATGCAAGCATGAGTTCTCTGCTCTCTGCTTTTCTTCCTGCCTTCCTCCCATGTCAGGACCGTGGTACGGGCCAGCAATCACAGATTCAGCGTCTCTCAGAAATGTGTGCAGATGTGTGTCATCTCTGCATCTTGAGCTTTCTACCATCCTCCTCTCCTACCTCCTTGTTGTCACGGAAAGGAGCCCTAGCCCAAAGTCTCTCTTTAGAAGTCATAGCAAAGAGACCGGGCAGCTTTTCAAAAATGACAGTTGTTCAAGAGGAGTAAGTTGGCTGAAGTTTTTCTGGGGGAAGCTCTGAGAAGATCCAGAAACAAGGCAGATAAGAGGGAAATAGGGAGAAAAGGCCAGGAGAGGAGAGAAAGAGTTCTGCTGGCAATAAGAACTGTCTAGCCTAGGAATCTCAAGAGATTAGCTCTCTCCTCCCACGATGCTGTGCGATGAGTGAGCAATGACCCCTTTGTTCTGCTTTCCTCCTCAGTGTCTTTGTAGGTCTTTCTGTCTTACCTCGTGACTACTCCAGACCATTTGCAACATCCATTTCTCAAGAGCAGTTCAGCCTTCAGAGTGGACAGAAGTCCAGACACACAGTCACAGACAGTCACAGACAGTGGCCTTCCTCCCAGAGTGAGCAGGACCTTAGCGTTTGTCTGAGTATTCTTCCAACAATGCTAGGCTGAAGGAGAAATGGCTGCCCAGAATGTGGGGATGCTCCCCCAGCCACAGCCTATGCATGGTGAGCAACCAGAGTTGGGATTCATTTCCATCCGGCTTAATTAGAGCCTGGCTGGGCTGGTTTGGGAAAAGCTATTATCTTGGTGGTTTCTGAGACCTGGGGCTGCTCTATTCTGCTCAGGATCAGAAGCCACAAGCAGATGATTTTTGGGTGAGTTAGTCCAGGAAGCCAGTTCAGGCTCCTCTCTCGTTGTACCCTGACTCACTGCCTCAACAAAGAGCTAAATCAGGAGAAGTATCCGTGGTGGTCATCCAAGGAGGGTGGCACATCCTGCTTCTAAACAGATCGAAATGAAGACCCTTGGTCAAGAGCAAGAAGTCAAACCATTGTTTCCAGTCCCCAGCTGTTTTCTATCACCTCAACCATTTTCTCAACCATCCTGGAAACTCAAGTAGCTGTTTTTTCATGTGTAAATCCTCCTACCCGAAACATGCTGGCTTTAAGCCAGATACTTCACAGACACTTGATTACTCCGGCCCCAAGGTTCTGTAGAAGTAGGTACATGTGGTCAGTAGAATTCCCAGATGGCTTCTCAAGATTTCCAGCACACACACACACACACACACACACGCACACACGCACACACGCATACACACAGATATGCACACACACATACATGCACATACATGCACATACATGCACACACATACATACATGCATGCACACAAATATGCACGCACGCACACACCTATTCCAGTAACTCAGTCCAATTCCCTTGTGTATCTGCTGTAAACATATTTTGCAGATGTCCCAGGACAGGGGAACTCTCTGGCGGGGCTGATCTGAGCACATACATCCCTAACTCAAGATCCCTTGAGTTTATGGACAAGGAGGAAACCAAAGAGTTTGACTAATACTACTGACTTGAAGAGGACGAGGGATCATTTGGCAGGGAATATAAATAACCTTTAAGAGTCCAGGTTGGCTCCTGCTGACACACGGCAAGAAGATAGAAATTTAGGTGCTACAGCACCAGGAAATGAATTCTGCTCTCAATTGGAATGGGCCTGGCAACAGAGGTTATACCCCACTCCACACTCCCCAGAGCCTCCCCTAGCTGGAAGACGAAGTAGGGAGGGGAGGTGTTTAAGCTATTGGGTTTGTGATGGTGCCTCAGACAGTAATATGAAGTAAGCACGGTGCTACTGTTTGGTCTAGTGAGTGGAGGAAACAGGATGAGAGTATTATACAAAGCTGCCCAGAGTCAGGCACATAGCTAACCATACCAGGCTTTGTCCTCAGAGTTGGCTCCGAATCATGTCTGTAATTACCAGTTCCCTGGCCCCACCCCTGTCTGGTGCTCTTGGATGTCCAGAGGCCATTGCCTGGACTCTTCGGGAATGTCTTCTCTGACAACACACCCACCGATTCTTCAGTGGCTGTGTCCCTTCTGCCCATGCATGCCACAAGGTTCTGCATGATCGTCTGCTATGCCCAACTGTCACTTCATGGAGCTTGGAGTGAGACGTGAAGATGAATGGCCATGTGCCCTAGGCATTGAAAGCCGGAGCAATCACACACACCCCCACCCCCATACATCTGTTTCAAGGTTTGCTATGGGGTAGATCCCAAGTAAACATCTGTGGAATGTGTAATTGTGAACAGATGACACCAGGACTTAAGGCTATCAGTAGCTAATCATCCCCTACAGAAAAGGCCTTGGATTAAATAGATCCCAACTGTGAAGTCACCCCGGCCTATGACTTGCTGACTCCTATAAAAGTTTAAAGAAAAACCACCCCGATGAGCCAATGTGAGGTTTGAATCTGGGTTCACTTCCTATGGTTGGAGCCTGAGGAAAATCAAGTTCAGACCTGAGACGGAGGCAAGAAGGAAAGTTGAGAAGGTGTCATTTGCTAAGATGAAGGAATTTCTTTAGCATCTTATGCTTTCTTAGGAAGAGCAGCCAAGAAGCCTTGCATGAAATAAAAATGGGAAACACAGGGACTTTGACTTTGCCAAAGCGGTCCCTGCCCTGCCCTGCCCTTTGGCAGGTGCCCACCTATATTTTTCTTGTGATTATTCATTAAGCTGGAAGCTGATGAGAAGCTGTGAATTCTGCTGAAGTATGCTTGTGTATGGCTTAAAGCCCAGTGGGGATACCATTCTAAACAGCTGCGGCTTCAGTGGGGCAGAAGTTACTGGGCACAAATTACTACCTGTAATTGTGGGCAGGCACTCATGTATGTGCCTAATGAAAACCACAGTATGGAAAAAACACTTCGCTCTGTTTGTGCCGTTGCTTGGCACAATGTCCCATGGCTGAAAGTGGGAAATCGGGCCAGAACTGAGTTTGAGGGCTTCGGGGCGAGGCCAGTGTCCAAGACTTTCCACCCGTAGAGCCTGGCTTTAGGGGCCAGGCCCTGGGGGCAGCCAGGAGAATTTGGCTGGAGCAACAAGAGACCAAGCGGAGTCCCAGCAAGGGGCTGTTTTATTGGATTCACTAGTAATAAGCCAGATTATAAATGTGTGGAGCCACGGGAAACAGAGCAGTGAGGAACTGTGGCTCCCAAGAAGCCCTGTACCTGTAACAAACCCAGCAAAATACAGAAATGATGGCAAAGGGTCTGGGGAGATGCCTAGGTGGGGAAAGAGTCTTCTGCACAAGCTCCGTCGTCGGGCTCAGTGGTGCACGCCTGTAATTTTAACTCTGGGGAGGAAGAGACTGCCCTGTTCCAGGGGGTTCTCAGTTTCAGCAGTTGAGATGGGCATAGGTAGCTTTCTGGTCCTTTTTTCTTTAACACCAGAAAAGTCCCAGGTCCTGTCGGTTCTCACAACTCAGATCGTGCTCTTTCTTACCCTGAGAGGAATTATTCATCGCCAGTGATGCTTATTTCTCCATCCTGTGCTCCCCTGAGCACTCAGGAAAGAGTCAGACTGAGTGACCCCAATTCTGTAATCAAATCTAGCCTCTTATATTAACCGAAGTTTCATTGCAGGGGATTTTTTTAACGGAGGTCACTGTATCCCGCCGAGTTCAGGTAGGATCCACATTTCCCTTAAATTATGCAAATTTGCATTCTGAGCATATGCTCGCCCTCTTAGGAAATAGTTCATTAGACTTGCAAAGTACTCCTTGCATTCCTCAGGATACATTGGCTTCAGGAGAGTCGGAAATACAATTCAAGGTAGCTCAAGCAGGACTAAGAAACAAAAGTAGAGACTCAAGAAGCCAAACCTCTGAGGAGAGAGTTAGCTACTCTCTGAGGAGAGAGTTAGCAACCTCTGGCCTGACTCTGTTCTTGCTCACCACAGCACCCCTGCCTGTCTCTGTTCTTACTCTCCAGAGCTTGCCTGCATTCATCCTTTCCACAGACCAATAAGAACCAGAGGTCTCTTGCTTCTCTTCTTAGAACCTCCTCAGCCTCCCTGCCTCCTAAATGAGATAGCCTCAATCCTTCCATGAGGTAAAAATAGCTCCTCTCCCCTTACTCCCTTAATCTGTTTATGTGGGTAGACTGAAAGTCTTGCTTCCTCTAGACGCCACTCCTTTGACGTCAGAAGCTCAATGGCTCTTTGTGTTTCTCTTATTTTAATCCTAATCCTCGGGGTTGGAGCTCTGGCTCAGTATTTAAGCACACTGGTTGCTTTCCCAGAGGACCAGGATTCAACTCCCAGCACCTACTTGGTGGTTTACAACCATCTGTAACCCCAGTTCCAGGGAATCCCCCCAAGGATACCAGACACTCACCTGGTGCACATACATACACATAGGAAAACGTTCATACACATAAAAAATAAATCTAAAATAATAACAATGCCCAAGCCTAACAGACGCTGTAGTTGAATGGGTTATACATGCTACTTCCTCTCTTAATAACAAATGTAATATTTAGAAACAATGGGGAGAGGGGGGACAGGGAGGAAAGGGGAGGAAGATGCAATTGGGATGTAAAGTAAATAAAAACAAACTATTAATTTGGAAAAAAGGAAACAATAACAAAGATGTTTCTCCTTGTGAGGTTTATTAAGAGTTTGTGTTCTATAACAGAATTTCCAAAATCCATTGTCTTCCCATCTCTCTACTGGACATTGGTGACTTGGGCTGAGAATGCCTAACTAATTCCAAATGCTCAAGGCTGAAACATTTTGGGTTTCAGACATTTGAGGAGAGGGGAATTTCATATACACGTAATGGGAAATGTAGGGGGTGGGTACATGTCTATACACAATAGGTGGCTTTGTCACACCTGTGTCCTGTACACACAGCACGAAGGTAATTATACACCATATGATTAGAGCTCCTGGTTTGACCTTGCCCTGCTATGTGACATCAGCTACAGAAGAAGTCTTTGCCCTACTGTCATAGCAACACTCCTAAAATTTCCAGATTTGGGGAGCATTTTGAGTTTCAGGTCTTTCAGTTCGAGATATCCAACCTATAATAATTGTCAGCATTAAAACCATGAACATGTAAAGCCATGTATGTAATCAGTTCCCTACAGAACAGACTGTTTCTGAAGCTGAACATGGGACACATGCATGTAGCCTATGTACTCAGGAGTCTGAGGCAGGAGGATCACAAGTTCAAGGACAACCTGAGCTATATAGCAGAGAGACAGAGAGAGACAGAGAGAGAGAGAGAGAGAGAGAGAGAGAGAGAGAGAGAGAGAGAGAAAGGAAGGTCTGTCTTAAACAAGCAAACAAAGCATTAGTTTATACAGCCAGTAAGACTGGCCTGAACAGCCCTTCTAAAACGATCAGCCAATTCACAGGTTCTTATGGGTAGTTGTGCCACTGACCTAGGTTGCCCCTACAGCTTCTGTTGTCCCTGCATAGGGCCTGTGGTGGTTAGAATAAAAATGGCCCCTGTAGGTCCATAGGGAGTGGCACTATTAGGATGTGTGGCCTTGTTAGAGTAGGTTTGGTCTTGCTAGGGGCATCACTAGCAGGTGAGCTGTGAGGTCTCAGAGGCTCCAACCAGACCCCATGACTCACATTCTCTCCCTGTTGCCCGCCAATCCGGAAGTAGAAGTCTTGGCTCCTTCTCTTACATTATTCCCCTGGAACCCCCCAGCCCACGGAATGCTGTCACCCACATTGAAGTTGTGTCTTCCCACCTCAGACTAACTTAATCTAAAAACCAACTCACTGACTTGCCCAGAGGTTCTTTTCTTGGGTGAGTCTAGGTCCTATTTTTATTAACCACTGTACCATTAAATAAATAAATAAATAAATAAATAGCCTCAGTGCACCTCCAAGACAACAAAGCAAATTCTATGATTGCAATTATAATCACAATGTTACTTTAATGTATAATAATGTTTAAGGCTGTAGTGAGAAACAATGAATGGGTCTCCTAGTGCAGTTTGCTATCAGAAAACAAAAATATCTGAGGTGGATTTCCTACTACAAACGGTTCTGCCTCCCTAGCCTGGAGCCCTCTATGGAGAATCTTCATGACCTACCCAGTCCCAGCTGGATGCCTGAGATGTCACACTTCTAGCCAGTTGGAAGTCATGGGATCACCCTGCAATTCCCAAGCACAGGGAAATCAGGCATTGTATTTGTTACAGAGGCTGCCATAACATGCTACATCATCTGTGCCATCAATGGTGCCTTTAAACAGCACCCCTTTGCCACCCTGCAGCTCTGGATCAATGCAGCCTGGGAACCAGCCAGAAGCCTCCCTCCAGTGGCTCCAGAGAGGCTTGAATCTTGCCTCTTCCAACTTCTAGGAGCCAATGGTATCACATGCACTCTGGCCATCACCTTATAATGGGCTTCATGGCCACATCTCTTCTATCCCTATGTGTACCTGTCTCCTCTCCTGTCTCCTGTGTGGACATGTCTCTTCTATCTTTCTCTTTCAAGACACTTGTCATTAAATTCATGACTCATCTATATAATCTAAGATTATCTCTTCTCGAGAACCTTAATTTATTTTCCTCCACAAAGAATCTTTTTCCAAATGAAGACTTGTTTACAAGTTCAGGGCGAGTAGGCCAGAAATGTATTTGAGAAACCACCACTCAGCCTGGGACATGTTTCATTACAAATACAAACTCTATGTAGTTGCCAATTTAAATGGTTTTCGAAACCTTTTAGATAAAACAGAATCAAATATTATCCATTAGATAAGCTTTCAGATCTGTCATAAAATAATCATGATTGTTGCAATATAAAATATAAAAAAGAGTTGGGAATTAGGTCAAAGAGAAAATGAGATTCAAGATCAGTGAATCTGGGTATAAAGAGTTTCTATTAGTCTTTGCCAAAAACAAACCTGACCAAGTCAGCTCTGCTTGGAAACCACCAGCCATGTCTATAAGACAGAGGCTCATGAAAGCACAGATTCCTCGAGGTGACTCAGCAAAAGGATGTCATCCCCAAGCCCTCCTGTCTTCACCCAACCCCATCACTATCATCACCACTGCCACCACAAGTCATAGTGTTGCATAAGGACTGGCATCCTCCTCCACATCCTTAGGGGATCCTCCCCCAAGATGGTCCTTGGCATAAGTCTTGTGGAATTATGTTCACCCAGACCCACAGCTGGATCCTGGTACTCAGGCCTTTGTCTTACGGATGGAAAGAAGGCAAAGTCTTGAGGCTCTGAGGCAGTGGGCACCAGACATCCTTTGGTCTGTCCTCTGAAAGCCTTATCTTTTCAATAGAGCTGCTGATCGACAGTTGAGTGACAGCTGAATTAAAGATAAATCTCCAACAGCGCCTGGACTTCAGCTTCTCAAGGTTGTTGTTCAGTGCAAAGAAACAGAATTGGTAATCAGCTGAAGTGGGACGGAGGAACAGACCGTTCTGTGTCTGGGTAGTGGAGTTAAACAGGCAAGAAAGGGAACTCAAAGCCTCTGTCCAAAGAGAAACCGAAGGTCCCCAGGCCAGCTAGATTCTTCCCAGACCATACTTTCATGTCTGCTGTAATGAGCCAATGGGTAATTAATCAATCAATATACCATGGAGGTGGCTGCAAATTTATGGTCTGGGAAAAATTTAAATCGATTATAATCAAATGAAAACCATCAATAACACAATCATTGACTGCCTAATGTATCAGTGGCCTCTCCAGGTTAAACTCATTACAAAGCGAAACAATCAGATACCCCCATCGGGTAACATTCTGTACTGTTATTAGCTATAAACCCATTAAACAATAAGAGGACCAGCCAAAAACTACAAGCTTGGATTTATGCATTTATGTACTATATCTACATGAGCCACAACCCCCTTTCTTTGGCAGCCATAGTGTCCATGATCTATTAAGACAATCTAAACTTTGTGATAGTAAAGCCACTTCATCTACATACATAAGAAGTATGTCTTCCCCAATCTCCTGGTAAGGAGCACTGTGCTCTCTCACTGAAAGTATTACCTACTGACAAGGTTATAATTTAATGAGCAGGTACACCAGAAAGGCTCAACTCTGCTGGAGACAGCCAGCTGGCTCTTCCTCTTCTCTAGGCCATCTTTTCAAAGGGAAATGTTCTCCACTGCCAACCAAAGGGGACCCTGGCTGCTTCTTTTCCCCAAGGCCCATTTTACTTTCCAACACAACTTGTTACAGACTTGTTTATTGATTTTGTTTAGTAATAACCTCACCAGATCCTAAGTTTCTTAAAGATTGCTTGGGTTGAGTAAGGGCTCCACATTGTAATCCCTGGGTCCTGGAACTAGCATCTCTCTCTGGGGTGGGGGGTAGTCATTTAAGTAATTAAGTCAAGAATAACTTTTGATTGATTTGGTTAAGTTGAACTGAAATCTCCTTGTAGACTATCAAGATGGCCCCTAAATCTAGTGCCATGCATCCTTGTAAGAGGAAGATTAGACACAAACAGAGGAGGTGTCTGTGCAGACAGAGACTAAAATGAGGCATCCAAGATGACAATCGTAGTCACCAGAAGCTAGAGAAACAAAAACTGGACACTCACCCAGAACCCCAAAAGGAGTTTAGCATTAAAGACATGTCTTTCAGATGCTTAGATTCAAGCTGTGAAAGAATGTTATTTTAAGCTACCAAATCTATGATGACTAGATGCAGCAGCCCGAGGACATTCATAGAAGAGTGAAGGGGTGTTTGTTCAAAATCTAAAATACCTCTTGTACAGTATATGTGTTCATAAACTATCAGGTACATGGATGGGTGGATGGATGGATGGATGATGGATGGATGGATAAATGGATGGATGATGGATGGATGGATAGATAAGTGAGTAAACAATACAGTTTAAGGAGTTCAATAGGCGACTCTTGAGTTCCTTCATGGCTGCCTCATATGTTCTGTGAAACCTGAGGCTTATTTCCTGGAGCCTGAGTTTCCTGGTCTGTGGAGAGAGATGTAATATGAATCCAAAAAGGGGATCTGGGAGGCTGCCTGGTTCCTTCAACACTGAGTCACCAGTAGTGAAAGGCCACTAGTTGGTTTTCCACTAGTATTCCATGAGAGTTATTTGGTTCCCAACAATATCCAGCCCTCTCCATTTGTGTCTGGTGGCTGGGTTAATAGCGAAGAAACAATGTCTGTGGTCTCCCATGCCGGGCAAAAATCACCCACACTTGCAGGCTGGTGATTGCCCTTTTTTGACTTAGCCAGAGCTGATTCTTCTACAAAGAAAACACGGAATGATCTCTCCCTCAGCATTGTGATGTCAAATACCTGGAGCTTGGAAGTGAATAGAGAAGATAGAGTAATCTCTAACTGCAGTTTCAGAAACATTTCCTCCATCCATCCATTCATCCATCTATATCTACCTATCTAGATCTATCTATACCTGTCTGTCATTTATCATCTATCTGTCTATCTCTATCTCCCTCTCTTTCTGTAGACTTTAGAAACCTCCCTCTCTTTGCTTGACAAAGCTTGAATCAAACAAGCTGACCTGGGCTTCTGGGAGACCTTCTCCCTTAAGTCATACCTCTAAGGACCTTGCCACACAGTCAGCTGACATATGCCAGCACTTTGTGCTTAGGACAGTGTTAAAATATTGTATCACTTAACCCTTAGAACTCCGTGTTCGGGTACACTTGTTATCTACATATTCAGACCAAGGATGGGCTCCTTCAGGCTAAGTTACCCAAAATAGCTAGATTTCCATGTCTGGAAGATGCTTCTAGACTTTCATGTCTGAGAGTTGTTTCAGGCACAGGGACCCAGGTCCTTGTATTGTTGTTGACAAGAACCTGAGTTCATCCCCAGAATCTGCATAAAATGAAAGTGGGGATTGGGTGGAATATACTGATCTTGGCACTGGGGAGGTGGGAACAGGCAGATTCCTGGGCTTTTAGAACCCAGGCTCAGGTCAGTGAGGGACCCTGTCTCAAGAGCAAACAAGGTGGATAATGCCTGAGGAACCATAGGTTGTCCTCTGGCTTCATGCACACACACATGCTCCTGCACACACACACACATACACACACACACACACAGAGAGAGAGAGAGAGAGAGAGAGAGAGAGAGAGAGACAGAGACAGAGACAGAGAGACAGAGAGACAGAGAGACAGAGAGACAGAGAGACAGAGAGACAGAGACAGAGAGAAAGAGATAGAGAAGAAGAGTCAGACAGAGAGAGACAGACACATAGAAAGACAGACACAGAGAGCAGAGAACCAGCCAGAGAGAGAGAGACAGAGACAGAGACACAGAAAAACAGAGACAGAGAAAGACAGGGAGACAGTCATACATGCAGAGAGAGAGAGGGGGGAGTGAGAGAGAAAGAAAGAGAGAGAGAGACTGGGTTTCAGGTCAGGCATTTTTAACTATAGAACTTTAGTTTAACACTGAGTTTAACTCCATCTCATGCTTTCAGCCAGGTCTTAGAACCAAGGATGACATGAACACAGGTTCAGAGTGTGCTGCCCAGTGGTCTTGGGGCATCAATTCCTCATCAAAGCTCAGATAGTAGAGAGGCAGATTTACTTCCATGGAAGTGTGAACTGTGGTAGTCCGTGTTGATAGTGGGTCAGTACTGGTGGGCTCTCTGGGCCAAATTCTGTTGTCTTGCTTGGAGTTTGTCATAAAGCCAGTTGCTGGCAGTACCACAGCCATTGGCACCAGTTCCTGGCTCCCACATCTTTACAATGGAGAGAATAATAACCATGCAGCTACCATAGTAAGCTCCTGTGAGGTTTGAATGGGTTAAAATGCAATGTGATTTAATCTGTGTGAGAAATAAAATCAGGGCTGTGTCAAGATTAACCATCAACCCATTTGGGGTCCCTGGTTGCTCTGAAATATGATTTGTCTATTAGAGAAGTCTCTGTGGTCTCCAGGCCAAGGGTAATCTACGATATGCACATTCTCATGTGGGTCTCTCTCCAGAAGCCACACCACCCTCTGGATAGATATTACACAATGGCTGAGCCAGGGCTGTGGACATACAGGGTCAGAGCAAGGTCAGCACCAGGCAGTGAAGAGGCCCTGTTGCAACACATCAGATTCCAGCTCTTGGAGAGAGGAAGCAACGTGTCCTTATCACCGAGGGAGGAGTATGTGTCAGGGAACAGGGACTTTTGGTAAACGTCTTACTGAATGTTGGTACCATCCTTGCTTTTTGAACAGCAAACAGATGACAAACTCCTATGTTTTCCCAACACCACAGTCACAGTTTGTAGGGAAGTGGCATCAAAAAGTCAAATTAGCTTCCTTATTAATGTTTTAGAGTACAAAAATATTGGGTTTCATTATGTTCTTTTCATACGGGTTTATCATTGCATGATGCTCAGAATCACCATTAACTTCTTCTGTCCCTTCCACATGTAATATATAATCCTTAATTCCACATAGGAGAGGGAACATACAATGTGTCCTTTTCCCCTTCTGTCACTCTTCCTCATTTCCTCCTCCACCAACAGTTCGGACGCCTTCTACTTTCATGTCACTTTCTGAATCTAGACTCTACACATGAAGGTATGGTTTATTTATCATAGCATGATGCAGTCCACTTCCAGCCAATATTCTTGCAAATGACCTAAGTTAATTTTTCTTTAAACCCATTGTAGGTGCTTGTGTATATCTGCACCCCATTTTCTTCACCCATCTGTTGATAAGCATCAGGACTGGTTTCCTATCTTGGGACTAAACAGAGCAGTGTGCAAGTGTCTCTGTTCTGAGTTGGATATATGCCCAAGTGGTATAGCTGGGTCGAGTGGTAGATCTATTTTTAGTTTCCTGAGAAATCGCCGTACTGACTTCCGTGGTGGCTGTGCTAATTTGCATCCCCATCAAATTAAATTCCTAACAAGGCATCAGTTTCTCTCAAGCTACCGGGGAAGAACAGAAAGGCTGCTTCAAACTCTGTTCCACTTAACTGTTATTCTACTTGAGACCTTACTCCTCTTCACTTTCAGGGATGAAGGGTATTAGAGTAAGGTGATATATCCAAATGACCCAAAGTCCTGCCTTCAATTAATGCTACACGAATGTGCAATATTGGTGGTGTTGAGTTAAAAGAAATCCTACTGTACAGACATTATTACACACAGCAGTAATGTGTGTGTGCCAGATCCCTGGCCATTAGGTGGGTCATGTGACCGCTCTAGCTAATGGCATGGAGTCACCTCAGTTGCCAATGACACTACTTGACAAAGTCCTGGGAAGCCAGTGCTGAACCCCATGGTTCCAACTCCTTGCCTCGAGGACCCTGAAGTCCATGTCCTCACGATCCTTTGTGGCCATCAAACTGGCTGCAAGTCATTCTACGGAGCAGAATCCCTAATGACTTTGGTTAGTCATGCAGCGTCACTGAGAAATGTCTTGGTGGTAGTAAGTCACTGAGGCTTGAAGACTAAAGTGTTGCTGTATCAGAACCAAACGGAGTCTGACTAACACGGGAGATAAAGGAGTAGGTGGATCGTGCTCCACCAACTCAATTGTAAAAGAAGTAAAGCACTGGCTTATTTTTCAGAGAATCAAGTCAAAGCCCCCTTTCTATTAAGATGAATGCACTCTGCATCTCAGTCATCCCAGAGATCCTTGCAGCAGACCCCCTTATGGTCAGTGTCCGTAGGGTCCACGAATTGTGACATCCGCAGAGAGTACATCCCTGCTCATGCATAT
This sequence comes from Arvicanthis niloticus, assembly GCF_011762505.2. NCBI lineage: Eukaryota > Metazoa > Chordata > Mammalia > Rodentia > Muridae > Arvicanthis > Arvicanthis niloticus. The sequence goes on from NC_047663.1 coordinate 12,782,440, forward strand.
GGTCAGGACTGTCGCCTCTTGGTTGGGCTCCAACACAAGACTATGGTTTGAGACTGGATTCCTGGTGCCTAAAATGAGTGTCCCTTGGTACCAGCCAGGTACTCTTCAACAGACCCCACAGCCAATTTCCCTCCCCTCACATGAGGAAAGCTTCGTGCCTCTCCCGACTTCCATCCACTTTCTCCTCACTGTCAATCTGCACTGCATAGTCCTTCACCCAATCTAGACTTTCAAAAAAATAAAACAGGAAGGAATAAAGAAAGCCAGTCCACTGTTTTAGCTTCCAGCTGGTTCTGAATCATAATTGCCCTTTAGACAAGGAAATATGAAGGCCCAGTTACCTTCTTATAACAGAAGTGTAGAAAATTCCAGAAGACAAAAAAAAAAGCATTGCATTTCTCAGTAAATTTTCCAACCACATGGTTGACCGCTCATGTCAAGGAGGGAAAGAGGCCAAATCCACAATTACTATCCATTTGTAAATCAAATGGAAAATAATACCATGCAAATTAGCACTGGTTCATAGGCCAACGACTGGAAAAAAATTTAATCTGGGTGGATCACAAGGAAATTTGCCTATTCACCACAAAAAAACAAAACATAAAAGCACGCCTGCCTGTGGCAAGCCCCTCCATTCAGATACCATGATCTATCAATATGCATGTGAAACAGGCAGCAAGGCACAGTTCTTTGTTGAAAACAGATATATCATTAACTCTTGATTGTTGGGGATTCCAGGGTGTATATATTTAAACTGCCTGAGTCTTCTTGGCCTGCTCAGAGTATTGTCTTTAAAGCATGTTTCTGCTTTCTGTGCCCAGAAAAATTGCAGAGGAAAGAGAGGACTCACATCCATCCACATCAATGTTATTTACTAAAAATGGTGTGTGTGTTTATATGTTGTGTGTATATATGTATTAGGTGTATGTATTAAATGTGTGTATGTGTATATGTACGCATATATGTGTGTATGTGTATGTTTACATGTCATGTGTATATGTATGTATATGTGAATGCATGTATATGTATGCATGTGTATATGTGTATGTTTACATGTCATGAGTATATGTATGTATATGTATATGTGAATGTGTGTATATGTATGCATGTGTATATGTGTATGTTTACATGTCATGTGTATATGCATATGTATGTATATGTGAATGTGTGTATATGTATGCATGTGTATATGTGTATGTTTACATGTCATGTGTATATGCATATGTATATATATGCATATGTGACTGTGTATATTTGTATGCATATGTGTGTTTATGTGCATATGCATGCTTGCGTGCATATGTGTATGAATATATGCATGTGTATATGAGTGTGTGTCTGTGTGTATATCTAAGTGTATGTGTGCATGGGTGTGCAACATATAGTTACTTATTTTGGGATGGCACAGTTAAAGGGTAAAATACAAGTTGCCATTTAGAGACATCAACACTGCATCCAGTGAGTTTCAGTGTCTTGTCAATGTTTCTGTTAGGCTGGGGTAAGTCTGACAACTAAATGTTCTCTGACACAGATTTACATTTAAAAAGCAATTAAGTACCATTTCAAATTTCTGCTGTACAGAAGATATACGAGGAAGACGTTCATGCTGTCTATGGAAAATATTAAATTAAATATAAAATCCATCACAGCAGCTCTCGGGCTGTCATCAGAGGATTAAGTGCTTTATTTCCTCATGATGCCGTGGCTCTAGTCCAGGGTTTCTAACCCCAGTATTACTGACCTCTGGGGCCAGATAATCTCCTGTGGTGGGACTTTGTTAATTGCATCATGGGGCTGCTCCCACTGTCTCTCAGCACTCTGCCCAGTGGTTATGACCATCACTGGGGCCTCCAGACATTGCCAACTGTTCCTTGAGGGGTGAAATAACTCCTTGCTGAGAACCCAAGGTCTGGTCAGAGGAAGCAACCGTTGTGTGAAAAGCAGCAGTCTGCGGCTGTGAAGCCCTGCTCTGTGAAACACCACATCACAGGGAAGCTGAGAAGCTCGCTGGGCTGGTATTCACAGTTCACATTTCTGGATGTACATTGTATACAGCCATTCCTGGGACTCTGGAAAGAAGTGTTCTCGAAGCAGGAGACCTAGTTTCAGGACTTCTCTGAACTTTGACTTGTCTTCTGTGTACTAAAACTCACCCACAAGGTCAAAGTTCAGCTTTTCTTTGCATAAGCATTTGCCTCGGACCAGTGATGTTTATTAACCATTTCAGTCCTTAGCTCCACACCCAGGACTAGAATCTAGGAAACCAGGCTGGCTAGAAAGGATCTGCAGTCCCCTTTTGTGACTCTGGAAATCCCGTAGACCAGTGGGTCCTTTCTATGTTTTCCTCCAGGGTGTATAGATACCCACATCTCTGGTGATCAGTCTAAATGCTGCAGTAGAGGAAAATCTTGAACAGCAGCTACTGAGATGTTTCTTCTAGCTTGCTGTGGTCATCTCCTTCAATCTAGGAGTCATCTAGACTCAAATCTACGAGGCCATCCAAAAGCAGCAGTCAGTGTCTGGGCAAAATTAGTGAGTCCTGCCACACTGATAAACCATGAGAAAAAGTCACACCCGGACTCCCAGGGACCTAGCATTTCTGACTGTCTCTAAGATTTCTGTTTCATCAGTTAAGTCCCTTTGTTCTTGGTTCCTGACTGGCATCTTCTCTGATAATCTCAAACAGATGCAAGGTTTAATTGAAGGCTAAGTGCTGTACTCGCTGCAATGCATGTATGGTTTTCCTTATAGCAGAATGCATTTGGAAATTCAACACATGTCTAAGCGAAGCCTTGGGATCTCTTTACAGAAATGGAATCCCATTCCTCACGAGATTCTTTTCCCCGCAGTTTGGAACTGAGTAGAAACTCATCTGCACAGCTAATGACTAGTAACTTGTAAGGAAATTTGCTGTGTGCGTAGCAAGTTACCGAGTGCTGAAGAGGACACAAGGCAGAGTCAGTCACGTCCTCAAGAACTTTAGAACTTAGATGAGAAGGTGACACATGGCACTGTTTTTTCTTTCTGATGCTATTGCCTTGTGACTGATAACACTGAGCTTAGAACAAAAAGAATTTTGCCTGGGTGGCTCACTTCCTGTTTAGGACCCAATGACTAAGGTTCTTCCACAAATCTTAGCCCTGATGATAGGAAACGGGGGTGCCCATTTAATCCCTCCACCAGCCAATGGCACCTCTTGGAATTGCTCAAGGATACATGCATGTCTCTAGGACATGAGCTGTGGTCCAAATAATTAGAACATAATTAAGGTATTTCACCCAATCCTCCCCAGGGAATCTCAGGGTAAGTCTGCTGTACTAACAGTTTGGTAAACAGTGACTTTAGCAAAGCATTGCAGTCCTGGCATGCAATTTAAAGAGTTACGCTTGAGCAGATTTTGCATCGTTGCTCCTGGAAGTGAGATTGTGGCAAGATGCCAGCTGGAGAGTAGTGATCTCAGCAGAAATGACAGAAGACCTTCCCGTGATCAGTTTAGTTCTTCCTGACTCAGGAGGGCTAGAAAGGTTTAAGAGACGACACCATGGAAAGAAGGAAGAATGAAAGGGAAGATTTCTGGACATTTTAAACACAGAACTTAGATAAGAAAGGAAAACGTTTAAATATGTTTATATACATATATACACACATACATATATGCACACATATGTGTATGTATGTGAGTCTACTTGGGATATGTTAGAGTAACAGTTTTAAATCAGAGAAGGCATGGAAAGATTCTGTAAGAGGCTTGAAGACACATTACACATAGTTGATTTGGGTGGGACCCAGAGTATAAAGGAAAAAAATTAAAAGATTGACATTATAAAGTTCAGTTAAGAGGCTATTCTGGGTGCCGGGGAGGGATGCAGCTCAGTTGGCACAGTGCTTGTCAGGAATGCACGAGGCCCTGAGTTCCATGCCCAGTGCCACATAAACCTGGACACAGTTGCACACACCTTGGCTCAATGGCAAGTTTGAAGCCAGCGTGAGGTACATTTGACTCTGTCTCAAGCAAACAAAGTTATTAAACTTGGGGGCTACAATCTGTGCCCTTAGTTAGGTTGAGCCACTGTCCTCAATAAGCCAATTAAAAGAGGCAAAGTAAAAATGAATAGCAGAGAAAAGGACATGTATTCGATGCAGCCATATTTCAAAGAAGGACAGGGAAAGCCAGTGAGTCCCTTTCGACCATCTTCAATGTCCTGAAATGAGATTAAAGTTTAATTTTTTTCAGATTTATTTATTTTTTATTTTATATTTAGGGGTGTCTACCTATATGTATGTCTGTGCAGTGTGTGGATACAGTGCCCATGGGGAACAGAAGGAGGTGCTGGAAGTCTCAGAACTAGAGTTCAAGATGGTAGAAAACCAACATGTGGGTGCTGAGAATCAAGTCCGGGTTCTCAGAGTGAGTAACCAATGCTCTTAACCACTGAGCCACTTCTCCAGCCCTAAGTTCAAATTTTAAGTCGAGGGCCAAGGATGTGTGCAAGTAAGCAGTCCTGGCAAAGGTATGGCCCCACCCTTTGACCCGTCATTATCTGGGTTTCCATCTCATCCTGTAAGGTAACCACCTTAGAATTGTTTGAAATCTCTTTTAGGGAAACAAAGTTTCCTCATCTAGCTTGTGTCTTTTTCTTCTCCCAGGATGAGATACCTGGAGGAAATCCACATGTCTTTGGGGTCCTTGTTTCAATATTCTGGTAGTCAGGTTGAGAGACACACACACATCACTTTAGAATAGAGTCGTTTCTGCCAGGCCAGTTCCAGGGTTATTCCATTATCCAGACAAGAGAATTGAGTTACAACACAGGCTCCCGGAAGACATGCAAAAAGAAGCTGTGGACACATAAATACAGAGTGTGGAAGGGAAGGAAGTCAGAGATGCCTGTGCTTGTGTTGTGCAGCCAGGACTAGGGAACAGAACTAATTCTGCACTGTCAGAAGAGCACGCATGCACACGTGCATGTGCGCATGCACACACGTACGCACGCGCGCGCGTGCGCGCGCGCACACACACACACACACACACAAACACACACAGAGGTGTTCTACTTTCCTTTCCAGTTCTGTCCCCATATCTCTTCTATGACCACCACCAGAAAATACTATGTATTCTTATCTGTCTGGTCTGGTGCCAAAATTATCCAAAAGTTCCTGATCCCAGCATAGAAGGAACAATACATATAATAAAAACAACACGCATGCCCTAAAATCAAGTGTGGATTGAGAGTGTCAATCCTGGCCTTTCTATTGCCTCAAGACCAAGAAATGCAGGAGATGTTTCTAGAACTGGAGCTGTGTGGCCTGTGGCTAGATGTGTAAGTAGCTTGCCCCAGCTTGTGCAAACCTTCTAGATCCTCCTGGAACCCTCTGAGTCACTGCCATCTTCCCTCAGAGTCTCAGAGCACCTGCCTGGCTAGCACCACACCCCAGTGACTCTTCCCTCCAGATTCTGGAAGGAAGTGGAATGCAAGTTTGTGCCCTCAGCTCCTTGAATCCCATAAAACTAATGAAAGTCCAGGTCCTGTGTACTCCACCTAAATCTCACCTCCAGGCTGCCCACCTGTGTTTCTCTCACAGACATCTCCACCTATGTACCAAGCACAGACGTGCCTGGATTTCCCTGTCCTAGCTTGACTAAAACTTAACCCGCACACTGACGCACCATGGACAAGCTACAGCAAGACTCTGAGGTCAGCTGGATGACCTTCTTTGACCTTGAAGGCATGCCAAAGCTTGCAGTGATGGTGGAAGTCCCTTCGGCATAGATGCAGCCCCCTTGACTGTGGGATGCCCCAGGGATTTTGCTCTAGCTTGCAAAGCAAGTTTCTTCTAGTTACCCGGTAGAATTGTGGTTCTGAAATTCCTCCTCCTGGTTTCTAGTCTTTACAACTGGTAAATATAATAATTAAAAATAGCAACCAAAGGTTGGAGGTGTAGTTCAGATGGTACAGGGCTTGCCTAACATAGAGGAAGCTTAGGTTGTGTATCCAGCGCTGCATAAATCACGCATGTTGTTGCATGCCTGCAATCCCAGAGCTTGGGGAGTAGACACAGGAATATCATCATCATTCTCGGGTACAACTGAGTTCATGGCCAGCCTGGGCTACAAGAGACCCATGTCAAACAAAGCAAAAAAGTCTACAGTGAACTCACTTTTTGGTTGGATTTTAATCCTTGCGGTGGTGTACATGGATGTAGCATTCAGGACTTCCATTTTCCTCAGTAGGTAAACTGAAGCTCTGGAACAGTGAACTGTCACTAAGACTGTGTCTTGTTCTCAGTTTTTTTTCATTTGCAAACTGTGGGCAGGAGTGAGCATCTTGTCCAGGGGTTGGAGGATCATCTGAGATATTGTTCAGCAATGGTGCGGGAGGGGGGAAGGCGGGGCATGTACTTGCATATGCTTGTGCAGACGTATAATCAGGCCAGAAGAGGAAGTGGGACTCCTGTTGGATTCTGTCTCTGCCTTACTTCCTTGAGACACAGTATCTCAGTGTACCTGGTGCTAGGCTGGCAAACCAGCAACCCCCAGCAATTCTCCTGTCTCTGTCTCAACACTGGGGTAACAGACATGGATGCAACCACACTCAGTTTTTGGCACTGGTGCTAGGGATTTGTATCCAGGTCCTCTGGCTTACATAACAAACACTGTCTCCCACTGTGCCATCTCTTCAGGCCCCAGAGTCAGCACTGTTTGACACAGGGATGTGTCCTTGTCTGTGATAGCACCCCCAATTAGCTCTTGCTTGGCTTGCTATGTAAGATGTCACACTGTGTAAATATACCACACTGCACCACACTATATAGACACCACACAGTGTAGATACTACGCTGTGCAGATACACCACACTGTACAGATACACCACACTGTGCAGATCCACAAAACTGTACAGATACACCACACTGTGCAGATCCACGACACTGTACAGAAACATCACACTGTGTACACACATCATGCTGTGTAGATGCCACACTCTGCAGATACACCTCACTATAGATTCTACACTGTGTAGATACCACCACACTGTAGGCATATACCATACTGTGTAGATTTCATACTGTGTAGATGCCACACTGTGTACACACACCACACTGTGTGGATGCCACACTATGTACACACACCACACTGTGTGCACACACCACACTGTGTGCACACACACATATACACACACCACACTTTCCTCATCCGAGCAGGAGTCTAGACTGACCCTTGTCATCATTGTTGATAAAACTCAGACCTTGCCCTTTGCTTTGCCCTGTTTATTCCTCTTCCCGAGTGTCAACGGTAGGATGATAATGGACATGGAGGTATTTGAAATGGTCCTTGGAGGAGCTGTCAGGGTAAAGACTAATGTGAAGATAGACTGGAGTCTTAGGTCCTTCCCCAAGGAAAGGACTGTCAGGGGAAGAAAAGAGAAATGATTATAATTTAGTCTAGAGTGAAACAAGGATTAATTATACATCGGTGCTGTGACTGATGGGAGTGGCACCTCCCACGATCACTTGCACATCAGAGAAGAATACGGAAGTGCTTTTGATTAAAGAAAAAAAAAAAAAAAGCCAAAGGTGGGCTTGGTGGCTCGTACCTGTGATACCAGCACTCAGCAGAAGAATCGGAAGTTTGAGGCCAGACTAGGTTATGTGGCAAGACCCTGTCTTGACAGTAAAAGAGGAAACAAGCAGGGGAGGGGCCTGTAATAACTGTGGATGTGGAGAATGAGTTTCAGACCCCTGCTTGGACAGTGTAAGGCAGAAGACATGGCCAGCTCTGCCCTACCATGTATAGGCAATGTAAAATAGGATGTGACATTGTCTCTGATTCTATTCAGAGGAAGATCTGAGTGTTTCAAAGGGCAGCAGACAGAAATCCCACCCAAGCCTGTGGGAGGAAGGTGTTTCATTGAAAGAGTTCAAGAGTCTATGAAGTCCAAGCATGCCAGCTATATTAAGATAGAACAAAAGATGTCACTGGTCCATCTGGCAACATCTTGCTCTTTGATTACCTTTCTCCCAATGGTGACAACTACAGGGAGGGTTTTCTGGCCACCAGCATCTTCTCACTTATAGTCTCTTCCTCCTTCCTCCCATGATAGGGTATCGTACAGCCTGGGCTATATTATTTATAAATCATAGAAATAGTCGTTTTAATCATATAAAAACAATGGGGAAAAGATTCCCAACCCAATACAAAACAGTCAAAGAAACACTAAAGTCTCTTGAGAAGATGTAAAACAGCAGCCTCACTTATAACGATACAGACATGCAAATTCAGAACGCACCAAGGTACCACTGTTCACTTATTAAGTTGACAAAGATCAAAAAGGCGTAATAACACTTCTGTTGAAAACAATCCCGTACCAGGAGCAGCAGGGATGAGGAACTTGAGGATCTCTAACATTAAAGACCTACTTGCCTTTATCCAACATTATGTCACCTCTCTAGGAATTTATCACACGGGCGCACTCTCACACATGGGAACACTGCTTGTCAAACAACTCAGAATTTTAGGGAGTTATATTATGCAGTTATAATAAAACCCTATAGGATGGATGGCTTATACACAACAGAGTTTATTTCTCACAGTTCTGAATGTTTGGGAAATCCAGGGTCAAGTGGGTCATAAAAAAAACATCTCACTGTGTCTTCCCATGATGGTGGGGCCAGACTAGCTCTCTGGTATCTTTTTTCATAAGAGTATTATTCTCAGTCCTGAGAGCTCTACCCCCCAAACCAATTACCTTGTAAGACCCCACCCTTGAAGAACTGGTTTCAACATAGGCATCTGGAGGGGCACAAACACCCACACAGAATGTGTCAGTTTCCTTTCTGTTGCTCTTATAAAACACCCTGAACAAAAACGTCTGAGGGGAGAAAAGGGCTTGTGAGGCTCAGAATTCCAGGTTACAGTCCATGATTGCAGGGAAGACACAGCGGCAGGTGCTTGAGACAGATGGTCACAGCTCATCCACAGGCAAGAGCAGCCAAGAGCAAGCGCCATGGTCACAGTAAGTCCTCAGCTAAGAGCAAGCACCACGCTGCCTGCTCCGGTCCTTAGCTCTTATCCCCCTTTCTCCTTTCTTAGACAATGCAGGGGCCAACCCAATGAAACGGTCACGCCCACAGCGAGGGTGGGTCCTCACACCTCGATTAACAACCAAGACAAACCCCCGTAGACACGCCCACAGGCCAACCTGATCCAGATCGTTCCTCCATAGTGTCTCTCTTCCCGGATAATTCTAGGCTGTGGCGAGTTGACATTTAACACTAACCGTCACACCGCTGCAGGTTAATTACAAGATTCGCACACACTAGGCTATAACCTAGTCTTAAAGAAATATTCTAAATAGAGAAGTCAGGCACCATGGTGCATGCCTGTAATTATAGAACTCGGGAGGTCTAGGCAGAAGACTGTAAGTTCCAGCCCTACCTTGACTATTATAGCAGAACCCTATCTCAAAAAAAGAAAAAAAAAAAAAAAAAAGAAAAAAAAGAAAGAAAAAAAGATTGACTTCTGCATATGGAATTGAAACACTGCCAAGATCTTTCGGCGAGAAGAAAGAACGGTTTATGTAGATCTTACAGCACGACATATTTAGAAATAAAGGTGAAGAGCAGTGGGCAACTAGCAACATCATTTGCCTCCAGGGAACAGGAATGTGAAGAAATATCTGAGATTTGAAGTTCTGAATTATGTCAACATGTTTTCTATTCAAAACTAAGTAAGTAAAAAAAAGAAAAAAAATCCAACATTTTACAGTGCTTTTTACCCAAAAGAAATGCTGTGCTTTTTAACTTCGTCTCTCCCTAGAGAAAGGAGCACAGAGTGGTTTTGCCAGCTCGAGGTCATGTGACTTGTAACAAAGGTATTTTATTGATGTGAGCAGCGACCTCATACAGAGTGTTTAGTGCTTGGTGCTTCGATTCCATGCTGAGTACTTTTTCCCTTGGAACTAAAGTTAGCTTCGAAACCAGGGTACTCTTGTGATCTTACACCCTGCTTCACACAGGTCTCCATCCTATATGAATAGGTTGTTATATATCCGTTTAAAATCGATGATATTCTTTTTGATGCTAACTCTAAGTCTGCTTCCTCTGGTACTTGGAGCTTCCTTAAACCCTCCTTCCAAAGCCCCCTCCCCCAATGGGCTGCTTCTCTGCCATGTTGTGTCTGACATCATGTCTGTTTGAATGGCATGGCTTCTTTTCCAAATCATGGTGGACCAGATCTCTTTCGTAGGGTTATTTCTTCCTGTGGTTGACACGAAAGAACTGCTGTGCAAAACCACAAAGCGAGGGGTGTTACCTTGTCTCCTTGTCCTCTGAGGATGCAGCTCTCATTAATACACAGGTATGGGGGAATGCCCTGACGCCTTAGTTTCTGATGTAGTGGGAACAAGCTAACTGCAGCTTCAAGGATGTTTAGCCATAAAAGGGTATTGTGATTATGGGGAGACACAGTGGTCTCCCAATGCAAGGTGGTGTGGGGTAGTTCCTTCCTGGAATAGATAGAGGCTCTTTTTAGAAGCTATACTTATGCACAATTTAATCTGTTGCAATTAAACATCTTAGATGCACGAATAAGTAAGAGGGTCACTGTGCTTTTTATGTATTCCTCAAGAAGGTCTTCCTGGTGACCATCGGAATCTGACAAGGCCAGCTTTGTCACTTTCCCCAAGCCCCGTCATTTCTCTTATCTGGTCAGCTTAGCTATCTCACACCTAGCTACAAGTCCCCTTATTCACCTCTGCTCTACTGAGAGACTCTGTTAGAACTTTCCTCCCTCCCCCCTGCCCCCAAGCCTGATAAGCAGTACTGGAGAAGCAAATAGATTTCTGCATATTTACCATTTTTATTTTATAAGCACACAACCGCCCTCAGACAGACTAGATCTGGGCAGCTGGCTTCTCTGAGGGTGAAAATGCTCTAACTTGTAACATTTGCCAATTGCTATGGTGTCAATACTCCGACCATGGTTGATTTCGTAGCCAACTCCACGTGACCTGTTCTAAGCCATCTCTCGAGCACCTCCCCACTGTCTGGCTACTCAGAAGCAGAGAGCACTCAAGCTAAGCTTCTGCAAGAAATAGATTCCTCTTTGCAGTTTTACCTTGATCACTTAAAAAAATTCACAGAGGAGGACATCACAGCAGCGCCCTGTCTTCCTCCTGAACAGCAGCAACCCCAAGAAAAGTAGGGCTCCATCTCTGGCAAGCATAGCCAGCCAGAGAAGCCTGGCTCCCTCACCTGACAGTAAACCGTTTAGACAAAGTGTGTGATATGACTGAAGGTGCACTCACTTTGCCATTCACAGGTGTTCCAGTCTGGATGCTGTGTCCCCCAACTGTGACCCCAACTTTGGCTGTAGCTAAAATTCTATTTGCCATCACTTAAGAAAACGCCACCTCATCCCCAAGCCCAGCTGGGCCAGGGAAACTGTTATTCCTCCTCCTACTCAGTCCTGTTCTGTGTTGCTCTAGTTCAGGGTGACTGACTTGGCTGGCCACTTCCCACTTGTTCCAGCGAACTCCCAAGAGAGTCTAGTAATCACACAGCTGTAGCGTCCAAAGAGTCCTGGGAACTAAGAGCCTGCCAGACTTGGGGTTTTATTTTCTTCTTCTTTTTTTTTTTTTTTTTCCTCCTAAAAATAAAATGTTAATAAAGGAAGAGTTGGCTAGAGACCCGGTCAACAATTTGCCCTCTCCCTTGATTTCTATAAAATGCTATGTCTAGAAAATTTTAATATGGATTGCCTTTAGTAATTATAAAACTAGTACATGTTGATCTTTTGTTGGGGAAGGAAAGAGGAGGCATTCACTGGCCTGCGGCTGAGCTTCAGAGACCTCACCAGCCTGGGTTCCCTCCCTTTTATCTGGGGAATCTCCTCTCTAATTTGACAGACTCCTCACCTCATCATCGCTCTGCAATGCCTTCAGCCCCCATTCTTTGCTAATTTCTGCTGCCTGCCCAGCTTGAGAGTGCTTTGCTTCTGAGTACTTCTCAAGGCTAACCGAGGGCTTGATCTTGGGGGGGTGGGAGGGGAGGATTCAGCCACCATTTTTTTCTTCTGCTCTTAGAATCAATGCCTTAAATAATAAGAATGCTTCATTGTCTTGTCTCCTTATTTGTAGACTTCCCACCAACATGTCAAATCATCGTGGTGGACGGTGGGCTTTTAATATTGTTTCACATTAATAACGCTTGCTCTCCAATACGGCAGCAAACTCAAAATGACTGTGAACTTGTTTGGCCTTGCATGAGATGGTATTTAATCCAGACCAATGTTTTTTGTGTTCTGTTTTGCTTTTTAAAAGGAAATGCTTAATTGAGATAACAATCTGGATCTCCAGCTTCCTTTGGAAAAATTCAGAATAAATTACTTGCCTGAAAGATACTCCATGAGAAAAAAAGAAAAGCACTTTATTTTGTGCACCACTCTAGTTCCAAAATATAGATCAATATCTAGCTCTCAACAAACATTTGACAGATGAATGGTGTCAGTTCAAAACAACACTGAGCTAAAAGTAAGAGCAGCTGCTCCTTTTTATCTGGGGAGTCTCCTCTCTAATTTGACAGACTCCTCATAGCTCCTTGCTGCCTTCAGCGTCCCGCCCCCCCTTCTCTGCTCATCTCTGCTGCCTGCCCAGCTTGAGAACGCTTTGCTTCTGAGGACACATTTGCCTCGGGCATTTGAATCAGTCTGTCCTCTCTGTGATTGTTATAAAGTTTACATGTCTCCTGCCCTGTGGCCCCAGAGAATTCAAATAAAAAGTCTATCCAAAAGTTAGTTAACTAACTTTTAGGGACAAAAAGGAATATTCTGAAAAAAAAATTAAGTCGTCTACATTTTAAGAAAAAAAAATTTTAGATCAAGTATGGTGGTTACATGCCTACAATATTATATTCTCAGCATTAGGGAAGCTGAAGAAGGAGAACGTCAAATGCAGGGATCTTGATATGATAGATAGATAGATAGATAGATAGATAGATAGATAGATGGATGGATGATAGATGATAGATAGGTAGGTAGATAGACAGACAGACAAACAGATATACAAACTGAAAAGAAAGAAAGAAAGAGAAGAAGGGAAAGAAATTTAGGGTATATTTTTGTTTTGTTTTGTTTTGTTTTGTTTTGTTTTGTTTTGAGACAGGATCTCTATCTGTAGCCCTAGGTGCCTTGTAATTCACTACATAGACCAGGCTGGCCCTGAACTTACTACTGGAATTTGCTTTCTTCTGCCTCCTAGGTACTAGGATTATAGGATATATTTTTAAAATAAATAAAATATGCTTAAATTAATAGTGTGTAGCTTTTCAGCCTCTTTGTGAACAGAATATGTATCATTTTTACTACTTTATATAAACTACCTTAAGTTTAGAGACCTAAGCAGCACCCATTAAGTTCTGAGGTCAGAGGTCTAGGGGGACATAACTTGATCTCTCACAAGATTAAAATCAAGACAGACTATCTATCTGGAGCTAAGGGGTCCCCTTTGGAGCACCTTCCTATTGCTGGTAGATTCAGTTCCTTCGTCGGCCATCAGCCAGGAAGCAGTCTCGGCCTTTGTGGTAGGTTGGTGGTCCTTGTCCTTGAGTCACTCCAACTTCAGAGCCAACCACAGTGACTCCCCTCTTCCTAATGCTTTGTTTTCTTCCTGCCTTTTCAATTTTCTACCAGAAAAAAAAAAAAAAAAAAAAAAAAAAAAAAAAAAAAAAAAAAAAAAAAAAAACCTCTGCTTTTAAGGGTCATGGCGACATAACAGAGAGAGCTTGGCAAACATGTTCCATTCAGCGGCACCACGGAACACTGCGTGATCACAATGACAAGGAAGGATCTGACAGAGATTAATAGTCTACACTGTGGAACATTAGAACGATTATGAGGATAAGGAGGGAGTCATAGAACCGCTCTGGGAATGAGGTCACAGAATAGGTGAGGCCAACCTTAGAATACTATATATGAAAACATTCACATACATACATTTTCTTAGAGTTATGACATATGTTTTTGTATTCAAAGTGCATTCTGCCTTTGGTTAAAATAATAGAAGGGACATGTCTACAAAGAGGGTAGTGACTGGTTCACTCTCCCCCTACCTGGGCAATCTAGAGCTAAGGCCTCACACTTCATTCTGGATGTCATAAATAGGAGAGGATGTGCCAACATTACTACCTCTGTCCATTTAAATCACTGTAACAAAACACCATAGACTGGCTCAGTGGCTCATCAATAAGAGAAACTGACCTTACTTCCCATAGTGCTGAAGGCTGGACCTTCCAAGACTGACATGCCAGTCACTTGATGTCTGATGTGTCCCTCTTCCTGGTTCCTAGGTAGTTAGCTTCATGCTATCACTCTGCACATCGGAAGAAGCAAAGCTTTCTCTCTGGAGTATCCACGGGCACTGATCTGATTTAGGAGGTCTCTGCTTTCTAGACCCAAGCATATCCAAAGGCTCTCCCTTCTAATAGCATCACTTGGAAGGCCAGGATTTGAACATGTGAACTGGGGGAGGGACAGGAACATTCTGTCCATCATAATAACTAAGAGAAGATCACAGATGGACTTAAACCTCTGGTCTTGGAAGAATCGGGGGGAGGGGGCAAGAACATAATATGAACATGTAATAATGCCAGAATCACATAATCATTACCTTTGAATATTGTAACATCTGTCATGTAAGAAAGGAATGTGTCCTGACTAACTTTGGGCCCTAAAATAAAACTCATTGGTGGAAGGTATGAGAAGATTTTTGGCTCCATGTTGGAAGTGCTTTCTAAGGAACGTGGATAGATTGAGCTACTCTTCCTCTGGCTTGATGCTTTCTCTGACACACTGCTCCAGAATAAAGAGGTAACAACTCAGTAAGAATGACAAAAGGAAAGGGAGTTGGGCTAAGTGAGCCTCTAAGCTCCTCCTCCTCCTCTTTCTCTTCCTCTTCTTTCCCTCTTCTCCCTCTTCCCTCTTCTCCTCCTCCTCCTCCTCTGTCTTCACATGCGATGTCAGGATTCTTTCTTGATCATTCTCCGTCTTATTGAGACGGGATCTCTCACCCAAACCTAGAGCTCACTCATATAGTCTACCAAGCCAGCTTGCTCCTCAGGGATCTTCTGTTTCTGCCTTCCAATATTGGAATTACATACCAGCCACCACATGCACCCAGTGTTTATATGGGTTCCAGGGATCTACATTCTGGCCATCTTGCTTGTTCAGCAAGTGGTTTAACCTCTGAGCCATCTCATACACCTTCGTACATACATTTCTTCCTTCCTTTAAGAACAATAAACTGACAGGGTTTCACATAAGCTCAAGCTGGCTTTGAACTTGCTATAGCTGAGTATTGACCATTAACTTCTGATCCTCCTGCATCAACCTCCTTAGTTCTGGAATTTGGGTCATCACACCCAATTTATATACCACTAGAGACCGAACCATGCATGCTAGGCAAACACTCCATGGACTGAGCTACAGCCCAGCTGTCCTTTGAGTTCTTTTCAACCCTGAGGTCATTATTTGACAATGACATCACAACGTCTTTTACAATGGCATCTTTGCTCCAAATCTTCTGCTTTTTTGTTCTCTCTCTCTCCTTTACCAGGAACACCTGTACTTGTTCTCTGCCATGGTGGTAAAATGTTACCATCTAAAATCAGCTTTGCCACATCCTCTTTGCCAGTTTCTTATTTTCACAATTAAGCTTAAATAACAGAAAATATGGAGCGCAGATGGGAAGGGAAAATGGTGGATTGTGCAAAGGCAAGAGTATAAGGCCTGTGGAGCTTTGAGGGTTGACAACTGGGAAAGAGGAGCTGAAGGCCTAGGATCAACAGAAGGATAAGGTACAGGCAGGATGGGGGTGCTACTGGGCTATGTCCAAGGACAACACAGGTCATAAACATAAATGAAAATGGAATACAAGGAACAAGGCTAATGTAACAATCCCATGGCCTGGTTTGGCCCTGGGTGGAAAAGCAACTCTCTGGAGACCAAACAGACAGTGAATTCAAGTGTCAAGAACAAAAGATGGCAGACACCCAGAGGGGTCAGAGTGAATATTCAATGCCAGGTGTAAGAACTTCCCCCAAGGACTAAGGAAACCTTCATCCAACATCAACAAATTGGGAACCCCGTCCCTCAAAGCTGACCTTTAAAAGGAACAAGTCCAGATGCTGAAAGGCTGATTCCTGGATCAGAGCATGCCCAGATGAACAACCTGATCAGGTCCTGGTTGTCCAGGGTCAACAACACTGGACAACTTGAAAGCCTGTTAGAAATTGAATTTGTCACCACCTCCTCTGGACTCCTTATACAGGTAGGGAAATCACTCCCATGGACAGAAAAGTTAATGAATGCCTTTGTTCCATGGCCTTCCTTTCCAGTTAGGGGGTTATTTGTTATAGGTAGAGGAAGTACAGATTGGTATTTTGTAACCAAATCTTGGTTTCTTGGCCAATATCACTGCCACATCCTGCATGGTTAGGTCTTAGAAACCTGGCTGAGGCAACATGGGAATGAAGAAACAATGACAGATGTGTGCACAAAAAAGCTGAGATCGGGTGGGCTGTGCTCACTCTAAGGGAGGGCACCTGCTATGCAAGCAGAAAATTCAGCGAGTTTATTATATACAGTACAAGAAAGAGGGATTGGCGAGGCTGGGTGAATTAGTTGGGGAACACTCTGAGGTTGCCGTCATCCTGGAGGAGGAAGAGGACGATGCTAGTTTTTGCACACACTGGTCAGTCATTTGTAAACACTCAAATTTGAACGGTAGGAAGGCATTCCCTTTCCTCTGAGACTTACCTGAGGAAGGGCCTGCCACTGTTGGGGGTAGGCGGGATGACATGGCGGTGCCCATGTCAACCAATGCAAATTTACTCAGCATCTATCCATTCTCCGTGTATCATTGAGCTTTGGTCTCACACTTGGCCGAAGAAGAACTCTAACGTGGATGTCAAGAAAGGACTAGAGCTCTGGGAACATCATTAAGAGCCAGAGGACCAGGGGTAAAAGTGAAAGTGTCTTCTGGACTGGACAGGGATGCAGCACCCATGAGCTCTCAACAGTACAGCTACCAGAACAAGACCTTCAGAAGATCACACCAATCAATGTACCGTTGTGGATGAAGGGAGAGCACTCAAGGCTGCACCACAATGTCAGTCGATGGCTGTAGACTGAGAGCTGGTTTTACTCAGGGACAAGCCTCCAGATGATAGGTTGCCCATGCCCACGTGTGCTGCCTGTGCCCTGGACTGCCTGCTGCCGACCCTACCTGCCCTTGGGATGGGGGGTGAGGCAGAATCAACAACGCAGACTCTGGGAGCAGGTGAGATCGCCACTGCCACCGCAGCCAGCTCATCTGAACTCTGCTGCAAGCTCCTTTAATAACCCCTACTCGCGCCCCATTGGTCCCAAGAAGGCATCGCTTCTAAACAGCAGTTCCCGGTTGGCTGGCATTGTCTGCATCAGTAATCCTTGTTCCTCAATTAGGTCCTCCTGCAGAAGATGCCTTTCTAGCTGCATCCCCACCCCAGCCTTTATGTAGAGGTGGTCGCCAAACAGGTGTACAAACTAATTGTATTCAGTAGGGTTTGTGTGTGTGTGTGTGTGTGTGTGTGTGTGTGTGTGTGTGTGTGTGTAACTATTATAGAGGAAGATGACATGAATTTGAAAGTTCAGTGCTAAGGGATACTGGAGGAGCAGAGAAGGAGAGGTGGACATGATGAAAATCCTTTGTGCTCATGTATAAAATTCTAAAATCAGTAATAAACTATTTTAAAGGGGAATGTTTTTAAGCTCACTGTCTTTTAAGTCTAAACTAACAAAAATCAGTAGCTGTTCAGTCCTTCCTTGTGAGTTAGCGTTCTCCACAAATGGGTAGAGGAGAACATGAACGTCCATGCTACCATGTACTGAATATTGCACACCCAGAATTCATACATAGCTGCATCAGCCCCCAGAGTATTAGAAGGTTGAATTTTCCTATATTTCCCTAATTTCTTCCTAGGCAGGCCATTTGTCTTCCAAGCGGGACTCTCTGAGACGGTAAAAGCAGAAACATTAAGTTTCTGCTCTCATCCTGGCAGAAAAATCTAGAAAGATCAGTCGGAGAACAGCCATTCACCCTTTTCCCTGATGCCAGGACCCACACCCTTCATTCCCTTTATCCTTACCCGTTGCCTTCTCTCCACCACCTCCCTGCTCCTTGAGATATAAAATATTGAGAAGCAGAAGAAATGCAAAGTGCAGCCAGGATCCCAAAGTTGGGACACGCCCACTTCTACTCTGAACCACCTGCCTTTGCTTTCCTGGGATCCACACAGTTTATAACTCAGTATTTATGTCTGTATGTAACCATGTAGCATGAGTTTGTAACAGCATTTATTTATGTCTGTATGTAACCATGTAACGTGAGTTTGTAACTTAGTATTTATTTATGTCTGTATGTAACTCTGTAACATGATTTTTCTCCTTAAGATTGGAGGCTCTCTGAGGGCAAGGAAGGAACAGGGGCTGTTTAATTACCTACCCGTGGTATCCTAAAAGCAGCATGAATCCTGGCCTATAATAGATGCTCATACACCCGTTGAGTGCATGAAAGCATGAATACAGTGTGTAGAAAGTGATTCCTCTTATTCAGCCAAACCCCTCTTCTGGCTCTTCCAGACGGCACAAGATATACAAAGAACAATTCAACCTCACCTCCTTGGATCCCCCGCTGCAGTTTCGACCAGAGGCCAGCTGGGTCCAGTTCCACTTGGGCATCAACAGCCACGGGCTGTACTCCAGATCCAGCCCTGCCGTCAGCAAACTCCTCCATGACATGAGACACTTCCCCACCATCAGTGCTGGTGAGGTTCATGGGGTTAACCAGGAGGGACTGACTTTCTCCCAGAGGCTCAGGCTCCAGGAGCCAGTCAAGGGTTACCACCCATACATGATCACACAAGGCTAGTAAGCACATTGCATTCCTTTTGAAGACTGTGTAGCCGTAAGCTCATCACAGAGACCTAAGGACGTGCTCTGTGCTCTTTTAGGAAGGTGATTGTCATTGTTTACTGAAAGCTCCCATTGTACCAGGAGCTGTTTTCTTCTTTATGCCCTTCTGACATAAATAGTACCACTGCCATTTACAGTTGTGGATCGGCAAGCCGGGCAAAGCCAGGGCTGGAGCCAAGATTCAAACATAGGTCTACTAACCCCAAGTTTGTGTGTCCAAGCACCTATGACAGGACATGCAACATGGAAAGGTATTAGCAGAGACAAAGCTAGACCAAGAATGACTGGAGTATATGGGTTAGAAAGCGTGGAGCCTGGGACAGAGCAGGCAGAAAAATGTAACCCCTGGACTCTAAAACATGGCCTTCTGGGTGCTCATAGCTATGATTCCCAAGATGTATCAATCCTTCCTCCTGTGGAGCTGGGTCAGAAGTGGGAGCCTGTCTTTGGCCAGCTCTCTCGGGATCAAGAAATGTTCATTACTCTTCTTCTCCTTTGCAGATTACAGTCAGGATGAAAAGGCCTTGCTAGGGGCCTGTGACTGCTCACAGAGTAAGTGACATGACTCCCCACCTCCAGCCAGCCTCCAACAGGCTCTCTCTGACCAACCTCAGAGAATATAACACTCCTCACACACCCCAGCCACCCACAGTAAAAAGCATCTTTGAATCTGTGGGGGGCATCGTACTGGCCAACATGTGGTACAGGCCTAAGTATCACCAGCATCATTAGGAAGCGTGTGAGAAGCACAGAATCTCCGTCTCTGCTCCCATTTTCCCAATCAGAATCTGAATGTTGATAGAATCTCTGATGATTGGAGTAGGACTTCAGATCCAAGAGGCAATTGTACAGGACAATGTTTCCTGATGCTGCATCTTACTCCTGAGAGCTTTAAAAAGTACTGTTGCCTGGCCTCCTCCTCCAGACATCTGGACTCAACCACAGAGATGGAGGCCCATGGCAACCTTTTTAAAATATCTCAAGTGGTTCTCACGCAACCAAGGTTGAAACTTAACTGGGGTAAATGTCAGACAGAATGGAAAAATCCAAAAAATAAAAAAAAATAAAAAAAAAAAAAAAAGGTAACAGAGCTCCCCTCTGGGTGCTGCAAACTGGTTTCAGGTAGGTCTGAACAAGTGAAGCCTGGACATTGCCCCCAGCCCTGAGTGGTCTCAGTTAGTTACCTAGATGTTCTGAACGTAATTTCTACATGTGCATGAGATGGCACACCCTGTAATCCCAGGATTTGAGAGGTCTAAGCAGGAGGATCATGAGTTCCGGGCCAAACTGGGCTACATTAAAAGGTCAAGGCCAACCTCAACTACACACCAAGACCCTAGCTCAAAGAGTGAGGGAGGTAGAGAAGGGGAGGGGAGGGGAGAGGAAGGAAAGGAGAGGGAAAGGGGAAGAGGGGAGGAGAAGGAAGGGAAAGGGGAGGGAAGCAGAAGAGGAAGGGAAGGGAGGAGGGGAAGGGAAGGGAAAGGAAAAGAAGGGAAGAGAAGGGAAGGGGAGGGGAAATGGGTACAGAAGAGAAATGAAAAGACACAATGAGCAGGGGAGAGGGGAGGAGAGGCAGTGGAAGGGAATGGAAGACAAGAGGTTAAGAAGAAGCATAAGCGTCATAATAAATCTTCAAATGCACAAATTTTCAGATCCATAAATGACATTCTCAAAACTACCGTTTTAAAACAGGAAGCAAAAAAGGTCCTGGTTTTGATTCCCAGCACCACAAAACAAAATAAGATAAAAACCAAGAATTTTTAAAGCTCTAGACCTAGCACAGGCATAGAATCTTACATAGGGAGGAGCCATTTATGGACTAAGGCTTTTATACAGTAAACAATATAGTGGGAACCTATGAGATCTCAATTGAAACCCAAGGAGGAGAGGCCCAGTCCCTTTACAAAAGTAGTCTATGGGAAGTTTTCAGTGATGTCTACTAGGGGAACCCTGTGTTTCCTGACCTCTTCCCAAACTGACAGAATAACTACTGGGTCCCTCTGAAGACATGGACCACAGTCTAACATGTGGGCTTTGCTGCTCGGGCTTTGCAAAGCCTATAGTCTTTGGTGTCTTTTTAGTAGCAGAAAAAGGCTGGGTTTCTGAATGGCGCCACAGCCCGCTGCTTAGATATCACCCTTCTACCCCTCACAGTTGTGAAACCCAGTGGGGTCCACCTGAAATTGGTTCTGAGGTTCTCGGACTTCGGTAAAGCCATGTTCAAACCCATGAGGTAAGTGAAGCCTTCCTCACCGGGATCCCTGGTGGCAATTCTGAAGCTTTGCCCAAAAGGTGGTCAAAGTAACCTAGTATCCTTATACCTGTCTGCACCACACATAGAACTATTTGGGTGACAATGATAATAATTAAAAACAGCAATAGCTAATGTTTTAGTTAGAGTTTTATTGTTTTGAACAGACGCCGTGACCATGGCAACTCTTATAAAGGAAAACATTTAACTGGGGGTTGGCTTACAGTGTCAGAGGTTTGGTCCATTATCATCCTGGTCAGAAGCATGGTGGAAGGCATGCAGACCTGGTGCAGGAGGAGCTGAGGGTTCTACATCTTGACCCGCAGGCAGCAGAAGGAGATTGTGTCCCATACCAGCCACAGCTTGAGCATAGGAGACCTCAAAGCCCGCCTCCACAATGACACACTTCCTCCAACAAGGCCACACCTCCTAATAGTGTCACTCCCTATGGGCCAAGCATTCACATGCATGAATCTGTGGCTGATTCATTTTTCATGAATCATGAAAAATATATATATATTTGAAATGATGGCAGTGTGTGTGTGTGTGTGTGTGTGTGTGTGTGTGTGTGTGTGTACTAGCCTCCAGTGGTCTGAAGACCACAAGTATGGCTTTCTTGGAATAGAGATGAAATAGAGTGCAATTCCTTGGCCCTGGAGAATGTTCCTCTTGTGGATGACATGCATAGGAAAGAATGTTCCCATAGAGGGTTCCATTGCTCTTATCACATGTTCCTCTAAAGTTTTCTGCCTTCCAGTGTTGTTTATTCATGTTAAGTTAAGATCCACACTTTCCGGCTGACCGAGAAGAAACTTCCCGAATAGCCAGGTCACTGGGTGCAGTGGAGACTAAAGACAGGAACACTATTGAGTTTCAGTCTCTGAACTAGGAACAAAAGTATCTCTTTAAGGACAAGTTTGGAGTAGACGAGCTGCAAGCTGGATTCCCTTTAGAACTTTAAGCAACTGCAATGTCTAAGTCCCATTCTCTCAGAGTCCAGTGGGCTTGTTCTAGCCCCACTTCCCATGGTTGAAAGGCCCGAGCAAACTTCAGAACCCTTTAGATAAGGAGTTTTCTCCTTATCTAAAAACCTTCTCTTTATGCAAAACCCACGTTGATTAAATATGCAACCATTGAGTGAAAGAAACATTCGAATATCGTCTATGCATATTTGTTGATTTTTTAAAAATCTCATCACCCAGCATATAAAACAATACACGAACTTAAAAATGTTGCCCATACACAGATTTCACATATCAGCTGCCAAAAGTTAGCTCTGGTCCTTGTCATCCCTGGAGCAGGCTGAGTGTCAGGGTTAAGCCAAAAGAAAGTTCCTTCCTCTCCTCTCTTGTTACCACCGCTGTTTGGATCACTCCATCAGGCCACAAGGCCAGCACAGACAAAGTCTTCCTACAGTGTTAGCTTTTACATAGCTGTAACCAAATACCCAAGGTAAGCAACTTAACAGAAGAAAGATTTCCTTTTGGCCGGAGGTGTCAAAGGGCTCAGTCGTCTGTGGCAGGGAGGTCATGTTAGAGCAGAACAGGTCTTTTTCAGACACACCAGAAGAGGGCATCAGATCCCATTACAGATAGTTGTGAGCCACTATGTGGTTGCTGGGAATTGAACTCAGGACCTCTCTGGAAGAGCAGTCAGTGCTCTTAACCGCTGAGCCATCTCTCCAGCCCTGAGCAGAGCAGTTCTTACCATAGTAGCCAGGAGGCAGAGAAAACAACATATAGGATGGGATCAAGGTTCAGTGACTAACCCTGTCTTCTTCCTTTCGCTGCCTCCACAAAATGCCCTCATAGAATGACCTAATCGGTTCTAGAAAGGCTACACACATACCCAGAAGTGTTTCCGCTATCCTCCTAGGCTTTTCGCTATCTGATTCAGTTGACAATGAAACTTACATAACTACATACAAGCCGACGAATCTGCCTCCATCAGATAAATGAATCTGTAAAAGAAATTGATGTAAAAATGTTAGTTTTCCTAAGGATGGTTTCAGAAGGGGATCTCATAGTATAGCCAAACACAGAGAGCACTAAAGTCAACAAATTGAGTGTGTGTGTGTGTGTGTGTGTGTATGTGTGTGTGTGTGTGTGTATGGTGGCGACAGGTACCTCTACATGTGTGTGTATGTGAGAGAAGGCAAGAGGCCAGCCTTGTGTATTGTTCCTTCGGTCCTGTATGTTTATTGTTTTGTTCCTTAGTTTGTTCTTTGAGATATAGTCTCTCACTGGCCTAGAACTCACCAAGTAGGTGAGTGTCTCTTTGAATGTGGATTCTGATTGAACGTCAGCCCTTCTGCTTTCAGACTGAGCTGCCTCCCCGAGGCCATGTGCCTTTGTCTTATTTTTAAGAGACCGGGTTTTTCCATGGCTGGTCTCGGACTCCTGGGCTCAGGGATCTTTCTGTCTTGGCCTCCCCAGTGGCTGTGCTTTCCAATCAGAGTGAGCACGCACAGCTATGAGCAGAGACCCCACCAGGCGTGCAACTCTTTGGCATTCTCCTCCTAGTAAGTTCCATCAGTGGGGTTCTGATGGGGTTAAAATCATGAGTCCCCATACAAGACTACCAGTTAGTCCAGCCATCTTAGGAACACTGACAAGGAAGCAAAGCAGTAAAGAACATGTATGTATACATACATACAACACAAAGTTTCATCTACAATTCTATGAAATTTAGTTTAAAAATCATAGTGTCATTTAAAATGTATTCCCTTCTTCAATATATATATATATATATATATATATATATATATATATATATATATGCCTTCCCTTTGAGTAATTTAAAGTGAAAAAGCATTTGTCCCTTTGCAGAAAGAACATAGACTTATCTTTGAAAAGTATGCATTCTAAACATGAAGGTGATACATTTACCTTTGTTTGTTGTTTGTCTATGTGTTTATTTATTTGAGACTGGTTGCAAATTCTACAGCACACACGTGGAAGTCGGAAACAGTTCTTGGGACTCGGATCTTTCCTTCCACTGTGTGGGACCCAGGGACAGAACTCGGGTCATCAGGTTAGGTGGCAAGCACTTTTATTCATTGAGCCATCTCACTGTCTCCAAGGTGATACTTTAAGATGTAATATATATGACACATTGCATATGAGAGGTACACTCCTTAGTGCTCAAAATAGATCAATGGTGTCAAGTAAAAATAGCCTTCCAATTTTATAGCTCATATGAAAATCTAAGAGTGTATGTTCTTATGGTAGAATGGGGACAGACAGGCAGCATCCAACCACACCCTCAGCCCTGGATGTGACGGCTACACTAGACCTGGCTGCATCTCTACAGTCTAAGTCTGTCCGACAGCCTCACTGCGGGTTTTCCGGATTGGCCTGTGCCCTTCTGGCAAAGTGTGTCTTACTATTTTGGTTGTGGAAGCTGGTTGTTTGTGTGGCCGTTTATGTTACTACCTCTGTTTACAATTTCCTTTGCTGATTTAGTCTTAGGAACAGGTCCACACTCTGGACTATAAAATTATTCGAAGGTCATCATCCTTCCCCATTTATTAGCATAACACTGAAGTCAGTGTGGAGGCCGCAAGTAGGCCCAGGATGCCCCAAGTAATTAGGAAACACTGTCCTAACACGGCACCACACCCCCACCCTCACATCCCCCCCACCCCCGCCGGCAGGGTGATACTCTTCAAGAATCTATTTGCATCTGAAAATGGATCTAGATCAGTACCATCTGTGTGGGCCTCCCTTAGGTTTCTGGCTGGGCCCATCCTCACGCTCCACCTGAGTTTCTAAGAGTTCTGTCACCTGTATTTCTCCCTCGAACCCATAACTTTCCAGTCCTTGTTTGCAACCGTATTAAGTTCTTTCTATTGCCATGTCTGATCATGCCTCACCTTTTCTGCATGTGTGAGCATCTAGGTCCACTCCCCCATCACTTCTGATAACCTGTTCTCTCCTGTTAACACCTGCACAGGAATGCTTGGTTTCCTTCCCTTTGGTTTATGGGGCAAATCAGCCACTCTCCTGCAGAGCTCCATACTCAGGAAACTTGGCATCGATAGTGCCTACAAAAAGCCTACTGCTTCCTTCTTTGTATGTCTACTCCCCGCTCAGGAAGGGAGAGGCCCGTTCTTAATTTGTGGGTCCACCATCTATATCCACATGAAAAGCACCACACGGGCTCACTCCTAGGGCTTACCATCGAAGGTTGAGTCCAGGGCGTGACTCCTTCCTTCCTTCCAGACAGCAGCGAGAGGAGGAGACGCCCGAAGACTTCTTCTACTTCATAGACTTTCAGAGACACAATGCTGAAATTGCAGCTTTCCACCTGGACAGGTAGGTCTGCTCCCCCCACCCCCTTGAAGATGGCACCAACTGCGAGGGCCAGTCCCCTGGTGAGAGGATGCTACCCAGACTTTTGGTGAGAACTCTGAGAGTGGCAGTATTCTCTTTCTGGCTTCTCATCTCTTCTACCTCAGTGTAGAGCCTTCAAGTCTAACATCTCCTTCCAAATCATTAGGTTAAAAACACTTAATGAAATGAACAATTTGTGTATATTTCTATTGTTTTATTAAATTGTGTTCATTGAAGAGTATTACGAAGCCCAGTTTGACCTCTAACTCATTCCATAGCTGAGGCTAGATTTGAACTCCTAATCCTCCGGTCTCTATCTGCCAAATACTGGGATTCCAGGTATACATCAGTGTGCCTGAAAAAAATGAATCAATTATAAGGAAACATTTGTTGGCCCAGACACAGGGCTTTTCCCCAGTCCCTGCCTATCCCTCACATCTGAACAAGGCTCCTTCTCTTCCAGGATTCTGGACTTCCGACGGGTTCCACCAACCGTAGGGAGACTGGTGAATGTCACCAAGGAAATCCTAGAGGTCACCAAGAATGAGATCCTGCAGAGTGTTTTCTTTGTGTCTCCAGGTAGAGTATCAGCCAGAGCCATACTCTGGGTCTTAAGTCTATGGTCAGGCATCATGTCCACGGGCAGGTTCAACAGTGGTCTGAGCTCTGCCATTGACACGTGAGTCACTGGGGTAGGAGGGTGATTTGCATCCAGCCTGTCAAAGAGCGCTCATCATATGACAGGATGCTCTGAGACATTTGTAACTTGGTACCCAAAATGGATCCCTAGGTCCAACAGCCTTTTCCCAAGGTGGGAGTTTGAAGTCCTCATCCTATTCCTAGAGGGTTTCTCAGGGCAGATGACCCATCAACCCCCCTCCACTACCACCACCACCACTTTACTTCTCTCTCTTCCCTCACCTTCCAGCTAACAACGTGTGCTTCTTCGCCAAGTGTCCGTACATGTGCAAGACCGAGTATGCTGTCTGCGGCAACCCACACCTGCTGGAAGGTTCCCTCTCCGCCTTCCTGCCATCCCTCAACCTGGCCCCCAGACTGTCTGTGCCCAATCCCTGGATCCGTTCCTACTCCCTGTCAGGAAAAGAGGAGTGAGTCGGCTTCCTGACCACACCCCCATGCCCAGGGCCCTGCAGTCCAGCTCTTCAGGGTAGTCGCACTAAACCCTCACACTGCCTCAGTCCTCTTATTGACCCTAAGGTCAACAGATTGGATGTTCATCCCTGTTAGCTCATATACTGGGTTGTAAGGCACTTATTCTATAACAAAGAACCACAGAGAGACGGGTTGGGGAAATGCTCAGTGGGTAGTGCTTGCCATGTCAGCCTGAAGACCAAAGTTCAGATAGCCAAAACCCACTGACAGCCAGCCAGGCATGGCAGCCACCTATAATCTAAGCGTACAAGAGACAGGGACACTGGGTCCCCTATTCGAGGTGCCTAGAACAGATAAGACTAGTGGGAATTGGCAAACCCTGGGTTCAGAAAAGACACTGCTTCAGTAAATAGTCGGGGAGGGATGGAGGAAGACAGTGGACATCAACTTCAGGCCCTGCATACATGCGCACCTACACACACATGTGCACCTCACACACATGAACATGTATGCATATATACATGCATACCACAGATAATTAAAAAAAAAGCACACAGGAACTGAGGGAGTAAAACCTGGAGCAAGAGCCATTGGCTATATGCCTGTTATAAATATACTATACACAGCATATGTAGTATAGTAGACACACCAAATGAGTGGACTCCATGAACAGG
Source organism: Arvicanthis niloticus (assembly GCF_011762505.2). Lineage (NCBI taxonomy): Eukaryota > Metazoa > Chordata > Mammalia > Rodentia > Muridae > Arvicanthis > Arvicanthis niloticus. Next base: position 12,809,815 of record NC_047663.1, read on the forward strand.
TCCATTGGCACATCACCACCGTTCTGACGGGAAGAAAAAGTCAACAGAAGAATCTCAGGAGGGCATGACTTTGTGAGACTGTGTGAAGGCAGGACATGTGTGGCAGACGCCAGCCTGTGGGAGGTCATGGGTGCTGTGGGAATATTGGAGGAGCAAGGACCAAGAGAGAGCAGGTGTGGTGCAAGCCTTCCCACCACTTGCTCTGTGGTGGTACCCCAGCCTCCGACTTGGCGTTCAGCAAAGTCAGAGTACTCTAAACCTTCCCATCCTCTGGAATCTGCAACCTCTCTTTGCAGATGCCCTTACCCAGGGTCCTTCTGGAGGGAGCCAGCTAACCACCCGGCATCCTGAGATCACTAGGCCAGGGCAAACTTGGAGAAGCAGGGATTTGTGAGAGCAGGGATAGTATGGAGAGGGCCCCCAACACCCTGGCATCTTGGCTTTTCCAGCCCCAGGACTTCTTCTCCCCCTCAGGTGGGAGCTCAACCCCCTTTACTGTGACACAGTAAAGCAGGTCTACCCGTACAACAGCAGCAACCGGCTTCTCAGCATCATCGACATGGCCATCTTTGACTTCTTGATTGGTAGGTACCCAACTCAGGGCACCTGGCAGAATTGTACTCTGCTCTTTGCCCAGGACTCCGGGAGACCATTGCCAAAATTACAACCTGGATCGGGAGGATTAGACAGTCCTGCATCTCCCATATGCTCACAGGAGTCCAAGGGAACGAACAACCAACATGCCCTGGTTTCTTAGAAGGGGATGGGGTGGCATGGGTTTCAGGTAGGGGTTGCCACTGTCAAGGCAAATGTATCATCCTGCCCTCAGACCCAAATGGGTGTCAACATTTGAGGCTGGATGTTCCCTTCACTTGGTGAGAAGCAGCAGTATGGAGGTGGGAAGCGTCTTGCACTGGGAAGGCCAAAGTAAGGCTGCAGTCCCACAAACCAGTACTTCTATCCCCTACTCCCACTGGGACCAGGAAAGGATGCTGCATGTTTGAGGATGTGTACAGGAAGCTCAACAGCACAGTTCTGCTCCATGGGCTGCTGGGCTGAGGGTGGGGGCCAAGTAACAAGCCTAGAAATGCTGTGATCCAAGCTCAGGTTCCTGTCTAAGTGTTGACTGGCCTTCGTTCCCAGGACCCAGGTCAGGCTCTTCCGTAGCTGTGGCCTTCAGACCCTTGCTCTGATCTCTCCCCTCCGTTGCAGGAAACATGGACCGACACCATTATGAGATGTTCACCAAGTTTGGGGATGATGGGTACCTTATTCATCTTGACAATGCCAGAGGGTAAGCACTAACTGCCCACATCCCACTGGAGACCTCAGGAGGGCATGCACTGCCTGGACCTATCTCCATCTGACCCTATTTCCCACTAACCTTTGGGTTTTTTTGTTTGTTTGTTTGTTTGTTTGTTTTTTCCTGCCCTTTGCTAAGTAGCATAGATTCTCCAGCGTGAGAGCACTCTCGTGTCCACCAGTGAGCCTGGCTAAGACTCTTTGTATCTTTTCAGTAGACTTTCCTGGAAGCAGAGCACGGTTCAGCCTCCACAGTGGGCCTGCGGAGGCCCGGGGGGGGGGGGGGGTCTTGGCTGTAACTTGAGGCTTCTGTGACCTGGCTGAGGGGGGCGCTGTTGTTGAGATGGCTGTCATGGTGTCTAGCGCCTTATCCCACCGAATTCACAGAAGGGTTACCGCAGCGAGCATCCAGAGCGAAGGGCCCTGTCTCCTCTCCTAGGTTCGGACGGCATTCCCAGGATGAACTCTCTATCCTCGCTCCTCTCGCACAGTGTTGCATGTAAGTTTCTCCGGCGGGCAATTCACACGGCTCTGGTCTGGGATACGATGTGAGCTGCCTAGCTTCCCACGCTGCAGCTACCGGCTTTCCCTAAGTGATGATTTCCTCGTCCTTTACCAGAAAACGAGTTAAGATCTGATCCTTTAAAGTCACCAACTGTAATCTTTAACCCACTCGGATAGTCACCCACTTTTACGGACATCAGTGCTCCTTGATATTACTAATGAGCCCTCCCCTTTCCTTATGTAAGCTCTTAGGACTATTTCATCACCATCTCAGCAAAACCCCGACTGAAGTCTGGTAAAACTGGGTCAGACTGAAATTCTGGCCCCTTCTCTAAAGGACACCTACCCTACTTCTGTATCTCTGGCACTTTAAGCCAGGCTTGTGGCACTAGATCCCTCTTAGCTATTGCTAATTATAAAGATGTGATTGAGACCTAAGAGAACCATCATCCCATCTGTCCCTTTGGTACATGAATGGTCCAAAGCAAGTCCTTGGGTTCATTCAAGTCTCTCTCTGGACTGGATGAGCAGCAGCTGCTTGTGTCAAAAAAAAAAAAAAAAAAAAAAAAAAAATCAGACAGTTAGGCTGCTTGCGTGAGTTTTTAAAGAAATCCAAATCTTAAAGTCAAAATGGACCCAGTCACTTGCCATGCCTGTGCTTCTAGTGTCTGACACAGGAGACGCATTACGACGTTGGCATGTGGAGGTTGGATTTTTAGACAACAGACAGCTTCATTCACCTACTGGAAATTTCTTCTGTCAGCTTTAAATCTTTAAAAACAAACCTTAGGTCTCTCTCTCTCTCTCTCTCTCTCTCTCTCTCTCTCTCTCTCTCTCTCTCTCTCTCTCATACACAGAGAAAGAGACAGAGAAAGACGGGGGTGTGGGGGCGGTCAACTGGACAAAGGCTGTTATCCATCATTAATTCCTTTTCCACATGGCTTTCAGGGAAATAAGTTTGCCTAGAAATAAGATCTCCGAAGAATACCAGCTGCCAAGAGCTGTTTGTGGGGAGCGGGCAATCACAGGCCCAGTTACCTCCCTCAATTTGCTGATCTGGCCCCACTGGCTTTGTCTTGACAGGATTAAAAAGAAAACACTCTTGCACCTTCGGCTGCTGGCCCAGGCTGACTACAGACTCAGCGATGTGATGCGGGAGTCACTACTAGAAGACCAGCTCACCCCTGTCCTCACAGAACCCCACCTCCTGGCCCTGGACCGCAGACTCCAGATCATCCTTAAGACAGTGGAGGACTGCATAGAGGCCCACGGTGAGCGAAGAGTCATAGCTGATGGACCAGCACAACATTCAGCTCCAGACTCTGGCCAGGCTAATCTGACAAGCTAATGGCAGCAGCGGAGGACCTCAGAACACAACTGGAGCCAGCACTGCATGCTGGTTTGTGGGCTCCTGCTGCCCCATTCCAGCCTGGGGTGCTGGAGGCCAAGTTACAAGCTCAGGGAGGAGGCAGGAATGCTTTGTGAAAGGCAAACAGGATCCACCAGACATCTTTACCCTTGGGTGGAAGTCACTGCTTTTCCAGTGCACTGGCTGGAGCTCACTCTTCCCAGCGGGCTCTAGCTCCATCAAGACTGCAGACAATCTTCTGAGCACACTGTGAAACCTGGATCTGGGCCAGGCTTGGAAGGTCTGGAAGCTCTGTTCCCAGGAACGGTTTTAACTCTACCATGTCAAATAAAGGGACATCAAGTGGGTAACTGGCTTTCTCCAAGTCCTTACTGTATATGCTGGTACAGTAAACCACCTGGTCCACATTAAAAAAAAAAAAAAAATCTTGAGACCTAAAATCTGTAAATCTCAGGTTGATATCAAAAAAAAAAAAAAAAAAAAAAGTCGATTTTTTTACTGACATTCTGGTCCCTCACACTATCTGAATACAATAATCCCGACCAGGTCACTCCTCAAAAATCCCAACTAAAGGTGAATTTGCTCAGTAAGGGGGCACTTCAATCTGAAGAGTATTTTATCAGCTTAGGAATTGGCAACCGAGTAGCTGCATGGCTCACACGACACAGTAGGTGGAGTGCTTGCCTCTCAGGTTCAACCCTCAGCCAGGCATAGCAGCAATGCCTGAAATGCCAGCACTTAAAGGCATTCTTAGCTACACAGTGAATTCAAGGCTAGCCTGGGATGCATGAAGAGGAAGCACCACCTATGCCAAAACTAAGAGCCAGACACAAGAGGGGAAGCTGGCGTCAGGTTCAGGTTGCACGGCTTCATCAGATCAGATCACTTTATCTTCTGATAAAAGCCAGAGAATCCAAAAGTATGGAGGGGAGGGAAAAAAAGGCATCAATCACTACAAGGGACAAATCAAGAACCAGAAATGTCACCCAGACTCCTGCATATGTCCAAGGGTGGACAGGATGACTGACAATGGGTGATATTGTTTCAGTCTTCTGAAATTGGTGAGCATGTACTTAACAGGCTGGCCTTGAATTCTTGCTCCTCCTGCCTCTACCTCCCAAGTGCCTGGATGAAGGCATTTGTCCATGCTGGTCTCTCAATGGATGGCTCTGATTCATCCTAGCCACTCCACATTACAGGCACTCGATCCTTGAACCCAGCTTGTGCAGTAACCTTGCTTCTGTTCACCCTAAAGCCTTGCCATGTCCCAGACGCTTTACTAACCTGTAAGTCAGCACAGGTTTGCAACCCTCGTGAACATGCCCAAGCCTCTGCCAATGTGTAAAGAAGAGAACTGCAGCTGGAGAGAGAGAAAACCGTATCTTGTGGTTTAGACTTACTCCAAAACGTATAGTATCATGCCCATTTGTGAAGTTAAATTTGTTAGCTGGAAAAAAAAAATTAGGCTGGGTGCTGTGACTTTTGCCAGCAAATCCCAGCCTTTGAGTGACTGACTATAAAGTTGAAGGCTGGGCTGGGCTATGGGAGGAGGAAAAACAAAAACAAAAACCCAGCAAAATCAACTCTTTACCAGAGAAAACTAGTTCCAAAGACTTCCCTATCAGGGAGGCCCTTTGGTAAGGCACAGCTTCTGGCAACATCAACTCTTTCTCCTCTTCTCCTCTGTCAGAGGGAAGCACTAGGAAGCCACACTGAAGAATGAGGGGAGTTGTTGGGGGGGACATTCAGATGGTCAAAGAAAGCATGGTTTGAAGCTTACAGCCAGTCTTGCTCAAGTGGGTTGCAGTCCATCTCCAATGCGGCCTCCCTCGAGCCAGACTAGTTTCTCAAGATTCTGGAATAACACATGAGCTATACTTTTCAAGACCAAAGTAACTGAATTTGATCATAGTATGTTGGGTAACTATACAGACTACTTTTAATAATCAGTTTTTTTGTTTTGTTTTTTGTTTGTTTAATAATAACAACAAAAAGGCTGAGACCGGCATTTTTCAAAAATACCAGAAAACAAAGCCATTCCACTCTCAGGCGAGTGTGGAGTTCTCACATCTTACACTCTGAACCATTGCTTAACTTCCCATGGGGGGTGGGGGGGAATAAATATTCTGAGTCTATGTGAAAACTTTCCATGCTACCAGTGGCAAGCAATAAAGTAACGAAGACTGTGTGAACTGGTGGGGACCAGTTTGGAGAGACACACCACAGCATTCTCAAAAACCAGGACAATTTTGATCTAAGGATTCTCTTACAGGCGGCAATTCTGTCCTATTAAACCCCTGGCCACTGAACTGGTAAATTATTGCTGCCCCTAGAAAAAATAAAGGGTTAGGCTTCTAAGATTCTCCAGTCTAATTTCACCAACCCATTACTACAGAATCTCATCTTGTGTGGTAAAGATCATGTCTTTACATTGCTGGTTCTTTAACACTGCATCTGCCTACTACATGTTCACAGTAAGATACAGCTTTCTCATACTCAAGAAATGTGAGCGAGTCCCTGAACACTACCCTTTGGGACCTTTTAAATACTGAGTGACCTCATCAACAATAGGCACGAAAACACACAAACAAATGTGCAGGAGGCCCCCAAGTGACATAGTCACGCTGAGATGAGGCAGACCTCACTCAGCCTTGGGTGGGAAGGCGTGCAGGGGATAATCAAGTTTTTCTTTGCACATGAAGCTCAGGCTCCCGAGTGCTTCTGGTGTGGTGGTCTCAGGGCCACACTTACATTGTACCAAGTAGGAAAAAATGCAAATCCAGAATCTGCAGACACTGAGGGACAGCTGAGACTTGGGCTGACCAAGCTGAGAATAGAGGAAAAGCTCTCCATCTAGTGGCAACTTTTTTAAAATCACAAAGCTACTTAAACTAGTTCTTACAGGGACTCACAATGATGTCCTAGTTCTAAAGTTATGTCAAGAAACAAATTTTAGCTGTATATGTACACAAAAATGATGGTTCCTACGGAAATACCCCAAATATAAGAAGGAAGAGACTTGTGTTTCTCCTTGACAGACGTGCTGGGGACAAACCAGTTAGCTAACCATGGGTTTGGTCCACCTGAAAGTACACTGTCAGGCCTTAACTAAAGTTCAGAAAGGGTCCAACTCTTTGAGGTTAGCAACAAAGTGACAGTTCTGCTACCGTGCTAATTCAACCTCGAAATGTCAACACAATAGTAAAATGCATCATGGGCCAAGTTTTAAAGAAAGGACTAGACTACACTGACGACTTCACAACTTCGGTGACATCCAGCTGCTGAGAGGGACCAGGTAGAGCTCAGGAAGCAGAGCTTGTGCCCCAGCTAACTCCCTCTGCCCTGCATGTGAAGATCCCGTTATCAACAGAGTGACTCATTAGCTCCATCCTCCAACTCCAGGAAGATACATTAGAAACAAGGCTGGATGTATGCAAGATCCCTAAGCAGCTAACGAAGGATCTTATAAACCAACCAGGAATCCTATCAAGTCTGTGAAGCCCCAAGGCACTCAGGTCTGTTCTGTGAAAAAGAAGCCATGGCTTTGGACAGATTCTTCCTTCCGGGACTTTCGAGTCTGCCCCATGCCCATGAGAAAGGTTTTGAAATCCACCCCTTAACAAACTGAATTAAAATGTATTTTTTAAAATACATACATTATTTTTTTCAAAACTCTAATCCCAAAATTCACTTTCATTCTTTCCCACTGAAATTTTGGGGAAGGACAGAGGAAGAAAAGGAGGAAAGGAAGAAAAACTGATTCATTTAAGAATTTAAATTATTTCATCTTTTTTATTCTGTGACCTACCATTGAGACAGTCTGTAACAAAAGAACAGCAGTTATTAGATTAGCACAGAGTATATCAGACTAGTGTCCAGGAAAAAGCAACTGTCCCTTTGGCCAGCTCCACTCTCTCAGCAGATTGCTTCAATCCACCCACCCATCCAGAGATAATGGTGCCTAGAGTCCACAAAGACACAGTATGCCAACGACTTCTGATATTTAAATTGCACAAAGATAAAGCTTTAAATGTGGTAATTTTTAAATTTAGACTTATCTTGAAAAGTCTAAGAGTAAAACGACAGAAGGGAGTACCTAGCAAGCTAGCGTGGAACTCTTAGAAAGCAGGGGATGTATCTTCATACAGACCAAGGGGATACATACACATGAAATGCATTTTATGGCGTTCTACATCATTCACTTTCGTACATATTTTGGCATTTAAACAAATATCAAATTAAGCTTTAAGCTAGTAACATAATTTTTATTTTTTTAAATATAAAAAGATAGCCAACCACAAAGTAAGTACAGAAAACCCTCATTTAATATAGATTATGGAAGTTTTAGATATGGCAACAAGGTAGTAGCTTTCTACCACACTAAAATCTAAATGAAACTTTTTCCCATGTTGGTAACAATCTAAAAGCTTTTCAATCTACCAAGAAAAAAAAAAATCTAACATAACCAACAATTTAAGTTAACTGGGAAAGGGAGGAAAGGGATTATTAATCAGAACCACTTGCACACACATGGAAAATGCAGTCACTCCCAAATAGAACCTGACATTGTACATAAATCACAAGATAAACGTGCCTAGTTAACGAGCTGTGATTTTTGTTTAAAAAATAATAGTAATAAAAATAAACTGTTGGGTTATCATTGGAATAATGTAACACATAAGGCTGGAAAATACTGAAATACAGTTAAGAACACAAGTTTACTTTAAAAACACACACATACAAACAAAAAACAATAAAGTTTACCAGAGAAATTCAAGGTGGGACAGGAAAAGGCAGGACTCTCAGTGGGGTGGCCTTTCAGACCACAATATGGTCACATCCCACCCACCCTCACTAACATAAACCCAGGAGAGACTAAACCCACACACAAAGCTTCCTGCTTCTGGACACCTGAACTCCATCCTCTTCAGCAACACTGCCTCCATTCCCTTCTCTCTGGAGCTTCTTCTATTTGTCTACTCTCAGTAAATCCAACGTCCTAGAATCCGTACTGAGGGCAGATCACACTAACTGACCACAGTTAACTACCCAGAGTGAAGACCTCCAATTCTCATAATTCTGTATCTCATCATCAGTATTTGGCACCAGCTGGATAAATAAAGTTATCAGAATCTGTGAGCTCAGACAGGTGGAGTTAAGTCACGACCCAGTACTTGCCATCTACAAATGATTTCAAACTTAAAAGGCAGGGACAAACAGACAGCCACACCAAAATATTTCAGGGTTGGAGAAGAAACACTAACAACAGACAAACCAAACCAGGTTGAGGGGGCTGAACTAGTTGCATGTGTCTGGTAATTAGCAAACCGTGGGCACTTCCCACACTTAAACTAGTTTAAATACAGGCAGATGTCTTCCTACTGTGCTAGGATTTTTCTATATTCATTCTTCTAATCCTTAAAGGTTAAAATCATTTATTCTATAAAGAAATACAGCAAACATGGCCACAGTCTAAATATGTCACTTGTGTCATATGGAAATGGAAATCTGTGTCACTTAAAACGCCTGCACTGTTATTACATCATTATGGTAATTCAGTGGTGCAGGGACCGCCCTCAGCAGAAAGCATGGCTGCCCAGGTTGAACACTAGCACTGCACAGAGAAGCGGTGACAGCCAAGTCCATACAACTCTCTATTTATTTGTGAGTGAGCATTCAATAATGCTCCCAATGAAAAATGGTGCAATAAAGCAACTTTAGTATGAAGAGACAAGAAGCTGTGAAGCCAGTGGCCACTTGGCGCTGCAGAAGGGAAGAGAAAGCAGTCTGCATGAGGGAAGCACGGACTGGGGAGAAGAGAGAGGCACAGGAGGCAGAGCTCAGACGGACAGTGACACGAAGCTGTTGTACTGCTGGATGTTTCGCTTGAGGATGTCTGAGCATGGGCCAAGGACGCGTTCAAACCGAGGCCGGTCCAATTTAACGCACTTCAAAGGGCCACGGGCAACCACAGTGGCAGCCCGAGGACGATTCATCAGCAGGGCAATTTCACCTGGAAAGAGACAGTTAAGACTATCACCTATGGAAACTATTTCCTTAAAGGCTCCACTTCTGAGCAAGTGAACAAAGATGCAATTTTTCTACTAACTTAGTAGAGACCACACAACATTTGTACCAGCTAATAGACAATAAAGTCCCTATAGTCATGCTACAACCCAACACTTAAGGGGCAGAGGCAGGAAGGTGATCGGTTAGAACAAGTTTCACTGTACAATCAAGTCCAGGCAGTCTAGGTTACGTAAGACACAGGTGCACATGCGGGTATGCATGTGTATGTGCACACATGCATTCGTGTGTCTGTGTCCATCTATGAACTGAATAAAGTCAAGTCTTACAGTAGTTCTCTGAGAACCAAGAAAGAGTACAGGTTAAGAAATCTAACAGGTGTGACTATAATCCCAACACTTAGGAGGCTAAGGCAGATCTGGAGAGGACCAGCCTGCACTGTTACCATAGCCGCCTCAAAAACAGAAATAAAGGCAGGCTGTGGTGGTGCCTACATGTAACCCCATCACTCTAGAAATAACAGGTGGGTCTCTGAGTTTGGGGGGCAGCCTGGTCTACAAAGTGAGTTCCAGGTCACACTCTGCCCCAAAACTAAGTAAAGGAATGAAAACAAAACTAATTATGGAAAACTACACTGTCCCACAGATACTCAAACCATGTAATTTTTATGAAGAAATTTAACATACCAAAATAATCCGAAGGCCCCAGTCGTCCCACTTCAACAAATTCTTCATTTTCTGACCGACGCTGCAGCACGGCAGCTGTGCCCTGTAATCACACCAGCAAGAGGCTAAACACACGCTCCTAACCCAGAGGGATTTCACACTGAGCAGTCACTGCTTCCTGGGTGAACTGAGCAGTTATTTCAAACTGTGTATGCGCTGAAGGTCAAATGTGAATGAGAAGTGAGGTCACCCCCACCCCCACTTGCCCTATGCTTTCTGCTGAGCCAGCATCCCACTCGATATCAAGACTCTTCCCAAGCTCAAGCGCTTACAAAGGAGTGAGACAAGCTCAAGCTTGTGGATTCTTTTGAAAGTAAGTTCTTTATAGACTATCACACTCAGGGCTCACACCTCAGTTGGCTGCATTTGCAGTGTGACAAGAGTTCTGACTCCGAAGCTGCTCTCTGGCCCTGCTTCGCAAGCAGGAGGACAGGTGAATGTCTCAGGTGACAGCAACTTGTAGAACTGTAAATCTTTACTAAATAGCCTAAGCAGTTTACATTTTTAAACAATGGCTCAGACTCACCATATCTGTTGTGCTGAGGGGCTTTTTAGTATAGTAAAGAGGAATTTCTCCAATCATGTCTAGGGCCCTTGCAGGATTCTGACTCTAATTTTTAAAAACTGTAGCAGCCTATACACACAAAGTTGTATTTTGAAGTAAAAGGTAACTTTTAAATAAACCTGTCAGGGAGCCCTAAAAACTAAAGCTACAAATCAGAACTGGCTGAACCTCCTGTAGGTGATCCACTCTAAGAAATCAAATGCAGAACTCTATACCTCTAAAATAATAAAGAACTCATCTCCGGGTTCTCCTTGCACCACGATCTTCTGTCCATCTTCAAACTGGACAGGCTCCAGCGCGTCAGCTACTGTGAGACGCTCCCACTTGTCCAGAGACTCTGAAAAAGAAGAATCAAAGGAAATTCTCTACAGATCTGGTACTGCTAAAATAAATAAATAAGTAAATAAATAAATAAAATGCAACCAACTAGCATCCCCACTGGACATCCCAAGAGAACTCCTCCAGGTGAAGGCCGGCCACAGCACCCAGCTTCAGTTGCTCCAAGCCTCAGCAGGACTCGCCTGCAGTTGGCCTTCAGAGCCTTCCTGTAACTCTTAGCTCTTATCAAAGTGCTAAGAAAATGCAATTCTGAACATTACCATCAAGCAAAGCAAACCTTCAAGTAACTAAAGAAATAGCTTCTCTATGTACACCCTTGCAAAGGTTCAAAGTAATTTACCCATTTAACCACTCAGCTGAGTTACCTTGTGAATAACAAGGAGCCAGAAAATAACTTTTGTTTCCAAAGACCCAACTCATATTCAGAATACTAAAACAAATGACAAGTGAGGTGAGAAAAGTCTGAAGCAAAGCAAAGGCAGCCTGTCACCTACCCACAGCCCACACAGGACAGGGCTTAACCTCTCCAGTTCATGTAAGGAAATCTAGAGATATGGTCAATTGACTAGCTCACTTTTACATTTCAACAGGTGTGCATCTTTTCAAAAGAAGCCAACAAAGATATATAACCCATCCCAGACAAAGCCCATCAAACCCATTTCTAGGAGCAGCAGCAGAGGCTGCAGCAGCAGGGATAACTGACTGTCCAGAGCATAAACACACTCCTGTAAAGGAAAGAAAGGGCAACATCTATGCCATCACAAAGCTCCTCCAAGTCTGATGATGGGCTTGCCATATCTTGGCAAACTAAACACACGTAAAAATTACCATTTACTTTGCCAAACTTTTAACACTGTCAAAATGCCATATGATCATGATTAGCAAAAGCAAAACAATAAAAATTTTAAAAATGAAAGCACATGGACTCTAAGACGCTAAAGAAAAGCTGTGCAAGCGCCACACATGCTCCAGGTTATCCGTTCTCCATATGACTACCCGACTCACCTAAAATGGACACTTTACTAAGGAACTCTTCATACATCTTCCTCTTTCGCAGAGTGCTTCCCTATAAATAAAAAAATGTTATGTCCCAAAGAGATGTGATTATCACGTTTCAGAATAATTTATGTTTACATTTTAAACAAACTAAAAGAAAAGTAAATACAAAGCTGGCTGCTACTGCTTCTTCACTCTAACCAATTTTCTCTGTACTGAAGTGTGAGCTCCTGTACAGCTTTGTACAAGCAGCACAGGTATGCAGGCCAAGGGAGGACACAGTTCTAACAAGCACTGAAATGCCAAGCAGTTCTCTAAAGGTAACCAGATGGCTGATGCATGACTGTGCATGAGACCTTCACACTGGGGCTAGCCATCCTCTCAGACCAGGACTCCTCCCACAGGCTGCAGACAGGGAACAGACTCCTACCACTTACAGGTGAGAGAGAAAACAGGCCCACAGTCCTAAGCATAACTAGGCTTGTGCAGCCATACCATCCCAAACACTCTGAATCTCATCTAAGACAAAGTTTACTGGGTATACTTGAAAGAAAACAGGAATATTTTATGTTTTATGACAAACTTTGCTCAAAAGGTAAATAACCTCAGCACTACTACATACATATACTTAAGTGCATATGTACATATGTGCATGTTACACACAACACAGCCACGGGTTCCACATCTGCAGTCAAAATTGCACACCAAAATCCTGGGGGGTAGGGGGGGCGCCCTTGGAGAACAGTCATGGGGTTTGGTGCACAAGATAGAAAACGAGAAAAAAAAAAAAGCCTGAAGCTAAGGAGCTAATGAACATTGACAGTATATTTACACAGACACACACACACACACCAGAGTGCACAAAAGTGTGGAAGGGACATGATGCCCTCTCCCTCAGGCCCAGTGGTATGAAACTGACAAAGAAAAAAAAAAAAAAAAAACATTATTTTAAACAAACAAACAAAACCCGAAGATTTCAAAGCACGCAAGATAGCATATTTTTAAAACTTATGCGTAAATCTGCGTACAGGTTTGTGCACAGGAGGGCAGTGCCCACAGAGTCTAGAAGAATGTATAAGATCCCCTGAAGCTAGAGAGCTACAGCTGTGGCCTGTTTGGTGAAACCAAACTTGGGCCCATGACAAAAGCAGTGCACACTCTTAATTGCTGAGCCATCTCTCTCCAGCACCAGACTGTGTATTTTCAAATAGCTATGGGTAACACCACAAAAACTTAAGAATACAATTCAGAAGGGCTAGCACCATTCACTAAAACAGCTAAAGCTACTCTATAACATCATCACAGACTGTTCAAGCAGTCTCACTGTAAACAGAATGCCTCAGTGGTCTTCTTGCTCTAACAATCCTCTAGGAAGGCAGCGTGAGTTTATTACTGATAACCCGGTATCAGTTTGGAGAACATGATTACTTCTGAATGGCTTCAAATAACATCATGCATTTAAGACCAGTCCAATCCCCATTTGAACTTGGCGATCTTAATCAGCGTCAGTACATGCGTGGATCAGAAGTCTAAGCCACAGCCTCTCACCATGAGGATTCTCCGGTAACTGTCTCGGTCGATGCCCCACAGTTTCACGTTTGTCTTTGCTTTGACAGTGGCTGCTCTGGGTGTTCCATAAATCAAAGCCAGCTCTCCGAAGCTCCCTCCTTCCCCAACACTGGTTGCCCATTCATTATTGACATAGACCTAAAATAAAGATGACATCAGAAAGTGTTTGTCTAGGTAACAAATGTGTTAATTCTCAAACTTTTCCAAAAGGAAGAATTCTGACCATTTATACAATAGGATACACAGTACATCTGCAGACCAGAGCAGAAGCATTACCTTCTGACAGGTTAAATGATCTATAAATACATAAGGTGCCCTATCGGGATGAGGAGTTGAAATGTTCAGACAAGCATTAATATCAAATGGCATACGTTTACAAAATGCTGTGCTGGGCACCTTACGTGTATTAGGTCACTGACTTTTCTAATAATTCTATAAGACTAATGCAACTTTCATATTCTCTTTACTAGCTTAAAACAAAAAGCAGGGGGCTGGAGAGATAGTTCAGTGGTTAAGAGCACTGACTGCTCTTCCAGAGGTCCTGAGTTCAATTCCCAGCAACAACCTCCCAGCAACCACATGGTGGCTCACAACCATCTGTAATGGGATTGGATACCCTCTTCTGGTACGTCTGAAAACAGTGACAGTGTACTCATATACATAAAATAAAAATAAATCTTAAAAAAAAAAAAAAAAAAAAAGCAGACTTTTTAAAAGCTGAACTATTTCAAAGCGGTGCCCTGAGTTTTTACAGCATAGCATACATACACTTTCCAATGCTACCCCAGTGAAAGTAGTGAACGGGCATGTATATATAGGCAAGCTACCTCTAAAAACTTTGTCATAAAAATACTTGTAAGTGTTGATAGAATTGGCTTAACAAGGCTATCATCATTTGCCCTTGCAAACACTATGCTTACTGCTTAGAAATTAAGTTAAAATCAAGATTATCAACATATTTTTCCTATTATTAACTCTTACATCCATTTCTCCTTGATCAATCACGTAGAAATTATCCCCTTCATCACCTGGAAAAGAGTAAAATGTCAGGATCATTAATGAAACAATAACTTTTTAATTAACATAGAATAGTGAATTTATGGGTGGATGTCAAGTGACTAGACTTAAGGGAAAAACAAGCAACTTTAAAAAAACAACAACAACATGAAATTAACCACTCCTTTTGGTCATCTCACAATCTTTTAAAACTGCACTTTAATAAAGCAATTTATGGGACCCATGAGAAGGCTCAGAGTGTAAAGCATCTATTGCCAAGTCAGAGAAGCTGAGTTTGACCTCTGGAACCCACACAGAGGAAGGAGAAACCACAGGATGTCTTCTGAGATCACACACCAGTGCTGCAGCAGGCATAAGCGCCTGCACGTGTGCTCACACACATTCACAAAATAAAGCAACAAAATGTAATTGTGAAAGTGTTAAACCAATTATGCACACAAAGTTAAGGGCTACGGAATGTACAAATACAAACTACTCAACGGTTACTAACAAATGGCCACTCTGCCACAAAAACGGGGAAATACTTAGCTTATAGAGCTCCAAGAAAATGTGAGGAATAAGAGAAAGAGAAAATATCCAATACATAAGACTCTTGTTAGTCTACATGGGCAAAAATGGTTAATTAAGCTTCTGCAGGAGGCGCACAGCCATGTAACAGACGAGCTACACAATGCAGAGTGGGTGACTGTGCAAATGTGGCTATTAATAACAAAAGGACATGAGAATTACTACTCTGAAGTTGCACACTATCCAATGTAGCACAGGTATTCCCTTTGATGGTGACTGTAGTCAGAAATATTGATCCCATAGACTAAGTGTTCCTTTTAACTTAAGAGAGCTGCTTAGTGAAGAACTAAGATCCAATACTAATGCTAAGACCCAGCACGCTCACACCGACGCACATATACACATACACACACACACACCTTTCTTGTAGTCACAGTACACGCCAGCAGCCCTTACCTTGCTGAATAACCGTTTCTCCAGCAATAAAGGAGACTGGAAACATAGCATCAAAAATGTCACTGCAGGACAAAAGAGGCCTGGGGTTAGACTTGAACCCTTAGCATCAAAGCTCTCAGGTTCTCAGTCCTATCAGGTGGCAAACAGCCAAATGCCTAGAACCTTCAACAATAGCACAAATGTGGCACCAGCACCCCTGGGAAACTGTGCGAACAGAACCTGCACCTACCTTCTCTCATTATCGTCAAGGTGTGAAAATAACACATTCTTTTCGATGGCCTTGGCCAAAGCAGCCATTGTCTTATAATCTTTTGGTATAACCTAGAAAAATATTAAAGATTGAATGACAACCTAGAAACCAAAGACACTTCATAACTGCAACTTGCATTTCAATTAAATGCCATGCCACAGAATGGTATTTAAACAATACCAAACAGGGTACTTTAAGTTAATATTTTCACTATAAGATACCTGTATGACTCACAAAGTACTGTACAAATACTGATTAATCCCCTTGCCTAGAGCCAGGCTTATATTTAAGGATCTGTACTTGATTCCAAGTTAACAAATAAATAGAAAACACCTAGACCAAGATCATTTTTCTGAGGCGTGACTAAGATATTTTATAACAATTGGTCATTTTGTAAACTGTGATACAGTATTATTAGTTTCACAAGCATCAAGTACCTGGAACCAATTTCCCCTAAATGGTAAAGCCTAACTCAAATGACTAGCAGGCTCTGAGAAGAGCTGACCAGGACAAATATAACTTGTAGGATAACAGGTTAGAGCCAAACCTGAATTACAGAGTATCAAGAGACGAATAGCATGAGCTAAGAGAAGGGGAGGACTACCTGCTTCTGCTACAAAAGACCAGTGAATTGCTCACTGGTTTATAGTCACTACTTGCCCTCTCTTGTGGAGCTATTACAGAAGTCTGTTCTCAGCACTAACAAGTGCATCCTTGTCTGTCTTTGCAACAGAGTATACCTGCATCACAGGAACACAGCTACCTGAAGGCCTCAGCGACAGCCCACCGTTTAGAGAGCCAAGCTACCTTTCTAACATAGGACGCAGCATCCTCCTCAGTGTAAACTTCAGCACTGATAGCACCTCGGCGCCGGCGGCCCTTCACCACTGGATTGGGGGGTGGAGGAGAGATCTCATCCTCCCTTGAGTCAGTACGGATGCCGCTTTTCTGTAGACTCTGAATCTGTCTTGCCTCCTCCTGAAAGAAGGTTGTACTTTAGAATCTGAAAGCTGGCCCCTCTAATCCCAGCCATAGCCCAGCTCACATCAAACCCCTTCCAGTGTCCATGTAATTAAGAACAAGTCGGTTCCAAGTTGGTGGGAAGAGGGGTGAAAGGGCAACAGAGTAAAATCTGAGAAAAATCACTCTGGCATGGTGCCAGGGTCGCCCAGCACAGGCCATTAGTGGCAAGGAGTCAAGTCACATGAAGACTGAAACCTGATATCCTTTTTCTTTAATCATCCTCACACTAACAGTCAGTCACCTTCATTCATTTCACCCATTCTCTGACCCCTCCAAAACATCTTTTAAATTCAAATTAACTTAGCAGTAAGCAAATTATTTAGAATAAAAGTGATTTTTAAAAACTTAAACTATTTGTCTCCTACACAAATACTCTTGTGTAGCTTTTGTCCTACTTCTGGCAAGCAGACCAATCTGTGGAGTGTATATATCTCGGAAAAGGTGAGGACTGACTACCAAGAGGCTACGAGAGCTCCCTTTCACTAGTGTAGTCTACTAGTGCAAAGCTCTATGTCTTCAGAGGAAAGCTACCAACCCAGAAAACAAGGCAAACTGAGAAAAACAAAAATCACTGTATGCATCTAACCCTGAGCACATTCACTTCGTGACTCAGTATTCTAGTACTTCTGCTTCTACATCTAAAACAAGCTCCTGTGTGAAATGAAATGGAAACAAATCTTCTGATTAAGCTTTTTTCTTCAAAATAAAGCATTGGAAACAGTCAACATGACTAGCAGACACAGTTATATTGTATTCATACAACAGGGTGCCACCCTGTGTTAGAAAACACACATAACTGTCAGGGCAAGGGAGTTAGTTCAGTCAATAATGTGCTCGAACAATCCTAAGGACCTGAGGTCCAACCCCCAAACCCACTTGAAAAAGAGAGACAAGGCACAAACTTGTAATCCCAGCACTGGGGACAAGACAGTCCCAGCTCACTGGCTGGCCAGCCTGGAAGACCCAAGCCAAAGATATATCTGTCTCAAAAGAACAAATAGACGGCTACTAGGGAACAGACCCAGGGCTGTCTTCAGCCTTCCACACTCCTACTACGTGAGCTTATACAGACATATGCACACAAAGAAAAAAAATAAAACACTGTTTCAGAAATGAATGTATCTGTAAATGCCCACAGATTACCTCCAGAACACAGGCTACAGGAAAAAGCAGTAACGGGGTGGGAAGATCTTTCACTGTTAAACCCTTCTAAACCAGCTCACTTTCAGTCTCCGACTCATTTAAAACTGTGTGTTTTAGAAAACTCACTCATTTCATACAGGCAGTCCTAGTGACTGGTGAGCCCTTCCTGTCCCATATTAACACAGAACAAGTCTCCCTTAAGTTCAAAGCATTTAAAAAGAAAGAATGAAAAAAAAAAAAAAAAAAGGAAGGAAGGAAGAAAAGAAAATTCTAG
Source organism: Arvicanthis niloticus (assembly GCF_011762505.2). Taxonomy (NCBI): domain Eukaryota; kingdom Metazoa; phylum Chordata; class Mammalia; order Rodentia; family Muridae; genus Arvicanthis; species Arvicanthis niloticus. The sequence goes on from NC_047663.1 coordinate 12,827,881, forward strand.
ACCCCAAACTAATCATTGTCATTTCAAAAAAACTTCAGTAAGAAATTCAAAATGAGGGGCTAGGGAGGTAGCTCCATTGGTCAAGGGCCTGCAGTGAGCATGAGGACCCCAAGTTCTGATCCCCAGCACTCAAGGAAAAGTGGGACTGAGCAGACAGAGACACGCAGATTCCTTTAACACTTGGACCAGCTAGTCTACACATTTAAGCAATCAGTGACCTGCAAGTTCAACGGGAGTTCTTGCTTTAAAAAGGTAAGAGAGTACAGACACCAATCCCTGGCCTCTACATGCATGCATATACACATGTACCCACTAACATGCACTACACTCACAAACACTTACATGTACTGCACATGCATGCGTGCGTACACACACACACCTCACAAATGAAGTCTTATTTAGGACTGTATTTTAGTTAACCAAATTTTAAAGGTAATTTTGAAATAACAAAAGCATTCTGCTATTAACAGTCTTGTGGATTCCAGTGAGTCAGAGCCATTACTGAGCTCATCCATTTCTAGCTATACAAGGGCACACTGTTCTATCCTTACTCTGCGTCTTCCCCAAGCTCTGAATCTAGTTACTGGTAGGGAATGTTCCTGACTCCTCTTTTCATGCTCCAAGCTAGACTGAGCTTAACGCTCTCCATTCTTAGGTTCACACTGTTTCTTCTCCCACTCTCCTAAGTGTCGATTTCTTCCCTGCCTTTGTCATCTTTCTCTGTAGACAAGCTTCCCACCCCAGTCTTCAGGCTTGGGCCATAGAATGTAAGTGGACATGTCATACTATGTACGTTACTGTGGTCTGCCTTTGGTGGCCTTGAATTTCTGTTCTTTCTCTGACTTACCAGCAAGCCCTAGCCCTACCAGACCTGAACCCCTGAGTGTAACTGACCTCGCTGTCTGGCCTCCTGAACAAGATGTGAGAAAGCTCTGATACGTTCCCTTATACGGGGAACTCAGTATAGACATTTATGTCACTCCAGCTATAGTGGGAACCTGGTCTGGTAAGGCTAGATAATGGCTGTTCTCTCCACTCAGACCCAGAACAAGATACACAAAGTAAAGACAAGATAGATAGACACATGACCAAGAAATGCACCAATCATGGCAAGTCACTACAATTCCAGGTTTACATGTTGTTGCTGAAAAATCCAAATCCTAGGACCCCAGCTATGATTTAACTTCCTTTAGATTCAACTGTTGCCTCAGGAAAATGGTGTTAATACCCTACCGTACACATCTGAAGTAATGGGAAAGAGAAAGACTATGTGTGTGTGTGTGGGGGGGGGGGGGATTCACATACTATTTGGCACACTCAAAATAGCTACAATTCCTCTTCTCTACCAGACAGGTAAGGTTCTAATAAATGCAGACATAATAGGACATCTAGTAAATTCCAGGCACAGTGATCTGAACTAAAACGTAGCTGTCTCCACTGACCATTCTATACATTTCTTCTAAAGCCACTGAATTTTCCAGAAACATAACCCCTGGGTAATGGGGAAGGAGATGGTAAGAATGTAATAGTTTATTTTCTAACATAAAACTTAACACATGATTTTTGAAATGGCTTTGTTAAAAAAGCCAAAAATCTAGTAAATTAAAAACCGAAATAGAATATTCATTCTCACTCACACACACACACACACACACACTCTCTCTCTCTCTCTCTCTCTCTCTCAACTCTGTCAAGTTGAAAAAGAACCTCAGTGTACAAGAAAGGTGTCTTATTATGCACCTTCTCCTGGGGGAGGGGGAAAGCACATTAATTCTAAAATCCTACCTGCGGAGAAACTATGACAGTGATTATTTGCTGCTTTCTACCTTGGTTAGTCCTTAAAGCCTATGGTAAATACAGGCTTTGAAATTAGTGTCATGTACTCAACACTCCCTATAAAAAGACAGGCACTTTATGTTTCACCAACTTAATCCTCCCATTTGATTTCTATTGATGTCTGAAGAAGAGGGATCACCTTACCGTGACCCATTTCAGAACCAGATCTCCAGGAACGCACTTGATTTCAAAACAGAGCATACTCCTGGCCAGTATGTCCATTATTCAGCGATTGCTTAAGAGAAAGCCAGCATTTCTACTGACAAATCCAAAATGGCGAAACTATGCAGAGACTGCTCAGTTGTCTTCCCTTCCAGTTGATCTAATCACAATCACATCATTTTAAGTTTCCAAGGAAACAGTATAAAATACCTGCTTACTGAGCTACTCAAATGCTTCTTAAAATTTTCATATTCATATTTTTATGTAAAAACTTGCCTAGTAAGAAACTGCCCTAACCAACATAAATATTGCAGATATTTCTATTGTACAATTCAGTATTAAACATATGCCAGAGAAATGAGCCCCAGTATTCTGAACCTCTTCAAAACTTGAACTTTCACAGCAAAATAGTAAGTTTACCTCCAATGACTTACAGAAGAAAGTCAAATCAACTACTTAAAACACTGGGGGATCCAAACTTTTGCATTCACCATTTCTTGAGAAAGTGCATTGAAGCACCATTCTATATGCGAAACTGTAATTCTGCTTAAAGATGCACATCCTGCAGGCTGGAGAGAAGGCTCTATAGTCAAGAGCACTTGCTGCTTTTTGCAGAGGACTCAGAGGTTCAGTTCCCAGAATGCCATTCAGTAACTCTAGCTCCAGAGGAGCAGACAAAAACATTCACACACATAAAAATAAGTAAATCTTTAAAAGAAAGAAATGCGAATCCTGTGTTTTTGGGGGTGGGGAGTGCAACAACAAAGAATAAAAATCAAATCGCATATTTTATGGGAAACAAGCACTAACCAAAATTATAAGCATAGTAAACTTGATAACCATCAATCTCCTATCTTCCCTTTATACAGCTAATTCACCCAACAGTAAAACAAGAATTCAGAATTTGTTAGGCTTAGACTACCCTAAACTAGACACAAACCTATTTCTATAGTTTTAAAGGTGGGATAAACTAAAAGCTCACCTGCTTTGTTGAAGAAAAGCATGAACTGCTTTTAACTACTTCTCAATTCACTGCCACTCCTTTTGATCGATTCTGTTATCTATTTTACATATTTTTTCAGATAGTTAAAACCAACAACCGTCTGGAAATCCTGTATTAGCCACACAAGCAATACCAATTTGATTTCTGGCAAGTTCTAATTAAAATTACTAAAAAAATCCTTCACTGCATGATAATCTGAATTTCTGCTTGACTTCTTATTTGGTCAGAACTCCTCTTGCCCTAATGTCACAAATCAGTGACATTCAGAGGCACTAAGCACAGCAACTGTCGTGGTCATCAAATTGCTCCCTCATGCATTTACCTTCTCCAGCCTCTCAAAGTATTCCCGAAGGAATGCCATGGGCCTCTCGGGCCTCGCGGTGCACAGCTGCACGATGGAGTCCTTCAGCAGGGCCTGGATGTTGTGCTTCTGCACATAGAGCTCGCATTCCCGGAGGCTCCGCTCTTCCTCACTGGTTGCCATACTGCCAGACGCCATGGTTCTCTGAGAGGAAAAGCACACACGTGCTGGGTAAGCTATAAGCACAAATACAAATTTGGGCTGACATATTTAAATTCACTAGACAGTACATTCATATGTTTCTTTTCCTTACTCAACAGAGTTCATGTTTAAAGAGGAGGTAGGGGTTGGATACGAACTATCCCAAGTTTCTACGTTCTGTCTCAGCTGGGCAGGTCACTCAGAGAAGACCCTTAGCTCCTGGGAGGAAGTATGAGCCAGTGTGCCCTGCTGAGCAACTGAGACAGTGCTGAGGCCCCATGGCCTTAAGGGACTTTCATTCAGTTCTCTTGCAAAAGACATCATGATGATGACGTGGGAAATGTGTAAATGGTAAACAGGACAGAGAATTACCAGGGCACACAGGTCCGCTCTAAGTGAAAGCACAGATCACAAAGAAGAACACCTGACATTCCCCTGTGTGCACCTCCCATCCCATGAGCGCAGCTAATGTCACAGCAAGCCACAAGGGCAAAGACGCCGATTAGCCAAATATTAGTGGAATCGAATTTTCTGAAACACAAAAGCAGCCTTGGTGCCTTTTCTCAGCAATCTCTCATTCTGTTATCTTTTACTAAACCCCAGCCCTTGACTTAGTAATGCAATTACCAGCAGAAGGAGTTGAAAGGCTATAGTACAGAAAAACAAGTAACGTCTACCAGGCAAACTAAGACTTTCTTCATCTGGACAGGAATACGTTAGAATACTCTGATTTAAAGCTTACAGGATAACTCAATAGGTAAAACTGAATTTGAACGACATTAATGTGAAATAGAAACACAATAATGAGCAGCCAACCTGCCTCAGAATTAAATGCTCAGTACTTTAAGCAGCCATTCCGTTTTCCTGCTAACTCCTAATTACTAAGCACTTGAGATTAGAAGATGACTCCCTCTCCACTCTGCATACCAATTCAACATAGCCACTCTTCAAACTATAACGCTCACAGACCCAGTAAGGTTAAACTGGGAATTTTTTTTTTAAATGCCAAGATAAAGAGCCATTTTAAAGTGCTGCACTAATATTTTGTTTTGACAACTTTTAAAATAAAGGTCAATACTAAGCAACAAACAGACCAGGAGGAAATTTGCAGCTCCATGGCAAGCACAGAAATTAGAAACCATGGCCAGACACACACACACACACACCACTGTTAGTTCAGAATTAACACTAAAGGAAAGATTTTTACTGTCAGGTATCATTTGTTCTGGCTGTGCTTCCAGGTCAGACAATCATAGGGAACAAAGAATCCACTTCAGTGGAATTTTCTCCATTTCAAATACTGAAGACCACCAGGAATGTGGATAAAAACAAATTATGCTCCAAAGCATCCTGTCTTATTTCAAGAATGTCAGCACATATATTTAACTGATCAGAGAAATCCTTCTTAGATCTGGTGAAAAATGGCGTATGCATTACAAAGACCAAAAGGCAGGCGCAGGTAAAGAAAATACAAACACTCCCCCAAATTACTGCAGTCATCATGTGAAACCCCAAAATAACCTAATTTCATAGCCTTAGTATTTTTAATCGGGTATGTCTCGGTTCCATGTCTGCACTTACTTTTTAAAAACCCAACGACTTAGCTTCCCTCCAAAACAAACACTTTAAAACCATCGTCACTGCACCGCCGCGTATTCCTAAGAGGGGAGATTCTTGAGGAAATTCGGTTCTGATGAAACTCTCGCTTTCAGAAGGACTACACTGGAGGACATATTTAAAACGCTTTGAGAGCCTGTTGCTGACAGGGCCCACATCTCCTGAAGGATGCCAAGTAACACTAGCACCGCCTTGGGGGTCATCATCTAATGCGAGCTTTCACGTCTCTGCTCTAGAAACCTATCTATCTTGGCTCCCTCAAGTCATCGGCTGTCCCCACCCCCGCGCTGAGCTGGAGGGGTTAACTGGCGTCGCGTATTTTCACGAGGGAGGGCAGGAAAGTGCCCTTCACTTCACTTAGGCCACGGTCACGATCACAGAGTGCAGAAAGACGACCCCCTCATCCCCCACCAGGCAGGAGGCCTGGGAAGGCTGGGGTGGGCGGTGGGGGGATGACGGGGACTGGAAATCGGGAAAGGTCGAGGAGTGGGAAGAGGGACAAAGGGAAATGGAGCGAGGCTGAAATCACCGAGTGGAGGGGTGGAGGGAGACGAGCCCGCGAAGAGGAGGGGGACCCGGTGCAGAAAAAACCACCAAGCAGGCATGAAGGCTACAGCCGAGTGGCGAGGAGAGACAGAAAAGCCATGGCGGATTCCGGTTTAAAAAAAAAAAAAAAAAAAAAATCATCGAGCTGTTGTCCTTCAGGAAGTGGGGGAGGGAGGACGGGCGCGGAGGCCGCGGCGCGCGGGGGCGGAGGCGGCCAGGGAGCCGAGGGAGGCCGAGCGCAGCGCAGGACCGGGGATCAGGAGACGCTGAGGCCGGGGGCGGGACGGCGGGGGGCACGATCAGTCTAGAGCCCCGCGGGGAGGGGTGCCGGTGCGGCCCGGGGGAGAGAGCGAGGCCTGCGGGAGGCACCGAGGCCGCCTCGGAGGCGCAGGGGGTGCGGCCGTCCCCCCGCAGCGCGCTCCCCGGGGCGCCATCTTGGCTCGCTCCCGCGCCTTCAGGAACGCGCAGCGGAGCGCCGCGGCCGGCGGCTCTCCGGTCAGGCCTCCGGCCCGCACTCACCTGAGGACGGGCGGCGGCGCGGGAGGGACTAGCGCAGGGCGAGGCTGCCGGGGTACCGAGCGTCCACAGGGCTCAGCTCGCAGCCTCACTCCACTCTGCGATAGCGGCTCCGCGACGGCTCCACCGGAAACCAGCCGACCGCGGCCAATCAGCGTTCGGCTGCTGACGTCAATGCGCCTCTCTCTGGCCAGAGCGGTTGCCTTGGCAACCTTAAAGGCGCAGACGCCTAGGTTCCTCCTCCGCCCCCCACTACGACTACCACCACCCCACCACCACCAACCACCCCACCCTTAGCCTGTCATCTTCTAGCAAGAACCTTTCTTTTGCAGGGCATCTCTCCATCTTATCTTGTCGCGTATACGCAGCCCCTTCCTGGCTCCCATCTTTTCCTTCTCTTCCCGCTAACCCGTTTCTGTCTCCTTTTTTCACTTGCCCCTTCCTTACCAGGTGTGGGGCGGGGAGGGGTCTCTAGATTGTTCTGCTTTTGGAGATGTCGGCCTCTCCTCCGTTCTTCAGGGGGCTCTTGCGTCTGCCTCCCTCCACGCCTCTGCCTTTTCTCCCTCCCTTCAACCCTCCTCCCGCAGACCCACGTGGGACGTTTCGGTGACAGGTGGGCGACGCCGCCCTGGGTCCTATGGGGCGGCGGGCGGGGGGGGGGGGGTTACAGGACGCTGGGAGGACAAGGAGATTCCTGCTGTTTTCCAGCCCTTGGAAGAGGAGAAGGCCCTAGGGGATCTGCCAGAGCTGAGTGCAAGCGGATGCTGGGATGCTTCTGATGGACAGAGTGCACATCCTGTGTAGACCCCCGCAATACCTAGGGTTCCGGGCTCGGCCTGTCATCCGGTCCAGGAAATCTGAGCCTCTATCAAGCATCTGCTTAGCTAATCTGACTGCTGTCTCCTCTAGTGAGCTGCCATCAGTGGAGGCCCCACAGTGCCTACAGAAGCACCAGACATAAGAAAAGACTTCCAAGAGGAGCCGAGAGTTCTGATAATGCCCTATCCTCCCTATCATGCAGGACTGCGTGGTGGGTAGGACAAATCAAGTCATTGACCTAGCAAGAAATCTGAGCTGCATGAAAAAGCAGGAGAAAAAGAGACTTCGTTATTCCTTCAGTCAACTTTCCCCTTAAGTATGTGAAGATGAAAGCAGGAGACAATTTTAGGCATATGTAATTAAATAAATAAAGTGAGCCTAAATAAATACATAAATAAAATAGACCCTCGCCATGTATGGTTCTGAGGAGCTGCAAGTTGTTAACAACCTGGCTCGTGTATGTTCGTTCTAGGGCAATGTGTGTAGAAAATACCATGAATTTAACACTTCATACCAGAAAGGGTTACAATATCTCCTGCATAATTTTCACGCTGGTCCCCAGTTAAGATATTTGGGCTAAATGGTGTTTGGAAAATTCACCTTTTTAAGCCTGTCTTTGTCCCCGGGTACCCCAGACTATGATAAGGGCCCTGAATATTAGTTATGAATACCCCCTGGTAGTCAGAGGAAGGAAGGGGGAAGAGAAGGAAGTTGCTCCCTCTGCAGCTTCTCCCCAGCATGTTGGCTATTGGCTTTTTTTTTTTTCCAGAGATGGGTGGAATGGAAGATGAAGGACCTAGACTCAGTCATATAGACTTTCACCCTCTCCAGTGCAAAGAAAGGCTGATACACTCATCCCTAAGCTGGCAAACGGGAGAGGAAATCTGATAGCACTGAGCATGCCTGGTCATGTTCTGAGGAAAGGGAAAAAAAAAAAAAAAAAAAAAAAAAAAAAAAACACTGCAGATAAATCCAAGTTTGTTTGCAGGCTCTGCCATCTCCAGTGACAAACTTAATCTCCTCGAGACTCATTTTCCTCCATCCCGAAGGGATAACTGGGACTGTATTAACATTGATTAATAAAAGCAAACAAGTGTAAAGCACCTACTACATTTGTAAACTGTCCTAGGTGCTTCAGACAAACTGATAATCATTCTATGATGTTATCGTTTTGGAAAGAACGTGACACAGAAAGACTGTAGTTTGCATGGGTCAAACCCAGGCAGTGATTGTAAACCAACCTCTTTTGCAGCATGCAACACACAAACACACACACACACACACACACACACACAGTGCCCTCCATACAGTGTAGGAAACATTTAATGAGAGTTTTCTTCCTATTCCTCTCCCTTCCTAACTGCAAGGTTAAGTGCCAATGATTTTATGTCCAACATTAGTGTTAACCTTCCTAAGGCAGCTAAGCCAGGTTAGAAGAAGGAAACGAGCAAGCTGGAAGACATTGAGCCTGATGTTTGGAGTAACAGCTGCTTCCCTGCTAAGACCTGGCTGTGTGTCCCCCATTCAGCTGCATGCAGGCACCAGTCCAGCCACCACCGTTTCCTGTGTCAGCCACAATCAACCTTGTTCTGGCTGCCAGATTCTCATATGCTAGGGCTTTAGGAGACAAAAAGGGAAATGGGCAGCGGATAGTTGAGCCCGGGAGGGTTCATCGAGACAGCTGTTGTGAAAATCCAACAGCCTCCGGCTTTCCAAAGGGCACAAATGTGCTTGCAATGTCACTTGGCCACTCTGAGAATACCAACCCACCAATTACATGGCAGAAATAACAGTTGTCTGACTGTAACATCTTTAAGAATTCCCTTCCCCAGAGACCCTTTGCCCTAGACTCAAAAGCTCTGTCATTTATTTTCTTTCAGCTTGTGCCCTTAAGGAGCTTACATTTCTAAGACAGTAAGCTTGTAAGTAAATTTCGTTCTTTGAAACAGAATTCCACAATTGCTATCACAATGGTTTGTGGAACAATCGAGAAAATAATTTCCCTGGGACATGTAATAAGCAAAAGAAAACTGTAGCACAAAAAAAAAAAAAAAATGGAATATGAGAATCTAGAGAGGTGTCTCAATGGTTAAAATCACTTGCTGTTCTTGCAGAAGCTCTGGGGTCGGTTCCAAGCATGCACATTTCGCCTCACAATCTCCTGTAACTCCAGTTCCAGGAGACTTGACACTTCCATAATCCTCAGGTAAGAGACATGTATGGGAGACCTCCAGGCATGCACATTGTATGCATTCAAGCATACAGGTACTCACACATACACCTAAATGGAAAAAAAAATCAGTCTTTCTTTTTTTAGAGAATATGGGCTGGATGGTTCAGTAGGCAAAGTGCCCCACAAGATTGACAACCAGATTTCTTTTTAGCCTCAGTACCCATTTAAATACTGGGTTGACTTAATAGTGTACCTGTAACTCCATGGCTCAGGAAGCAGAGACAGGAGATCCATCTCAGAACAAGTTGACTGGCTGGAATAGTTGAATCAGTAAGGTCTGTGATCAAGCAAGAGACTCTCCATAGATGAGGTAGACAGAGATCGAGGAAGACACCAGAAACAGCTACACACACCACATGCATTTTTAAAAGGACTCCTCTGGTGGGTCACTTCTTAGTGTTTCTTATGCTTAAAGTTCTATTGACTAAACACAGATCCACATACTCCCAATTTCCGAGGAAAACTTTATAGACTGTTGCCACGCAGTTGGGGTATGTACTGGTCTGGGTATTTATGCTTCCTAAGGGACCTTAAGTTATGATTCTGAATAAAACCCAATTCCAGCACACAGCCTGATGCCAAAGGTTGTCTTGTTTTTTTTTTCCCCCCAATGGAAAGTAAGCTGAACTAAAGAGGAATGTTTATCTTGTTCACGTACTGAACCACTTAAAAAAGGATAGCAAGCTTGGGCCTCACCCTAACAAATGAGTTCCAAAGAAAACTATCTTTACCCCAAACATATTTCCATCCAAAATAGTGTATTGAACCCCACCATGCCCAGCAACAAGAAGGAATTACATTAGTGGGGGTTCACCAGAGACTTGGAACCCAGAGGGTATGTGGACAAAGATTTATTTTAAGGAATTGGCTCACACAACTGTGGGAGCGGACAAGTCTCAAATCCACAGGGCAGGTGCAAGACAATCCGGCAGGCTAGACCCAGGGAAAAGCTGATGCTGAGTCTGAAGTCTAGGGTAGTTCACTTCCTCGGTCTTTGGAGACCTTTAACAAAGCAGATAAGGCTCACCCGTGTTATGGCTGGAGGGGATCTGCTTTATGAAAGTCTTTGGTTTGAATGCTTATGATATCTTTAAAGAAAAATTTATGGCATCATCTAGACCAGTGGTTCCCAACATGTGGGTGGCAACCCCTTTGGAGGGTCGACCAAACCTTTCACAGGAGTCACAGATCAGATATCCAGCCAGCAGATGTTTACATGACAATTCATAACAGTGGCAAAATTGCAGTTATGAAGTAGCAACGAAAGTAATTTTATGGTTGGGGGTCACCACAACATGAAGAACTGTGTTAAAGGGTCACAGCGCTAGGAAGGTTGAGACCCACTGGTCTAGACTATAACCTACCCTGGTTAATAACAAGGTAACTCTCACAAGCATGTAGCCAGCAGCCCTGAGCAGGGAACTCAAACAGGGGCCATTGTTTTCAATTCATTGTTCTGACAAGGACTGTGACCACCACTGTGGAGGACAAACACAAACAAATCTCTCCTCTAGAAACTAATGAAGAGAGAAAAGAATTTTTAAAATGACTAAATTTTTCTGTTTTTAAATTTTTTTATTGGTTATTTCATTTATTTACATTTCAAATGTTGTCTCCCTTCCTGGTTTTCCCTCTGCAACCCCCCCATCCCATCTCCCTCCTGTTTGTCTCTATGACAGTGCTCCCCCTACCCACCCATTATTCCTGCCTTAGCACTCTAGCATCCCCTTACAATGTGGTATCTAGCTTCCATAGGACCAAGGGCCTCCCCTCCCATTGATGCCAGATAAGCCCATCCTCTGCTACATATGCAGCTGGAGCCATGGGTCCCTCCATGTGTACTCTTTGGTTGGTGATTTAATCCCTGGGAGCTCTGGGTGACCTGGTTAGTTGATATTCTTCCTATGGGTCCCCTTCAGCTCCTTCAGTCCTTTCCCTAACTCTTCCATTGGTGTCCCTAGGCTTAGTCTGTTGGTTGGCTATGAGTATTTGCATCTGTATTGGTCAGGTGCTGGCAGAGTCTCTCAGGGAATAGCTATACCAGGCTTCCATCAGCAAGCACTTCTTGGCATCAGCAATAGTATCTGGGTTTGGTGTCTGCAGATGGGATGGATCCCTAGGTGGGGCAGACTCTGGATGGCCTTTCCTTCAGTCTTTGCTCCATTTTTTGTCCCTGTGTTTCCTTTAGATGGGAAAAATTCTGGGTTAAAATTTTTGAGATGGGTGGGTAGCCCCATCCCTAAATGCTTGGCTTCAATGTGGGGAAAACAGAAGATTTATTTATTATTGGTAGGAGTACAAATAGGTGCAACCTCTATGGAAATCAGTCTGGGGGGAAGGAAGGAAGGAAAGAAGAAAGGAAGGAAGGAAAGAAGGAAAGAAAGAAGGGAAGGAAGAAAGAAAGACAGACAGTTATATGATCTGGCTATACTAACTCCTGGTCATATGTCTAAATGACTATATCATACTACAGAGATACTTTCTCATCCATATTTATTGCTATTCCATCCCCAACAGTCAGAAATAGAAGCAGCCTAGTTCTCCACCAACTGATAGATGGATAGTAGAAATGTACACATATACTGAATGAAATTTTATTCATCTATAGAGAGAATGGAAATTATGGAAACTGCAAGTAAATTGATGAAGCCAGACCCAGATCCAATGGCAAATGTTCTCCCTCATATGTGGCTATTAACTTTGAACTTTACATATGTGTGTTTGAATTGGAGTACCTATAGAAGACAGGGAACTAGTAAGGGGCCATGCTGGAATTTCGAAAGAAGCAGGGGAGAATATATGTGGTATGAAGGGGGAAAGAGGAATTGGGGATTAAGGATTACGTGGCCTGCACAAGGGAGGGCAGGGTGAAACACTAAAGACCTTTGGAAGGGCCATATGGAAACCTACCATAGACGGTTCCTAAGTTATATACATAACACATATATAAGCAGTTTAAATGAAATGACCTTGTAATCCAGGAACGATGGCTCTCCCACACACTACGACAAGCCATCAAATTAAAACCCTAGCACCAAGTATAGGTTGCCCTTTGCAAGTCATTGCTTGGTATGATTCCATAGACGCCACCACCCAACAGAACACTCAAGGCTGTTTCCATTGTTCTTGGTCACCCTCCAGAACTTAGTGGTAAGACACTGCTGCTGAAGACATCATGAACTTGAGTAATAGGACAGAGAAGAATCAAGCTGTTGCAGACCTGGAAGCTTCATCCCTGCTGGCTAGTTTTCATGGTGCTAGAAGGTTCTATGCACACTCCTGGGGGAGAAAAATAAACAGGCATACCCATCTGCAAACCCAGTGAACTAAACCAACAACAACAACATGACAAGATATGCTGATTGATGCAACCAGGGCATGACTGTTACAGGAGCGACAGACCACTGGCCCATCAGACTTAAGGCCCCTTCCACAGTCATGCCTAGCATTGTTAACTGGGCCAAGAATGGGTGCCTAGCTAGCTCATAGGCCCTGAAGGAGAACTTACTACAGTTATTCTGATCCATGAACATAGTATTAAACTGCTCCTTGAGTACTTCTCTTTATACCCACACATTAGTGCATTTCTTTGCCTTCAGAGAAGTTACTTTTGGCAGTAAGAGGTAATTTATACAGAGACCAACAACTGGTCATCGTGCTGAGAATGAGAGGAGAGTGAGTGGGATTGGATTTGGTCAAAGCACATTATATGACAATCGCCAGCTTTACACTAAACATCTCTGTGTAGTAGTCTCCGTGATGGTCATGGACGAGCCTTAATAAAGAGATCTTAGCACTGGCAACCCTGGAGGAATCTCAGCTTGCAGCCTTAGACTTCCTTGCTCCTGGATTTGGATCTCAGGATGGAATTTTCTCATACTTTGGTGTTGACTGGTCTTCTCCACTTGTCTATCTTCTCTCTCTCTCTCTCTCTCTCTCTCTCTCTCTCTCTCTCTCTCTTTCTCTTCTCGCTCTTTCTCTCTCTCTCATCTGTCTATTTTGTCTCTCTGTCTCTATGTGTCTGTCTGTCTCTTCTATCTGTCTCTGTCTGTCTTTCTGTCTCTGTCTCTCTCTGTATCTTTGTCTCTGTCCCTGTCTCTGAGTGTCTGTCTGTGTGTCTCTTTGTCTATGTCTCTATCTCTGAGTGTGTGTCTGTCTGTGTGTCTCTTTCATCTGTCTGTCTCTCTCTGTCTTTCTGTCTCTGTCTCTCTGTCTCTGTCTCTCTGTCTCTGTCTCTCTGTCTCTGTCTCTCTGTCTCTCTCTTTTGCGCGTGCACGCGTGCGCACGTGCGCACACACACACCACAGAAGGAAGGGGGATAGCCCTGATCTCTGCACTGAGTTTGGCTTTCTGCATTTGCAGTTGGCTTCCTAGCCATGACTCTGGTTTTAAAGACCCTTCACTTCCTCCAGTATCCGTGATGCAGCCTAAGGCCCTACTCCAGTGTCTGCCTGCTCTTTGTCATTTTTCTACCATTTATTAATTGTTCCAGATTGCTCTTCAGCACTGTTTGCAAGTGTGAGGTGTCAGCGGTATGTGATGCATAAGTCCTGGATGCTTGTGACCTATGGCTAAGTTGGTGGCCTTGGGTGGTTAATAGCCAAAATGGAGCCATCGAAGGCAAAAGTGTAAACAGAAGCTATGAGTCACTCTAGCCTTCAAAGTCCAGTTCTCCAAAAACACTAAAACCCAGCAATGCTCAGAGCAGCACAGTCTTAGCATCTGACCCTGTCCATAGATGATCCCTGACTTAGAATGGTTTGGCTAACAGTTTTTCGCTTTACAATGGGCTTAATGGGATGTGAGATACATTTTCAACTTACAACTTATTAAAACATACTTCCATTAAGCTGAAAGCATCTATACTTTAAATCAATACAAATAATATGTCGCTTGTTGTTATATTTTTATTTATGGAAAATGACAAGGCAAAGGCCGTACGTGTTCAGAAGATATGCTGAAGTGTGCTTCTAGTATTTTCTATTCATGGCTATTGACTCTTCAGAGGATAAAGCCCACGGGTACAGAAGACCAGCAAACTGCAAGCTGCTGGGATTTAATGTCACCTGGTTTTAGATTTGAACATTCTAGCTCATGCATGTGTGCCTACCCAGCACTTTGACTTGTTGCCTCTGACAGACAATAAACATCAGGGTTTCCCAGAGAAGGTGGCTCTAAACAAATGGAAAGACACAGGGAGCGTTGGCAAAGGCATCCATCATCATAGAACTCGAGAGTCTGAAGCAGAAACCTAAGGTCATCTAGGGAAATAACAACGCTTCATTCGAGTTTACAGATCCTAATGGCTACAACGTGAGCTTACATCTCAAACCAAACAAACAAAAAGATGATAAAGAGAGAGAAGGAGCCTGTTTTGAGCAGAAGAAGCAAGCATACGCTGAAGTAAGAGGTTCTTAGTGGAGTGCATTTGGAGACCCAAGTCATCCAGTTGAGTGTCAAATTAGAAAAACTGCAAGAGGCGATTTGGTCACTACAATGTAGACAACACTCTAGAGGGTGTACCCTGTGCCTGGAACCACCGTAGTGCTTCAGGTGTGTTACCTCAGCCTATAGGTACAATTTCATGCTCATTTCATAGGTGAGTCATTCAGGTGCCTTGCAGAAATCACATAGATATGGGGTATGAGCCAGGCTTATGATCTTGGCCTTTCACCAGGGAACTACTGGAACCCTTCACAGAGGGGAGGGTCTTGGTGAAAGGGTACGGTAGACAGGCAAGGGGATACCAGCCTAATGACAACAGCAAAATTGAAACTGGGAACCATGGGGAGTTAGCACCCATAGAAGATGCCAACAGGCCTTGGGGCCAGTCTGAAACTGAAGGGGGCAGAAGCATGGTTAAAATTAAGGTCATTTGTCCGGTTTCCAAGAACTAAATAGGGACCTGCCAAGATCCCAGCCAAGGCTGTGGGAGATAAGGGCATGGGAATCGCGCCTAAAAGGCTCAGAGCTATTTGTTACAGGCAGGAACCAGCCTACTAGTGCCAGCCCCAGATAATTATTCAACTTTTTTTTTTTTTTTTGCAATACTAAGACCTAAACCTGAGGCTTCATACATGTTAGGTACATGCCCAGAAGTCAACTGACTAGAACTATGGCTTTGCCACTCACTAGCTATGTGACTTTGAGCATGCGATTAGTCTCTTTAAGTTTCAGTTTTCCCAGTTATGGGATGAGGGGAGAAGAGAGGTATCTTTGTTCTCGGAGCACAGCTCCTGGACACTATATCAGCCTCTTCACAATCATCTGCTCATCCTCTCAGGAACATCCAAGGTGGTAGCCACAGACCCAGAGAGCTCTCCAGACTTAGAGTTAACTGACTAGAACTCGAAGGTCATTCCCTGATAACAATAGTCTCATTTCAAATGTCACTCGTGGGCAGCGGCTTCCATGCTGGACAAGACAGTCCAAGCATATTTGCACGACCAGGGAAGTATCTACAGGACAGTCGTGTCTATGCAGGGCTGTGTTAGCTTTCTCAGCACTGTGACAGGATGCCTGGCACGATTTCAAAAGAGGAAAGATTTATTTTGCTTGGCTTTCAGACTATCACTCCACTGTGACAACAAGGGGCCCTGGTGCAACAACTGACATCCTTGGTGGTCAAGAAGCAGAGCAGAGACGTGGTAAGGAGGGGCCAGGACACAATACAACTGTGAAAGACATGCCCTCCCTTGGTGACCTACTTCCTATAACCAAGACCCACTTTCTACAGTTACCGCCTCCCACTAGTCTATTCAAAATTTGAATCCAGCCCTGGAGGTAATGGTTACACAGAGAAAGGCATTTTCCATGCAAGCCTCACAACCTGAGTTTCATCCCCAGGACCCACGTGGTAAAAAGAGAGAACCAGCACCTACATGTTGTCCGCCAACATGCACATGGCATTCATATCCACACATATGCATACACACACACACACACACACACACATACAGAAACACACACCACCACCACCAGTACCAGCACCACCGTCATCACCATCATCTTCTTCATCATCATAATAATAATTTTTAATCTTTGAATCCATTGAGTTCATCAGGTGAGAGCTTTGATCCTAGGGAACCATCCTCATACAAACACCAAGAAGAACAGCTCACTAATCTCCTAGGCAGTTTTCATCCCAATCAGTTGATAATCAAAATGTATCATCACCGAGATTAACAGCATTTTTTCCCTAAAAGGTCCAGATATTTATTTTAGACTCTGTGGGCATACAGGTCTTACTTATAATTCCTCACTTTTACTATTGCATCAGGGAACAGCTATAGACAAAACAAAAGAAGAGTAAGTTTTGCTACACCCCTATGAAATTATTATATATATATATATATATATATGTGTGTAGTGTATATATACTTTAATCTCTTCTAATTTTTATGTGTTGCAAAATATCACACACATACACAGACACACACTCATATGTGTATATATAAACTAGCCTAGTAAACTGCACAAAACAAGTGGTACATTATAGTTTATATATTTTGTTTAGACTAAGTTACCTCTTTAATGCTGACTTGATGGCTAATCTTCACTCTCAATTACCTGGGATTTTGAATCACCATGGAAATACATTCCTAGGAATGTCTATGAGGGTTTTTTGAGGAAGAATTCATGGAACAGGGAAGATATCCATCACTCCCAGCCCTGAATGAGGACAGCATCATCCCCATGAGTTGAGCCCTGGAGAAAAAGGAGAGAATTAGGTCACCAGCATTGTCTCTTGGTTTCCTGACTGGATACAATATAACCAACTGCCTCAAGCTCCTACCAACCTGACTTCTCCACCATGGAGGACTGCAGCCTCAAAACTGTGAGCCAAAACAGTCCATTCCTCCACTAAGTTGTCAAATATTGTTGTTAACAGCAAACAGTAACTAGTGCAAATATCTAAAAGGCTTCTGATATACCCTCAGGGAGAATGATACAGAAGTTGTGAGTCTGAGTGAACTAGCTCACCAATGAGCAAGAAACATCCATCCCAAAGTGTCACAACCTACTCCTCAAACCTGCGAACATATCGTGATACTTAGAAAATGGAAATTGACACATTAGATGGGTTTAAAAATTGATCATCAGATGACTTTATGATAGATAAATTATCCTGGGTCATTTAGATTAGCCCAAAACAATCAGGGGGCCGTCTCTGTGGAAGAAGAAGGTGCAAGAGCCCGTATCAGAATGAAAAAGCACGAGGAAGACTCATCTTTACAGGTTTGAAGATGAGAGAAAGAATTACCAGCCAAGAAATGCAAGCTCCTACCGGAAAGTGAAAAATGTTATGGTTTCCATTTTAAGTCCCCGCCTCCCAAAGGCCCAAATGCTGAAGCCTTGGCTGATAGAATCTCTTGGAGGAGGATCTGGTAGAAGGAAGTTGAATCATTGCAGTCATGTCTTTGAAGGAGCTATTAGAATCCCAGACCTTTCTCCTCTCTTTGCACTGCCAACATTCTCTACCATGATGGTCTTGCTTTGCCATAGCAATGAAGCCGAGCAATCCAGGGCTGAAACTGTGAATTAAAATAGTTTCCTTCCTTATTAAGCTGATTGATCTCAGGTATTCTGTCTTAGTTACAGAAAGCTAAATACTGCAGAAAAGAATGGGGGTCTTCCTCCAAAGCCTTCACAAACGTATACAACACTCACCAGCATCTTGATCGTAGTCTAGTGAAAACTACTTGGGATTTCTGACTTCCAGAGTCCAGATAATAAATTCATGAGGCTGAAGGCAAGACATGAGTACCACTTGTTACAGCAGCAAAAAGAAACTAATACACAGAGCAGTGTAAGAGCTAAATGTATCGCCTACAGGAGGAGTGAGTGATGCTAACAGTGTATGCCCAACTGTCTTAGTTAGGGTTTTACTGCTGTGAACAGACACCATGACCAAGGCAACACTTATAAGGACAACATTTAATTGGGGCTTGCTTACAGGTTCAGAGGTTCAGTCCTTTATCATCAAAGTGGGAATATGACAGCATCCAGGCAGGCATGATGCAGGAGGAGCTGAGAGTTCTATATCTTCATCTGAAGGCTGCTGGAAGAATACTGACTTCCAGGAAGCTAGGATGATGGTCTTAAAACCCACACCCACAGTGACACACCTACTCCATCAGGGCCACACCTTCTAATAGTGTCATTCTGTGGGCCAAGCATATGTAAACTATCACACCAATGTACACCATTAACACAGAGGCAAGAGATAGGATCCTATTTGAGGGGCAGAGAAGAAGATAAGTTCCCTTAGAAGAACCGTTAGAACCAGACTTTAAGGACAAGCAGGACTTTACCAGGATAATGGAGGAATTGGTAGACTGTAAAGAAGAAGCAGAGGGGTGGGAGCTAGGGTGGGGAGAGTTGTATAGGCAAGGGGAACTAGGTGAGAAACTGAGGCTGGGAGAGAGCACATCACAGAGGGTGAAGAACATTTGGGAACCTCTATAAAGCCTGAAATTACAGTATTATGGGAAGGGAAGGCTCGTAAGAAAGGAAGGGGTGATGGCAGAGCAGATCTGGGAGAATTGAGCTCTGAAAGAAAAAGTCTTTTTCCATTGGAATGCCTATGACCTATTGGCACCTAACAGTTAACAACGCTTCAACAGCAATCCCATTCTATGTAATGATTTATGGTTTGGTAGGCTCACCTGAGCAACCCTTCTGTGACTGCAGTCAATGGATGCTATTCAGCTAGACTCAAGCGAGAGCAGCGGTTCTCAACCTTCCTAAACCCGCGACCCTTTAGTAAAGTTCCGCATGTTACGGTGACCTCCCCCCAGTCATAAATTTTTTTCACTGCTACTTCATAACTGTAATTTTGCATAAACTTTGACTGTTTCGAATGGTAATGTAAGTATCTAGAATGCAGGATATCTGATATGCGACCCTGTGAAAGAGTCGTTTGTCTCCTGCTTTGCTCGTTGCTGCTGTGATAACACACTCAGATGAAAAGCAACTTGGGAAGGAAAGGTGAATCAAGGCAGGAACCTGAAGTCATGCCAGCCTGCTATTACACACAATATTACCTCCAATCCAAGAACCCATCCACAGCCAGGGAAGTACAGCAGAACCATGAATGCCTGCTGGCTCATGCACAGGCTCATACTAAACTAGCTTTCATATACAGTAAGAACCACTGGCCTAGGGAAAAGTGCTGCCCACAGTGGACTGGAGCCTCCCACATCAATTAACAGTCAAGGTAATCTCCCACAGACACACCCACAGGACAGTCTGGTCTGGGTAATCCCTCAGTTGAGACTCCTTTATCAGATGCTTTAATTTGTGTCAAGTTTACTTAAGCTAGCTAGGATACCATAACCTGGGACTCTTCTTTCCAATTGCACCCTTCCCTGTGTGACCTCTTCCACAGGGAGAGTCTAGCTGAATAACATATTTATCTACTTGACATAATTATTTCACTAGTTTATTCTCTCTCGGTCACTTACACACACACACACACACACACACACAGAATGAACATGAGAGCAAGACGATTTTGTTGTTCTCTGTTGTACAAGAGCAGTGTCTGGTTCATAAGGATGATGGTGATGATGATGATGATGATGGTGGTGGTGGTGGTGGTGATGATGATGATGACGATGACAATGACAGGCATGGTTGTGCATACCTTGTAATCCCAAGCACTAGGAAGAATAATACCAGAAGAACATCAGTTTGAGGCTAGCCTAAGATACACTGTGAGCTATGCTGTGAGTTCTAGGGTGCCCTAGGATATACAGAGAGATCCTGTCTTAAAAGGAATGCCAACAAAAAGTGCAACACTTCTTTTTAAAATAAAAATTCTGTTAGAATAACTATAAATATATAATCATTAGCACAGAGAAAAATCAAACAAGATTAATTTAATAATCTGTAATTATGTATTGTTCATTATATACCACTGTGCCAAGGTAAATAAATATTGATCATTCCAGTGGTTTACACTGAACAATTCTAGAATTCAAGAACATGTACTTACTGATAAGGTTTCTTTTCCAGACATTGAATTATAGGTAGTTTTAGTGAGCTCCATTTCCTGGGTTTTGTTAATAAAACAATACTTTGCACTCCCACCACTCTTGGCACATATACATATGTTCATTGTACACATGTGTTGGGCACCAGTGTGTGCGTGTGCGTGTGCGAGTGCGAGTGTGTGTGTGTGTGTGTGTGTGTGTGTGTGTGTGTGCGCGCACACGCATGCGCACACACACACACGCACACACATCATGCATGTAGAAATCACAGGTCAATGTTGAGTGTGTTCTTCAAACTCCTACAGCTTGTTTTTCAAGATAAGGATTCTCTAATTCCTTCAGACTAGCTGGCCATCGAGGTTCAGGAATCCTGTCTCTGTGTCTCTAGAACACTGGAGTTACGGGTGCATGCTGCCATGCCTGACTCTATCAGTACAGTAGATCCAGCCTCATGTCCTCATGCTTGCACAGAGAGCCCTTTACCAATTGGGCCGTCTCCCTCAGCCCAAGAGAATGCTAACGTAAAGCCAAGGTTTGTTTCAGAGCAACAGTCATCCCATGCTGTGTGTTACTTTCTGCAGTGAGCCTACTTCATTCTTATGAGGAAGGGGACTTTTTATTTACAAAAGGGAGGAGGGAGAGAGACTGGGTAAAGGAGGACCCAGAAAATGAAGATGAGACGGAAGACGAAGAAAGGAGCTAGGGAGGAGGAAGAGGAGGAAGAGGAGGAAGAGGAGGAAGAGGAGGAGGAGGAGACAGGGTCAGGAGAGAGGGAGTCTCAGAGCAGAGAGCTAGTGACTCCTGATGCAGTAAATGGACTTCAACCCAAAGACTGTCATGGAACGGTGCCCTGAAAGCTATTTACATTCTCCAGACTCTACTGTCATGGAGACATCAAAAAGTCTCTTGGGGTCTTCTCTGCTTAACTGAAGTATCCATCTGACTCATTAAATTGACTGCAAAATTGGCTGGTTCCCAAGGAACCTTTTCTTTCATTTAGAAACGTCAGCCATCTCTGACTCACCAGGAAGTGGGCTTGGGACTTCAACGCTAAATGCAAAGGATCTGTGCAATGCAATGCATGGATCTGAGTACTGGCTGTCGTGGCACTAGCTCTGTAGACCAGGCTAACCTCGAACTCACAGAGACCTGCCTGCCTCTGCCTCCCGAGTGTTGGGATTAAAGGGGTGTGCCACCATGCTCAGTTTAAATGTCCTTTTTTAAATGAAGAAAAATGTAGTTCTTCAGGCTTTTCAGGTAAAACCGGGCATTGGGGAGACAGTCTACTTAGTAAGGCGCTTAGTGGGTAAGCATGAGGCCCTGAGTTTAACCCCTGTGCCCACATAAAGAGCTGAGAGTAGCTCTGCTTGCCCGTAACCCCAGTACTGGGGAAGAAGACAGAAGGGGTTCCCTGGACTCACTTGGCCAATCTGCCTGGCCAAATCTACCAGCTCCAGGTTCAGTGAGAGACCATGTCTCAACGAAGTGAAAAGTAATTGAGAAAGACATGCCACATCAACCTCTAGCCTATTCACACAGGCACGCACGCACGCATGCACATACGTACGTACGGACGGACCAATGGATGGACGCATGCACACGAGTAATGGAAACATTGTCTTTTCTATTTATACAATCCCCACCCTTGCAAAAGTTTCACATATAGAGTGAAGTCTCCCTTTCAGTGGTGCAGACATTGCCACCTTTTCCTAACACAAGAGGGAAACTGAAAGCTTGAAGCATCCTCTCTCTCTAGAGCCAAAGATCAAAGGGCTGAAGAAACACCGGGCCGCTGAAAGAGAAATTTTTAGACAGCTTAACTCCCCGAGGAGAAACAGATGTCCTCTCTCTCTCCTTTGCCCTCCTCCTGTTACAAAGCAAGCCCACTACCGCAGTATTCCAGCACAACCCAGGGAGGCCCAGGTCTGAGATCTGGATCAAGAGTCTTTCGCAAAATGGCCTTGGGTTTAGAGGCCCGTCATTCCACTCTCCGTTAAGTCAGTCACCATCTCCCGCTCTGCATCTGCACTGAATTTGAGTCCTTGGTTAAAACAAACAAGCAAACAAACATACATCTGCAATGTCTGTTTATGTTCCGCACAGCTTACAAACCAGACTGCTAATGTGTTAGTCGTTATTGGGTGTTGCGATAGAACATCCATTTACTTTAAAGCAAATGCAGCAAATGGCACTTTACTCTAAAAAATTAAACATGATGTCATCCGATGAATCCCCACCTTCATTTACCCAACAAATTTGGGGAGGTTTTTTTTTTTTTTTTTTTTTTTTTTTTTTTGGTTGGTTGTTTTAGTTTGAGCTGTCTCCGTGATCAAGACTCACCCACACATGCTGTCTAAAGCCTGGTGAAAGACGTCATTTTGTTTACCACCCCTTTCTTGCTGACTTGGATGAGAATCCAAAACTAACCCAGACGCAGCTCCCTCAGTGTGAGAAAAAGCATCTGTAGAAGCCATCGTGAGCCTGTGGGGCCAAGTGCTTTTCATCCAGGATCAGGGACAAGTCAAGCTGTCAGCCTCATCACCTCCGCTCAGCACTGCGAGGAAGGTTCTAGTTAGTTCAATAAGGCAAGAACACAAAGTAAAAGGCATCTATATCAGAACAATGATTTTAGGAAAGTTTATACACACCCATACACATATTCACACATGTATATAATATATAAGGTTAGTAACATTGTATAACAATGTAAAACTACAAAAGTTGATTGTAGTTCTATGCGCTAACAATGAAAACCGGACAATCAAACTTTAAAACAATAACCATTCATAATAGCATCCAAACTGTGAAATATTTAGGGGCTGGAGAGATGACTCAACAATTGGGATCACTGGATGCTCTTCCATAAGACCTGGGTTCGATTTTCAGCACCCACCCACACGGTAGCTTACAACCATCAGTAACTCCAGTCCCAGGGGGTCTGAATGCCCTCTTCTGACTTCTGTGTGTGCCAGGCATGCACATGGTTCACAGACATGCAGGCAAACAAAACACTCCTGCACACAAAATAAATACGATTTTAAAATTTTAGCATACTAATGAAAAAATGTAAGATATTTAAAGATAACTCTACCAAATGATTCTTGGCAGATATTGGCAAGTTGATTCTAAGGAACTAGAATTTCTTTAAAACACTCACACACATACACACATGCAGTGGAGATTTGCCAAAGCAATACCAGAAAAAGAACAGAAGCGAAGACTAATATCATATAAGCCTAGCAATAAAATAACATATTACTATTGGCATCAGTATAAACCATTAGATCCAGGAGCTGAATGGAAACCCCATATCCACACTTCTATGGGCATCTAATTGTTAACAAAGGAACTAAGACAAGGGCTGTCGAGGTGGACTAGCTGGTAAAATACTTGCAGTGCAAGAGTGAAGACCTGAGTTCAGGCCCTAGGTGCCACACAAATGCCAGGTAGACCTGGCAGCCTATCTGTAATCTCAAGGCTTGGGAAACAGAGACAGGGGATCCCCAGAGCAAGCTGGCCAGCCCACTAGTTGATCCAGCAGGCCCTGGGTTCAATCGGTAGACCCTGCTCGAGAATGAGCAAGGGAGGTAAAGGATGTCAACCTTGGACCTCTACATACTCACGCACACACACACACGCACGCGCACGCACACGCACACGCACACAGCTATATACATGGGAGCACACGTGCACACAAAAAATAAATTTAAAAATTTAAATTAAAGAACAGACAGAAAGATGATATAATAAGGCAGGGCAGTCTTTCTAACAAGAGATGCTAGAACAATCCATATGCTGAAATTAACATTGGATCCATTTCACACCATATGGAAAAGCCAAAAATTAGAACACAGATCTCCACATAAAACACAGAGGTAAAATGAATACAAAAAGGACACAGAGAAAATTTTCATGACTTTGGATTAGACGGAAGATGTCCCATGTGGAACAAAACGATATGATTTGTTTGAAAACCACATGCCTTTAATTCCAGCACTCAGGAGGCAGAGGCAGGTGGCTCTCTGTTAGTTTAAAAGCCAGCCTAATCTACATAGAGAGTTAAGGGACAGCCAGGGCTACATAGTGAGACCCCATCTCAATAAATAAATAACCATGTGTTTCTGCCACTGTGGTATCTTGCCCAAGTACAAGGAGCCAAGCAACTAGGCTCTGAACCTGTGAGCCAAAATCAATCTTTCCTAATTCAAGCGCTTCTGTCAGGTAATTCAGCCGAAGCAACAAGAAGACAATGACTATGATAAATAATTCATGCAGTAAATTGTCTTTGATGCATGAGAGAAGTTCTTCTAATAGAAAAAGACAGGCACTCAGAATATGAAGAACACATAACATTTCTGATATTGTGATTTTTTTTTTTCAATACTTCAAGGCAGGTCGGTTGTTTGTCTTTTCTTTGTCAGAGACAGGATCTCATGTAGGCCAGAGTGGTCTTGAACTTTTGGTTCCCCTGCCTCCACCTCCCAAGTACTGGGATCACACCATGCCCATCTCTTTGTTGACTGTTTCTAAGAGATTAAAAATAAGATAGAGAGCAGAGAACAGCACACGTAGTGTAGAAATATTTGTGTTAAAAGAAAAGGGAAAGGAAGGGAGGAAGTGGAGAGAGACAAAAGAGAAAGGTAGGGGAGGGCTGATCTGAAGAAATCGCTGGAAGAACTCAGAAGCAATAAGTGTATCTGGGTGAGAGTAGCAACTCTGTAGCTTTCCCCTTTGTGTCTCAGGTGTTCAAAGTAAAATGTTTGCCACAGGCTCATACTTTTGAACACTAGGTGCCTAGCTGGGGGCATTATTTTTAGAAGGTTGTGGAGCTTTTAGGTGATAGAACAAGTAGCTGGAGGAAGTGGGTCCCCGGGATGGGTTGTAACGGTTACAACATGGCTTAACTCCTAACCCAGACTCTCTGCTTCCTGACTAGTAGAGACGTGGGCAGTCTCAGCCACACCGTCCTGCTGAGGTGAACATCCATGGCCTCCCCACCGTGATGAAGCACATCTCCTCGAACCCTGAGCCACAGTAAATCCCTCCTCCCTGGAGTCACTTCTACCAGATATTTTGTTACAACGGTGAGAAAAGTGATTAATGTGTTGTGGTTTTCAGTTCTTAAATTTTCAACCATGTGTGCATGCTATCTATTCCAAATATATCTTTTATAATTAAGAAAGGGGGGGGGGAATGAAGGTTTCTACTCCTTACAATACAACAGACCAGATAGTCTGAAATCCTTCTGCCTACAAAAAATAATTGGTACTGCTAAATATGATATGACCACAAACTGTACAACCAGGCTGGGTAATTTTTAACATCCAGCCAAGCAACCTAAAACATAAGCAAGGAGATTCAAGGTTTGGAAAAATAATTTAAATATTTTTATGTATATGTCTGTATGAGGGTATATGCTGGTGCCTACAGAGGCCAAAACAGGGCACCAGATACCCTAGAGCTGGAGTTAGGAGTGATTATAAGCTGTCCAACATGGTTTCTGGGAGCTGAACTCCCGTTCTCTAGAAGAGCAGAAAGTGCTAACTACTGAGCCATCTCTCCAGCCATGAAATAATATAATTTAAAGGCTTGGCCTCCTAGATAATGGAGAATTCACACTCAGTCATTCTAACTCTTTCTTTTTAAGACTTAGTATTTTTATTTTGTATCTATCAGTATTTCGCCTGCATACATGTACTTACTCTACCATACTGTGCCCGTGGAGGCCAGAATAGGGCACTGGATTCCTCCAGAAATAGATTTAGAGACAGTTGTGAGCTGCCACGTCCATGCTGGGAACAGAACTTGGGACCTCTGAAAGAGCAGCCAGTGCTCCTAACTATTGAGCTACCTGTCTTCCTCAAGGAAAGATAAGGAAAGATAAGCCATGCCCACGCATTCCCATTCTTTTTAGAGCGTGACAAAATGTTTATCAAAACCGATCAGTCCCTGTACACACAAATGCGTTGGGTCATGAGCAGATATCAACAAAAAACCTAGCAACCATGTTCCTTGCAAAATCTAAAATCAACCTTTAAAATATCCAGTAAGGACTGTGGGTGCTACGGCCCCTACGTGGGGCCCGGAGGATGATGAGGGAGGCTTCATCGCTCTGATAGTACAAGTGCCCGTGTCCACCAGCATACCGAGGATCATAAAATAGAGGATCCTAGCAAGCTGGTGGAACCTCAGAATGCATTGAGAATGGGGCAGTAGCTGCTTCCCCCACCTGCACGGAAATTCCTTTGGGTGCCAGCAGCCTGGCACCTCTGCATAGTGACAGTGGGATGGTTGGCTACTCCAGAGCTTTTGTCGGTTCCCCATTGGTCCAAAAGCTGTATAAAAACACTTGCTGCTGCAAAATACGGTATACCTGCATCCTGATGTTGGTCTCCGGAGTTTGTTTCTCAGGTTTCTGACTCCGCCTCTCTCACCCACTTCTGGACCCTGGTTCCCCAGGGTCTCGCTATGTAGCCCTGGCCTGGAACTTACTATGTAGACCAGACTGCCTTCAAGCTCACAGAGATCCATCAACTCTGCTGTCTGAGTGCTGGGATTAAAGGCATTCACCAGCATACCTGGCTGAATATTGTTTCTTTAGATCATGTTGACTGATAAGAAATTTTAATTTATCCATTTAGTTGCTCTGTTGTGCCAAGAATACCAATCTCCTAAATAACTCCAAGGAAGTGCTCTCCGTGTGTCTCCAATAAACACACTATTTGCTTCAAGTTCTTTTCATTAGATTTGGCTCCGTTTAGTTGTGTTGGGGATTGAACCCAGGACCTTGCTCATTCTAGGCAGGTTCTCTACCACTGACCTACTTTTTATTTTGAAACAAGATCTTCACTAAGCTTCCCAGGCTGTCCTCTGGCTTACACTTTGCCTGTGTCCCCTGAGTAGCTTGGATGACAGGCCTGTGCCACAGCACCAGTCTTGGCTAAAAGTTTTAAGCAGTTAATTTTTATCTGATTATGGACCTCCCTTTGCATTACCATCTGACTGAAGATTCTTGTCATTGAATGCCTTGAAATCTGTCAGTCCACTAAAAGATGCATTGATGTGAGGTTGGAGAGATGGCTCATTGGGTAAGAGCACAGGTTGCTCTTCCAGAGGCTCTGGGTTTGATTCCCAGCACACACACAGCTCACAACCATCTGTAACTCCAGTTCAAGGTCAACTAACTCCCTCTTGTGGCCGCCAAGAACACTGCATGCATGTAGTGAGCAGATTACGTGCAGGCAAAATACCCATAAACATTTACTTAATAAAAGAAAAAAAAAATACTTGGCTTTTGAACACTAAGCATCCTTTTGTTACAGAAATAAGTCCAGCTTGTATTTTCAGATTTAAAAACAGGCACTTTAAAACTGTTTTCTTCACTTAGTAAAGCAAATAGGACAACTGAGGGTGGAGACTAGATGTTGGTGTTCTACAGTTTTCTCTTGTTAAGGCACTAATTGGGAAACCTTGGCCCGGAGCTGGTTGACACTGTGCTCTGCTGACCATCACGGGACAGACCGGAGGTTGGCCATCCTACCTTCCGGCTGCCAGCCTTCTCACTATGTGTGATATCAGGCAGCCGGAGATCAGCAGGCCCCTGGGACATTACTGTGTAAGTTATCCAACTCTCAGAATACTTTTGTCCACACAGATAGTGGCCAGGGCAGGAAATCACCTCCTGTCAGCATCGTCTCAGTCTCTCCGTGTTAGGAAGCGTCCTTCGCCTGGTTAAAAACAGCCACATGACAGTCAGCTGCCTCCTCTTCCTCCTCTAACCAGTTAGCATCAGGAAAAAGCAATGTTGATCTGACTTAGTGCCTGTAATCTGGAAGCTTGCCAATGTTTTCTGGTTGAACTGAAGCTGCTTAAGCTATATATAGTTGTATGTAATCTAAAATGAATTTTATAATACGCCCAGTCATATTCGAGAGATTAGCAAGAATCAAAACACTGTTAACGATCAGCTGAGCATGAAGATTTTAAGTGGACATTTCTTTAAGAGTCTTTTTTTTTTCCTTTTTAACAAGTTCTTAAGTTGAAAATGTGCATGTCTTTTGTTTAAAAAAAAAAGATTCTAACAGTGGTGCTAGGGAAATGGTTAAGTACATTAAATAGTTTCCATGCAAGTGTGAGGAGCAGAGTTCGGATCCCCAGAACCCACATAAAATGTTGGGTGGGTGTCCCATGAGTGTTAAAGGCTTGTTCTTCAGTTAGCACTTTGGGAAATTAGGGGACCCTTTAAAAGGTGAGAACTGGTGGATAGGTCACTTCAAGATGGTTGCAGGAGTCCAGTCTGTTCGTCTATTTTACCCTCCTGTCATGCCTCTCCCACAGCATGGACCCAAAACAACAGGATAAGTCTGACGGTGGGGATCCAAGCAAATCTTCCCTCTGTAATAGTTGATGTATCTCGGGCTTTGTTGTAGCTGATTGAAGAGCTAGCTGATGAACACACAGGGAGGGGTGCTAGCTGGGGGAGGCACAGAAGAAGCCTGCTCACTAGTCCTTCACCCATATCAGAAGGCAGTGTGAGTGGGGGGCACGGAAACCCTTCAGATGGTCAGATATGGGCCCCTAGGGACGTCAGGCTCTTGGAAGCATTTGCCACACACCCTGAAAGGCATTGAGCAAGAAAGGATGACAAAGACACTATCTCCTTCTTTCTATCTCTCTTTTGGACTCCAAGTCAGAAAAAAGATGTTGATAAACCAGAGAATCGGGGAGCAGAGAAAAAGCTCCCTCTGGCTCACTCAGTTCCTTTTTATACAGCCCAGACCCCTAATCTGCCTAAGGGATGATGCTGCCCACAGTGGGCTCTGCCTTCCTACAAAAATCATCAACCAACACAATCCCCCACAGACATCTGACCTAGCAATCTGGTTCAGGCAACTGACTGAGTAAAGAAGCCTTGAGTTGAAGAAGTCACCACTCTCTCACTTTCAGACCTTGTACTCTTGCACAAATTATTCAATTGTTTTTTAAGATTTGTTATATATTCTCTATCAAAGTATGCCTACATGAATGTTGAGTGTACTATGTGAATGCAGTGCCCATAGAGGCCAGAAGAGGGCATCAGGCCCCTGGAACTGGAATTATAGAAGGCTGTAAGCCACTATGTGATTTCTGAGACTTGAACTTGGGTCCTCTGCAAGAGCAGTAACTGCTTTTAGCCACTGAGCCCCCTCTCCAGCCCTTATTCCAGTTTTCCAAGTTGCTGTTTCTTTGTCTATGAAGCGAGACTGATAATGCCTACCAGGAAGTATTCTTGTAGAGTAGTGGAAGCCTTCAGAAAAGACAGAGCATCAACACGTAGTTAATAAGGCATTTAAAAAAATCACATTGATTTATACATCGGCAGTTGTGGGGATGGGGTGTGTGGCGTAGTGCACATGCAGAAGTCAAAAGGCAAACTCCACCATATGGGTCTGTCTTAGATTGGGTTTTGTTTTGTTTTGTTTTGATTTGATTTGATTTTTCAAGACAGGGTTTCTCTGTGTAGCCCTGGCTGTCCTGGAACTCACTCTGTAGACCAGGCTGGCCTCGAACTCAGAAATCCACCTGCCTCTGCCTCCTAAGTTCTGGGATTGAAAGCGTACCCACCAATGCCTGGCTTAGATTGGGTTTTATTGCACTGAAGAGACGCCATGACCACAGAAACTCTCATAAAGGAAAACATTTAGTTGGAACTGGCTTAACATCCAGATATTTAGTCCATTACCATCATGGCGGGAAATATGGTGGCATGCAGGTAGGAGAGGGACCTGAGAGCTCTACATCTTGATCTGCAGGCAGCAGAAGGAGACTGCGTGCCACATTGGGCATAGTTTGAGCAGAGGAGACCTCCAAGGCCACTTCCACACCCTCAAACAAGACCACAGGTACTCCAACAAGGCCACGGCTCCTAATAGTGCCACAACCTATGGGTCAAGCATTCAAACATATGAGTCTATGGGGGCTGTACCTATTCAAACCATCATAGGATCCCAGGAATCGAATTCAAGTTGGTAAACTTAGCAGCAAGCATCTTCCAGTGGGCCCATTTCACCAACCATAAGACACATATTTATCACTGTCGTTTTTCTTTGTGTGTGGATTTATTTTATGAGCACAGCAGATTAGTGATTTTGGTTCATTTGTCTACCACTTACAATAGGCATCTTGGCCACCTTTGGCCATCTTGAAGAATATAAACATATTTTAGTACCAAGTAGTAAAGGGCACTGCAGAGAGAAACACACTATGTACTTCCAGGTCACACACTAACTCCTCTCTGCCTATGTTAGTCATTTGTCCCCAGTGTGGTTTTCAAGGCTCTCTGGGACTACCCAAGGGATTTCTCAAGGCATCTGTGAACTCAAAGCACTTCTCAAAGTAAGCCGAGAGGCTGTTTGCCTTTGTCGCTCTTGCCCTTTCACACCCAAGTGTTGCACGCAGAGACAAATGTGAGGAACCATCTGACGTCTATTAGGTCATGCTTTACAGAGATATGCGAGGGTCGGTGGGTCAACGCGCTCGCTGTGAAGTCGGATGACCTAAGCTCAAACCCAGAGCCCCGTACTATGTATGGAAGGAGAGAAAGAAATTCTGCAAATGTCCTCTGACCTCTCAGTGCTCATGTGCACACATGATAGATAGATTAGATAGATAGATAGATAGATAGATAGATAGATAGATAGATAGATAGATAGATGACTGATAGGTAGGTAGGTAGATAGATAGATAGATAGATATTAGATAGATGATAGGTAGATAGATAGGTAGAGATAGATTAGATAGATAGACTATAGATTATAGATAGATATAGATAGATTAGATAAATTAGATAGATAGATGATAGATAAAATTTAAGAATATGCAAAAATGTTAATTGTTTCTTTTCTCTCTTCTTTGGAAACAGAAATAAAACTATGCTATTAACATTAACATATAGTGAGTTTGTTGTTAGTTAAGTGAGTTAATGAATATTTTAGGCCGTGTCAGTTTTACTGTCTGTTTCACTGAACAGTGATGGATGGACATTACCCACAAACAGGTCTGTGGAGCTCTCAGTGCTATTTAAGAGCAAGGAAAGATACGAAAAGGTTACGTGCACTAATATAGTTAAGTGACATTTGTCAACCAAGCTGGTTAAGCTTAAACAAGATCATTGTTTAAGAGAGACAATAGGAGTTCATGAATTGGTTCAGGGTAAAGGTGCCTGCCAAGGCCCGATGACCTCAATTCTGAGTTTGAGCCCTGGAATCCACACAGTGAAAGGACAGACTTAGTGCCTGAAAGCATCCTCTGACTTCCATATGCATGCTAAAGCAGGAATGAGGGTATATCTACACGCAAACAGTGCATATACATGCACACACACACTAAATACCTAAATGGAGAGGGTGGTGTCTTAGTGTTCTATTGCTGTGAAGAGACGCCATGACCAAGACAACTCTTATAAAAGAAAGCATTTCATTGGGGGCCGGCTTACAGTTTTACAGGGTTAGTCCATGATGACCATGGTGGGAAGCAGGCTGGCATGGTCCTGGAGCAGCAGCTGAGAGTTTCACATCCTGACCTGTGAAGGGTGGGGGCGGGGGGGAAAGGGAGAGAGAGAAAGAGAGAGAGAGAAAGAGAGAGAGAGAGAGAGAGAGAGAGAGAGAGAGAGAGAGAGAGAGAGAGAGAGACTGGGTCTGCCATGGGCTTTTAAAACCTCAAAGCCCACCCCAGTGACACAGCTCTTCCAACAAGGCCACATCCACCCCACCAAGGCCACACCTCCTAATCCTTCCCAAACAGTTCCACTAACCAGGGACCAAGCATCTAAACATATGAGTCTAGGGGAGGGGAGCACTCTTTTTCAAACCACCACAAGGGATACTTGGTGGGTTAGGGAGATGATTCAGTGTTTAACACCAGTGAGGGCAAGAGTTTGAATCCCCGGCACCCATATAAGTGATGGGTAGATGTGATAGCCTGTCTGTGTCTGTAATCCCTGTGTTTGGAAAGATGGAAGAATGGATCTTGGAGCAGGCTCACAAGCTGCATTAGCTGTATGGGCCAGATCTGGGCTCAGGTGAAAGACCTTGGCTCGGTGAATGAGAAAGAAAAGGAAGAGCCCAGACAATGCCAATCTTGGGCCTACAGATACATGCACATACACATGCCCCTGCACACACACACATGTGTGTATGCCCACGCACATGAGAACATGCATACACACAAACACCACACACACATATTTTTGAGAATAAAAGCAGCTAAAAGTTTTTTTTTTAATAAATCTCTCTCTCTCTCTCTCTCTCTCTCTCTCTCTGTGTGTGTGTGTGTGTGTGTGTGCATGAGTGTGTACGCGTGCGTGCACTGTCATGCCATAATGTCTCAGAGGACTACTTGTAGGAATCAGTTCTTTCTTTCACCACATGGGGCCCGGGGAGACTTACCTGGGAAGTTAAGTGTTTCAATCCGCTGAGCCATCTCCCTGGCTCTGAAGCCAAGGTTTTTATGACATTTAAATTACTGATTCTATCATAGTTAGTCAGCCACTGAAGGCTTCACAAGCACCTACTTTGAGGTCAGACATTGTGCTGGGAAGAGGGAGAGCCTGGCAGAATTGACCTTAGAGATGTAGGAGACTGTAGACAAGACATTTCAGGTTGTAATCAGTCTTGAAGCAAATACACAGGCTAATGTAACAAAATTACCTGGAATGGAAGGACCGAGGGCTATATAGTCATGAGAAACTGTGCATGGGACCTTGTATTATATTCCATAGTCACAAATAGGGAGGACAGAAGACCATCCCACTAATAAAACAATCAATGACCAGTCTCTTTTTCAAATCACAGCTCTCCCACTATCTCAAGACCCCTTGAAACCAGATTCCTTTAAGGCCCCAGGCACAAGTGATCCACCAGGAATGCCAGCAGAAGTGTGTGTTGAAAGTTCATGGAACTGAGAATCAGAGGCACGCAGAACATTCCAGAGAGTGGGTCACTCCGGGTCATGTGCAGGTAGAGGCTGGGCAAATCTCTGGACAAGGGAGTCGGGAAAACTGGAGCCTAGGAAGGTGCCAGCGTGGAATGTTTTTGAGATGTGCTTTCTCTACTTGATGCTTTTCTTGAGAGCACTTAACAACCTCTGGGGCTAATGTTCTACAAATAGACATACATCTATAATTACTAAATCATTCATATATATATATATATATATATGTGCCCCAAAAGCATCCCTATTTTAAACCACTTCATCTCTGCCACAATAAAAGTGGTCTTATTTTTAAAGAGTGCCAATAACTGTGTCCCTTTTATGTAGTATCCTTGATAAGGAAACTAGATCCCAAACATTCTAGGTACTGACGTTAGCCAGACCCTCGGTTACAGTCAGTGAGGGCCTGCCAGTTCACGTTTCCATTTATAACAAAGATCCTCACTCATCGGCGACGTGTGATTTAGAGCCAGTGCAAGCGGCTCAACTCACAAGCCAGCAGCCTCCTTCCTGATAGTGTTTCTAAAATTAAGAGGATACTCAAATCAAACCGGGACACCGCTTCCCAGTTCTTTGCCAGCTGACACGTTTTTCCATTGCATCTCACCTCCTCTCCCAACTTCAGCCCCTACAGCTCAGATTACAATCATTTCCAGGTCTTCTGATCCCAAACATTGACCTACTCTAAGCCCCAGAGTCCGGTACCAGCTGTCTCCTAGATGTGACTTCTGATGTCACTCCAGGTCTGCAGAAGGAGATGAAAGCTTCCAGTGTACAGAAGTGGTGATCTTTCTGTATCATCGATATGACTGGCCCTGGTCTCCAGCCTAATAAACTCCCCACAGCTGAGCCTAGTTTGGATGACATCATGTCCTCCTTTATCTGAAGATCTGGTGGCACACTGAGGCATTTTAGCAAGAGAATAAAGGGGGTGGTGGCTCAGTTAACACGCATGAGGACCTCATTTCAGATGTCCAATACACATATATTAAAAATAATTTTAAAATAATTAAAGGTAAGCCCTGCAGGTCTCCTCTGTAAATTCAGGTCTGAAGAGACAGAAGGATGCTAAGGACTCACTGGCCAACCAGTCCTGCCAAATCTGTGAGTGGGTTCAGTGAGAGACCCTGTCTAAGAAAATATGATAGTAAGGATGGAAAGATGGCTCAGTGGGTAAGAGCGTGCACAGCTCTTGCAGAGGACCTGAGATTGGATCCTAGCACGCACACTGAGCAGCTCACACTTATCTGTTACTCCAGTTCCAGGGGATCAGACACCACTCTTCTGGCTCCCAAGTGCACTAGGCATGTGCATGTCAGCTGTACCTGTAGGCAAAAACACTCACATACGCAGATCATGTTTTTGTTTTTGTTTTTGTTTTGTTTTTCAAGACAGGGTTTCTCTGTGTAGCCCTGGCTGTCCTGGAACTCACTCTGAAGACCAGGCTGGCCTCGAACTCAGAAATCCACCTGCCTCTGCCTCCCAAGTGCTGGGATTAAAGGCGTGCACCACCACTGCCCAGTGCAGATGATGTTGGTTTTTTTTTTTTTTTAATTACTTTAAAAAAAAAAAATTCCCAGTGGCTTTGGGGGGGGGCAGGGAATAATTGCCTAATGGCTGTCCATGTAAGCTGGGATGAGCATAAACTGCGCATCTGTGAAGGTCATCCACGTGAAGGTCAAAGGGGAAGTTTCGGAAGTTGGTTCTCTCTTTCCACCATGTGGGTCTCAGAAATCAAAACCCAGGTCTGCACGTGGGCGCAAGTGCTTTCATCTGCTGATGCCATCTCACTAGCCCCGGGTTTTCCTTCTGAGGGGTATCATTTGTGCTTGCTTTTTCCATAGTACGTATTGAACCCGGGGCCTTGTGCATGCAAGGCAAGAACTCTACCACTGAGCTACAACTTCCTCAGCCCTGGGGAATTGTAAATGTATGAAACTCTAGGAGGTTCTTCGCTTAAACAGGTAACTTAGTGCAAACTTCACCTCGGTAAAAAAAAAAAATCATTCAGTGTGATTCATTACATTACCATAAGATAGGGGGAAAAAAATGTAGACATGATTGAATTCATGAGATGATCCAGAGAAGAAATCTCTAATGTTGTCCCAGTAGACACCAGCAGGTGGCAGTAACGAGGCCCTGATTCATAGTCACTGCCTACTTCTGCTGAAGATTCCATTGGAAGTAGCCACAACAGACAGATCCTCTTTACGCCATTTGCAGGGACTTCCTTCCAATAATCACTGGGAAAGTCTATTAAGAGGAACTGAACGGCCTATGAATGGTAGGAGCAAGAGCCGGGGAAATTTTGATAACCCAGTTGCCATTAACAAACTAGCAAGACTCCACTGTGGGCTGAGCTGTGTCTCTTTCTCAAGTCATTAGGGCCGCGGCATCCTGCAGATGAGCTCAGGTGGCCCACCCTGACCGGTGCACCAGCCTCTCTCCTCATCTCTCTCACCATCCTTCAAAACAGAGCAAATCTGATCTCCCGCTGGTCCAAGGGGAGTCCTGGCTTGCGGGCTAAGCATGTAGGCTTATTTTAAGCTTTTAGTCGACTCAAGACAGCCAAACAGTAAGCGAAAAATGTAAGCTTGGTGAGGGACCAGACAGGCATGGTGCAACTCACAAAAATAACCCATTCTTTCTATTTTAAAATAGTGGTCAATATGGTCGTCATATTTTTGTTCCTAATAGACTTTTCTAACTGGCACACAAAACATCTCAGCTAAGCCACAGGATTTTGTACCAGGAAGGAATTGTTTCATCCGGCTTTTCTCAAGCTTTGGTGTATGGGATCCTGAGCCCTGCTTGTCCTATTAAATTACGTCTACAGGAGAATGCACACCCCAAAGGAACCACGGGGCATCTTGGTAAGGGAGTGTGAGAAAACCCTTTGCCAGGTTCGTGTTAAATAATTCTAGCAGTGAAGGGTAGAAAGAGCTGGAATCAGGCCAGGATAGAATGTGGCGAGAAGCAGGTGGTTTAAAAGTTGGCATCTCAGAAATCAGGAAGTGGGAGAAGCTTGGGTCTGGGAAGAGCATCCATACGGAGTGACTCATTTAATGCCACTTCACAGCTGCTGCTCGGCCTTGACTTAAATGCCATCCTGAGCAGCTGAATTTACCCTGGTTGGCCTTGTTGGGGACTGCCAAGGCCAGTACAGTCTGCTTACCGGAGCTTTTAAAGGGGATTTCCCAAGACTCCTTCGATTTCTTTGCAACACAGCTAATAGAAACGAAAGGGCTGGGTCTAGCTCAGGTGGTGGAGTGCTTGCCTGGCGTGCACGGAGTCCTAGGTTTGAGCCCCAGTAGCTCATAAACCAGAGATAGCAAATGCACACGTGTGATCCCAATGCTTGTGGCAGCAGGAAGAACAGAAGTCAAGGACATCCTAAGCTACGTAGCAAGTTCAAGGCCAGGCTGAAATACGTGAAACCCTGTTAACAACAATAACAACAATAATAATAACAAATGAAAACATTGGAGCTTTCTCACCTCCCCCAAACCTTCACCACCACACAGGAGCTACCTGAACCTTTTTTTTTTTTTTTACTTCCCTTTCTACCCAACACCATATTTCTTTGCACTGCTGAGAGCACTTTGGCCCCAAATGCTTCCTTGCCTTCCATGACTGCATAAGCCACTTCCTTCTCCCTCTTGTTCTTTTATCAAATGGGACTTTCTATTTTTCTTTCTTTCTTTCTTTCTTTCTTTCTTTCTTTCTTTCTTTCTTTCTTTCTTTCTTTCTTTCTTTTTTCCAGACAGGGTTTCTCTGTGTAGTCCTGGCTGTCCTGGAACTCACTCTGTAGACCAGGCTGGCCTCGAACTCAGAAATCCGCCTGCCTCTGCCTCCCAAGTGCTGGGATTAAAGGTGTGCGCCACCACCACCCGGCTCTATTTTTATTTCTAAGGGGGGGGGGGAACACTGTGTCCCCACCAATCCCTGACCTCCTTTCCCTTTGTCTCCTCAGACCAGTATCTAAGGCAGCACCTACTTTATCTCCCGTGTCTGGTTATGTAGACAGAGATTTTATTTTTATTTTTATTTTTATTTTTATTTTTATTTTTATTTTTATTTTTATTTTTATTTTTATTTTATACAGTGATTTATCCTTAGGACCTAGAGCAATCGCTGGCACATAAAAGAACACTCAGTAAACCTGAGTTACTGACTAAATACGCAGACGCCTTCCGAACTTCTTCTCCTATGAGAAAGTGGCGAAGGAAAGTGAGCAAATTTCACACTGACAGAAAGAAAAGAGATTTTAAAGGAGCAAGAGAGAGGGTCTTCAGGTCTCTTCTTGCAGAACTTTGACATCCAGCTGGTCTCGCTCACCAGGTCCACTCCATCAGCCTGGAATAAATATCGAGCCCTATCACTAGATGGCGCTGTTCGCCAAGAATCTCTCCATTCTTGTCGCCTACACCCAACCCATCCCAGGGTGGCGGCCTGAGAGGAAACCTTTCACAAGAATAAGACAAAATCTTGTTCTGTTGTTGTTGTTGTTGTTGTTTTATTGAGATGGGTTCTCATTTAGTCTATACTAGCCTTGAACTCACTATGTAGCCAAGGATCACCTTAAACTCCTCACCCTCCCACCCCTACATCCCGGGTACCGCGATTATGGAACATGTGGCCACTAGCTTTCATGGTGC
This sequence comes from Arvicanthis niloticus, assembly GCF_011762505.2. NCBI lineage: Eukaryota > Metazoa > Chordata > Mammalia > Rodentia > Muridae > Arvicanthis > Arvicanthis niloticus. The sequence goes on from NC_047663.1 coordinate 12,865,739, forward strand.
TGGGAACTGAGGCCAGGACATCGTGCATCCTAGGCAAGCACTCTACCAACTGGGACATATCCTCAGTTCCCAAAGCTCGTTTTTTTTTGAATACCATTTATCAGCTATCCCAGGCTCACCCAGAAGCCCGGGTTAACCCACAGAGCCTGGAAATAAATGAGGTTTTAAAGTCTCTCTTGGCTAGAGCCCTTGGTAAATGCAAAGCTCTCCTTTTGGAAAGCTGCATCTCCTTGAAGCTTCCTGCTTGTGCTTAGTGTATGGCATCCTGACTCTGTCTCACCTCTTGCCTCCTGTCTCTGTGCAGATGAAGCACAGGTTAGATGTTAACTGTATTTCTAACCTTAAGCCTCCCAAGTGCCCAAATGCTGGGGTTGCTGATGTGCGCCACTGTGCCAGTTTCATGCTATTTCTGAGGGCTAACTTGGGGTTCATGCACACTAGGCAAACACCCTACCAAGGGAGGTACATGCCCTGCCTGGTTTTGTTTCTTTCTCTGTGACAGACAATGGCCTTGAACTTCTGATCCACCTGCCTCCACATCCCCAGTGCTGGGATTATAGGCACACACCACCATTCCTATTCCCCTCATGTGCATGTGTTCTACATGAATGTGTACATGCCTGTGTGCAGGCTAGACACACAAGTGTGTGGGGGGGGGGGGGAGACCAAAGGTCAGCCTCAGCTCTCATTCCTCGGGCACTGTTCACCTTGTGTTTTGAGACACGGTCTCTCACAAGCTTGGAATTTCCAATCAGGCTCAGTAGGAGGCTAGAGAGTCCCCAAGGGACCCACCTGTCTCTGCCTGCACAGGGCTGGGAATAGAAGTTCACAGTATCACTTCTGTCTTTTTAATGTAAATTCTATGGGTCAAACTCTTGCTTGTAAGGCAAGCTTACCAACTGAGCTATCTCCCTAACTCAGTTTCATACTCTTAAGAAGAAATGTTCAAGTTGAAGAATGTTAGGGTGCTTGCTAGAATTTCTTCCTGGTCCTTCAGATATCATTTATCTGGGTGGTAGTGACCAGGTGTGCCTGTGTTTCACACACATGTGAGGGGAAGAGGATGGCCTGATGATGTGTCTTTCCTCCCTCCACTATGTGGGCCTTGGAGATCAAAAGTAGCTTCACCCTGTGAACCACTTCACAAGCCCCATGTCCTTTCCTTTTTTACAAAAAAAAAAAAAAAAAAAAAAATCAAGAGCTAGGGCCAGCAAGATGACTCAAGGTAAAGGCACTTGCTATGCAAACCTGGCAACCTGTGTTCTATTCCCAAGAACCCATGTAAAGATGAAAAGAAAAAACCCTACAGAGTTGTCATCTGACCTCCACATGGGTGCTGTGGAGCCAGTATGCCCTCCCCACCACATACTATCACAAACACATACACACTCACACACTACCATACACACACATGCATGCACACACACATACACACTACTACACACACTACCATACATTCACACAATATCATATACATGCACACATGCTCATGCACACACACACACACACATGCACGCGTATGCACAAACACACTACCATACACACACACATGCATGCACACACACAATATCATACACATACATGCACACGTGCGCATGCACACATACACACATACACAAATAAAATTTATATTTAAAAAAAGACAAAAAAATTAATCCAGAAGGAAAGGCTCCAGTTGGGTGCATTCGTTCAGTTCCGTCGTGCTACCTCGTACAGACTGCATAGAATGAAAAACCAGAAAAGCCCAACTGTGCTTTTTGCCCAACCATCCCAAATGCTTCCTGTTTGCAGTTTAGGTCAAATTATCTCCTTTCCCAGAAGTGCAGCCAACCCCTCCCCTGTGCTCTGGAAGGTCAGGCTGACTCTGTCAGCTCTCTCCCCATGGAGACACAACCTTCCCTCTTCCTTCCCTCACCCTGCCTCCACGACCTGAGCCCCTGCCATCCTTGCCTCTGTGCCAAATCTCCAGAGACTGGCTTATTAGGGTCAGAGTTTCTTGGGTCCCCCTTCTGGTTATTGGAACACAGCGATAAAGAGAAAGGAAATTTACCATGGCTTGGTTTTATAAAAATAGAATGGATTTCATAAAAAGAAGACAGGAGCTTGTTCACCCGGTAGTTACTCTAATTAGTGGCAGCCGAGTGGCATGGGCAACCATATTGGGTGACCGGAGGCTTGCGTCAGACAGGATGTCTGTCTCATTTCCAACTTCCCTGTTAATGGCCCCATGCAGACCCTAGTCAGCATCTTAAAATTAAAGCCTGCTCATTACCCAGATAAGAAGTGTCCCCATTAGGCCAGTCAAGGTCCACAACCTTGAATTACCAATAACATTTAATTCCCAGAACCTGGCTTTGTTCTCAGGAAACTTACCGTTTCCCTGGATATAATGACTATCTGTTTATGAAAAGACAGATGTTGAGGAGTTTTACCTGGAAGAAGATAATAAGCAAACCTTATTCCTACTGCAGTAAAATCATGTTTTTCTCCACTGATACCTTTTGCACTATTTGGTAGTGAACTTGTTGCAAGGACGTGGATTAGAAGCTGGGTGCATGCCTGTAAGGCCAGCAATTAAGATGTAGAGGCAAGGGGATCAAGAGTTTAAGATCAGCCTTAGCTAGGTAATATGTTCAAGGCCAGGCTAGGCCCCTTGTGAGACTGTGTCTGAAAAAGCAATAAAGTGTTCTAGTTTGGTTTCTATTACCGTGACAAATACCATGACTGGAAGTAACTTGAGAAGGAAAAGTTGTTTGGACTTATACTTCCAGGTCACAAACCGTGGTTGAAAGAAGCCAAGGCAGGAGCCTGAATGAACCATGACGGAACCATGAAGCAGGAATCATGGGAGAACACTTGTTCTCAAGCTTACATTTAGCTACCTTTCTTATACACACTGGGCTCATCTACATAGGGATGGTGCTGCTCACAGTGGGCTAAACCCTCCCCCCCACCCAACTCCATCAATTAGACATATAAACTAATCCCAGGAGACAATTGAGGTTTTCTGTTCCCAGGTGTGTCAAATTGACAACCAAGATTACTATCAAAGAGAGAAAGAGAGAGAGAGAGAGAGAGAGAGAGAGAGAGAGAGAGAGAGAGAGAGAGAGAAAGAGAGAGAGAGAAACAAGAAAGGAAGAAAGAATGTGGGCGGGGCTTGGGAGAGAGGAGGACTAGGATGGTACAAGTCCCAAATTTAAATAGGGATTATGCCATAGAACACAGAACTTGAACTTGAAAAAGGAAATCCAGTCTGACAGTCAATATATTCAGCACCTGTGAGCTTATTTATAGTTGTTTCCTTGGCTTTTTATATGAATGGACATCTTGGATTTCTTCTTAGGGTGGGGTCATTCCAGCAGGCCTGCTTACTCATTACCTGGCACTCCACAAACCACATTCAGACCGACTGTGTGCGGAACTTAAGCCAACACAGTGCTTTTAAAAAAATAAGAATTAGTTAGTTGTCACGGCGAAGCCTTGGGTGTCTCCTTCCCAAGCCACCTAAAAGGGCCACTTATTTAATGCACCGGTACCTGCCAATCCAGTTTCTCTTCTGACTTCCTGCCTGGATAGTAGTAGTCAGTTTTCATGGTGAGACAGAGTATTTCTGTCTGAATATTCCTGCATCTCTTTGAACTGAACCTTCCCAGGACCTGAGACTCTCCCTTGACTGCCTAGTGTGTTGTAACTCTCTCTGCCTCTTCTTTCTCCTCAGCGTGCAGGGAGTCTGGTTCCAGAGCATGGCTTGTTTCTTTACGTCCATCTGCCCTTCTCATATAAAATACATAGAACTTTTACATAAACTAAACCTAGGTTTCTATTAATACAGATTTGTATGGAAATAGTTTACATGTTGCTTAGGAAACAATAAAATCGGAGGCTCGGAGGGTGTGGACCACACCCTGTAGCTTAGTCACTTAGTGCTTGAAAATAAAATATAATCTAACTGAATGATAATTTTATATTGGAGCTGGTGAGATGGAATATACATACATACATACATATATATGTATGTATGTATATTCCAAGACTATATATATATATATATATATATATATATAGAGAGAGAGAGAGAGAGAGAGAGTCTTGTAAACTAAGTTGGATCTCCTGAATCCACATAAAGGTGGAAGGACAGACCTAATCCACAAAGATGTCCTCTGCCCACATGTGACTATAGCACAATCCCCCTTCAATGTCACATACACACAATAATAAGTAAAAATAAAATAAATACATTTAAAATAATTTTATATTGACTATTAAAATTATATATTTTATACATCATATATAATAAAATATATTAATATATATGATATGTACATATCATATATATTAAACCAGATCGTTGGTCACAGTGCAGAAAAGAACTTTAGGATGAGCCTATATGAAGCAGAATTAGAGTTCATTGAGAGACTTTTTTTTAAGATTCACTTTGTAGATTTCACTTTTTAAGATTTCATTTATGAGGGACTGGAGAGACCTGTTGGCTCAGCATTTAAGAACACTGACTGCTCTTAACTGACTTCAATTCCCAGCGACCACATGGTGGCTCACAACCATCTGTAATGGGATCCGATGCCTTCTTCTGGTGTGTCTGAAGACAGCTACAGTGTACTCATATGCATAAAATAAATAAATAAATCTTTTTTTAAAAAAGGATTTCATTTATAAGAATGTGTGTCTTTATGTCTTCCCCGCCCTGTGTGTACGTGTGCATGTGTGTGCGCACAAGCACACACACATGCATGAGCACACCAGGAGAGGGCGTCATATCTCTTGGAGCTGAGTTACAGGCAGTTGTGAGCAGCCTGATGTGGGTACATATGCATGAACCAAACTCTGGTCCTCTGGAAGAACCAGAGGCAAGTGCCAGCCCTCCAGCCCCATCTTTTAAATTTGAGAATATTTCTAAGTAAAAAGAAGCTTGTCTTTTTGTTGGCAGCCTTACAGCAAATTCCAACACTCAGTGTGTTGGAATCATTGATTCTCAGAGTGAGGTGCCCCACTTCTGACCAAGGTCCCCTAATTTTCCTATTTTTTTTCCATCCTTGCTTCTTATATATTGAGTTAAAAAAGATATATTAAAATTAACCTACCTGTTTATTTAATTTACTGTCATGGGGGTGGTTATGAGAGGTGCACATAACACAGAACATGTGTGGAGGTCAGGGGGAACTAGGTGAAGTTGGTCCTCTTTTCCCATCTTTGCTTGGGTTCTTTGTTTGGGTTCCCAAACTCAGGTCTCCAGGCTTGTACAGTGAGCACCTTGACTCACTGAGCCACCTGGCTAGTCCTAGTGCCTGTTTACTCTTCTCTTTTCAAAGCATATCTTCTAGAATTTTTCAGATTATATATGTGTGGTCTCCATTTTTATTGTTGGGCATTGCTGCCTCTAAATTCCTCTCGCATCTGTCCTAACCTTTCTGGTCTTGGTATAATCACATTACCCTAGTCTCCTGTTCCATCACTCCCAGAATGTCATCTCAGTTCCCTAAAGACTTCTAAGTCTTCTACTTTGATCTGCACACACCAGCCAAGTTTATCTGCCTACAACACGGCTTTTATCATGACATGTTCCTAGACAAAAACTAACCCCAGCTCCCATCGCTGCCTCCCCAAAGTCCAACTGCCTAATTAACAAACCGATAATAGGTCCAGCTTTAAAACCGTACTGTGAACTTCATCTAATACTTCCAAAACTTAGACTGCCAGGCTCTTTCCTCTTTCAACCAAACAGAAAGGGTGGTAGCATTCAGCAGAGCTGGGGGGTGGGTAGAGTGGGGGGAGGTGCAGCTAAGACTGAAAAGGCTGCAAAGATAACCAGAACATCCAAACAGCAATTCTTTACACTTGGGTTGGTTTATACAGTGACTCACAGCTGACCCTAGAGCAATCATCAGGGGCAGATCTGTGAGTTGACAGAACAATGGACTTGAGGAAATAAACTGTTACATTTTTATCTGGGAAAAACCAAACTGTCTCGAGAACCAATCAGAGAAGCTTGTGCAGAACAGGGCTCTCTTACTTATCCGTTCTAAATATCAGTACATGACATGTATCATTTTGTCAGGAATTGAGGAAATGTGGCTGGGTATGATGGTTCACCCTTGGAATCCCAGCACCTGGGAGGCTAAGGAAGGAGGATCAGTTACCAGATGCTTGAGGAGCGGGCGGACTATAGCCTGAGACAATGTATCCAAAATAAATAAAGTGGCTGGATATGGATTGAATCGCTACAATCTACAGGACTGTGATATCATAAGTAATAATAATGGTGATGATGATTTCAGAGACTGGAGAGATGGCTCAGCACTGTTCTTCCTGATTGATGACCGGAATTCCGTTTCCCAGAACCCACTCCAGGCACCTCACAGCCAATTGTACACAAGCGTAGGAAGCAAATCTCCAGTTTGCTTCAGAAGGCATCTCAAAAGACATGAGCTTCAAGCTATACTGTCTTTTACACTCTTCTAGTTTCTCTCATTTCTACAAACCAAACGTCTGGCCAAATACTGTTGAGCCAAGTTGTGTGGGAGCAAGTCTTGAAAGAAGAGCAGTTCACATGCCACTGTGTATTGTTGGTTTTAGAGATACATAGTCTAGCCAGTGCTTCAGCCGGGTCTTGAGTACACCGGGGACAAAGCTCGGGGTTAGCAGGAGCGCTTTCTCAACTGTAGGACTGTAGATGGCTTCTTATCGGCTGCGGAACTTTCTTTCCAAGAAGCTTAAGGGCTCTCCAAAAGGGCTGGACTTTGATGACTACTGATTTCAACTACATTCTGTAAGCTTAGCGGGCGGGAGAGGAAGCAGGCGTCTGCCCGCCTCCTTGGCGTTGTCCCTGACGCCAAGGCAGGCTTGAAGCCTGCAGCTCCACTCCTCCTCACCCTCTGGACGCTCTGGCAAGGAAAACACCACCACGTGGCCTGCTGCCTTTGCCTCCAGCACCTTTGACCAATGGCAAGCGGCGTCTCCGAATAGGGGGCGGGCCGTCAGCAGTTGTTCCGTCCACTAGCCCCATTGATTGACTAAAAGAGGTGGTGGCCAATCGTACTTGTCTGTTCTGTCACTGTTCTGTCAGCTGTTCTGTTCCCTGAGATAAGAGGCGGGGTAGGAACAGGACCTGGCTGGAGAGGGGGCGGGGGCTACCAAACTAGGTGGGAGGGGACAGGGGAGGAGCCTGGTTAGATTGAGGAGGGGCTAGGCTTGTGAGTGGGTGGGGCTAGGTGCCTGAAGGGGAGAGGGCGAGGCTAAGTGGGACATGTGTGGGGCGGGTCCTAAAAGTCCTAGGCAGGGCTAGAGCCGGGAGGGGCGGGACTCGAGGCAGGGGCAGGAGCTAAATAAGATCCGGGCAGGGGCGGGGCCTGGTTGTTTTAGGACCCAACTGCTTCTTTGAGGGTACCGGGGGCGGAGCTCAGTGGGAGTCGTGAGAGGGCGGGGTCTTACGGTGGGGGCGGGGCCAAGTGGTATCTGAGTGGGCGGGAACTGTCTGGGACGAGCACGGGGCGGGACCGAGGCGGCAAGCCGGCCCACGGAACCGGCGCGGGCGGGCTGCTGAGGTGGCTGTCCCCCGCTCAGAGCTGCGGCTTCTCGGGTCGAGCCCCCGATGGAGGCCGAAGCCGTAGATACCCCTCCGGGCCGAGTGGAGGCGGCGCTCAGCTGCTTCTCTTTCAACCAAGACTGCACGTAAGCCACAGCTCCAGCCCCCTGGCCAGGGAAGTGGGGGACAGAATGTCGCCACCAAAGGGTGTTGTCCTGTAACGCAACTGGTGGCTAGCCGGGGCCTGAGAGCCGACGGTACCTCGGCGGGGCAGCCTGTGTCGCGGCGTTGCTCAGCAGTGGGGCTTGAGCCCACCCAGACGGCTGCCAGCCAGAGCCTACCAGAAAGAGGCAGCCAGGGTGACCCAAAGAAGTCAGCAAGAAGGGCGGAGGGGGACCTTGAATGTGGGGGAGGGACTTGGTGTAAGCCACCTAGTGACCGAAAGGGAGATCAGGGACCAAAACAAAGGTGAGGGTAGGGAGGAATCTGCTACTTGACTCAAGAGGGAGGATGCAAGAGTCCGGAAGATGGGGAAAACTTTACCATTTGTCCTTGAGTATCTCAACGTGGCATTTGGGCAGGGCCTCGGACAAACAGCCAGCCTATCCCTGTAGCCCGGCCAGCCCCAGCACTGGTCATCTTGGCTGGTCCCTTTGGCCGTAGGAAGCTTTTCTTTATTTACCTTTCTGTGTTTACTTACTGTCCACCCAGTCTCAGGGAATCTCCTGTAAGCTCAGGAGCCCTTTCTCTGCCCCAGACGGCTTCCCATCCCGGAAGCAGGCTCTCCACCCTGTTGCTTTTTGTTGAGGCCCACATTCTGCCTCAACACTTTTGGGGCTAAGTGCTCTGGTCAAGAGAGAGTGTGGCTCTTGGGGCAAGCAACATGGAGAATGGAGACCAAGACAGGGTGTGATTCAGTCTCTTCTATTTTCTCAAGTCTCTCTTATTGAAGGGAATTCTGAGGTATTTATATACACAAGCAGGAGAACACAGGTGAAAACACTTTACCACGTGCACCATACAGCTGAGGTCACTAAACAGCAAAACAAGCTATGTGGGATAAACAATATATTTATCAGAGTGTGCTTCAGCTGTTATAGGCTTTTGACAACCAAGTCTTTCATCAGGGTATATGGTTCCAGATGGCTGCAAAGTTGATCTAGCCGCTTTCTACTAAAGTCGGCTCCCAACAGCTTTTTAAGTGGATTTTTAATGTTTCACTATGATGGTCAACATTTAGACTTTGGTCCATGAACAAGGGTTTGCTAGCCTGAGTTGTAGGCATCTGAAGGATTAAATCTTAGACGCAAACTACTGTTTCCTTCCCTGTTTTTGTGGAAGTCAGCCTGGGGACCATATGGAATAATCTCTTTGGAATGTGGAGCCCTGAGGCATGAGAGCAGAGATGACCACTTCCCAGTGTCCCACTTCCGGCTGTACCAGTTTCTGCTCTGTTCCTTGTTTGGATTCAGCTTCAGGCTTGTGCCTTGGCTGCTGCTGGCTGAACTGTGCTAATATTGAACATTCATTCGTTGGTGTAATTAAGGCCATAAGCAGCCCTGGTTTTCATTCCCTTTGTGTTTCTGTTTGGAAACCCCTGCTCTGAACAATATGTCTTTGTTTGAAAAATCTGTATGTGTAATCATGTAATCCAGTAACTCGACAGCTTGTCTAGATGAGTGACTCTCAGGCTGCCTCTGACCACAACCCACAAAAAAAAAAAAAAAAAAAAAAAAAAAAGGACATCTTACAACATCTCCCAATAGCCATAGACATGTAATAGTCACAAACCATTAAGTGTGGTACCCTGTGGTATTTTCTTGGTATTTTGTTCTTGTTTTGTTTTGAGACTATAATCCAGACAGCCTCAGATTCCCTAGTAGATGAGGGTGAATTTCAAATTCTGATCCTCCTGTCTCCCGTCCTGGAATACTGAGATTACAGGAAGTATCATCATACTGTTTAATCAGTGCTGTCGATGGAACTCAGGGCTTTATACATGCCAGACAAATCCGGCCCCATTTTCTTGTGTGGGTGGGTGAGCAGGGTGGGGGTAGAGGGGATGTAGGGTACCAAGCATAAGACCCAATGTCTCAATCACCCTGAGCAAAGACTCTACCACTGAGCTATATCCTAGCCTTCAGGCACCAAAATTAGTATGTCTTTGTTTTTAAGGCTGTTGTAACCTGTTGAGTTGTTTTGGGGGTTATCTTCTAAAATGAGACTTAGATGCATGATAGAATAGATAAAATTCTGAAGTTTTGTAAGAAACTTTTGCAAGAGTGTTCTGTTGCACTGTCTGTGAAACACTGTTCAACAGAATGTCTGTTGAAATGCTGGACAGTGTTTTCCTTCTCAGGAGGGGGAGGTGATTTACTTACAAGTAGTAAAACATCTAAATTACACTTAGTGATATTATTGGATTTGGAAAACAAATGCTGTTGTCTACTCTAGTTATTAAATAGTACAGAGAAGCAGCTGGATAAGAATGCTGTCTTTCAAAAACCCGTAAGGTGCTTTGAAAGTTGATTTCCTCTGTCCCCACCGTCAGCTCTGCTTTTCTGGATGAAGTCTCTGCTGGGCAGCTCTGCCTCGCCTATAAATAAAAGGTCTGTCACAGTCAGTTGCTTGGAGCCGTGGAGGGTATGACATTGAATTTTAAAATAAATCATCTTCCTTGCTGGATCCATTTAGGTGAATTGGTGTGTCTTTCTCTATATGTGTGGGCTGAGTTGGAGCTCTAGTCTTTCTAGAGAAGATAGATAGAGAGTCAGGTGCCAATGTTCACCACACTGATGCTTTGTAACTGGGCTAGACACGGTAGCTGAATTCTAAAGCTTGGACAGTGCTTGGGAGTTGTCTCCAATTCTACTTCTATGAGTGAGTAGTAATGAGAATTTTGTTTTTCTAGAAAGGTCTTACAAGATAAAAATAAGATATGAGGCCAGGCAGTGATGGCACACGCCTTCAATCCCAGCACTTGGGAGTCAGAGGCAGGTGGATTTCTGAGTTCAAGACCTGCCTGGTCTACAGAGTGAGTTCCAGGACAACCAGGGCTACACAGAGAAACCCTGTCTTGAAAAAAACCAAACAACAACAACAAAAGACATGAATTTGAATTCCTTAATATGGAGTCTTTTCTGGTTTTCTGGTCACAGAGCAGTCATTTAAAACAAAGGAGTGATCTCCAAGCCCCTTTCTCATAAATCTCACCCTTCTGAGCTGAGTGTGTCAGCTTGTGAGGATCCCTAGATACTCCTGAGGCAATCGTAAAAAGACCACTTTAACCCACAACCTCAGAGGCGGCATGAGTAACAGAGACTCTTTTGCAAGCATAAAATGAAGAAACAAAGAAGAAACCCATTTGTTCCGAAATCAGGATTTGCGCCTGACACACATGATGGGGTGGGTAACACATTGGCCAAAGTGTGCATGTGAAGGTCAGAGAACAACTCTGGGGAGCTGGACCTTCTCCTTCCACCTTTACATGGGGTCTGGGGTTCAAATCCAGATTACCAAGCTTATTGTTGAACCACTTCCCCAACCCTTGACACCCACTTTAAATTGTTAAGTCTTTTGGTTGGTTTGTCGGTAGTGTTTTGGTGGGACTTGTTGTTTTCTGTTTGATGGGGGGGGGGGGGGTTGGAAAGAATTGCTTTGTGCATCCCTGGATGCCTTCAACTAACTGGAGATCCTCCTGCCTCTGCCTCCCCTCCCGAGTGTTGGGATTACACATCTCCTTAGTTCTGTTTTAGGGCTCTGCAGTATCTTTTCTCCTTACTTGCAAGCGTTACATCTTCAATTGGCAACTGAATGCATCTACACCAATAAGAAGAAACTGAAAATCAACCTCAGGGCTGAGGCTGCTACTAAGTTAGATGTTTGTCTAGTAGGCATGAAGCTCTGGCCTCCATACCAAGCGTATTTTCAAGACCAGCCTGGACTACATGAAAACTCTGCATTAGGAAATAGAAACCTGAAAATAGTAACCACTCTAGTATATTTTAGAGTTCAAAGAATTCCCCTTGCCTACTTTTTCAAGTGCTAGTGTTTGTTTGCAGTGCTGGATGCCAAACCCTCGTCCTCCAAGGTTGGAGGGCTAAGGCCTAGAACCTGCTACCTTAAAAGCTGATAGTAGTTTCTTGTTCCTACATCCCAGGAAAGAACAAATGTTTGTATAGAAAAGGGAATTTTGGAGGTGGGGGGGATCAGGCTTGCCTGTCCACTGAGCTCCCTTGACATGTGGACAACACCTGGCACACACCTCTAACCCTGCATATTCGTGAACACATCACACATACACATGTGAGCATGTACACATACGATGATAACTCACCCTCCGGTAAAGGTCTTTTCAAACAAATGACAAGGCTATCTCCCCCAGGCGTCGTGGAGGTGTAGATACAAAGACTTCCTGAACATTCCTTTTTTTCCTATGCTCACCCAGCTGGGAAGAGAAGATTTATAGGAGCTTTAACATTTTCCCTGGTGACAGAGCCCAAGCAGTTTCTGTCTCTTAAAAGTCGCCTTTGACCTTTTCCCTTCATGAATGTCTGCCAGAACATGCTTTGTCTTGAGTAAGTTATCAGAGGTCCGAGCCCTGACCTGTTTACCTGAACCTCAGCAGCCCCTGGAGGAAAGGGATGCGGTATCTGTTGTCATTCCCGTGTTGTCCTTATCTTCCTCAGATCCCTGGCGATTGGAACCAAGGCCGGTTATAAGCTGTTTTCTCTGAGTTCTGTGGAGCAACTTGATCAAGTCCATGGAAGCAGTAAGTGTGTGTGTGTGCACATAAGGATTGTTGTGGGGATATGAAATCCTCTGTCTAGATGTTAATCTTTCTTTCTTTCTTTTTTTTTCCTTGTCTTAATTTTCTTCTTTTGGAGTCCTGGGGATTGAGCCCCAGGGCCTCTTAAAAGCACTGGACCACCAAGGCTACACCCCAGCCGTAGACTTCAGACTTGAGCCTGACTTCTGTCTTAGCCATCAACCTAAAGAGCTGGTGTTGTGCAGATTTGAATATGGGCCATTGTCTCCTCTTGTGTAAAAGCCACAATGGAGCTCTTATGGAAATTTGGCAATAACTTGGGTGACATTTTCTTCTTTGTAAGAAAGCCCTTGTTTGAAATCATATTGTTGACACCTTTCTATATATCTGTGCTCATGGTGACCAGTTTATGGCATTGTCAACCCAAAGGCATTGTCTCTTCTTTTGGCTCTCACTGCCCCTGTAGCCTGGTGACACTGTTCACTTAGTAGGGACATGTTCTATATGTTTGAATGAAGTAACATGAGCGTATCAACATAACCCATATTGAAGATGTTGAAGTATTTCTAGTGAGTATGAAGAATAATTCCACTCAGAAATGTGACTGTGACTTTTCTCAGGGGTAATAATGTCTGCTGTTGCCATAGTGACAAGTATTTCACCTCTGCATTTTCTGAAAGAACACAGTTTGGTAAATAATAATTGGGGCTCCTAATTTCTTTACTTTGTATTCACTTTTGATCTCTGCGTGTAACAGAGATGTGTGTGAGAGAGGGTGTGCACCTACCCTCCACCTTATCTGAGATGTGTTGTTTGCCATTGTGTATCCTGGGCAAACTGGACCATGAGCTTCCAGGGCTTCTTCTGTCTCAACCTCCCATCTCATAGAACACTGGGGGTCTAGACCTGTGCCACCACATCCAGCTTTACATAGGCCATAGGGCTTTGAGCTCAAGTCTTCATGTATGCAGGGCAAGCACTTTATCCACAGAGCCATCTCTTGCACCCTTGGCCCCTAATATATTTGCAAAATGTTGTTATTATCATATCATTTTGGTGAATATTTTACTGTGAAGTATGTCACATGTCATACTTCCAGTGGGATTTCCTATAAACAAACAAGAAAGACACTTGACAAGATGGCCTCAGAAAGTCACCAAAGGCCTGTCTGTCATATTCTGGTGGCTTACTGCTATTCTTCCCTTCTGAGTACAGACATGTTTTCTTGCACCAAATATGGTGGTGCACACCCATAAAACCTGGCATTCATGGGGCTGAAGCGGCAATATCAAGAGTTCAAGGCTAGCCTGGGTTATTGAGCAAAATTCTGTCTTAAAGAGGGAATGTGGCAATGTGGCTTAGTGGTAAAGTCGTTCAATGCCAGGCTTCACAACCTGAACTCATTCCCCAAGACAATGGTGGAGAGAACCGACTCTTGCAAGGTTTCTTCTGACCTCCACTATGTGTGTTGTGGTATATGCACATATACAGTCAGTGTGTGTGTGTGTGTGTGGTAATTATACTATATGCTATGGTGTTCAAGGTGGCTCTGGAGTCTCAGTTATTAGCATATTCTTTGCTTTAGGTATTTGGGAAGGTCTCTGGGAGTGTTATCCCTGGAGACAGTTAAAGCTTGCTGTTGGGGCCAGGGTGGGGTCATTACTGATGAAGGGTACCCAGTAGCAAGACCCAGATCCTACTGTAAACTAGCCTGTGTGGTACTCAGTGTTACAAAGGCCAGTCTTTCCCTCAGGGGACATCCGTGTGACCTCACCTCTGCCCCTTCCCCCTCCCTAGATGAAATCCCTGACGTGTACATTGTGGAGCGCCTCTTCTCCAGCAGCCTGGTTGTGGTGGTCAGTCACACAAAACCTCGGCAGATGAACGTGTACCACTTCAAGAAAGGCACTGAGATCTGTAATTACAGCTACTCCAGCAACATTCTGTCTATTCGGCTGAACCGACAGGTGAGGAGATGGGACACCCCCACCCCTCAAGGTGTCTAGCCTTCTGCTAATTGGAGCAGAAGAAAACCATCTCTAAAGATGAATGTCTTTGGGTTGGCTAAATGTCTCACCAAGCCTGGTCAGCTGAGCTCAGTCCCCACCACCCACATGGTTGAAGGCAAGAACTGACTCCTGCAAGTTGTCCTCTGACCATTGCATACATGCAAGAGGTGCATGCACACACAGACAGAAATAAAGAAGTGTAATCAAAACTTTTAAGATGAACATCCTTGAGATATAGCTCAGTTGGTGGAAGGCTTCTCTGGCACCAGATCCTCAGTTTGATTCCCCAGCCCCCACAGACAGAGCAGCATGGTGGTGTGAGCCTGTGGTAGCAGGAGAAACTCAGGAGGGAGCCGGTGATGGCGGCGCTCAGAGGAGGTAGAGGCAGGAGAGTCAGAAGGCCATCCTTCTTGGCAATGTGGCAAGTTTGAGCCTGGCCTGGCCTATACGAGACCCTGTCTTTAACAAAAACAAAAACCAAGTCTCTAAAGCAAGAATCAAATGCTGAAGGTAACGTAGCAGAACTTTTAACAGCAAACTTGGGATTGTGGGCAAAGTATAAAGAACATGTCCTCTGTGCCTTTTCCCTCGTCATACTGGCTCATGGTCTCTGTCAAGCATGGCCATTGCCTGGCCAAACTCACCGCCTACTCTTGGGGCAGGTCAGAACCTGCACATATAGGTTGGGTCTCTGTCCTACCAACTGCCTCAGGACATCCTAAACATGCTCTTGGCCCAAGGCAGTAAGATTTATTGTGCACAGTGGTCTTGCCTCTAAGAATGGCATACCTGAGACTAGGGTGTGGTCCCCCTGGGTCAGCTCTTAAATCAGTAGGTGAAACTGACCCTCTGCTCTCATGTGGCCCTTCCTAATCAGCCAGCTCCTCGGTTTCACGTTTCTGCTTTTGTAGCTAACACCCACCCCTTCCCTGGCACACAGGGGAACCTAGGACATCATAAATGAGAGGTCTGTCCCTGAGCTAGACCCACAGTTCTCCAGCTAGCCCTTAAGCATGTATCCCTCCAGTGTTTTCATTGCTGAAAGGAACTACTCTCATCTCAAATATGCAATATGCCTTTTTAAAGCATTAACACTTAGGATGTGTTTAGTGTGTTAGCTGTCTCCCTAGAGTGACTGAGTTTTACGTCCCCTGAGAGCAGGGGCTGGGGTGGTTCTGTTCATTGCTATGTAACCTGATGGGAGAGAGCTCCTGAACATTGTTTCCTGCCTGCCTGTTAAATAACTGGATAAAACCAAGAGGCACTGCCTGGGACAAGCAGTTACCTACTCTGTTCAGTGTTCCCAGTGGCATTCCTTGAGGACAAGTGGTTTCCTCCTCCTCCTCCTCTTCCTCATCCTCTTCCTCATCCTCATCCTCTTCCTCATCTTCTTCCTCTTCTTCCTCCTACTCCTCTTCTTCCTCCTCCTTCTCTTCTTCATCCTCTTCCTCATCCTCATCCTCTCTTCCTCCTCTCTTCCTCTTCCTTCTCCTCCTACTCCTCTATCTCCTCCTCCTCTTCCCCTCCTCCCCCTCCCCTTCCTTCTTCTTCTTTTTGAATCTGAACTATTAAGTGCTAATCAATAACTTTTAAAACTTCTCTTTATTTTATGTATGAGTATTCTGCCTACATGTATTATGTACCACATCTGTGCAGTATCCAAGTAGTCCAGAAGAGGGCGCTGGGCCCCCTGGAATTGGCGTTACAGACATTTGTGGTCTGCCATGTGGTTGCTGGGAACTGAACTCAGATCCTCTGCAAGAGAAGCCAGCACTCTTAACTGCCAAGCTATCTCTCCGACCTATGATTGGTTTTTTTTTTTAAATAATGAGACCAAATATGTTGTTAAGTCTCTGAGAAGGAAAAGATTGTTACTTTTGTTGTGTTGTTGAGATGGTCTCAGTCAAGTAGCCAAGGCTAGCCTGGAACTCAAAGCAAACTTCCCCCAAATGCTGCAATTACAAGAGTGAGCACCACACCTGGCTCGTTGCTTTAGCCAATCAGCTATTTTAACTGAGGATCCACTGAAGTTCATAGAAAACAGCCACAGAAACGAGGGAGGAAAACCTCAGTGGCCAGGAGCAGACGAGAGGCAGGAAAGAAGCGGAAGTCTTAGTAAGAGAAGGGAGGGCAGCTTAAGAATTTCCTACTTGAGGGATTTTAAGTGGGGTTCTTGGCTCAAGGGTGTCCTCGGGCCTGTTGCAAGTTTTGTTGCAGAACCTTCCAGCTTGTAAGTAGTAGTATCCATTATATGACAGCCGAATTCGGTTCTGGTACCTTGCCAGCTTTCTAAGATGACATAGTCAAATGTTATCCCAACCAGAGCTCTCAAGTAGTGCCCGTGGAATTTGCTGGTATGATTTCGCACTTCCTCTCAGGTAGTCTCAATGGCGTGAAGCAAGGAAGGACTGCGCCTGTGTCTGAGTCTGTTAGACCTCCGGCAGCACCTCCACTGCCCAGAACACCCAGTAGCTTCAGGTCCTCACTCCCGTCCTCCAGAGGACACGGGTATAGGCAGCCACATTCACAGTGCCCGAGCTAGCAGCAAGCCCAAGCTAACGGCTTGCCTTCCGTTAGCCTAATGGTTCTAAACAGTCCTAGTGCCACGACCCCTTAGTATACAGCTCCTCACGTTGTGGTGACCCAAACCATAGCGTTATTTTCATTGCTACTTCTTAACTGTGACGTTGCTACAGCTATGAATCATAATGTAAATATCTGATGAGCGACCCACAGGTTGAGAGGTGCTGCTCAGACTTTTGTCTTCCAAGATGGCTTGAGGCAGATCGGGAAGGGGGGTTGGTTTTTCTTTTCTTAAAGTTGCCAGTCTTTGGACTTAGTTTTTGGCTTAGGAGATTCATCTGGCGCAAGGGAGCTCTTGCAGTGCCCGCAGAGCCACCTGCTTAGGGGAAAGGCAAAGGACACAGGATAGGCGTGTGTCTTTGTTAGGGTTTCCATTGCTGTGAACAGACACCATGACCAAGACAACATTTAGTTGGGGTTGCTTTATGGGTTCAGAGATTCGGTCCATTATCATCATGGCAGCATCCAGGGAGGCATGGTGAGGGAGGAGCTGAGAGTTCCACCTCTTGTTCCAAAGGCAAACAGAAGACTGTCTCCCAGGCAGATAGAAGGATGGTCTCAAAGCTCACCCCTACAGTGACACACTTCTTCCAGCAAGGCCACACCTACTCCAACAAGGCCACGCCTCCTAATAGTGCCACTCCCAGGGCCAAGCATGGATTCAAACCAACCACCACAGCATGCATTGCTCTACAGTAATCAGCCTGCCCATGTCAGGTCTTCAGGCATGTGGCTCCTTTCTAAAAACAGGGAAATGATAGATTTGTATAAGAAGTTACAAAGAAACAAAAATCCATGTTTCCAAACAGGATACTAGTGCACTCCTGTAATCCTAACACTCAGTAGGCCACTGCGGGAAAATTGCACATCAAAGGATAGCCTGGGTTATATAGAGTGCAATTCTGTCTCCGAACAAACAAACAGGACCCTTGTTTTCAGCGCCAGGAATACAGCTCAGCTGGTCTATGAATGCTTGCCTACCCTGCACAAAGCCCTGGGTCAGCCCCCAGCGCCACAAAGAGCCAGGTGTGATGACGCATGTCGATAATCCCAGCACTGCTGAGGTAGAGGCAGGAGGATGAGAAGTTCAAGGCCATTCTCTGCTGTATAGCAAATTCCATGGAAGCCGAAGCTGCAATGAGATCTTGTCTCAAAAACAAATACACTCGCACAAACCAACCAAAACACATACCAAAAAAAAGAAGAAAAGAAGGAGAAGGAGAAGGAGAAGGAGAAGAAGGAGAAAAGGAAAGACCCACAAAACCCCAAGGGCTAGGAGACAGTCCATTGGGTAAGCATCCTTATGCTATGCCATGAGGGCCTGAGTTGAACTCCCAGCCAACTATGTAAAATGCTAAACATGGACACACACACACCTACGCTTATAACTCTAACGCTCTGGGAAGCCAGAGACAAGAATATTTCTGGGGTCAGCTGACCTCCAGCCTAGACGAAAAATTCAAGCTCCAGATTCAGTGAGCCACCCTGCCTGAGAACAACTAGATGAGCATGGTGGCGAGGGACACCCGACTTCCTTCTTTGGCTCTGAATGTCACCCTCACGCACATGTGTGCATGTCCCACACATGTAACCACTTCACAAAATCCTACATATGCAGAGAGGAAAGGTGCTCCGGAATCCTGGTATGTCCCATTTTCAGTTAATGTCACTCCCATTGTGTTTAGTGCAGACGTGTATTTTCTTGAAGAGATTGCTGGATGTCGTTAGCTTTGGAAGCTTTTATGGTTGTTTAACCGTCTGCCTCCTGTTGCCCGACTGGTTGTTGATTGGATTGAAGCCTTTGAGGCTACATCGTGGTGCAGATTCTTTAATTATCTGACTCTTTAATTGATAAAAACGATTAATTACCTATAAGACATAGAATGAAAGAGTGGGCTGGGGGTGTAGTTTGTCGGAGTGTTTGCCCAGGATGCTCGAAGCCCCAGGTTCAGTTTCCAGCACCACAGAAAAGCAGAATTGGCGACGTACACCTGTAACCCCAGCTCTGGGAAGTGGGGGTGAGACATCTAGAAATTCAGAGTCATCCTCAGCTACATAGGGAATTTGTGGCCAGCCTGGGCTATCAGGTGAACTATAATGATCAGCTAAGGCAAGGTGGGTGTGCTGAGCAGTCTCTAGCTTGTACTTGTCCTGGAAGCCAGCTCTTGTGGGACTCAGGACAAGTACCTCCCCATTCCCTTCCTGCGTTTCCTGTTTCACTCCCTTTGCGTTCTTGTCTCTGACCTGCATGGTGATGACCCACTGGGGTCCAGATGAGTGGCCCACAGAGCTGACAGCACTGCAATCATGCTGTTCAGGTCAGACTAGCCTGAAGGCAGTGACGTTCCTACAGGATGCACCTGTCAGGGCCTCCCTCTCCTGAGGACTGGGTGCAGGGCTGGAAGGGGATACCAGGGCCTGTCAGAAACCGAGAACAGAAACAAACACAGAAAGGATAAAAACAAATCATGGTGTGACTGGCAAGTGATCAGGTGACTGACTACTTTCCAGAGACGTGGCAATGTCTGTCACCCATCTTGAAATTTTATTTTAAAGTGAGTTTTTAAGAACTGCTTTCTGTGTATGAATGTTCTGCCCACATTTATGTGTGTACCACATTCATGCAGTGCTCAAGATGGACAGAAGAGGGCGCAAGGTCCCCTGGAACTGCAGTTATGGACAACTGTGTGCTATGTAGGTGCTGGGAACTGAACCCAGGTCCTCTGCAGGAGCAGCAAGAGCTCTTAACTGCTAAGCCATCTCTCCAGCTTCCCTTTTTTGAGTTTTAAAGTGTGTGTGTGTGTGTGTGTGTGTGTGTGTGTGTGTGTGTGTGATGGGAGATGTGCATGTGCCTCAGAGAACACGTGAAGGCCAGAGGACAACTTTGCCTGTGGAGTTGATTCTCTCCTTCCATCTCTACGTGGGGTCCAGGGGTCAAATTCAGGTCCCTTTTCCCACTGAGCCATCTCACTGACCCCAACTTTGAGATCTAGTTAGAATCTTCTTTACTTCTCCTACACAGCTTTAGCACTGTGGCCAGAGTTTTAATTAAAATTGAGAAGAGTGCCTGCAGGTAGGGTCAGGGTGGGGGGAGGGGCAAGGTGTCTCAGCACTGTTGTCCCAGCTTCTCGGGTATCTGAGGACCATGAGTTCAAAACATGCCTGGGCTACAGAGTAAAGCTGAGGCTAGCCTTAGTAACTCAGTGACACCCTATGTCAGAATACAAAATACAAGGCGGGTGGGGCGTGTGGCTTAGTGGCAAAGCAGCTGCCTATGATATGCAAGACCCTGGGTTCAATCCCTAGAAAAGAGTCTCCCTTTGTTGAGAAAACATGGCTTTCCTGGAAGAGGGTCTGCAGCCTTTTAATAATGTTTAGTTATCTTCCCTTCCTGCTGATGGGAAGCAAAGCCTCACAAACTCTTGAGTTATCTCTTGGGTCTTTGTACAGAGACCTGGACTGGTCCTTGGGGGACTGGTGCTCTTCCAGGCTTAGCAACACTGGCCTTGGGGAAACTGAGTCAGGCTGTGCAGGGGCAGGGGCAGCTACTAGGGACATAGAAAGAGCTGTTGAAGTGAGTGCCCTCCCAGGACCTCCACATAGCACCCACCCCTCCACTTGCATGGTGCTGCATCCTCATCACAATGCTTTGAAGACAGGGCACCACCTTGGGAAGACGCTCTGCATCCAACACACATTCCTGAGGAGGAAGAGAGTGGTCTGCCATAGTGGGATGAAGAGCCTGTGAGAGGGTCTATGCCCAGACTTTAGGGGTGGGAATGGGGGACCTGGGAAGGATATCTTCATGGGGCTGTGGGCTGTGAGGAGTGAGGTCTAAAGAGGCGAGTCTAGAGAAGAGTGGGAGGGGAAAGGCCCTGGGATGGGTCATCTCATGTGAGGGTGCCAAATGCTTCAGACCAGATCTCAGCTTTTTCATATTTTGAGATATTTACGCAGACTTACCAGATCTGAACAAAGCCCAAGACTTGGAGCACCATTGCTCAGACTTCACTGGGGCATTATGGAGGTTTTGAATTAGTGATGCACCACCTGTATGGAGACAAAGGGATAAAATCGAAGATTTGGCAATGCAGAGAATGTAAAGAAGCTTGTGTAAGAGGGAGAGCCCAGTCACCAGCACTGAATGTGGGAAGGGAACAAAAGAGGCTCCCTGAACTGTCTTATTCTAAGGAGGTGGGAGGAGGAAGGGGGGAGAAAGGAAAGAGCGTGAAAGAAGGGAAGAAAGGAAGGGAGAGAGTGAAGGAGGGCGAGGGAAAGAGGAAGGGAAGGAGAAGTGGGAGAGAGGAAGGGAGAGAGGGAGGGAGAAACCGACAAGTGAAATTTAGGATCTCATATTTTAAGCATCTGCTGAACTAAGGTGGGCTGTGTCTGTTTCCGTTCACAAGCAGGACATTCAAAGGGCTTCCTTAATGTTCTTCCTCTTTTAGGCATGAGTCAGGTGAGGGCTGAGAGGAAGTGGGCAAGGATTAGAGAGCCCTTCTCATGGGCTCTGTTAGGGAGGCTGATGGCTCTGTCTCATTACAGAGGCTGCTGGTCTGCCTGGAAGAATCCATCTATATCCACAACATTAAGGATATGAAACTATTGAAGACCCTCCTGGATATCCCCTCAAACCCAACAGGTGAGCCCCAGGAATAGACCCGAGCCCCTCTGCTCCCCAGGTAAAGATGATTCCTTCATTCCCAAGCTGCGTTCTCACCGAGCCTGGCAACCCGAGCCCAGGGTTTGCTTTGGGGGTCTTTATGATGTTTGAGTTGAAGAAGTATTTGAATGGTGACAGATTCCAATTATGAGAATCTGCGGTCCTTGCAGGAAGGCTGTGCAGCCTTCCTGGGAGCCCACAAGAAGCATCCTTCTTCAGAGACCCAAGTAAACAGATGGGCCAGGGCGTGCCAGACAGATGCGTGGGCGATTCCATGTATCCAAGGTTGAAAGGTGTTTACCCCTAATACTTTTTTGTGACTGTTCATTACAGAGTGGGTGTGATAATTAGAAGCAGGTTTGGACTTGGTATGTCTGCATGGTTAATTAGCCAAACTACAAAGAAGGTGTTTTTATTACATGATTTTTTTAAAAGTATATTTCTCAATTTGGGTGATATGCTGGAATACTGAATTTGGTTAAAGTCTCGAAACTTAATGTTGTACATTAAGTTTCTGGCGGTTAGGATTGGAGGAGCTTGTATGTGGTAGGATGAAGTCACAGGTGATTGACATCTTACCAGTTCACTGAGCTGAAAGTGAGAGTGAGTCTCTCCATTGTGGTGTAGATGGACACACACACACACACCCCCAGAGCAGTCTGTGTCTCCATCTAACAACCCAGGTTAATATTTATAAGTCTATAGTTAGAGCACGTACTAACTATACCTGTACTCACATGGTGGGTCACAACTCTCTGTAACTCCAGTACCAGGGGACCAGACACTCTCCTCTGAGATCAACAGGTACCAGGCACATACAAATATGTAGGTGTAACATGTACACGTGCAGGCAAAACATTCATACACATAAAATCTTAAAGTCTAAAAAAAAATTCTAATGAAAAAAATTAATGTTTAATATAAAAGCCGGGTTCTAACTCAATGTCACCAAATGACGTTTTCATTTTACTGTAAGTTTCCCAATTCTGTGACTTTCGATGAAATTTCACAATCTGTGTGGCCCACACGAGTGGGCTTGTGAGCCTTGGTTTCTTTGTTGGTAATAAGAATAATGAGATAACAGCCATCTCACAGCCTATGCTGAGAATTAAACCAGGCAAAGTGTGTGAAGCTGGCGGGCCCTGGGTTTGCTGCCAAATCCTCCCGTGTCCCCTCTCCCTCCCTTCTTGATGCTATAAATGCCCCTTGCTGTTGATATCAGGACTGTGTGTGCATATGTGGTTCTGGGGATTAAACCCAGAATCTCACACATGCTTGTTGATATATTCACTAGCACCAGGCTACTCCTGTGCCCTCTAAGTCTGGAGGCTGGAGCTGGAGAGATGTCTGGGTGGTTAGAACTCACTATTCTACTAGGGACCCATGTTTAGTTCCCAGTACCCACATGATGGCACACAACCATCCATAACTCTAGTTTCAGAGTATGCAGCGCCTTTTTCTGACACATGCAGTACACATACATGCAGGCAAAATACTCATGTGCATAAAAATAAATAAATAAAAATGAGTTTTGAAAAAGATGTTGAGGCCACCATAAAGTTGTGAGAGAAGCTGGGAATGCTGGTGGTGGTAATGTGGTTGGCTGGCTACCCAAACCTGTCTGCTCCATCCCCAGCACTGAAAAAGAAAAGCATGAAGTTCACGAGTTAATGGCTTTGAAGCACACTTCACCAGAAAGGGAGTCAATGTGGAAAGTTACCATTTTAGGAATGAAGGGTTGAACCAGTCTAGAAGAACAGTTATCATAAAGGTTCTAGGTGCCCAGTGCCAGCCAGGCCCCAACAAGGACAGACAAAATCTCTGCTTACCAGGAACCCAATCCCAGCTTATGTGGGCCAGTAGAAAGCAGAGGCCCTAGCAGCAGGGTCTGAAGGAGTGAAGGTGCCCTCACTGTAACAACGCAAAGGAAGCTACGTATTTGGGGTGGGTATTTAAAAAATCCCCGGATCTGGGCAGAGACCCAAGGAAAGGGCCTGAGCTGCACTTTGCTGGTTTGGGAAGAACGATCAACACACAGAAAGCTATGCTGCACCTTGGCTCTCATCTCTCTAAAGAGAGCATACTTGGGGTGCAGCCAACCCATCTCCTGCCTCACACTCTTTCTTGGCCGTTCTGGCTACAGGTCAGAGCAGCTTCAGCATGGAAGTGCAGCCCACCATAAGAAAGGAGAAACCACTCTTACTCTTAATTTTAATCCAATAAGCAGACATGTGTCCCGCAATAACCGAATGAGTCCCAAGAAGTGTGACGTTTGTTGGTTTTGTGATTGTGCGAACCTCACAGTCTCCTTGTGCAAACCTAGATGATGTAGCCTAGAAAACTCAGGCTGTAGGGTGAAAACTGTTGTGTAGATAGTCTATCCTTGGCTGGAATGTTGGTGTGCAGTGTATGATTGTGGTCGCTTCTCTGCAGCCCAGAAAACTCATTGGTGGCCTAATTTTTGCAGTGAGGTTAAAAACAAAACAGAACAAAAAAGAGAGTTGAAAATGAATTAAAAGCAAGAGGTTATTTGTGCTCTAGGTGAAAAGGAATATGTCTTGTTTGTTTGTTGAGACAGGGTCTTACTGTATAGCCCAGGCTAGCCTCAGACTCTTGATACGCCTGCCTCTGCTTCCTGAATGCTGGGATTACAGTGTACAGCCCAACCCCTGCCAAAATAGAATACTTTTATCTTAAGAAAAGTTAGACACAGGAGTGGTGATACACACCCATAATTCCAGCTCTCAGGAGGCTGAAGCTGGAGGATTTCCTGTGAGTTGGAGGCCAGTCTGGGCTATAGAGTGAGTTCCAGGGTGGGTAGAGCTATATAGTGAGACCCTGCTTCCTGCCCCTCTGCAGAAAAACATGAAAGATACTTTCTGGGTCTCAGATAAACATTACAATAGGATTCATGGATGTGTTGATTCATCTAAACGACGAGGGGCAAGTTAACCACAGCACATCCATTTAGGTGCCTAATGTCCTTTTAGACCAATGGCCCAAAACAGTCTCAAATCCAAAATGCACAGCTGCCACCATTGCTTCCTCTGAACTGCCTTTGCATGGCAGTGAACTGGGGTGACGGCTTCTGACTTGTGAGAACTGACAGCATGTGTGAACAACACAGGGTCCTTTCTGTGTATGTCTGATCAGCCAGCCCCACTCTCTAGTCCCCTTCATCCCAGACTGCAGCCCCTCTCAGGACAGCACATCAGTTTCATCAGAGGCCTGTGTACTGGGAAGAGCATGACTCACTGGATGCCCAGGGCCTTCTTGTATGCATGCTTTGTCTTGTTTTCTATGGAAACACTGGCCTTACCACACAAGCTCCGAATGTTTCCGTCTAGGGGCTGAGGGTCAGTAGGAATATAAGGAATTCCCTGCTTGTTTGGTGCGCAGTGTCTAAGGTGACTGTAAATTTCCTTCCTTCTCTCTCTGTCTGTGCCATGCCAGTTCCCCTTGTGTCAAAGATGACAGGCTGTTTCCTTTAAAGAGTTTGGCCAGACAGAGCTGAGAGTTAATTTCCTGCCAGCCAGCAGTCTGTGTGTGCCCTGAGCAGTAAAGAGTAGAAATCTCCATGGAAACCCTGCCAGTGGTAGAACAGCTGGATGGGGTGGACGGCCCCAGACTGACCACCTCAGACAGACAGACTGACCATTTGGACAGACAGACTGACCACCTCAGACAGATAGGGGGAATGTTCAAGATCACACATCCCTGTGCTCACAGAAGAGAGCCCAGGATCCTTGCCCAGCACACTGCCTTTCTGCAGATGGCAACAGTGGGACACAAACAACCTCCAACCATGGCAGCAAAAAGTGCTTGCAGTACATGGGACAAGCTCTCCTGTTCTGTTCTGTTCTGTTCTGTTCTTCTCCTCTCCTCTCCTCTCCTCTCCTCTCCTCTCCTCTCCTCTCCTCTCCTCTTCTCTTCTCTTTTCTTTGTTTCCTTTTCTTTTCTTCCGATTCCTTTGAGATAAGGTCTTGTTCTCCCAGGCTGACTTCAAAGTTGCAATCCTCCTGCCTCAGCCTCCTGAGTGCTGGGCTGACAGGTGGGTACCACCACACCACACCAGTCAGTGGATTTCTTGACGTTCTATCTCTGGAAATTGGAAAGCATGCCGAGTAAATGGTGGTGGGGCTGGAGCCCGGGGCCTTGACCAGCTGCACACGCTGTATCTGAGCTGCACCCTCTAGCCCCGAAAGTGTCCTCTGAGGACTAACTACACTTTATAAAGCCGTCCCTGCTGAGCTGCCTAAAGTTGGGCATGTGAAGAAGAGGGATGGAGGGGCTTCCTTACAATTCCGATCATGTGATGTTTGAATTAAGAATGGGCCCTTCTTTTCCAGATGTGGGAGAATTCTAGGCAAACAAACTCAGCAAAATAACAGCTATTTACAAAAATATGCATCAAGTCTAAAACAAGGCCAGAAGCCACATTAAAACCCCATGCCTGGGCCAGTGAGATGGCTCAGCAGGTAAAGCCACCTGGCCCTAAGCCTGAGGACATGAGCTAGCTCTCTGGGACCCCACAAAGGAGAGGACTGGCTCCCATGTGTCTTCTAACCTCCACATGCATATCATAGCACATGCGTGTCTCCCCTGCACCTCCTCCCCAACAAATAAATAAATATAATTTTTTTTCAAGTCAGGGTTTCTCTGTGTAGCCCTGGCTGTCCTGGAGCTCACTCTAGACCAGGCTGGCCTCGAACTCAGAAATCCGCCTGCCTCTGCCTCCCAAGTGCTGAGATTAAAGGCGTGCACCACCACTGCCCGGCAATATGAAAAAATTTAAACTTCATGCCTACATAGAAAAATGGCTTAAAGACTACATACTCAAATGCTGAGAGAAAACCCGAGTTTCAAATCTGGCTGCCTTTTTATTTCTTTTTTTCCTTTTCCCTTTCTCTGTGTTTTCTGGGCTTTGTCACCAGCACTTTTATACTAGGAAATAATATCAAGGAAAGAGCCCACTTTGATATTAAAAATGACTTTGTGTGGCACCAATGACAGAAACAGAAAGCTGTGGGCTGGTCATGGCCATATGTGGAGCAGGTCTTCCCGATTCCCAGGGTGCTTTGTGAGTCAGAAAAGAGATCCTTGCAGCTGGTTGGAACTGCTCTGAGACTTGGATGGTAGCGGGTTGGGGTAGGGTACCCGGGGCTGGGACGGACACTGAAGGAACTTCAGTTAAGCAGCTTTGGGGCACTTCACTAAGTTTGCACAGGTCTGTTCAGGATCTCTCTCTGAAGTCACATGGGGTGTCAGAGTGTAAGCCTAGAAGCAAAACTGTCTAGTAAGGGGTTGAATGTCACAGGACGCCAGTCTGTACCATCATCCTTTGTTCCTTTCTTCTTAGAGAAACTCTATATCTGATTCTATGCTGGGTGTGCAGTAAGTTCAAAGTTAGCTTAACGTGTTCGAGCTTTTCTTCCTCACTGGGTTATTTATGTCTCTACCTATAATTCCAAAAGACAACTACAAGTGTTTGGCCAAAGGCTCCTGCAGCCACAAGGATGCTCTCCACAGTTTCCAAAAGTGGGGAGGGAGGTGAGTGGAGGCCTGGTCCCTTAGACAACTCCATCATGGGAGCCCCTTCACTTCAGACTGGAAAACAACTGGCCTGAAAGAGCCACGTGGTGCAAAGCGGGTGCCTGTTGGGGCGCTGTATCCTTAGCCTGTTCCCCTCACCCAAAACTTCCTGCACTTCTGTACTTCCCTGAGAGGGGGGCAGAAAAAAATAGAGAAAGAGACAGGGGAGGGTAAGGAGGGTAATCAAAAATGTCCGGGCAGTGGCAGTACACGCCTTTAATCCCAGCGCTCAGGAGGCGGAGCCAGGTGGATCTCTGAGTTGGAGACCAGCCTGGTCTACGGAGTGAGTTCCGGGACAGCCAGGGCTACACAGAGAAACTCTGTCTCAAAAAAACCGAGAGAGAGAGAGAGAGAGAGAGAGAGAGAGAGAGAGAGAGAGAGAGAGACAGACAGACAGACAGACAGACAGAGACAGGTAGTAAAGGCAGCAGCGAGATGGACATAGAATGTTCACGTTTGCAGGAGATGGTCATAATCGCTGCATAATTAACACACACTAATCACAATCATTCCTAGCCAACCCAAAGCTGTGTTGATACATAATGCACATATCATAGAACCCACTCATTTAAAGTGAATAGTTTGTGGCTGGAGAGATGGCTCAGCAGTTAAAACCTCTTGCTGTTCTTCCAAAGGACCCTGAGTGTTGTTCCTAACCCCCACTTCTGGTGACTTAACCTCTGTCCCTAACTCCAGCTCCAGAGAATCCCATTCCTTGGTTGGCTCCCTGGGGCACCTGTGCACACGTGGTAGACTACACACGCGCACGCACGCGCACGCACACACACGCACACACACACACACACTCATATATAAAAATGAAAAAGAAAAAAAAAAAAAAACAAGTAAAGAACCTAACAGGCTTTGCTCTATTTACAGAAAGGTATAGCCAGTGTCATGATTTTATTACCGAATATTTTAAATGTTTTATGTCTGTTATGTGTATTTTATTACACTTATTTGCACACATGTGTGGAGGTCAGAGGACAACGTTCATGAGTCACTTCTCTCCTTCCACCACGTGGCTCCCGGGATCTAACTCAGGTTGTCAGGCTTGGCAGAAAACGCCTTTACCCACGGAGCTGTCTCACCAGACCACATTTAATTTTAGAACATTTCATCACCCTCCCCCCAAGACATCCTATGCCTCTCGGCCGCTGCCTCATACTCCCCTAGCTCTGGGTAAGGCCCAGTCTCCTTTCTGTCACTAAACATTTATTTACCTGTGCTGACTGTTTCACGTGGTCTTTCGTGACCGCCTTCCACTTCTTGCTGTTTCCAAGGCTCTTCTCTATTGCTTCACGTAGTGGGCTTCACACCTACTTCTTATTGGCAAAGAATGTCCTATTGGAAAGATATGGTATACCCCCATTAGTTAGTTCACATGTTTCCACCTTTTAGAAAATAGAATAGAATGTCGTTGTTTTCATTCTTTGGCGATTTCATCCCCCAGTTCTTGCTTGCTTCGTTTTTTGTTTGTTTGGTTTTTTTGTTTTTTGGGTTTGTTTTTTTGTTTTTTTTGTTTTTTTTTTGTATTTTTTTTGTTTTTTTTTTTTTTTTTTGTTAACTTACTGAGTTCATTAGTGCTGCCCTATAGGAATGTTGACTGATGCTGTTGGCTTGATCTTGTGTGAGTCTCGTGCAGGTCAGCACAGCTGTGGTGAGTTCCTGACTACAACAGTCACGTCACATCCAGCAGACAGCATTTTATAACGCTCCTCTCCCTCCTTACGTTCTTTCTGCCCCTTCTGTGATGTTCTCTGAGCCTCGGGGTAGAAGCAGGTTCTCATAGATGCCCCAGCTTGGGCTGAGCACTCTGGGGTCACTTGGTCCCAGTACTTTGTTCACTTACGGGTCCGCCTTGTCTGATGATCAATGCAGGGAGATCCTTTATGGCTGAGGTTGAAGGCAGCACTATCTGTGTGTATAAACATAAATATTTAGAAGGCAGTGTGACAACACTCACAGTAGAGTGTTGGCTACCCCCATAACCTTTGTTCCGCCATTGCGACGATGGGCAAACCTTGTCTGGTAGGTTGCTATTGTAACACGCAGGATTTCCTACTGGGTCATAATACTATTGATGACCTTTCTCCTCCTGCACAGAGGAAGTTTCCAGGTCAGTTCAAGCCTGATTTCCTCGTAACCTGCAGCCAACGTGTGTTGAGCATCAGTAACAGTATCTTACCACTTAGTTATGGTGAGCAACCAAAAGCCTGTGTTTTGGGGGGCACTTCAGGGTTCTCACCAATCAGTTACTTACAGAGGGATGCCCCATGCCCTACACTGCGATTTTCACTTAATAACCCATGTCCTTGGGGAAGCATCATCCACCCAGAGGGTAGCTATATTCAACTTCCCCTTTTAAGAAAGAAAATGCTCTAAACTAGTTTACAAGTGGTGGCTTTCCATACACCTTTAGTTTTGGTTAAACTACCCCCATCTCTCCCATCCCCTGGATTTCTAGTTTTTGGTGCTAGTGGATGTTGCTAAGTGTGTCCATTCATATGAAAGTTGTTGTGTGGACGTTGCTTTTATTTCCTTCTACACTTGAGAGTAGACTTTCTAGGTCATGTGATAACTGTGATTAACTTCTGAGAACTCCCAGGTTGCTCTCTAACACACTGCCCCAATTCATACCTTGTATACAGCCTTTCGATTTTCCATCTCCTCGCCTGCAGTTATTAGCTTCCTCTAAAAAAATTTGTATGTATATGGGTGTTTTGCCTGCATGTGTTATCTGTGCCCCATGTGTGCCTGGTACCTGTGAGGGCCATAAGAAGGCACCAGATTCCCCTGGAACGGAAGTTAAAGACAGCTGTGAGCTGCCATGTGGGTGCTGGGAATCAAACCTGGGTCCTGAAGAAGAGCAGCCAGTGCTCTTAACCACTGGGTCATCTCTCTCTGGTCCCTAGCTGCCCTTTTAAATTATAGTAGTTATCCTAGTAATTATGAAGTGCCTACTCATCTCTGGTGTGTGTGTGTGTGTGTGTGTGTGTGTGTGTGTGTGTGTAAAGCTAAGTGTTCATTTGTTTGTTTATCTGTTTGTTTGTTTGACATGGATCTTAGACTCTGAATCCAGACCCTCTTGCTTATAAAGGAAGCATTCTGCCCAGCTCCCTTCATTATGCTTTTAAGGCTTTTTTTTTTTTTTCCAAGCCCACCTACTCAGAAACCCTCACGCTTAGCGCTTCCCTGTAAGATCACAATCGTTCCATTTGGACATCAAGTTCCTCTGTACTCGGCTTCTCAGTCTCTTCCACCACTGTCCCTGCAGGCACCCCACCCAAACCCATGTAATCTCCTTTCCTCTTCCCTGTCTCAGGGCCAGAGTGCTTCTGTCCCCCTCCATCTTCCCTGTCTCAGGGCCAGAGAGTGCCTCTGTCCCCCACCCCAAGCTGCCCTTAAAATTACATCTGGAACATTCACAGAGTGGGGAGCCGAGGTTCACAGAACAAGCAAGGTGGCCTCTCATGGTGCCAAAGGCCCCAAGTGACTTTGACCAGGTAAGGGGCTCACAGCTGTGCTGGCACCTGCAGTTAAGGGCACCCAGCCAGCCTCCTCTTGGAGTTCTGTGTAGCAAGAGATAAGCGCAGAGGCTTGGCTGTATGCTCAGTAAGGCCAGAGCAGGAAGCAAGACCCAGTTTCAAGTCATAACTGTTTTGTACCCCCTCTCTGGTCTCCTCCCCTATAGGGTAAAGTAAAGAGCCTTTTAGCCTGGGTCCAAAATTTTACAAATGCTTTTTATAAGAACCCACTGGATACACCAGTTGACAACAAAGCCAGCCAGCATTATTTTTTCATTATTATTTAAAAAGATGTCTCTCATATAATCTTGAAGATCATTTTCCAGTTATGTGTTGGCTCCAGAGTTCCTACCATGTATGACTATTAATCCCAGTCATTGGTATGAGATGCCTCCCCTCAGTACTACAGGAACAAACTGCCCCCCTCCAGATTATCCTTGTAACAAAAATGGCTCCTGTCACTTCCAGAGTTTTCTTGGCTTCCTGTACTTCCAAAAGATGTTGAAGCATCTTCCATGCAACATATTTCATTGGGAAGTTTCTCTCAAAGGCCCTGCTTACTGCCTCAACCAAAATGCAGACCTCCAGTGACTTCGCCTCAGAGGAGGCTCCACCCTCCCTTATCAGAGTGGATGTTGTGATAGAAACAAGGTCATCTGCCTTTCCGGCAGTTCATCGTAAAGTTCCTGGCTAACTGTATTTAATCAAGCTCAGAAAAAGCTAAAGCAGGCTGACCTTTCCTACTGGGAAGTCCTGTCCCAGTTATGAGTAAACCCTCGCAGGGTTCTAGAGGGTGATGGGATTGGAAGAGAGGCAGCCTCTGTTTCTGTGCCTTGGGCTGAAAAAATGTGAAAGAGAATATTCTTTGTATTCTGAGGTCTGATTGCTTAGCAGTGGACTAAGTGGTCACTGCCTGCGTGAAGTCAGGAGGTCTCCTGATTCAAATCCTTTGTTCAGAACAGGGTTTCTTAAACTTTTCCCACTAATAGCCCCTTCTCAGTGCAAGAAAAATTTGCATGCCTTCAAGCATATATGCAGATAAAATAGGTATACATATCAAACATTGGCTGATTATAGATCATAAATTTGTTTTAAAAATAATTCTCAAGCCCAATCTCTCCATTTATTGAAGACAGTAAAGTTTCCACACTAATGACACAGAAGGGCTTGTTTCTTTTCACATGAGTAATCAAATCTCAGCTGAACATATGACACTGTAGGGCACAGATCAATATTTTTATTTTATAGTTGGTAGTGCCAAAAGCACTACTTCAAAAAAAAAAAAGGAATAAAGAAAAAACTTCAAATAAGCAGAAGTATTCTTGGGAGCATGCTGTGAGTTGAGTTGTGTTCCAATCTCAAGCCAAGGTTCCTTTAACTTTCTGGCTTGTTTTGTTTTTGTTTTCCGAGACAGGGTTTCCCTGTGTGACCCTGGCTGTCCTGGAACTCACTCTGTAGACCAGGCTGGCCTCAAGCTCAGAAATCCACCTGCCTCTGCCTCCCAAGTGCTGGGATTAAAGGCGTGCGCCACCACTGCCCAGTTCATTTAATCATTTTAAAATGAAATTCAGATCAGCAGCTCAGAGAATAATTCCTAAAATCAACAGTTCCAACACAAGACAATATCAAGCTATTTACCAATTTGATAGTAAGATTCCAGGCAGTGTAGCAAACACTGAACGTCTCTGTTTCCTATTAACTGTTACCTTTTCTGTAAGAGCAGGGAAGT
Organism: Arvicanthis niloticus; assembly: GCF_011762505.2. Classification (NCBI taxonomy): domain Eukaryota; kingdom Metazoa; phylum Chordata; class Mammalia; order Rodentia; family Muridae; genus Arvicanthis; species Arvicanthis niloticus. The sequence continues at coordinate 12,898,150 of NC_047663.1, forward strand.
TTATGTACAGTAAAACCCTGCAGCTCCCAGCATATGCTAGCCACAAGTCTGAGCCAAGGTGCTCAGAGGGTTGTGTGTGCTGGTGGTGTGGTAGGTAGCACACACGGTAAGGCATGTGAATATTGTGTGTTCTGAACCAAGGCTGCAGCGAAGAGATGCAAACCTGGCCGGTGCTGCAGAAACACCCCAGAACCCATATGTACCTCACTTCAAATTAATCTTTGCCGGTTGTGCATTCAGAACTTTTCACTGTTGCCAACTTCTTGTGACCATCCCTATTCAGTTACAGGAGCCTGGTGTGTGGGTGACAAAAAGAAAACAAGGATTAGAACAAGCTACAGAAATACTCAAGCATGTTCCTCCCCTTACCAGCAGGTGGCACTCGAGACACATGGTTTTCAGGTGCCCTTTCCAACCATGCCCCTTTGGCCTCATGCCGTGTGTTCTTTGCCAGGTCTCTGTGCCCTCTCTATCAACCATTCCAACTCTTACCTGGCCTATCCTGGAAGCCAGAGTACAGGCGAAATTGTTCTCTATGATGGAAACTCCCTGGTAAGTTCACAGCGGTCCCTGGTGTATCAGCCTGCCTGCCCTGGCCAGCTGGTTAATAGACCCAGACTCGATAAGGAGGCCCTGTTGCGGAGGGGGGAGTAGTATGGGGGAGCTCTCTAGCCACAGCAGTTGGGTGAAGGAAAAGAAAGGGCATTTGTGTTGAAGCTCACAGTCAATATTAGTCAACGTCTCTGTGAGGCAGGTGCCAGAACGAGGCAGAACACCTGCCCACAGTGGAATTGGTGAGACAGCTCACAGTCCATCTGTATATGCTAGCTACCCTCTGCTCCCCGACGCTGCATAGAGCAGGGCAGGATCACTCTGGGAATCCCCTAAAGGAGATCCCCTAAAAGCCTGGCTTTGTGTCAGCCACACAGCTGGTCATCCACCTTCCCAAAGGCAGGGCAAGGAATAAACATGATTACACACACACACACACACACACACACACACACGCAGCTCTGAGAATGTCACAGAAGATGGAACAGGAAGGACAGAAGACCCAGGAGAAAGGGTGCATTGCTATAGAATGCTGCCTTCTGGACATGACATGGATTGTCAGTAACCCGGACGCCTGCATTAGACTGGGCCTGTCATGGAAGGGGTGGGGGAGGGGCTTATGAGTACCAGCTCCATCTAGGCTATTAATTTGCTATGGTAGGGATAGGGGAGACATTTTCTTCAGTACCATAGCCACCGCTAAGTTGCCCATGACCCTGTAAGAAGCCCTAAATAAACGGATTGGTTCACCAAAACAAAGAGAGAGGTGGGAGGGGGAGGGGCCTCTACTAGCAGAGAGCCATAGGAAAGGGTGGCCCAGTGGTGAGCAGGGAGACAAAGCAGAGAGCAAGGAGAGGGGAGGAAACTCATCTTCCCTCTTCACCAGTATTGATCTCCACTTCTCCCCGACACCAACAGAAAATGGTGTGCACCATTGCTGCCCACGAGGGAACTCTGGCTGCCATCACCTTCAACTCCTCGGGCTCCAAACTAGCAAGTGCATCTGAAAAAGTAAGTGTATTCTGGCTCCTGCTCCTGCCTGGGGCTTGCAGAACCCCTGCTGAGGTGCCAGTTACCAGCAGACTGCTGCTGGACCAGTTATAGCAACATGAAGACTGGCGGGTCTTTAGACCTGCTCAGAAATGGTTTCAGAGTGAGACTATCTGGACCCTGCCTGTGGTGGTCCATCAGTGGGTTTGTCCCTATCAAAGACTGACAGTAATGCAGACACAAGACACTTGGCATAAAACTTTGTGGTTTTATTGAGAGATACCTGTGCCTGTTGTCCCCAGATAAGGATACGTGTCCCTGTTGTCCACAGATGCGGAGAGATTGGACTCTATTGACCAGAATAAACAAAGAAGGTGATCAAGTTACATTTCAAATGCCATGTAAACCAGATATATTTTAATAAGCAGAGATAGAACAGTCTATAAAACCAGAACAGTTTGTGATCACACACACACAGAGAGAGAGAGAGAGAGAGAGAGCCTTGAACAAGGCTGGGGAGGGAAAGACAGTATTCAACAGAGTACACAGAGTAACAAGAATCCCTAATTTGGCACATATACAAATAAAAATGGCCCTGCACCCAGTGCTTTGTCCTTCCTCCTCAGAGGCAGGTGTTCAAAGCCAGTAGAGCAGACTGCCCCAGGAAGGGACATCATCCCTGTGTGAACCATTTGTGGTTAGGAAAAGACCACCTGCTTTCTCTTCCAGGGCACTGTCATCCGAGTGTTCTCTGTTCCTGATGGGCAAAAACTCTATGAGTTTCGTCGAGGAATGAAAAGGTCTGTGTTCAGTGTCAGTCCTGTTGTAAAAAAAAGTCCTCCCTGGCAGCTGGCTAGGGAGGGGGCGGGGCAGGCCCCACAGCCTCCTCCTAGAGGTTAAATGACTGGGGGGGGGGGGGGGGCTTTTTAAAAACAGAAGGCAAAGAAGAGGGCCTAATGCTGAAACTTGAGACCAGAAGTCAGGGTCTTTCGATATGGCCATAGGAGGCCAGCAGGAGAGAAAGCAGACAACCAGCAAATCACACTCCAGAAACAATTTCCGATTCCTCCACAAAGGGACATCAAAATGTCATCGGGTGGGACCTTTTTTGCTGTGAGGTTTGCAGCTGGACCTGTTCAGAGCAGCTCGGAGAGGTCCACACTCGAAAGAAGCATGGCTCCCATCCACTGGCTAGGAGGAAGGACCAGGACCTAAGACCGTGGCTCTCCCTGAATCTGTCCCATGTGGCTTTTAAAACATGGACAGCATACTGTTGGGGGATGGGGAGGTTAGAACAGCTTGGCCCTTCAGGACACATCTTCCTCTCAGAACTGTGGGGTGATGCCCCTCACTGTTCCGGCTTGTCGACCGGTGTGTTGCTGTCTCTAGGTATGTGACAATCAGCTCTCTGGTGTTCAGTATGGACTCACAGTTCCTGTGTGCTTCCAGCAACACGGAGACCGTGCACATCTTCAAATTGGAACACCTGACTGACAGGCAAGTGCGGGGCCAGGCAGAATTCCCATCAGACAGAAGGAGTAGGCCCCGGGTCTCTGCATGCGTTGGAACTTGGCTTTTAAACTCAGCCCTGCTGCTGTGTCGTTGCCAGTGTAGCAGAGTACGTGCTAGCAGAATGTTTTGGGGTGTCCTGCACGAAAGTACAAGATCCATGTCTGTGATCCTGAGCTTTACATCTCAACTCGGCCCCCTTTGCGCTGTGAGACGCTGGGAAGCTCATTCATCTCCGATGTCTCACCATCCCTGCCTGTTAAACAAGCACATAATTGTGTTTGCACCTTGAGCTTCGTGTGGGGCTCAGTAAGTTTGTTGCTGGCATGAAGCATTTTGTGTCGTGCCTGGAACCAGCACACTCCAGCTGAAGCAGCTGAGTTAACCAGGGGAATGATAGAGAGGTGACAGCTTTACTGTCCATGTTGTGCCAGCCTTGAGTGCTTGGCAAAGGTGCTCCCTCTGTGGGGAATCCTGACATTTCTTGTATTGGTGACTTTCTCGTCCCTGACCATGGTGTCTTCCTGAAAGAATGTAGACTGTAGGAGAGGAAAGTCTGGTTTTAGCTCACTGTTTCAGGGGGCTTCAAACCCAGCATGGCGGCGGTTGGTGGTTTAGAAGGGCGGGAGCCTGTGGCCATGGCTCTTTCCTTCTTTGCAGACCAGAGAGTAGCCTGGAACAGAGACTCATATGACCTTCCAAGATCCACTCCCTCGTGACCTTCCCATAGCCCAGTCCTTGCCTCCCAGAGGCTTTGCCACTATCTAAACAGTGCCACCAACATCAAAACATGAGCCAAAGAGGACTTTTTTATTTTAAGTTAAACCTAAGATTTTTATTCTGTGTACTACCCTCAGATTTGATCTACTTTCTAGACTCTGCTTAACAGTCTCCAAATCTTCAGTGGCTGTGGTGGCAGCCGGGGCTCGGGCTCTAGAGGGCAGCAAACCTATTGCAAACCTTTCACTATTAAGGTGCCACACAGGAGCAGTACACCCATCCCCCCTCTCCCACCCCTACCTCGTCCTCCCACCCCCACAGTCATCAGTGTTTAGGATAGGAGACTCACTGCCCTCTCCCAGCCCTGCTGTGTGTGAGTGGCCATCAGTGGCCATGGGCAGGACCGTGAGTTCTCAGCATGTCTGAGAAGCAACAATGTGTCCTGGGCAAAGTGGCTTCCATTTTTATCTTAGTCCCGCCTGCTGGAAGAGAATGTTTCAGTGCTGAGGTGCTGCCTGCCACACAGTTCCAGCCCATATGTATCCTCTTGCTGGAAATGCTCCTTTGAACGTGACAGCCCCTCCCAAACTCCTTCATTCTCTTCTTCCTTGATAATAAAATCTAAGCTTCTCCCTTACCTGCAGGATCCAGGAGCCAACCCAATCCCCCATATTCCTCCACCTCAGAGACACAGACACCCAAACCCTTCCACCTCTGAGACACCAACACCCAGACCCTTCCACCTCAGAGACACCAACACCCAGACCTCTCCACCTCAGAGACACCAACTCCCAGACCCTTCCATCTCAGAGACACCAACCCCCAGACCCTTCCATCTCAGAGACACCAACCCCCAGACCCTTCCATCTCAGAGACACCTACCCCCAGACCCTTCCATCTCAGAGACACCAACCCCCCAGACCCTTCCATCTCAGAGACACCAACCCCCCAGACTCTTCCAACTCAGAGACACCAACACCCAGACCCCTCCTCCTCAGAGACACCAACCCCCAGACCCTTCCATCTCAGAGACACCAACCCCCAGACCCTTCCATCTCAGAGACACCAACCCCCAGGCCCTTCCATCTCAGAGACACCAACCCCCCAGACTCTTCCAACTCAAAGACACCAACACCCAGACCCCTCCACCTCTGAGACACCAACACCCAGACCCCTCCACCTCAGAGACACAGACACCCAGACCCTTCCATCTCAGAGACACCAACACCCAGACCCCTCCATCTCAGAGACACCAACTCCCAGACCCTTCTACCATAGAGACACTATTTATTATTTACACACACACACACACACACACACACACACACACACACACACACACACACACACTTGCTGGGCTGCCTGCTATGGTTCCCCTGAGGAAGTCTGTCAAAGGCTTTAGTGACTGTTCCCACTTTCCAAATGACAAAACAGAAATGGATGTTAAGGACCCCCATCTACCTCTCTCTGCACTGTGGCCCTGTGTGGACCATGAACATAGCCTCTTGGGTTGCTTGGCCTTTTATACATCTATGCTATGCCCCAACTTAAATATAAAGTCCTTAGGTTATTCCCCCGATAACCCCAACTCTGGAGCACAAGGCTCTAGGACCATCAGTACAGGTGTGTCTAGAACATCAAGTCCCAGACAGGTTGGTCTGAAGGCCACACAGCTGTATATCCTGCTAGGATCAGTTCCCACAGATGAGTGACCTCATAGCAGGTGATCCCAAAAACACACCTAGTGGCACCAGTCCCCAATGTGCTGGCCATGATATGGGACACCAAGACAGCCATGTCTCTCTCACTGTTCATGGACCTCTTTGTCTGACAAAGGCCCTGAGATGAAGCTCAATGCATGCAGGGAACCTCCCAGATTCACATGGAGCACCTGAGTATTTTCAGTGCTGGGTACCAGATGGCTCTGGAGCCAAGTGTCTTGTCTGCAGGCCTGCTTCCTACTGAGTCTGGCTCAGGAAGCCGTCACAGGGATCTGTCTGTTCTTCCCTGAGCCCACTTTGGGCTTCTGAGCTGATTTTACAGGGTCCAGATATCTAGTCCATCTGAATCTCTACCCTTGCCTTCTTTTGGAAGTCCAGCGATCATCAGTAGCCCTCTTTTAATGTAAGAAAGCAGCGGCACGGGAAACCTCTTAACAGGGTTACAGTGGTTCTTCTGAAGGACACACAGGCCCTGGTGCTCTTTAGTTTTTCCTGGAATAATATGTCTCTGTGGCCAGAACACTGTGCTCAGGCACAGCCTCTGCCTGGCAAGGTCAGTGCTGGGCTGTGGCAATCACTGGCAAGGTGCCTGTGGCCACAGCCCAGGCCCACCCTTGCCTCTGCATTGCCTCCCCTAGTCGCCCAGAAGAGCCTTCCACCTGGAGCGGCTACATGGGAAAGATGTTCATGGCAGCTACCAACTACCTCCCCGCCCAGGTGTCGGACATGATGAACCAGGACAGGGCTTTTGCCACAGGACGTCTGAACTTCTCTGGGCAGAAGAACATTTGCACCCTGTCCACGTATGTACAGTGCCACCGAACTCACAGGTGTATGTTCCCAGGACACAGAGTCCCCAAGTATATGAAAAACAAACAAAACAAAAAGATGGGGCTAGGAAGATTGCTCAGTGGTTAGAGCCCTTCTTGCTCATGCAGAGAACCAGGGGTCAGTCAGCACACATGTCTGATGGCTCACTGCTGCCTATAACTCCTGTTCTGGAGGGGTCAGAGGTGTCTGATGCCCTCTTCTGGCCTCTGCATGCACGTGGTACACAGAGAGGCAGGTATACACACACACACACACACACTCCAAGGAAGGGAAGGAGAGCAGAATCCGTCTGCTAGTTTGAATGTGGATTCTCAGGGGGTAGCTGGAAGTTGGCATGTGAATACCAACCCTTGGTCCTAATGACAGCCTTACAAACCAATCCCCGTTTACGTAAGATGAAATAATGGCATTCCAGTTACATAGTCTATGGGACTGACTGGTGTCTTATATTCATAAGCTTAGGGGCATTTGTTAAAGAAATCACACACACACACGCACGCATGCACACGCACGAACGCACGCACACGCAGGACATGGTGGTGCTCACCTGTAATCCCAGCACTCATGAGACCTAGGCAGGGATTTGAAAGTTCAGTTCCAGGCCAGAATATGCATCAAGACTCTATCTCAAAAGACCACAAAAAGAAGCATTTTAGGGACCAGGAAGAAGACTCAGACAGTAGAATGCTTGCCACAGAAGCAAAAAGAGTCTGGGGCTCAAAAGAATCCTGGGCAGAGCCTGAGAAACCACATGTCAGGCTGGCCTCTGGCTTCCTTCCCCATGCAGGCCCACCTGCATACATGTGAGCCCACACGTTTACAAGCCTAGCTAGCAAAGACGTTGAGCCGGCTCTGATCTCTTCCTCTTTCCGTCATCACTGAAGGCAGATGTGTAATATAGAGGCCACATCCTATCTAGGGACAGCAGTAAGCTGGCAGTAGCCTTTCACGGGTACTAGTTAGTGTCTACTTACATTGCTCTCGTCCCATCCCAAAAATAATCTTGAAAGTAAGTAATCAGGTCAGAATGTAAAGGCAGTCCCAACTCTGGATCACTCAACTCTGGCTTATCAAAGGCGGAAGCGCTGAAGGCAGTTACAGGGAATGGAGCTTTGCAGGCTGACTTCAGATCTGTAGCGATCCATCACTTCTCTCTCAGGATCCAGAAACTGCCGCGGCTGCTAGTGGCCTCCTCCGACGGACACCTTTACATCTACAACTTGGACCCTCAGGATGGAGGAGAATGCGTCTTAATCAAAACCCACAGGTGAAGATTCTAATTGTCTAACAGCTGTTCAGGGACAGGGTTGCAGCGCTGTCTCTGCTGGGGACAGCTGCGGCCTGCTTCAGTGTTGTGGCTGCCATCCTACGTCCTCCTCGAAGTCTCTGTGCCAGGCCCTCAGCAGGCTTGTTGCTTCAGGTCAGGCTCATTGTCAGGTATCCTTAGTTCAATGTTCCTTTGAGGCAGTCCCAGGCAGATGACATAATACCCCAAATGGGATGTTTTCCTGCTCAGCCTGGCCTCCCACCACAGCCCTTAAGAACACAGTAGACAGTCAAAAAGTGTTCACAGAATCAGATTTAAAAACTTCTAAAATTCCGTGAGCACCTTACCCACGGACTCATTAGCATGTCATTAGCATGACCTCATTAGCATGACCTCATTAGCATGTCTTAACCTTCCTGCCTCAATACACCAGAGGAGCAGAGGGCTGCAAGCCAGGGACATGTTGCAGGTGCCCGGCTGACCCACTTGGGTACATGCTGGTCATATAGAGTGCTGGCAGGTCTGAGAGCACGGGCCTCTTCGCCCTTCTCCCGCGAAGGTGTTTTGGGGATGCACTGACTTCTTCTATTCTTCCTCTCCCTGATTACTGCACATAGCTTGCTTAGCTCAGGAACAACAGAAGAGAACAAAGAAAATGACCTCAGACCTTCCTTACCTCCATCTTACGCCGCAACTGTAGCAAGGCCCAGCGCATCCGCAGCCTCCACGGTACCAGGTGAGGCCAGGTCCCTAATACTGAAGGATAGAGCCCAAAAAGGTTTGGCTCCCTCCTTCCTTCCTTCCTTCCTTCCTTCCTTCCTTCCTTCCTTCCTTCCCTCCCTCCCTTTCTCCCTCCATCCCTCCCTCTCTCCCTCCCTTCCTTTCTTTCGATAGTGTCTCACTCTGTAGACCAGGCTGGCCTCAAATTCACAAAGATCCACCTGCCTCTCCTCCCAGTACTGCAATTAAAGGCACGAAATAAAGAAGTAGCCAATGACCCTTTACTTCTCGAAACATTCCAAAGAGCTGGAGTTTCCGACAGGAGGTGGCTGAGACCTGCCTGTCTCTCACAGACCTGCCTGTCACAGCCCAGGGACTGTGAGGACTTAGGCTCATTCTCTTCAGGAGGCAAAGTGCAGCTACCCTCCCGTGCTCTCAGGTCCTGTCCCTCCAGCACCTGCCATGGGGCGTCTCCTGATTCATTTCTCCCTCCTGCCTCCAGGATACTCTGAGGACGGTGGGGCGCTCCGAGGAGAAGTTATTCCGGAACATGAGTTTGCAACGGGACCAGTGTGTCTTGACGATGAGAATGAGTTTCCCCCTGTGAGCATTCGGAACCCTTAACAGAGTTACTCCATCTATATGCCTGGAAGGAAGCTTTGTCTCCCACAAGAGGCCAAGTCACTGCCCTGTGCTCTAACTCCTAACGACTAAGACTAATCCTCTTTACAACCAGAGCCTGGGGCACCCACTTTGCAGTTTCAGATCCTGCAGGCTAGCCTATTGGTGTGGTGCTTGAGGCCTGACAGCATTACCATAACCAAATACTAACCCGGGGAGTGTGGATGGCTCAGAGACCTCTAGACTCCTTGCCTCTGCCTCTATACATACACTACTCTAGCTCCTTGTGAGGTCGGAGTTTCTGCCTGTCTGGTTTTCTGAAACGCCTTAAGAATGCTTTTGTAGAATGCTGCCTGTTACTTGTTATGATGAGTTCATGGGGCTAGGTCGTGCTGGGACTCTGAGCTGGCTGCAGGAACTGCCATGCACCCTGCCTGCAGCTCTAGTACTGTGTACTCTTGATCCTCTCCCACAGCTACAGGCACCCACCAGGAAACACATGTATAAAGCCAGGGTGGGAGTCAGGAGCTCACCTGGAGACCTTCAGCAAGGCATCCTGCTTCAGGTTGCCCGCTGTGAGAGATGCCAGGGGTGCTGAGCACTGGGCTTGGCTTCTGTTGACAGCTGGAGGGAAGGTTCTCTCACCCAGCACTGGGGACTGTCAGGGCGTCCTTAGGTGCCATCCCCGTCTAGAGAGGAGCAGTGTGTGCCTCTTGTGTATTTCAGTCAGGAAACATCACAGTGGCCAGGGATGTGACTCAATTGGTAGAATGCTTGCCTGGCACACATGAAACCCTAGGTTCAGTTCCTGGCAGCACTTAAAATTGAGCATAGTGGTACACACCCGTAATTCCAGTACTTGGAAGCAAGAGTATCAGATGTTCAGGGTCATCTGAGGTACATAGTGAGTTCAAGGCCAGCCTGAGTTATATGATGCCTTGTCCAAAAAAAAAAAAAAAAAAAAAAAAAAACCCTCCCAGATAGTCAACTTGAGATCATTTCAGCTGGATGGAACAGAAAGGAGTGGTCCTGTGGGCTCTGGGGTTGGTGAGGCTCCTTTTTGAGTGAACAGGGGGCGTTTGTGACGTCCATACTGGCTTTTGTAGATTGCAGTTTGAAATGAACATTTTTGGACTTTCATAGGCAACTTGACAAATACATTGCAAGCAAGTGACAGTTATGTATTAATGGTGCAAAGAAGCAGTTCTTTAAAACAAAACAAAACTAATTATACATTTTAAGACAGCCACTGGCCCACTGCCTAACAGTTGCTCGTCAGTCAGCAGTGCCTCTGGGCTTCCATGATGCTCCCTAGAACTATAGAGTTTGTCTGTCTTCTGGAAGTTGGTTATTTAACTATTTAACTGGCATTACATCTTCTGGGAGCCTGAGCGCTCTCGGTCAGACTGTGGGGACAAACATGGCCAGAGCGTCCTGTTCTGTGACACTCAGATGTTCACTCAGTTCTGCTTTAGCAATTTCGGTAAAACCCTGAGGCTGCTGCAGAAGATTGCTACATCACACATTTAGTTAGGGTCTTCAGTATAGACAGAACAGACCTTGCAACCTCCTTGTTTACAGAATTTGAGTAATTTGAACATCGGCAGGTAGGAGGTAGCCCACTGTTAGAGAAAACTCATATAAAATAATAACCCCAAATGAGCTACTTTCCTCGAGGGGAGGAGGCTCAGAGAGGCTTAATTTGAGAACTGGTGTTGACAGGTATGGATTAATGATGGTGTGTTTGCCTAGCATGTAAGAGGCTCTGAGTTCCATGCTCAGTGTCCTCCCCCTCCCAACACGTCCAAAAACACTAATGTTTAAATGTGCCTCGAGGCAAGCTCACCAAGACGTGAAAGCCAGGGTGCAAACCAGCTGTCCTGTCTCCCTCTCCTAAGGAGCAAATCTGTGAAAGTTGACTTAAGCTGCACTTAGAACTCTTGTCTGGGCTAGGGGTGTGGCTAGTTCAGTAGGCAATGGGCACTGGGCTCCAGCCCCAGCCTCAAAAAAAAAAAAAAAAAAAAAAATTGTGTGCAAGCAATTTGCCCTGTCAGTTAAGTATTGGTCACTTGTCAAGTTTCTAGAGTTGTTGGAGTCCAGCTAGGATGGGATAGCCTCTGGGTGCCACAGGTGCTAAGTGTTATATGGTGGCTGCCAGGCCCAGCCTGTCCCACAGCCTGCAGGTAGATGAAGAGGAGGAGCCGATGTTCAGACTGAGGTCCCAAGTCAGCAGCAGGCAGGCTTCTATATCTTCAGGCCCAAGGACCAGAGGCAAGAGCGATGCTGGCTGTTGGTCAGTGTAGCCATCTCAGCCAGGTCTCTGTAGCTTCAGTGTTCGGCTGGGCTTGCTAGGAAAGCCCCCTTCTGCCTTTATTCTGAAGTGTATGCCTCTTGCAAATATTTCCCCAGAAACCATATCTTCATTCACAATTCTTTAAAAAGCCTGTAAGACTACAAAAGGATCTTGAGAGTCTCAGCTTAGCCAAAATCACTTCGCTTTCAGATAGGAATATCAGACTCACTACTGGAGAGGCCCTCTGGGCCTCTGGGCCTCTGGGCTCTGCCTTAAGCCTGGGAGTCATTGCTAGTTTTCTTTATAAACTAAACTACCACTGCCCTCCTAACACCACTCTCCTCTCTGGGATTGACTTCGCCTCAAGACCAGCAAGAGAAAAGCACGCTCATCATCCCTGGTCCCCTGGGAAGAGGCTTTGAGGAGGGCCAGCAGCTTCTGCTTCCGTAGCAAGCCAGCCTGCAATCCGTGTACTCTGTGACACTAATGTTACCATTGTGAGCAAGAGAATGGCCGGTCGGACCAAGAGCATATGCTGCCTTTCTGTGTTCTCTCTAGTTGTTTTGCAGTCAGTGGTTTACAAATAAGATGAGCCTTTTTTTTTTTTAATGCACATATGCCTCCGAGCACACGTGCACACACCCAGTCTGTAAACAGTATTTTTGGGATCTGTGCTACAGTTATATACACCTTCAAGAGATGGGTGGATTTTCCCATGGCCATGAGTAAGGGTCAGTCTGTGGTCATACAGAAAAATCCCAAAGGTCCAGCCTCCCCTGCTGACCCACCTAGCACAGACCCCTGGGTAACCCAGCCTGCCTCCCTGAAGCCTCTCCTGAGAAGAGTAAGGCCATATTCTGTTTTGATTTTGGTAGATAATCTTGTGCCGTGGAAGTCAGAAGAACAAAACGAAGCAGTCCTGACAAGAAGCCTACCTCATAAGTCAGGAAAACCCCTGTCAGGTGGTTTTGGAGAGAACAAGGAAGAAACGGAAAGCAATCAATGTTGTGGGCAGAGAGGGGAGGGAGGCAGGAATCCTGGGTGCCTCGCTGCCTGAGCCATAGACCGTGGTTAGCCCATACCCAAGCCCCTCAGCCTTGGCTACCAGTGGGCAAGGAGAATGCTGGAGTCACACCATGCTATTTAAAAGACCTTCAAACCACAGTGTAAATGCTAACTAACCATATTGGTATATAACCGGAATTTTATATTAAAAAGGGCATCCCTGTCAAATGTATGCTGTGTAAAAAAAAAAATGTATGTGGCGGGAAACCTCTTGGAAGTATGTTCCATGTATATTACAGACATAGAGAGAGAGACTATTTTAGCCAGGCCAAGTATTTTTGCAGTGATTGGAATAAATCGTTTATTACCTTGGACTCCCATTCAGGACACTAATTAAATAAAATCATGGCAATGCACTTGTGAGTTGTTTACATTTTTATTTTATTTTATTTTATTTTTAGAAGTTTTAGGGGCTGGGAAAAAATTCCAAACCTTTTTTTGTTTGCAAGGTTATGTTTTAATATATGAGTGTTTTACCTACCTGTATGTACACCGTGTACATGCCTGGCATTCTAAGAAACCAGAGAAGAGTATGAGGTACCCTAGAATGGAGTATAGATAGTTCAAGCTACCGTGTGGGCACTGGGAACTGAACAGGTCGAGCTCTTAACCAACAGACCACCACTTCAGCCCCAAACTCTTAAAATTTTTATAATACACCCATTTGACGTTAACAAGAAGGACGGACCGTGAGTTCTGCTCCAAGGCCTGGGAAGACCTCACTTTGGTTTGGCTGTGCTTGCTCAAGGTATCTCAAAGGAATCGGGTAACAGAGTAGGCTTCCAGGTCCCTCCCCTCCAGAATGTGCATTTTGCAAGATCCCCAGGAACTTGTATGCACATTGAAGAGGACCAAGCTCTACGTACCAGATAAGAAGTTTATGCTGAAATGGCTACTGAAACTGGGGGCACAAGATAGAAACTAAAATATTGAGGTTCTGCCTGGTGTCAGGGAAACGCACGCAGCCTCATGTGTTACGTTAACCTTCAAAATCAACTTGCAATTGAGATTTAAGTCACTGCCCAAGCTTAAAACCTAGGGCTTGGACCTAGGCGGTGACTCCATAGCCCCCTAGTGCTGACCTATACCTGTGTCCATTCTTCCAGTGCTCAGTGCTTCTCAAGCCGGCATGCAGAGAAGACAGTCCACACAGAGAGAGCTAACGCTGGAGCTTCCTAACCAAATGCCGCAACTTCCTTTCTAAATAGACGTCCATGACCAAACTGAAATTTGGAAGTAAACCCACCTGCCTAAAATTTCCAGAGAGAGTATTTCTCATGCGGGATTAAAAACAAAAAAAAAAAAAAAAAAAAAAAACCTATCAGACCGGTTGGCAACGGCAGGTAATTTGATAAGGGTTACAGCATGGAGTCACTGAAGGATCCTGAGTATAGTCTGCTCGGGAGCTGTTGTCATCAGCAATGTCTTGGAGGACATCTGCAAGAACCCTGGTGACCTTCGGCAGCACCTCCTGGTACTCGGGGCTTCCCTTCTGTAGAGGCACGGCCTCAGCAACATCATCTTCTAGGTTGAAAATGAGAGGGGGGACGTGGTGCTGCTCAGGACCCACACTCCCGTCACAAGCTTTGGCTCCACCTATGGGAAGGATGACCAAAAATGTGAAACCCAACCTTCACCCTGAGCTGCAGAGGAGGACAGGCATCTGTGGTTGATTACACGTGAAAGGAACTAAGCCTAGGAATTCAAACGGCTGCTCTCCCTGACAAATAAATGCCCTTGAGATTGTAGTCTGTCTTTCCAGTGATGATTGTCTGTCCAGGGGGATTAGATCTGGCCCCTTGGACCTGCCTTCAGAACCAGTGAACATCTGTTCAAAGACCATGTGTCTCTGGCCTTTGAGAGCAAGATTTGTGGTTGTTGTTGTTTTGGTTTTTTTGGTGGTTGGTTGTTTTGTAATTGGTACACATATGAAGGTCAGAAGACAACTTTCTGGAGTCTTCTACCACTGAAAGTTCAAGTCATCAAACTACTAAGCCATCTTGCTGGCCCTCGAGTCTGATATTTTTGAATACTGATTTCTCCAATGGCAACTGTTGAACTTGGTGGCTGACAAGAAGGTTAATTTCCCTGAAGATGGTGAGGTTACAGAGATTAAGAATCTGGTTATTATGTCACTCTGAAAGAGGAGAGCTAAAAGCATCTGAAGCATTTCTCACTTTTAAAGACAATATTTATTTTTTAGGTGTACAGAGGTTTTGCCCAAGTATAAACACCTTGTGCATGCAGTACACATAGAGGCCAGAAGAGGACATCTAATCCCCTGGAACTGGGGTTACAGATGGTTGTGAGTCACTGTTCAGGTGCTAGGAACCCAACCTGAGTCCTCTGGAAGAACAGCAAGTGCTCTTAACTGATAAGCCATCTCTCCAGCACCCGGCACTGTATCATAATGATTCAAGTGATTTTTTTCCCCTTCCTCTTTCTATGCAAAAAGTAGCTAGGGTGTCTAACAGAAATCTATGTAATTAAGTAACAGTTTGCTTCTGGGCATCTTGATGGTAAAACATTAATGAGATAGAAACATCAATTTCTTGGGAGAAAGAGAGTTCTTTCCCTGAACGGATGTCCGAGAAATTCTTCCAGTGGCCCTTCCTATAGAAAACCCTATATCATGGGCTTATACCCTCATTTGAGTATAAGGATAGAGTAGGGTTTTACTATATATCCTGGGCTGGCTTCAAGCTCTTTATCCTCCTGCCTCAGCCTCTCAAGTGCCAAGATGACAGGTGTGTACAGCCTTGCCCAGTCTGATGACATTCTTACAACAGACAAAAGGGGTCCAGCTGTGGTGTCTTCTCACCACATGATGACAGCACAATGCCACAGCTCAACTCAGCAAAGACAAATCTAAAGGGACCCAAGTCAGCAATCCAGGACACAGCTTTCTCGTTCAATATGGATGGAAATGAAACCAGAACTCTCGAGAAGAATGAGTGTGTCCCATTGCCCTCTGACAGACCAAAGCCTCCAGCAGGGGTTCCCTCCCCTGGTAGACTCTCATTTCAGCAGGGATAAGGAATTACTATCTTTGTCTAGAATTGACAAAAATTTGACTCCAGCATCAGCAAGCAGCACTTGAAGTGACACAAGCTTCAACAGTCAACCAAGGAAAAGGTGGGGGTGACTCTCATAAAAGTTAAGTGATCTACTGAGTAAGGAAATATAAGCCTTTAATCCCAGCATTTGGGAGCCAGAGGCAAGAAGATCTGTGAGTTCGAGACCAGCCCAGAGCTACACAGTGAACCTGCCTTTAAATGTATATTATCCAAGCTGGGACATAGTGGAACATGCCTGGAATCCAGCAGTAGAGACATGAAGATGAGGAGTTCAAGACCAGCCTTGGCTACAAAATCAGTTGAGGCTATCCTGAAGTACATGAGACTTCATCTTAAAAAGAATTTTAAAAATACAGACACGAGGCCCATAAGGGGTGTGGCTCACCACATAGAAATACTTGCCACATGGGCCACACAAACCAGAGTCAAAACCCATACAACTAAGGGTACATAGTTGTCCACTGGCCTCTACATGTATACCACACACCTGCAAATATACATCATACACAGTCATGCAAATAAATATACATCATACACAATCATAATAAGTTTCACTTAAGGAAACAGTACAGTGGTGTCCTTTGAACTACCATCCTCTAGATAGCAAAAGGAATTCTAGGCAATCTCTTGTAGCAAATCAATACGAAAGCACTGTAGCGGAATGATCAAGACAGGCAAAGACTGGAAGGGACCTGAACCTGTAAAGAAGCCACACCGTGTTAGACCTGGTCCCACGTTTCCCTACCCTGGAGATGCTGCAACCAGAAGTGTGGAATAGGCAGAATTCCTGAGGAAAGCTGAGGTGGTTTAAGATGTCAGTGTTTAAGGTCACCACAAATGATGAAAACTGACAGGTGAAGTTCTACGAGGAAGACTGCCACAGATCACCAGCCTCAAAACCTTCATATGAACTCCTGTGAATCCTTGGCTGACCCTTGAAAGAGTCCCCAGAGAGAGCCCAGCTGGAAGACCAAAATAGGCACTTTGGTGGCAGCCTGCCACAAAGAAAACATTTGGAGTGTGAGTCCAGTTAGATGAGAGGAATGAACCAGGCACCTTGGTACAAGCCTGTAACCCAACACCTAAGATACAGAGACGGAGACTTCCAGGCCAGCCTGGCCTTGTAGTTCAAGACTAACCTGGACTACAAAATGAGACTCTCTTTCAAGAGAGAGAAAAAAAATAGATATGAAACAGCAAAACAAAACCAAAATTTCCCTTATTCACTACTGACACCTCCCCTCCCCCAAAGCTCAGGTGAGAAACGGAAATCAGAGCCTGGGGGTTAGGGACTTTTCTAAACTAAGGGACAAAAATCTGACAGGCAAAAATCCTAAGGACACAGAATAAACCCTTCCTCCCAAGTTCAAGAGAATGAACTGAAATCGACTTCCCACGAAGCTCAGAAGTCACTCCCCAGGACTTCACCAACAAGGCACAGTGCATGGTTTTTAAACAACCAACCAGGAGGTGCCACTATGGCCCAAAAGCAGCATGGAAGCACTACTCCTTACATCAGCAGAAAGAAAACTCGACATACTGAAAAAGGAACAGTTTCCATTAGCTCTGAGAGTGCACAGACAGAGCAAGGCCATGCTCCATGTTGAAGAGGGGCTGGGCAGAGAGGACTGCTGAGTTACCACAGCAGAGACCTCTGTTGGTGTGACATGGCAGGGAGCAGCTTTTGACGGACAGGTCTGGGAGAGAAAAATCCCAGAGGGATCTTATCATTGGTACTCCATCCTTTATGGATGTTGTTAGTCTCTCCTCATCATCGGGGCCAGGGAATTGAGCCCAGCAGAAAGCATTGTACCACTAAGCTGCATCTTTAACTGGGCGCCTCCTACTTTTGTAAATTTAAACTCCAGGAACTCAGGCGGGTCCCATAGTAAACGCTATAGTAAAATGCCACGGTTTGGGAGCAGGAGAGGAAAACTAACATTTTAAACTACAGCAGTGGCGGGTGCTAGAGAGAGGGCTGAGTGGTTAAGAGCCCATATTACTCATGCAGAGACTTAAGTTCAGTTCCCAGCACCCATTAATTTCCAAGCTCCTACACTGGGTGGCTCACAACTGTCTGTAAATCCCATTCCACGTGGATCTGACACCTCTAGCTTCCATGGGTTCCTGTGTTCTTACACACAGAGATACACACAGAGGTACACAAGCATACTATTTAAAATTGTAAAAGTAAATATTTAACAAATGCAACAGTGGGAACTGGAGAGGTAGTTCAGGGTTCAGCTGTACTCTTACAAAAAAGTCAGGTACAAAAGTTAACCCCAAACGGCTCCAAGACCTAAACTCAAGACATAAAAAAACCCTTAGAAGAAAACACAGCAATAGTTTTACAACACTGGAAATGACAAATAGTTTCACAGACAAATTCAATCAATCAGGAAAGGAGTGGACCAATCTTAGGAAGCCCTTTTGAGAAAACAGAGACTTCTCCCAAACTCATTTCATGTGACCAGCAAAACTCCTGCACCAAACCTTGACATATGCTTTACAAGAATGGAAATTATAAGCAAACTCCTAGCAAATCAAATCCAATAATATATGTGTGTGTATTATATAAAAATATATACACTCATATATATGAGTGTATTGTACATATGTGTACAATACATATATACATATATGTATATAAATATATGTACATATATGTATATATGCATATATACACATATGCATACATATACATACCTGCACATATACACACATATGTATATGTATACATATATATACACACACACACACAATATCATGACTGAGTGGGTTTGTTTAGGAATGTGTGTATGTGTGTATTTTATATATGTATGTATACATAATAGCATGACTGAGTGGGTTCCTTTAGGAATGTGTATAATTGTGTGTGTGTGTGTGTGTGTGTGTATTATGACTGTGTAGGTTCATTTAGGAATATACAGTTGGCATAACAACTGGAAACCAGTCAATGTTGATTGTACTCTCTAGCTTTTAGTTGCTGTGACAAAATGCTTGAGGTAAACAACTCAATGAGGAAAGATTTACATTGGCTCATGCTTTCAGAGGTTTTGCCTGGCTCTTGGGGTTTTGCAAGGCCAAAAGCACCAAAGAAAAGCTGATTACTTTAAAATGGACAGGAAGCAGAGAGAGGGAGAGGGAGAGGGGGAGGGGGAGGGGAGGGGGAAAGGGAGGGGAGGGGGAGAGAGAGGGATAGGGAGAGGGAGGAAGGGAGATGGAGAGGGAGAGGGGGAGGGAGGGAGAGGGAGAGGGGGAGGGAGGGAGAGGGAGAGGGAGGAAGAGGGAGAGGGAGAGGGAGAGGGAGAGAGAGGGATAGGGAGAGGGAGGAAGGGAGAGGGAGAGGGACAGGGAGAGGGAGAGGGACAGGGAGGAAGAGGTAAGATATGCCTTTTAAGAGTACACCCACAATGACCTTCCTCTGAACTGGCCTGCATCCTAAGAGCCTACTGTGCAGCAAAGCCATCAATGGGTTAATACACAGGTGACATTAGCATTTTCATGATCTCAGCAGCTTCCAAAAGTCCCACTCTTATAAAGGAAGACATTTAGTTGGGGCTGGCTCACAGCTGCAGAGGTTCAGTCCATTATCATCATGGCAGGAAGCATGGCCGTGTCCAGGCAGACCCGGTGCTGGAGAGGGAACTGATCTGCAGGCAGCAGAAGGGGAAGTATGTTCCACACCGGGCAGAGCTTGAGCATAGAAGACCACAAAGTCCACTCCCTAAGTGACACACCTCCTCCAACAAGGCCACACCTCCTAAGAGCGCCACTCCCCATGAGCAAAGCATTCAAACACGTGAGTGCACAGAGGCCTTTCCTATTCAAACCACGAGAGTGTGGAAGGCCACCAGTAAGCCCAACACTCAGGAGTCAGACACAGGGCATCTCCAGAGCAAGCTGGCCAGGCTAGCAAAGTCAGTGAGGTCTGGATTCAAATGAGCAATCCTGCCTCAGTGTGTAGGAGACAGGGTGATCACGGAAGATGCCTGAGAGGAAAGCCTCTGGCCTTTATAAGTGTGTGCTTGTGTGCGTGCAGCACACGAACACACACCTACACACACTGAAAAAAAAAAAAAAAGAAAATGAAAAAAAAAGAGAGAGATGATTTTTGAAAACAGGGAGGAAAGAAAAGCAGTGAGGTTTCCCAGTTCTAGGCCACAGACTAAAAGACTGGTTACCTGTCAAGGCCACTCCAGTTCATGACCAAACACCATCTGCCCATCATAGAAGAACATATTGTTCTCTGTCCTAATGGAGTAGATGCCTATTCATCTGCCTTTCCCAAATGCAGTTCTAATAATTAGGAAGCCATTTTTTAAGCCATGTAGGGAGGACACACAACACGGTGGCATCTTACCCTGTTAGGCAATTTTCCTCAAATGTAGTGGGAGCCCAGTGCCCCGCTCCCTACCCTGGTCTCCTTTGGGCTTGGGATTTTAGTTTCTGTCTGACTGCAATCACTTTACACAGCTCTATTACTTCATGGTAAGGTTTACGATTCCAGTATTGCGGTGCCAAGGGCTCTCTGGCAGGGTTCTCCCTGCATGAAATCACTTCAGCCTGGAGGGCCCATGCCTCTTAGATAATGTAATGTAAGGACTCTGATCCCCGAGCTTTCCCTCGGAGACCACAGCAAACAGCTGAGCCCTTTGTCTGAGGTTTAGGAACCAAAGATTCTTGTAGCATTTCTAAGGTCTCTGGAGCTGTGAACTCAGAGGGCTTGTTCTAGTATTGCAACCACATCTCACGCTCAGGAAATCAATTGTGCATTCACGCGCGCTCGCGTCTGTGTGTGTGTGTGTATGTCTGTCTTAATTATATAACTCTTTGAAAATCTCCAACATGAAATAACAAGCCAGCTGAAATCTCCATTGAGTCCTAGCCAGGACTGAATGTGTTTTGTTTTGTTTTTCATTGATTAACTTCAAAATGTTAGTGTTCCAACTAAGTGCGAAATAACGGGACAAGCATTTCGGGATAATGAAGAGTTTAATTTAAATTTTATTAGTGTGCAAGCATGTATGCATTGTGTGTTCGCGAGTGCATGTGTGTTTACCCTGCTGGTAAATACTTTTACCCACTATAATAGTTTTATCAGTTTGACACAAACTAGAGTCATTTGGAAAGAGGTAACTAACATCAATTGGGAGAAAAAGTCTCCGTAGGATCTGCCTCTTGGCAAGTCTGTGGGGGCATTTTCTTGATTAATGATTGATATAAGGGGCCATCCATCATAGGTGATACCACTCCTGAGCAGATAGTCCTGGGTGACATAAGAAAGCAAACTGAGCAAGGCACAGAGAGTAAGCCAGTAAGTCACATCCTCTGCCTCAGTTCCTACCCTGGTCTGACTCCCCTCAGTGATGGACCGTAACCTGGGATGTATAAACCAATTTATCCTTTTCTTCCCAAGTTGCTTTTGGTCATGGTTTTTCATCACAATGACAGAAAGCAAACAAGAATGGCCACCAGGCCACCTCACTAGCCCCAGTATGTCCTTTCTAAAATACATTCTTAGTTTTTAAGTCTCAGTCACTGAGCCAGGGAATGGTGGCGCACGCCTTTAATCCCAGCACTTGGGAGGCAGAGGCAGGCGGATTTCTGAGTTCGAGGTCAGCCTGGTCTACAGAGTGAGTTCCAGGACAGCCAGGGCTACACAGAGAAACCCTGTCTGGGGAAAAAAAAAAAAGTCTCAGTCACTGAGTGAACCAAGGAGAGGGGGAGAGACTTCTGTGGGTCTGCTTTGTAGACCTTTAAGATCTGCCCTCTGAAACATTTTATTGCCAAGCAAATGACACTATTAAACGTCTCTGCGCTTCTGTTTCATCAACAGCCAAACTGGCATCTAAAACGTAACTGGGAGCAAATGTTTTCTCTCTGAAAAGGGTGAAGAAGAAGATTCGTGGGCCAAGAGCCCGCTGCAGGAAGGCCCCATTTTTGTTTTGGTGGGTCTAGAATGCCTTTGCTGGCCCTCCAGCCAAGCTTAAAGTTGGGTGGCAAAGTCACAGGTGAAGGATGTGAACCCCTCAAAAAAGACAGCCACACCCACTCGGGAACACCCGAGGTATGCACATGGTGAAAGGTTCCACTTACCAGTAATGTAGAAGGCCTTGTAATGGTCCAGGCGGACAGTCTGCAGGGCGCCATACTCTCCAGCAGCCCCACTGTTGGGGTGGAACAGTACCTGAGAAAGAGAGCAGAGAGCATGGCCTGTGTATCAGAAAACCACGCTAGGCCAGCAAGATGGCGCTGAGGGAAAACATGTTGGATGCACAAGCCTGGCAACCTGAGCATGATTCCAGAAACCCACATAAAAAAACCTTAGTCGGTGTGTGGCTGTAAGTTCAGAATCCATATTGCAAGATAGGAGGTAGAGTGAGAATCCATTAGAAGCTCAGTTAGGACCAACTGCATACACAGCACAGCAACAGGAGACCCCACCTCAGCAAAGTGGAAGGTTAGAACCGAGTTGACAGTGACCTCCACATGCAAATGTGAGAGACATGTGCCACTTAAATACCTATATACATACACCTCCCCATACATGTACGACATACATACCTGTATATACATGAAATAAAATCATGCTAGGTGTCATGGTCTACTTCATCTCTAACATCCCAAGTACCCTCTGACAAGCACAGGCCTGTAGCTGATGCTGGCCTACTCCTGGGAGCCACTATGAAATAGTCCTGAAGAAGGGTAAGCTACAACTCTGTGGGGCTGCGAGATCTCACTGGATAAGTCAGTCAAATCATAGGTCCAATGGTTCTGGAACCTTCGGGGGTTTGAGTATCAGCGACTGGTGCTTTTTAATTCGACAAACAAAAGAATTCCAACACAGCCATTGCAGTGCTTTAATCAACTCTCAGGCCCTTCTCTCGGCTGAGTGTCTTATGGCTACCCAGGTCATGCACCCAGGAGTCCTACCCGCACCTGCCCCTTAGATGCAGAAAGCAACCTGCCAACAAAGATGGCTTCCATATATCCTGGGGCTGGCAACGAAGCCACCTGAAGGTCTCCATAAAAACTGACTTCTTACGCCTCCAGCAGTCTCTCTCTCTCTCTCTCTCTCTCTCTCTCTCTCTCTCTCTCTCTCTCTCTCGCTCGCAAGAATGCCTGCCATGAGAAACATTTCTCCAGCACCAAGCATAGCTTCACTCTGAACCTTTTACTGCAGTACAGGGAATGGAACTCAGGCCCCCACACACGCTAAGCAAACACTCTACCCCTGCACTACAGCTCCAATCCAAGCCCAGCCTGAACGAGGACACCTATGACTCAGTCCTAGTGCACTGCTGAGGACATCTTTCCTGGTTCAGTCAGACATGGAAGAATTACCCTAAAGAGTGGAAATAGCTAATTCAGAGGTCCCAAGGGAAAGAGCTGGTAGGAAATAAAAGGCCAGCATCCTTGGTAGGTTGGTGGGTTTGGGCTGGAGGCATGAGACTACCCTGGTATGAATCATGCCCGTATATATGGCTATGGCTAGGAAGGCACTTACATGATTCAAAGTTTCCGTGGGGCTTGGGGAAAAAAATAACGAGAAACATCTGTTGGAGAGGGAAACAGCTGCCCACCCACCCCCATCCCCCAGTTTCAGTACCCTGAGTGGATGCCGCCCTGGGAAGGACTCCCCAACACCTGCTGCTTCCCTGACCCCCATCAACCCTCCAAATACCCCCAGCAGACTTCCTCCAAACAAGAAAGGAAGTCATTACTGCAAACCTCACTTCTTCCATCCCAGAAAGCCATGCCTGACACTCCCTTTTTTTTTTTTTTCTTGATAAAAGCAAAGGTATCGAGGGAGGGGAAGGACATGAACCATTCTGTGTCCCCCATCTGTGATATGTTCAGACCCCCTCACACACAGAAAACACAGTCAAGGTTGATCTCTTCAGACCATGGGCATCCTGTGGGAATTCAGCAACAGAAATTCCCTAGGGAGATCCTGCCACATTCAAAGGGTAAGTGGCATTAGCAGAAATTTCCAGAACCTAGGAAGGAAGGAAAACTGGGTTTCTACGCTTAGAGTTGGAGGTGGGTTTCCAGACACTCATATAAGCCACCCCACTCTGAGCAGACTGTTTACATCAGCAGAGGAAGAATACTGGTAAGCTTACACGCAATAGTGGCTGAACACATTTCCTCTCCAGATGTCTGCTCCACGGTTCAAAGCCCGCTGACTTTATCTTCTACAAACTTGTATAGAATCCTCGGCTCCCTGTCTCTCCTATGTGCTAGTCTGCCCTGCTACACTTTTGTTGTTTTGTTAAGTACGGGGAGCGTCACCCTGTACAGTATTGTCCTCAGAGGTGTTTCTCCTCCACCCCATCAGGCCAAGGCCTGCACAGCTTCAAAGCAGG
The DNA here is from genome assembly GCF_011762505.2 of Arvicanthis niloticus. NCBI lineage: Eukaryota > Metazoa > Chordata > Mammalia > Rodentia > Muridae > Arvicanthis > Arvicanthis niloticus. Next base: position 12,921,888 of record NC_047663.1, read on the forward strand.
GGTGGGAGAGGGGCGGCAATCATTCACACGTCATGCTTGGTGACATTTTTCGCCACTAGGGGCCTCCCTAAGAGAAGTGATGGCTATTCGAGTTTCCTTGATGCATTGGCCTCTGGAGTGCCGAACTGTTTATAGCCCGCAGCTGCCCCATATTGGAATGGACTATGCCGTTGCAGACATCCTGAGGTAACTGTCCCTTAGTTGACAATATTTGAACCTGGTCACGAAGGACATGACTCTACCACCCATGATGTCACCACCTCCAGCTTCCATCTTGGAGTCAGGAGAATAGAAAGTGGGTCAGTAGGTCCTGGAATGTGTACCCCTCCCCTCAGGCTCTCAGCCCTCTCTTCGAGGTTCCTCTCACTGCCCTATTCATACGTCCATCGGTGTCGGATACAAGGAGTTAAAATATGCCAAGCATGCAGCTGCTGCGGGCTTGGAACATCACAGACACAACCTTCCTAGAAGGAATGAAATAGCTCATGAGGTCATGGATATGAAAACTAGTAGCCAGTGTTTTTCCCCAAAGCCTTATCATCCCATGGCCCTGGGAGATGGATGAAGATATGTGGTTCTAAGCTGTTTCTCTCTTCATCTCTGGGCTATCCTTGTAATATAGACAAGCCAGATGTTGAGAGGCATCTACATAGTGTTTTGAGCCAGCCATCCAGGAAGCTTTTTGGGTTTCTAGAAACTGGAATGGTTTTCAAACAAGCTGTATTAGAATCTTTCTAAATGGAGGATACACCTGTGGGTGGATACAAACTGCACTGACTAAGAGGACGTACATGGGTGGGAAAGATGGCTCAGTGGCTAAGCGCAATCAATGCCTGATCTTACAGAAGACCTGGGTTTGGTTCCCAGCACCCATACTGAGGCTCACAACTGTCTGTAATTCCACTTGCAGAGGGTCGTATGCCTTCTGATGACTGTGGGCACTGTGTACATATAGCATACACACATACGCTCAGGCATACACAATGAACATAAAAATAATAAACATTTTAAAGAGATACATATGTACTGTACAGAGAGATGGATGGATGTGTGGGTATTTATAAAAATTGTTTGTTTTGATCTCCTGGCTGCCTCTAAAGCCATGATAAACCCAAGATAATTCAGTCTCTTCATTTCAACAGTTCAGGCTGACCAGAAAGGACCAAACTCAAATCCGTGGCCATCAACCAGCCCTATTCTTAAATTCCGAAGTGGTCTTATCTGCAGCATCGAATGCACACTGGAAGAAGCCGGTGTGAGGCTGGGCACGGAACCCACATGGTACCTTTGAAGATATCATCAGAAGCTCTCTGCAGGCAGCAAGCTGGCCGCCTCTTGCTAGGTCATAGGGTGTGATAAGGAAGAAAACAAGCTCCCACTTGAGCCAGGTCACCAATACAATGTAGGTTTCCCGAAGGTGTCAGGACTTGTGTCTGCTTCTCCCACCTAATTCCTGGACCTAACCCAGGGGCTCTGCGCAAATCGGATGCTAAAGGAAGACAGGGCTCTGTCCGGGAACGGAAGTAAGCCCATGAAGGAGCTGGCATCCACAAGAGGCCTGACAACGTCAAGATCACTTCCTGGTGACCCCAACTACTCCATCAGTAGCCATGGCGATAAACACTCAGGAGCTCCTCTCCAGAGAAGACTTGGCTAATACTGCCAGCATCATACGCTACTGACTTCCAGCTGACGGCGGAAACTGTCTTCCTGTTTCGTGCTGTTCAGAATGACCAGGTCTGGACAATATAACACTCTACAGAGACAGGCATTCTGGGGTGACCCAAGAATCCTTCAGAGGACTGTTCGGGTCTAATCTGACAAGCCCTAAGAACTTCATCTATGTGTGCAGGAGTGTTGTGGTCCACTCAAGGCCCAGGTTCTGGCTGACCTGGGAAGGCTTCGGTAATTACCACTGACAGTACCCATAAGAACATCTCTCCCGTGTGACCCCTCAAAGATGTAAATAGACCCTCTGAAGCATAGGTTTCCAGCTGGGGAGTTGGGTGCTCACTGGGCCTTACTGGGGCGGGGTAGTGGGAGTCTCTGATCTCCTCCAGCCTCCTTCTTTCTCTGACTTCCTCTTCCTTTTAGGAAAACACAGGGACGTGACAGGGAAAGCCCACAGGGACTGACATTTCCTGGCTGCTAATTTGGTGCTTCTGAGTACTGTGAGGAGGGGACAGCAAGGAGGTGATGCTGGAAACACAGAAGCCCAAAGTCATTGCCAGGGGCTGCTGATTCAGGAACAGGAGGACAGCTACGGTGATGTGCATACCTGCAATCCTAACTCTCAAAGGGCTGAGGCTATCAAGAGTTCAAGGTCAGCCTGTTGCAAGAGTTTCTTTTAAAAGTAAACAAGTAGACAACAGCAAAATAACAGGATGCAAAGCGTGTGCTGAGCCCCCTCGGAGCTGGGAAGATGTTGGGAGTACAAAGACCTTGCTGACTTTCATTCATTCATTTGTTCATTCATTCACTTTGCATGCACTGGATGCTGGCTAGGTACAGATGCTGCTGGGTACATGAAAGCTGAAACTTGAACCCAGCAGATGGGCTCCTTGCTCCCCCAGAGAGTTTCCATTCTAGAAGAACCTAGAACTGGACAGGAATCTTATCCAACAGAAATTTGCTGAGTGTTCAAATGATGTCAGAAAACTGAATGCAGACTGAAGAATAAAACTGAGCCTTAGAGATAATAATCACACACCTCTACAATAATCCAAAATGTTAAATACAAGTATAAATCTGGACTGATAGACTGAATTGGTGGTTGAAGTTCATCTCTGAAATTCGTCACTGGGATCTTTGCCCAGGGTCTTCACCAGCATTGGTATGCACCTTCGGGGGGGGGAGGGTGTCATTTGTATCAAGATAGCAGGCATGAGATGTGAGACACAGGCCAGACACAACCTCCACTTACCCTGTGCCCCGTCTGTGACTTGCCAAAGAGCACCTCAGAGGCATCCAGTCCATCAAACTTCCGATTTGGGGGCAAGCTAGCTCCTGTCAGAGCTATCACAGTGGGGAAGATGTCAAGCAAGCTGAAGAAAAAAAACAAGACACAGTTTACCTCAACTCTTCCAACCTTTTGCCCACTCCTCCTATGACCAGAACCTACCTGCACCAGACCAGGGCAAAATCAGACTGCCTCTCCTACAGCCCACACTGTCTATCTCTCTTAGGAGTTCTTCCTGAGATCTCTGCTCTAAGAGGCAGATGTGGCCAGATGTTGTATTGGCTCAAGTTCAGTTTTATCACTTATGTGACATCTACTGCCTCAGTTTCCTGTCCTGTAAACCATGTGGTTTAATAACAATAACTGCCTCACAGAGTGGATGTGTGATATGTGGGCAAAACACTCGGGGAAGAGACGTAAAAGAGGAAGCCTGGAGCTTGCTGGTTGTTTGTCTGATAATTACTAACAGCACCACACCTTTGAACCCCCAAACTAAGAGCTAGCCACTGTGTTATCAGGAATAGCATGTGGCGGGGTGCCGGGTGTCTGCAAGAAAACACTCAGTTCATTTTCCACTGGCCGCGTCTCTCTCATGAAAATGTAGTCTTTAGGTGAAGAATGTGAGATTTTAGTTTTGCTGTGTGAAACGCTTCACGTCTGTCACTTGCCTTCGACTCTTTTTCTCCCCATTACAAAACAGTGAATATTTTAGTTGTTAAAACAACAACAACAACTTAGGACACACAGAAATACAAAAAAGAAAAAGTAAACCCACAAAACTAGTCTGTCACTTGAGACTATTAATTTTAATATTTAAAATATTAATATTAATGTTTTAAACATTGGAATTCTTACTAGTGTGTGTGCAGGATATGCATGTGAGTGCTTGCCCAGATGTGTCTGTGTGGAGGTCAGAGGTCACCATCAGATGTCCTCCCCCCCCCCCTTTTTTGAGACAGGGTCTCTCACTATTTTAGCTTGTCTGAACAGTAAAGTTCCAGGATCGCTTTCCCTCCAGCACTGGGGGTTACAGGCTTGGTGTCCAGCTTGTAAGCAGATACTACAGATCCAAATTCAGGCCTTCATGCCCACAAAGCAAGAACTTTCCCCACAGAGCCGTCTCCCCAGTTTCATCCACTAGTCATATTTTCGGTGGGTTTGTTAATATGATTTTATTCATTTCCATTTTGTTTGTTGAGACAGTTTCTCGTACCCAGACTTGCCTTGAATTCCTTACCCTCTTGCCTCTACTTTATGAGGGCTAAGATTGCAGGCTTGTGATCTGTGATGTTGTTTTAAAGTCATGTGGAACTTTACCACACTGCATACCTCCCACAAGCCTACTGGGCTCATAGCACGAGATAGGGGTGGGTCATCAGAAAGAGCAGAAGGGCCGACGAAACTGACAGCCAGTGGGACTTTGCCAGAGCCAGGGGGCTGGGCCAAGATGGATTCTGTCATGGGTTGGGAGGTCCTGGTACCCAGAGACCAGGACAGCATCAGACTTCAGGATCATGGGTGGGAAAGCCCTCAGAGCCAGGTCTTCCCAACAGATCCAACCTGGGTTCTAGAGAACAGCTCTCTGCCCTCCACAAGGCTGCAGAAAGGACCCACCACATGTGTGGCATCATCTCTAATCGGCCCACCTCCTTCCTCTCTCCAGGGTTCTGCCTACAAACCTGAGGCAGAATTTCTCATTGACTATGGGACAAAGTGTTTCTGTTTGCCTGTAGCTTTCACAGTTCACAAAACTGGTAGCTTATCTCTTGAGATAGGCATTCCGGGAGCTGGCATCCCACACTGGTGTGCAGTCAAGGCATGCAGAATCAGCACACACCTGAGTGCAGAGAACAGTCTGGAAACCTGTCCAGAGTCCAAGGTCCCTGCCACAAACCAGGAAACACAGAGGTCTACAGTGTGGTCTGAAAAGGTTGAGATGGTGTAGAGCTGTTCAAGTTTCTCTCTCTCTCTCTCTCTCTCTCTCTCTCTCTCTCTCTCTCTCTCTCTCCCTCCCTCCCTCCCTCCCTCCCTCCCCCTCCCTCCCTCTCTCTCTCTCTCTCTCTCTCTCTCTCTCTCTCTCTCTCTCTCTCTCACACACACACACACACACATACACACACACACACACACACACACACACACACACACACACACACAGAGAGAGAGAGAGAGAGAGAGAGAGAGAGAGAGAGAGAGAGAGAGAGAGAGAGTTATATTTGAAATGCACTTGGGAAGATAGCTCAGTAATTAAAGTGCTTCCCTTACAGGTCTGAAGACCTATGTGTGGTTTCCAGAACCCATGTTACAAAGATCCCAGCACTGGGAAGGTGGTGACAGGAGGATCCTTGGGTCTCACTGGCCAGTCAGCCTAGTCTAATTGATGAGTTTTAGCCAGTGCCTGAAGAACAATATCTGAGGTTGTCCTTGGCCTCCACACACATATGTGCATACACACAGATACACACACACACATGCAGATACACACACACAGACACACACACATGCAGATACACACACACACAGACATACACACACAGATACACACACACACAGATACACACACAGACACACACACACACAGACAGACACACTTGAAGTAGACTGGAGCCTTTCCTTTGCCATCTTCAGAGACATCAGCGTCACAGACAGGTCAAATCAGCAAGTCTGGGAAACAGACGGTATTAACTTTCAGAAAGAATTACATACTTTCCTTTTTCTGTCTTTTTCCTCCTCTGCATCATGAGGTTTGGCATTCTCCCACAGCACTAATCCAGATCTAAACACTCCAGGCAATCCCAGTGTGTCAGTGTCGCATGCCCTTCAGAGGCTTCTAGTCTTCACAGAACTCAAGAACTGTCCCACACAAAGAAAACTTCTTCAACAGGTTTGGTGACTCTCATTACTCAAGGTAGCCAAGTCCAGCATGGGCATGCCTGGGCTGTCAGAAAGTCATTCGTCAGAGAAAGGCGGGAGCCCAGCCCCTGAGGTTAGCCCTGTGACCAGGAAATGCTCCATGCAACACACAGACCTGGGCTTTCCTGCACGTGAACCTGGAGGGCAGATCTGTCATACAGAGCTGCTGAGTCTTAACCTAAGAAACAGGTCCTGGAAGTCTTCAAAACCTTGAAGAAATAGAAAAACAACAACAAAAAGCCAAACCCCAAACCTGTAAGACCAACCCTGCTCTTCCAATGTATTCACCGTGACGCTTTGCTTCACGGATGGGGTTATCCTTGCTTTATGGGGTTTCTTCCTCTATTTAAAAAAAAAAAAAAAAAAAAAAAAAAAAAAAAAAAAAGGAGGGGTTGGAGAGACAGCTTGGCTCTTGCAGAGGAGCTACATTTGATTCCCAGGACCCACATTAGGCAGCTCACAACTTCCTGTAACTTCAACCTCTGTGGGTCGCTGTACTCACATGCACATACCCCATTATGCATAATTTAAAGAAGTCGAAAAGAAATTACGTTTTATAGCTACTAATATGACGACAAATACATAAAGAAACCATTTTATCCCACTTTAAAGTACTTTTTCTTTCTTCTTTGTTTTGCGCGCGCGTGTATGTGTGTGTCATATGTACATGTATGTCCAGGTGTACGTTTTAAGCATGCACACCAGAATACAGAAGAGAATGTCAGATGTCCTGCTCAGTCACTCTGGGAGGCCGGAAACAACAAGCCTCAGTGACCCTTACCATCTCCATCCCCCAGAGTATTGGGGTCACAGGCAGGCATTGGGCTATTCTGATGTGAGTTCTGGGGATTCAAACTCAGGTCCTATGCTTGTATAAGTGTTCCCATCCGCTGAGAAGTCTCCCTAGCCCCCTCACATAAATATCTTACGGGCTCTGGCACTATCTTTCATGGGCATGATGTCTAATTGAGTTTCTGTCCCACAAACACCACTTCACAGGCCCTCTGATAGTGGCAAGGAAAGCAGGGCCCACCCATGAAAGGAGACAGCTGAGACAGAGGCCTCCGTATGGTGACACAACAGAGCAGGCAAGGTGACCTCCCAAAGCAAGCAGGGGTCCATCTTCCACATTCTTCCATCCTTACAAAACTATTGTCTTTTTCGTGTTTCTCTGAAATTTGTTCATAGGAGATTGTGTGTTTCTGAAACCTTTAAAAAAAAATAAATAAGATCTTGCTGTGCTGTCCAGGCTGCTTCGGAGTTCTAAATTCAAGCAATTGTTCTCCTGTTTCGGATCCTCCCAGGGGGCAGGGACCCATCCAACTGGTTGATGCTTTTATCCAAACAAGATATCAAAGGGAGTTGGTTAGGTGGTGGTGAGGAGGGGTGCAGAAGGCTCTGCCTGCTGGACCCCAAGCCATGTGAGCAAAGAGTAAAGGGTCACATGGGGGCTTCCTTTTAGTAGAACAGCCCTGGGCTCCAAGGTTGGGTGAGCATCAGGGAGAGGACAGGAGGGAGGGTTTCCATAGAAGCTGAGCACAGTTGGACTAGGGGGAAATCTGATGGGTAGAGAGAAAGGGGTGTGGTGGTTTGAATATGCTTGGCCCAGGGAGTGGCACTATTAAGAGGGTAGCCTTTGCTGGAGTAGGTGTGGCCTTGTTGGAGAAAGTGTGTCACTGTGGGAGTGTGCAGTGAGGCCCTCCTCACCATGTGGGAGCCAGTCTTCCACTATCAGCCTTCACAGAAAGAAGTGGAATTCTCAGCTTCCCCTGCACCGTGTCTGCCTGGATGCTGCCATGTTCCTGCCTTGATGATAATGGACTGAACCTCTGAACCTGTAAGCCAGCCCCAATTAAATGTTGTCCTTATGAGAGCTGCCTTGGTTATAGTGTCTGTCCACAGCAGTAAAACCCTAAGACAGATGGATATCAGGGTAAGGGTGGGGATCGTTGGACCCGGATAAAGGAGTGACTCTTATCTTCTCTCTCCCTGGGAGATAAGTACGGAAAGATGCCAAGAATAGAAGAGTAGAGAACAGAACCACCTCCAGTGGAGGAATAGAACTGTCCCTAGGATACAGAAACAGGTTCTTTTTTAGCATTTAATTGTAATTTTCTTTCTGCATTGTTTAGTCCCTCTCATTATCCCTGAAAAAAGCTAGGTCCCCACCCCTTCCTGGTCTTAGTCACACTGCAGAAGCTTCAGGGACTAGCCCGCGTTCACATTTGACTGGCAGCCCATCTCAGTAGCTCCCCACCCTTGAGTCTCTCTTACAGACAAGCCTGGCCCCCAAAATCATCTACTTCAGAGGTGCCCCAAGGGAATACCTCTCATGGACATTGGCCCAGCAGGCAGGAAAGAGACATTGGTTCATCTCCCTCAACCCTCATCATGGCCAGGAGGGAGCAGATGGCCTTGAAAGGGGATGCATGGGTGGGTACCACCCAGGGTGTATCATATAGACCACAGGATGTGCTGTGGACAAGGTATCTTTACAGCTTCTGCATCTGGACCTAATCCTACACCTGCAGACAAGACAGGGTCTACCAACCTTTAGCCCTCCCATATGACCACTGTCTTATTAGTATCCGCAGAGCCCCCCAGGGTAGCCCAGGGCTCCTCTGCAACTCTAGCTGATTTTCCAATGAGATTATCAGTCCAGCCAGCTCTGCCTTGCCTCTGTTCTTGTGGGATGTGATACTCCAACCAGAACAGGGATAGGGATAACCATCCCAGGCACCACATGTGGTCAGTCCTCCATTGACAACGGGGAAAGAGATGTTCGTCTTCGGCACAGAGCCAGGTGTGGTTCCCCATCGAGAAATGGGATGGCAATGCTCGTCTCAGGCACAGAACAAACCCTTCACCTTCTCTCATTAAGACTAAGAGAAATTTCCCTAAGGTTCTTTTTGTCCTTTCAGGGGACATAGTACTGCCTGGAGATACGTTGGCTTTCACTCACTGTTACCAGGAAGAGGCCTGGCGTTGTGCTAACTATCTCAAAAATGCACAGAACAGACCCCACCCATCACAGAGAAAAATTATCTGGCTCAAAATATACACAATGTTACGTTCGAGAAACCCTGAACTAGAATTGCAGGGTAAAACTATGGCGCCTTTTCTACTTTGCCCCCAAAGCCATTCTTCTGAAGGTAACTTCTGGACACCCAAGCTGATTTGCTCATCGCTACTGCTCCGTAGTCTCCAGAGCAACGTTTTACCCATAGCTGGAAGAAGCAACAAGTATAAATCGTCTCTTTTTGATAATTGTGTCTTCAGGCTTTACGGAGGGTGGGTGGTCATGTGCAAGATCTTTCTAAAATACTATTACATCACTCAGGCACACATCCGAATATTAATGCTAAGTCTCTCTAAAATGCAGCCTGCGAGACTCATGCTGAACACTCTCCAGCACACCCTTTTTACATTTAACTTTTATTACATTTGTTTGTCTGTTGTGTGTATGTGTGTGGACACAGCAGTACTACAGTGTTCACGTAGGGTCAGAGGTATCAATTCACTCCTTCCACCATGTGGGACCTAGGGATGGTCTCTTTAGTCACCAAACTATGGCCCCCATCATTGTCCTCTGATGGTCAACAAGACAATAGCCTATTATGGTACAGTAATTGTTGGTCATTACAAACACAGTTCTCGGATGAAAAGCCTCTGCTTACGTTTAGGCAGTGAAACCCCAAGCTTTGAAGACTCTGTGGAGTTATTTGTGCCTGTGCAGCCCAGCGCTTGCCCCCTTGATAAGAAATCTGGATACACTCCAGTCAGATCTATGAAAGCAGCCCTCCTGGCCCTCTTCCAGCCAGCCTGACATCACGGATCCCAAGCTGTGTGGTTGTTATCACACCTGCTGGCTCCCACGGACTGCACACTGCCCCTTCCTGATAGCTCAGAGATAACCCACAACCCTTGAGGGAATGGGAGCTGGAGGGGGGTAATAACTACTCCTCTGGGCCGTCAGATCTGCTCACTGCCGTTCTGTTCTTGGCTTTGGTCTCAGCCCTTCCTTCCCACTGGGTCTGGAGATGTTGGAGGTCGCTGCCGATGCTTGCTTTCCTCTGGTTGGCGTTATTCTCCTGCTAGAACCTGTCAGGTCGGTGCCAGAGAACCTTCCAACCAGGCAAACGGTATTGTTCTGAGTACATGAGTAAGAGCTGCTATGGAGGCTGTGCCGTGTTGGTGACTACAGGGCAGAACCAGATAGGAATGACCCATCTGAATCAGTGAGAAGTCGGGCTCAGGTGACAGCACAGTTGGCAAAGTGCTTGCCATACCAGCATGAAGAGCTGAGTTCAATCCCCAGTACCTATGTAAAAGCTGGGTATGGAAGTATGTGCTTGCAATCTCAGTGATGGGTAGGCAAAGACAGGAGTGTCCCTAGGGCTTGCTGGCCAGGTACCTGACCAAATTATTGATCCCACGGATCGTAATGAGACCCTGTCTCAAAGAGAAAGGTGATCTGGAGAAATGTCTCCGTGATGAAGAGCACTCGCTGCTCTTACAGAGGACCTATGTTTGGTTCCCAGGACCCATGTGATGGCTCAGGTGACTCCAAGTTCCAGGAGATTTGATGTCATCTTCTGACCTCCACAAGCACTGCAAGTTCATGGCAAGAATAAACCACGTATAGACAAAGCACTCTTGAACGTACAAACCTTAGAAACGGAATAAAGTCACAGGGAAGAAATACAAAGTGGGTGGTTTCAAAGAATGACACCAATGGCCTCTCTACACACATGCATGTATAGGCTCTCTCTCCTTCTCTCTCTCTCTCTCTCTCTCTCTCTCTCTCTCTCTCTCTCTCTCTCTCTCACACACACACACACACACACACCTGCACATGAACACATACACCAATGGTTGACCTCTGGTCTCTCTACACACATGCACATACAGACACACACACATAGACACACATAGACACACACCTACACATGCTCACATATACTAAGCACATAAACAAATAATTTTTAAATGATTTAGTGAGGGGTCCCAGCTATAAGTCAGGGTTCCTTAGTTTTCATGGCAATGTTCCCAGAGACCCACTATAGCCAAATTCCCTGCCAAGAGATTGGCCTTATCTATTAGTGTTAATACATTGAAGAGATGTCACATATAAGGCTCCTGATAAAAGACGTTCCCGGAGACTACGACTGGAGGATGTGCTGCCCAAGGCTGGACAACATCCTTACCTAACGGTTAATTCTTTCCCTCTTAGTCCACTGGATGTGGACTAAGATGTCTCCTTCCTAGCCTCCAGGGCATTCCGGTGTCTGTACTTCTTTCTTGGAGCCATTGATCACTATTTTGATGCACAGGCTTCTCAAAGCCACCTGGGACATCTGTCCTAATCCCAGGGATGAATAAGTAGAGTTCATGGGACTTCACTCTGGCTGCCATCTTAGGCTGTGTCTCTCTTTAGCACACACTGCTAAGAACCAAAGCTGAGGGTTAGAGACCAGCAAGGTTCTTCATTTCCTCAAGGCTCACCCCCAGGGAAAGGCTCAGGCCCTCTGCAGCCTACCTTACCAAACAGAATTGCTTTATAGGCAAATCCACACTGCTGCCATGAGAGCTCAGGAGGATGCAGAATTCCTACCTAACACAGGTAACCAACAAGCAATGAGTTTGCTGGGATCTCCAGTCACCCCTGTGTCCACATCAGCTCTGGCTCTAACCCCCACAGATAAAGGTCATTAGGATCTCCTACCTTAACAAGGCGGTGCTAGTGACATTGGCTGGAACTCTGCCAGGCCAGTAAGCCAGTGCTGGGACCCGATGCCCACCTTCCCAGGTGGTCTGCTTAGCTGGACTTCCCCCTATGAGAAGAAGCAGTTGTTTCAGGAACATCAGTAACTTGAGGCCTCTTTTTCAGCTAAGAGATGGCCTGTGGGTAAAGAGTCTCTCGCTAGGAATATCCAATAATTTCAACAAAGAAATGTCTTTCTTAAAAAGAAAAAAAATAATTAAAAAACCGGGCAGTGGCGGTGCATGATTTTAATCCCAGCACTTAGGAGGAAGAGGCTGGCAAATCTCGGAGAGTGGGGCTAGCCTGGTCTACAGGGTGAGTTCAGGATGGCCAGGCCCACACAGAGAAACCTTGTCTCAAAAAACAAACAAACAAACAAACAAAAATAAACAAACAAAAAGAAAACAGAAAAGAAAAACTTTAATTAGTTTACTACCCAGCTACGTATCCCTAACAAATAGTTAACAGCTCTCAGGACATCCTTCGATTTTATTGGACTTAAACAGAGACCTCTGTTAATTTTAGCAATTCCTTTCATGACATCCCCCACTCTAAACTGTGTTATCTTATTCCTTCTTGTGTGTCCCCACACTACGAGACTTCAAGACACCCCATGTGCTTAAGGAATCTTTGTTGAGTGAGTGAATTTGTCCTCCAGTTGATCACGTCTGATTAGGATGTAGAGAGAGAGAGAGAGAGAGAGAGAGAGAGAGAGAGAGAGAGAGAGAGACCCCTACAAACTGGCCACACCTACCTAGCGTGCATGAGGCCATCAATATTCAATCGCTAGTACTCAATAATAAATAGAATCAACAATCCTTTGAAAGAGGGAGTCTCCTCAGCTTTTTAATCCACCCAGTGCCTGGCTGACCTTGTGCGGATTTGTTTTGTTTTGTTTTTTTCCTTGAGTCAATGAGTTGTTCTGATGAGACAGTTATCAGTCATGGCTCTGAGTGCTCGCCTCTTGGCGGGAGGCAAGAATAGCCCATGTGCAATCTATGAACTTTAGTGATGAGAGGCATTATTTTTGTAGCCAAGTCAAGAGTGACCACCAATTTAATGACAGCCCGTGGGCTGGAAGAGATGAGGTCATGTTTTATGAAAACATCCTGAATACACATGTTGCATTGAATTAACCATGACGGGCCCCAGCACTCCCACACACACACACACACATACACACACCCCACCCTCATCCCTGGTTGAGCCAGAGGCCAGAGATTCCACAAGGTTCGCGTGTAAGAAGTTCTTCCAAGACAAGTGCTGTATGCGGCTCACACACACTGTGGTCATGCGACTTCCCCAAGTTTGGCTGGTATAAATAATAGATGTGATCACGGGTGGGGAGTCGGGGCGACTAGGATGAAGGCTTCCTCCCTCTGTATTCTCACTGCCTCAAAAAGAACCTTTGATGTCCCTGGCTCAGCACACCATCCCGGAAAACCTCCAAATTCCTGGGGCTAGCACATAAGGAGCTCCGGAGTGTTGCTATAAGGAGTTGATATAAAGAGCTGAACACAAAGCAGCTCCCACCCTATGGATTGTTTACATGTAAGCCTGTTAGGTTCAAGAAACCGACTGACTCCTGTCACTGCAGACTGAAAAGCTCTTTGATCTAACCCAGCCATTTCTCAAGTGTGGACTTTCCTCTGGAGCCCTTTCTTTAAAAAAACAAAAACAAAAACAAACAAACAAACAAACAAAAAAAAAAAACACATAAGACCACTCCGATTATTTACGCCCGTGGAACAGAAAATCTAGAACTGTGGCAGAGCACAAAATGAATTTCCACGTCTGGTTCAGAATGCCCGGCGTGCTTCAGTTTAAGGCCAAACAGCAATGAGTGCACACGCAGACATGTGCTGTGGAATCTGTGGGTCTTTCCAGCCCTGGGAGGGACATTTGCGTGGACACTTTGGTATGAGTGGGTGGAAATATGGGGCCCTTTAATTTACAACCCATGATGCTTGACATTCAAAGGTCCCTGCTTAACCTTTAAGGCCAGCTGCTAAGGCAAGACCAAGGCTTTGGATTCAAGAAGTAAATCACTGTCTCGAACCAGAAAGCAGGAGGTGCAGCTCAGCTCTGCGACAGGCAAAGGGGCACCTGTTCACAGTGATACTTCCGGCAGCCCCTTTGCAGATGACTGACCTCCCCCAGGGGCTTCTCAACGGAAACGGTTACATTGTGCTTGTCATCTCTCAGCGGAGGGTCAGAAGCTGGAGGGGTTAGAAGGAACTGTGCCAGCAGCAAATGTAGCTGTTAACATAGTGGCAAGTTCAGCAACTGATGGAGAAAAGGTTGGCCCAGAGAGGCCCCTCAACATGGCCACGTGGGTGGAGCTCGTCAGCTAATCCAGCTGCACCTAAGGTTCTAATTTTAGTCATGATTATTTATTCCAGCCATCCAAATGATCCCTGTCCCACAGTCCCTGTACAGCAAAGGAATTAGCTTGAGTCCTGAGTGTGGCCAAGCAATCACCAAAGTAAACATTGATCACCTGACACACACACACACACACACACACACACACACACACACACACACACACGTGTTGCTCTACTCCAAACCCCAGTTTGGAAGAAAAGTCTCCCCAGTATCTTCTTCCATAGGCCTTCCAAGTGGTAGAGTGCTATTGTCAGCCACGTGTGCTTATCCAACTGGCTTCCTGTGGTTTGTCTGTGCTGGCAAGGATAGAGTCCAGAATAACTGCCTCTATAGAATAGCTGTCTCTAGGCAACTATTTTAGTCCTCAGTCAAAGCTAAAAATAATAGTAACAGTAACAATAACATCATCTATTAAGTGATCCCTTATCAAACACTGAGTGTTCCTAAATACGTGGTTAAGTGCTTTTCTACAGAATTTCATTAAATTTAGCTAACAATCCCTTGTACGTTTATTTGTGTGTATGTGCACACATACACGCATGTACCCACACTCATGTGTGCACCAAGGTTTGCATGTGGAGGTCATAGGACAACTTTGGGGAACTGGTTCTCCTCTCTCACCATGTGTGTTGTGAGGATCAAACTCAGGTGTTTGGGCTCCACTGCAAACACACTCATCCACTAAGCCGTCTCACCACCCCTGTATGACAATCTTTTATACTACACACTACCATGTCTGGCTTTTATTCTAATGAAAATGCTCAAAAAGGTTAAGTAAATTTTTTTTTTTTTCAGTATTGAGGTGTGAACTTGGGGCCTTTCCTGTGCAAGGCTAAGTTACATCTGCAGCCCTGACCCTTCTTTTTTTTTTTTTTTTTTTAATTTTTAGTTTTGAAACAAGGTCTCACTAAGTTGACCGGGCTAGCCTTTAATTCACTATGCAGCGTAAGCTACTCTCAAATTGTCAAATGTCCTGTCTCAGCTACCGGAATAGCTGGGATGGCAGGAATGTGCTACCAGCCCTGGATGAATTTAAATAGTTAGTAAATCCAGATCAAACTACATAGCATAGTGTTCCACATCCAAAATGCATGTCAGAATCACTTCTTTTAAAACACCATGGTAAGGCCCGGCTCCTAGAGGCAGTGACTGGCTGGCCTGACTGGTGGGAGGAGGGGGCGCATCAATATCTTATAAAGCTCTCAGTAATGCAACTTGGACAGGGCTAATTCCCAGGGTAGATGGGGAGCAGACACAATGCACTTCGAAACCAAATGTAGCTTGTGTGCTTTTTCGTATGTGATTGTCCATATGTAGGTAGGTATACCTGTGGCAATGTATGTACATGGGTGTGGGTGTGGAGGGCAGAGGTCAGCCTTTTTGGTCTGGGTTTGGTTTTTCTTTTTGTGACCCAGAGAAGAAGCTAAGCTGCCTTCTCCCATTCAGATCATTTATTTCCAAATAAGGGGGGGAAAAAAATCTACCAAGCACAGTAGCTCATACCTACAAGCCCAGAATTTGGAAATCTGAGATACTTCTAGTTCAGTGTCAGCCTGGGATATATGGTAGATTCTAGGCCAGATTGGGCTACAGAGTAAAAATAGCCTCTCAAAAATTAATGAATTAATTAATTAATTAACCCCTCAGTAGACTTGACGTATGACCAATTCATTTCTCACCTTTTCCTATCCACTGATTAGTAAAACCTGGACTGTTTCCTGATCACTCTGGGGACCTGGGAATTGTCAGGAAGCTAAGACTTTGGGGCCATGGCGGAAACACAAGAGACCAAGCTGTTGTGTTTTTTTTATTGGCCTAAGATTCTGAGGGGGTCAGGAAGAGAAGCCCCAACTGAGGCTTCACCCTCCTTACCTAATTTAAACATCTGGGAACTCAGCAAGTGCGGTCACCGCCCAGGCTTTTCCTCTGCCTCCCAAACCCTCCACTCTCTGAGACATCTTTTCTTCTCTACTGTGGGTTTCAGGACAGGACAGGCGATCTGTGACCAGTCAGCTGGCTTGACCATGTGGAAGCAGGTCTGACCCCTGCTCTATAGTCTGCATCAGTCCCTACCACTGCTCCTCATGTCGAGGCCTTGGTGCCTTGCAGTGACTCATAACCTCACACAGCCATCCCACTTCGTGAAGAGCTGGCTGGCTGCCTAATTCCCACATTCAGATCAGGGTCTCAAGCCCCGGCCAACACACACATCCAGGAACCACTAGCCAAGCACAGCAATGGCGGGAGAGAATGGGGGGAAGACCTTAGAGTCTCCCGGCCTTTGCTCTAACCACACAGCAGTCAGCTGATTAGAGTGGAAGACCCAGGTCAGCTGACCTCCCTCTGCCTCCCCATTGGCTCAAGATGATTAGCTAGAGGTCAACCTTGGGTACCTTCTTCAGGGGCTATCTCCCTTATTTTCTGAGATGTACTCTCTCACTTGACCCAGAACTCAGTTGTTAGAAAGCAAGGCTGGGCTCCAGAGAGCCGCTTGCCTCTGCCTCTCCAGTACTGGGACTACAAGCATCAGGCGCCGCATTTTTAACACGGGTTCTAGGGATAACTCGGGTCTTCCTGCTTAGAAAACAAGTATTTTTACTGAGTTAGCTCTCCATCATGTGTGCTTTCAACAGACCACACCTTTATCCCGTATGCCTGCCATATCCTCGTAACCATAACCTCATAAGTTACAGTAGAAAAACAGCTAAGTCCACAGCTTATAAACGACTACGCACTCTTCGGTATAGAAAGCTGTTTGTTAACTTAGATAAGCTTTAGTACTTTGATCCATGACTCCGGTACATTAAAAGTGTGAGCTGTATTTGGCTTTCTGTCCAGAGATGCCTGTCTACGGCTGTGATGCTGTATTTCGATGCATTTGTGGTTAGCTATGACTTTAATTAAAGCAGAACCTCTTACTTAAAGCAATAAATATTTAGCCTCAGCAACCAAAACATAAACAGAACCATGATTCATGAAGTTGCTTACTTGATCTCCCCTCCCTGGCCTCTGAAGTAAAGTGCCATTCTGCAATGTATCACGGCAGGGGCAAGCTGACCACGGCTCCCTGCTGCCTACGCCTAGGAATAGCAAGCAGCCTTTCCCGGAAAGGGTCCAACTACCATGTTTCACTGAGTCAGAAAAACAAGCAGCTAAGCAAGACAAGTGTGCCAATCTCTTCATACAAGAGCATGGCCCGACGGGGGCTCATGTAAAATACGGACTTCCGAACCAGTGAGGCGGCTCAGTGGTTAGGGGTGCTTGCCTATGACCCCCGAGGACCTGAGTTCTACCCCTAAGACTCCTGAAGGTCGTTTTCTGACTTCCAGACACGTCCTGTGCCCATTCAAAAGATGCTTATACTGAGGCTGGAGGGCTATCTCAGTGACTAAGGAGCGTGTGGCCAAGCCTAATCAGCTGAGTTCAATCCCTTGGATCTGGATGGGGGAAGGAGACAGAACTGATTCCTGCAAGTTATCGTCTGGCATCCACCTGTGAACCCTCTCTCTCTGAGAGAGAGAGAGAGAGAGAGAGAGAGAGAGAGAGAGAGAGAGAGAGAGAGAGAGAGAGAGAGAGAGAGAGAGAGAATATAAAAGTTTTTTTCTTTCAAACATTCAGATTTTTGGGTTCTCTTCCCCCCAGAAACTCTGACTGACTAGGAAGCATGAAGGGCAGAAGGATCCTGATTTGAGATGATTCTAACGGCAGCAAGGGTCTAAGAACCAGATTTTGAGGTGTATGAACAGGGTGGTCAGAAGGGCACCTTTGGAACTTGGCAGATCCAAGTCCTGACTTGGGGGCCACTCCTTTAATCAGATAGTCTTGGGAAGAATTCATAACCTCCCTCAATCTCCATCTCTTAGCCACAAAGTGGAAAATGACTATTCTTATCTCACAGGGCCTGTGGGAACAGTTACATAAGATCAGGAATATATAAAGTTCACAGTAAGGTACTTTTACACGGCACCTGCCACAGATGTGGGCAACAGAAAAACTCAAGATACCCAACGGATGAGAAGCATCTCAGTGGCAGGGAACAGGGAAGAAGGCCCACCTGGCAGCTGGAGCACTAATACAGCTGTCTTCTGAGGGACCAGCATATCTGATACTCTCCTTAAATAATTCTGAGTATCATGGACAAGGCCAGTTTGCCAAATCTCTGTCTGCAGCTGACAGATGTGAACGTGCAGTTCTTTAACTGGCTTGCTTATCCCACACTGGCACCTCCATGAGCGGTTTCTGGAGAAGCCCACTGAAGGGCATCCCTATATAACGTTCCAGAGAAGCAAGTCTCCTTCCTAAATATAAATACATCTCCTTGCCAAGGATATCCATAGACTACCAGTTTCATAAAAGCACAGAGAGGCCAGGCTTCAGTGAGACCCAGCTGGGCTGGCTGAGGTGGCCCTAAGTCTGGTGACTGGAACATTATGACAAGCCAGTGACCAAAGGCTAGAAAAAGACAGACTGCAACTCCCACAGAGTTCTTACCATCAAACCATACCCTAGCTAGACCCAGCAGCTAACAGTCCTTGTCCCTGCCCTATCAACTTGTATGCAGTATCTCTGACCTTTTTCCACCTTCTCTTTAATCCCACAGCTGGACAGAAGGCCCAGGATGCCAGGAGATCTGTGTCCCAGTGGGAAGCTTTGTGCAACAGCCTGATAGGGTCAGATTACAGACAAGCAAGGTCTCTTAGAAGTGCAGGCGATGCCAAGTTAACTGTTTTCTCATCACCAAGGGAGAGGAAGGAACACTTCTGCTCTTCAAATAAAACAAAGAAAGATTTTTTCCAGACAGAGGAGCAGTCAGATGGGGAGGGGAGGGACAAGGTGTAGATTCTGGACCTGGTATGAGCCAGGTTGTAGGTGATAAGCTAGGAGTCAGACTTCCTGCACGGGCAGGTGACTGGAGTCTAGGGAAAGCAGGGACTAGAGCCTGGGGACAGTCAGGTTCTTTTTCTTTGGGAAAAGGTCAGCCTGACTTGTAGCCTGTGCATGTGTGCTCATGATTCTCTCTCTCTGCGTCTCTCTGTCTCTCTCTGTCTCTCTCTCTGTCTCTCTCTCTCTGTGTCTCTCTCTCTGTCTCTCTGTCTCTGTCTCTGTCTCTCTCTCTCTCTTTCTCCTCTCATGCACATTCTCTCTCATGCATTCTCTGTCTCTGTCTCTCTCACATACACACACAGTCTCTCATGCACACTGTCTCACACATGCACACCCTGTTCAGTTTCTCCTCATCCTCATGCTGCCAGGTACAGCATCCTCACTCTAGCACAGGGTGAAAAGATGACTCCAGGAGACGCTGCCTCATCGCATCAGCTGAGCTGGATGGACTAGCCAAGAAAGAAAGGGAAGATGAGAAGGGGGGGCCCTGGGAACAGGGGAAGGTAGCACGTGGTCTGACGCAGCAATCTGGCTTGGGGAGAGAGAAGCAAGGCTCTCAGGACTGTTTGTCCCACTCTGTTGTGAAAACATTGTCTTCCCTTTCGTGGGGCTATTGAGACTGGCCTCACAGCGGGAATGGAGGGGGTGGCTTCCTAGGACAGAAACCTAGGTCAGGAGGAGCAGGTGGTCCAGAGGGACCCAGCTCATCACTCACAGCTCCGTTACAGCTTCGGGAAGGCTTCCGCCAGGCTTTCCAGCATTAGTCTCCTGCAGCGGTCCAGTCTGTGGAATCATAGGCAGGAAGCTGAATGGAGTGCGGTGTAGGGAGAGGTGCTCTGACATATTTTTCAGGTGAGTTTCACTTTGAGAACTCTAAAGCCAAGGGAATGGCACCCAGCTCTGATGCCCCCACCAACCAAAGTGTTGTGCCTGCAGATACCACAAGTCATAAAATCTATCAGAAAGCCTTCCTCCAAAACAGTGTAATAAGAAGGTAGCTGAGCCCAGCTCTGAGCCATTTCCTGAGACAAGGTCATGGGACACTCTGAGGTCATCTGTGCATCATCTGTCTTATAGTTCTGTAGGAAAGTCCTTCTGAGGGCTTGCTTCAGCCTCCGTTCAGAGAGGGATGCCCAGGTTGTTTCTGCTATAAATAAAGAAACTGAGTGTCAGGGAGTCCCCGGTTAGGAGTCACACGCACCACACTTGGTGCCTGTGAAAAGCTTCCATCTGATTACACTCACGTAATGAAGAGGGTCTATCACCTCCCAACATGGAAGAACAAGGTTTTCCTGTCCCCGTTACATAATTAAGACTCAAGCCCAAGTGAAGCTCCCAAGCCAACAGGCCTCTTTATCTCTCCGCCCCTCCCCCTGCTGGTTTAGAATGACTTGGGGATGAGAGGAGGCTAAGGATGTTTTCCTTGACAACCAAGTAGTTCAAAGAAACAGCACGGGATTTTCCAGGCAGCTAAGCAATGATCAGGTTTTGAAAGGTGGGAGCAACCACAGTCACATGGGCTGTGGAATGAACCCAGATCACTTGACCCTCATCCATCACAAGCTGGCCTGCAGCAGATCTCCTCAGCCTCCACTTCCTACCGGGAAGTGAGTAGGAATATAGATTCCAAGTTCTCTCCTGACCTTTGAATGCTCAAGATCCCAATTCTGCACCTTAGCTTATTGGATACGGTAGCACATGCCTATGATCTCAGAGTTCATGGAATGAATGCGGAGAAGCTTGAATTCAAGGTAGCTGGGGCCTCACAGCAGGTACACACAGACACACGCGCGCGCACACACACACACACACACACACACACGAGCATACACATGTGTCACAGGCACATACCCATACACATACATGATCACATACAAACACACACACATACACACATGTGCACACACACACATATATACACGAGCATACACATGTGTCACAGGCACATACCCAGGCTTACACATACATGATCACACACAAACACACACACATACACACATGTGCACATGCACACACACACATGAGCATACACACGTGTCATAGGCATATACCCAGACATACACATACATGATCACACACAAACACACACACATACACACACACATGCACACATGGGCACATATCCAGACACACATACACATGAGCACATTCTCCCCACACACCAGCACACACAGGCGCTGCTGGGATCCATTTTGCTGTGAAGGATTCACATAGGTAACAACCCAGGGAACAGTGGGTTTTTTTGTTTGGCTTTTTTGAGACAGTCTCCTTACATATCTCAGGCTGGCTTTGAACTCACAATGGAGCCCCGGAGCCCCGGCTGACGTCCATCTAGTGGCAATCCTCCTGCCTCAGTGTCCTGAGTGCTAAAATTACAAGCACTGTGCCACCATGCCCAACTCGGGGAGCCATGGGTCCAGAGATATAAATTATAGGTTCAGGTACCATAGACAACAATGTTCTAGGCTGGTGGTTCTTAATGTGACCAGTGAAATCAGCATTGTCCTGGAGTGCCACAGAAATGCAAAACGGCCAGCATCAACCGATGACCTCTATTGTCCTGGAGTGCCACAGAAATGCAAAATGGCCAGCATCAACTGATGACCTCTTAGGTTGAAACTTCGTTTTAAGCAAGATCCCCGTAGGATCTTGTTGTGTCTACTGAACCCACCCTGAGAAGTGCTATTACAGGCCTGGATTCCTTCAGATCAGAGGTTTTGTTAGTCTTTGTATCCCTGGGGGAGACATATAACAGATGCTCAATAAGTAGGTAGAACGGGAAACAGCAGGTGCCAAGCAAATGCTCAGACAAGGAAAGAAGGGCAGAACCGGGCTTGTTTCGTTTTTTATTGTTGTTTTGAGACAACGTCACACGCATTCCAGCTGGCCTCGAACTTACTATATAGGGTCAACGGTGGCCATAAACTTCTGATCCTCCTGCCTCCACCTTCTGGCTACTGAGATTACAGGCATGCACCACCACACTTGGTTTCTGTGATGCTGGAGGTTGAACAAAAGACTGAGCTACACGCTGAGCAAGCACCCTACTAACTGAGCTCATGCTAGGCAAGTACCCTAATGATGGAGCTACACACTGGACAAACACTCTAGAGACTGGGTTACAGCCCCATTCCACTCCACACTAACACAGTTTTAATGGTGATTTTTCCGTGTATACCAAACTTGCATTGCGAAGCAGCCATTCTAACCCTGAGCTAACACCTCCAATCCCTCTTTTTTATTTCTTTTTATTTATGAAACAGTAACGGTTCATCACGGGAGGGAAGGATTACGCATCACATGTAAACTCCATCTTAATCTCAGAGGAATCATTGCTAATTTCCTGTAGTTGTGAGACCTCATTCAAGATTTTTCTGAGAAGACATAAGCTTACTTTTAGGTAATAAAGCTTATATACTGTGCACAAAGTGGTTACGCCAAGCACATGCATATGCTTTGCATACTGTTTTATAGTTTCTCTCAATCACTGAAAAAATATTTAATGTAAATACTTCCAAATCAATCAATGTATGTCCATCTGCTTCCTGTTTCTTTGGTGGTTCCTCTAAATGGATGTAACTCCTTTAAACGCTCCCCTCGCTGAGGACTTGAACTGTGTCCAGCTAACTCTTTGACTCAGTGCAGACAGCATCGTATAGGCGCCCTGTGCCCTTGGCTAATGACTTCCCTAAAACAGATGCTTCCAGGAGGAGTCTGTGCATCAAGAGGCACGTGGACCTTTCCAAACCTTTGCTCCACACACCGGACTGTCCCCAGTGTGGCCGCTCCCTCCGAATGTTGGAAACATTTCTAAAGCAGGTGGGAGCTGAGTTTCAGGCGCAAGTGTGTTTTACATGGAGCCAGTAATGGCTGTTGGGTGTGTGGAGACAGCACCAACTCTGAGTACAGAGGCAAACCTGGCATCTTCTCATCAACTGTATGACCTTGGACAAGTGACTCCATTTCTTTGGGATCCCCTTTCCATCTGTAAGTGAAGCCATTGCTGTTACCCTCCATTGTTATAAGGTGAGATATATATATATATATATATATATATATATATATATATATATATATATATATGCCTTGCAAAGGCTCAGGCATGCTGGTAAACACCATTAACCCCAGTGCTCCAGAGCTGGGGCAGGAGGATCTCTGTGAATTCGAGGGTGGCCTGGTCTACATAGTAAGTCCTAGGCCAGGCAAGGTCACATATTGAGACGCTGTCAAACAAAAACAACAGCAGTACCAAATCCCAACCTTATGGAAACGTGCGCTAAATATTTCTTGAATGGATAATGTGAACTAACAGTTGAACGGAGGGGGTTGGGGGAGGAAGTGAAGGGACAGAGAAAGAAGACACAGGCAGCCACATGAATTAAGGCAAAACATATGGACTGGAAGGTTTATGGACTGGTTTGTCAGTTCAAAGCCTGGTCCTTTGAAGGAAAAGTAGAGAGAAAAGACAGAAAGAGATGGGCCATAATGAATACACACTTTCTCTCTGTGTCACCTTGTTTCTTCTCTGAAAGTTGGTGGCTGGTGAACCACTGTGTCCCTGCTTCATAACAGTGTCCTGAAAGTCAGGACACAAGCAAGGCAGCTGTCCCCCAGACAAAGCCCCATACACAGCCAGCACTCAGCTTCCCAGGTGAGATCTAATCACACTGAATGAGGTTCTCTGATACCTTGATGGGTTTGCCACAATCCGATGAAGGGACCCACGCTGCCTGCCAGCTCACACTTCTGAGCCCATGGGCCATTGTCTCCTGGAAACCAGAAAAAGAGACAAGAGATGGTCAGTGGGTTTCTGAGAGGAACCTTTTCTGACTCCCCCTCTGGTCATAACCCTATGTACAACAAGCCTCAGACAGACAGACAGCCATGACTCTCTACGTATGTAAAGAGTTCCTTGAAGACATGAATGTCAGTGCATGGCAGAGCCGTGGACTCCCCTTCCTTTGCTTCCCAAGTGCTGGACTGACATATCCCTCCCTACTCAGTTAAAACTCTATCAGTGAGCCCATCTCTACTAGGCTCTAAGAGAGAGGGGGAGCTTGCCTTCACCCCGTGAGCTCCATCCTTAACCTCTGCTCCCACATCCCACTTACCTGGTTTTAGCAATCCATTACTGTGACTAGCCTCAGCCCAGCAACTGTCACCGAGCACCCGTGGTCCACTGAGATCCACACCCAACATCTTTCAACCTCACAGTACCAGTGGGGTAGATTCAACTCTCCCAGTAGCATATATTCAAAACCAGATTTCAATTTAATCCAAAGTAGCTGCCACTGTGCTACATAGAAACCCAAGGTACAAACTATCTATGGAATGACCCCCACCAACATACAACACACACACACACCTTTGGATTTTTCCGAGACAAGTGTCTTGCTGTATATAGCCCAGAGTACCCTTGAATTTACTCTAATGCCCACCCTGGCCTTGAACTGGAAATGATGCCTTAGACTCTGAAGTGCTAGAATTCTAAAAAGTATTGTGCATCTGGCTACATGTGGGCCCTTTAAATGGACAGTTAACTCAGGTCTTCTGGGACCACCTGACTACAGATATGACCAACAGCAACCACAATCAGTGGGACCAGGGAGGAGATAGTGAAGGACTACACAAGTTCACAGTGGCAAAGCCATTCTTTAACAAGAAGAGTGAATAGTTGGAGGGTCCTAGTCAACATTTGTGGGGCCAGCAAAGCATGTGCTCTGTCAGCACAAACCTTTCTTGTGACTCGGTCTTGTAGAACCCAACAGACAACAGGAACATGCTCGGCACGCAGGCAAATGATCAGGGCCCCAAGTTCACAGTGAACCCTTCCCTGTTAAAGATGTCATATGACTGGACGCTGCTCTCCATAGTCCCTTGTGTGGCCATATTTTAGATCCCAGCCAGATCAGCTGGATATTTCTACCTTACCTGTAAACCAGAGGAGTGTGTTTTCTTTCGCCACGTGGTCAACTTTGTTCTTGATCTGCCCTACCAGACTGTCCATCTCCCAGAGACTTGCACGGTACAGCCTTTGGTTCTGTGGGTGTGCCAATGGTAGAGTTACAGACAAAGGCACATGCATGTGGGCCAGGCCCACGTAGAGCAGGAAGGGTCTTCCACTGGTGCTGGAATAAATGAGAAAACTCAGAGCCTCTTGGCAGTAGGCTGGTTTTGTCCAGGGCCTTGGCAGTCCTTCCCAACCTCAGAGAAACTCCACCACCACCCCTCCACAGGACTGGCCCTCGGGATCATGAATAATTCATTTATCTAATTCTAAGGAAATGCAGAAATTATGTGGCTGGCTGGTTAGAAAAGTAATGCCTCATAACGACGGCTAATATTTTGAAATAGTAAGAGGTATTACACAGGAGTGGTGCCTAAGTCCATCCTTAAGATAACCCCAGTTTCTCCTTTCGGGCATTGAATCAGAAACTTCGAGGGATTTAAGGACTTCTTTCAGGTTATTCAATTAGCATGGATTTAAACTCTAAGACTGCCTAGAGCAAAGCCTGTGCTCTGTGCTGCACTTCAGAGTCCAAGCATCCAGACCACCATGTTAATTCCTGAAGATATAGCCACAAAGAATCCCAGGATGCATGTGGTTGTAGGGATGGTTCTGATGCTAAGGTCCTGTTTCCCAATTGGTTCTTGACCTATCCATAAAAATGCCATAGGCTAATTGCAGAGTGGAAGGAATAGTCAGGACTTGGAGGTTCCCCCACAGGCAAGCAGGAGACACAGGAGAAAGAGAGAGAGAGACAGAGAGAGAGAGAGAGAGAGAGAGAGAGAGAGAGAGAGAGAGAGAGAAAGTCAGCCATGCTTCAGAGAGAAAAAAGCCAACCGGCCATGGTGAAGCGACCACAGGCCACTTCTACAGGCAGGAGGTTGGGGATATTGAGCTGGTATTGAAGAAGGCTGAGCAACTGAAGTCGAGTGCAGATTTAGGGTGCTGAGCTGGGAGTTCTCGTAAGGACACACTAGGTGAGGTAGATTGGAGGTGCCCAGAAGTTGAGCCAATAAAACACAATGACATTGAACAACTGGGTATGTCTGTGGTTTTCAATCAAGGGCCCAATATTCTCTGGGCAGGTAGCACAGCCCGTTCCCGCAGCTTAGGCAAGGTAGCAAAAGCTACACAGAACATATGACCACAGGGGCAGACATTTAGATCAAGGTTCTGTTCTACACTAAACCTGATTCCTCTGGCAAATTCAGAATGAAAAGCTTGAGGGAGCTGGTGTGGACAAGCAAAGTCTCCCTGATCTCACAGGGGCCTGCCTGTAATCTCAGCTACTTGGGAAACTGGGGTAGAAAGGTCACAAGTTCAAAGCCTGACTGAGCTACATAGTGAGATCAAGACCAGCCTAAAAAACTTAGTGAGGCCCCTGTCTCAAAATGAAAAGGAAAAAAAAATGGCCTGGGGATATGACTTAGAGGTGGCATTCTTGCCTGATGTACAGTAAGACCTGAAGTTTAACCTCTAACACCACTACCATCACCTCCACATGCCACTGGACCCTGACAGCCTCTTCTGGTCTCCACAGGCACTGTGCGCGCGTGGCAAAATACACGCAGGCAAATACACACAATAAAAATAAGTTTTTACAAAAGCTTTTTGAGTTGCTGACTTTTGTTCCTTTTTATTTTTTTAGATCACTCGATGAGTTTGGCTCAGCATCAGGACAGACTTCCCAATCAGTTCTAAAATGCTAATTGAACATGCTTCTGCCACTTTGTCCTGCCTACACCACAGAGGAGTTACTTCTTCAGGTAAAAGTAAACAAATACGCCTCATCTTTAATGAATGCTTAAATTACATACATGCCACAGAGTTGTTTGAAAATGATCTTTTTGCCGGGCAGTGGTGGCGCATGCCTTTAATCCCAGCACTTGGGAGGCAGAGGCAGGCGGATCTCTGAGTTCGAGGCCAGCCTGGTCTACAGAGTGAGTTCCAGGACAGCCAGGGCTATACAGAGAAACCCTATCTCAAAATACCCCTCCCCCCAAAAAAAGAAAAAGAAAATGATCTTTTTATGGTTTATTATTGGTACATGTTTGGTTTGTATACCTATTTTGTATATGTACATATGGGGCTGTTGTAAAAATGTCTTGGGGTGGGGCTGGAGCGATGGCTCAGTGGGTTACTCCTCGCCCTGCTCACCCTTACCATGGTGATGTTCCCTCTCCATCTTCCTTCCCACCCCAGATGCCACCCAGCACCAACAGACCAGGGTTCTAGATTCCCTTTGAAGACCCATTTTCATCTGATGAAGGTAGTGGCTAATTTGCACATTGCAAATCAAGGGAAAGAGAACAAATAAAAACTAAACCTAGGCTCCAGCTCTTGAAGGTCACGTTTTCATCTACATGCCATCAGGTCCCTGTTCTGAATGACACCTATGTCTTAGCTCAGGCTGCTTCGACAAAAATACCACAGCTTGAGGGAATCGAAGCAAATCTTTATTCTTCCAGTCTTAGCACCTGGGAACTTCAGCGTCTCCATCCTTAGACTCTACCTCCCACCTTTTACCCTCAACAGAGAGAGAAACTGCTCTTATCCTCACCTGATAAGAACATTAAACCAATCACAGGGGCTCCATCCTCCTGACCCCACCTAGACCTAAACACCTTCCAAAGGTTCCCACGTCCTAATAATATCCCACTAAGAGAAGGTGTGCCCAACCCCCCGCCCCGTTAGGCCACATGCACACACGGTATCGATGAATGCTACCGAACATAAACTTACTTAAAACATAAGATTTGTGTGCATGTGTGTGCGTGTGTGTGTGTGCACATGTGTGTGCATGTGTGTGTCTATGTGTCTGCTATGAAGCCCCAGCTACCTTCTATTCAAGCTCCTCCTTCATTGGCCCCATGAATGGAATGCTGAGGTCACAGGCATGTACTACCATATCCCCTCCCACTGTCTTTCAAAATTTGATTGTGCACTTTATAAATGACAACTTGTATCATAAAGTTGAATATGTCTTGTGTGACTAAGGGCTAGGGTGTCAACTTGTAAACTGTAACAGACATAGAAATACAGTTACAACATCCTGAGTATTGACTCTGGTTTTGAACACAGAGTCAACATCTATTCTTCTGCCTAACTGACCCACCCTTACTTGCCGGGCTCTCTATGCTCTATTCCCAGGAAGCAACACAGGGCTGGTTGGCTCCATGCTTTCAGAGCCCATGCCTGTACGGGTGATATTTAGAAAACAGCACCTAGTCTGGCTTGTTCCTGGGCAGCCACCATGTACCCGCTGCTCCTCGGCTCTGACCAGGACTCCAGCTAGTTAGATGCACAGGCCCCAGCACCCACAAGGTGCCAGCGTGGGGGATGGTTGTGACAATCCCCCATGCTGCATCCACAAAGCTTGGCTGAACCCCAGACAATACCTGACATCCTTGCAGTACCCAGGAGAAATGAGACTCTTAAAGCTTAATGATTATCTAAGGGATTTATATATTTAGAAATGCTCAATCAACAAGATGCTCACACAATTAGAGTTGTTACCCAATATCTAACCTTTTGATAGAAGTTGCTACCAAGAACAGCTTTCGACCCATTCGTGGTTTTCCATGGCTGATAGCCTCCTTCTTCTCCTCCCCTTCCTCTTTTCTCCCCTCTTTTTCCTCTCTTTCTCTCCCAGCTCCACCTCCTCTTCTACTGCCTAATCACCAAGCTTCACTGCAAATATAATGTAGCAGAATAAGTATCCTGCCAGACTTGCCACTCTCTGCCTGCTCCCCTCTTTAGACCTTTGTCAGAAGCCTTAAAAAGTCACATGTTCTGGTAGTTTTGACAAGCAGGTCCAAGTGGAAGGCAGATAACTGTCTTAGTTACAATTACTGTTGCTGTGATGACACACCATGACCAAAAGCAAGTTGGGGAGGAAAGGGTTTATTTGGCATATGCTTCCACAGCACTGTTCATCACTGGAGGAAGTCAGGACAGGACTTCAAGCAGGGCAGGAATGTGGAAGCAGGAGCTAATGCAGAGACTGTGAAGAAGTGTTGCTTACTGACTTGCTCAGCCTGCTTTCTTATAGAACCCAGGACCACCAGCTTAGGCATGGCACCGTCCACAACAGGCTGGGCCTCCCTCATCAATCACTAATTCAGAAAATACCCTTAAGGATGTCTTCAGCCAAATCGTACAGAGGAATTTTCTTTATTGAGGTTTCCTCCTCTGGGATGACTTTAGCCAGTGTCAAGTTGACATAAAACTAGCCAGCACAGATGTGGGCAGGTCCAAGGGACTTTTGTGCTACAGTGAGAAAAGTCATGGATGAATTGGCAGGTCAAATCTTAAAGAAACCTGTATGCCCTATGATTATTGCCTTCCGTAAAGTTTAAAAGCCAATGACTCAATACTAGGGAAATGGCCAATTCTTCACTTTTTTTTCCCTTTGATACGAAGAGAATATCAGCTGATTTGTCTTTCAATGCATTCCTTAACTGATGGATGCCCAGGCTCCAACACCCCTGCAGAGCAAGCATTACACAGTCCCCAACCCTAGCCGGCTGTCCTCCCTCCTGCTTAGAAGGCTGAGACTCTGTAAAACAACAGGAAACTGCCTTCGCCAACTATGAAGCATCTGCCTGTCACAGGGCAAAGGAAACTAGAACCATTTCAAAGCCGCAGGGAGCTGGGAGATGCTCAACCTTCCAGATCAGAAAAGCTTTGCTCCGTCTCTATCTGAGGAAGACCCATTGGCAATGTTTCTCAGATGTCCGGGAGAATTGTTCAGACGAACCTCTAACATCCTGGGATGTTGCTCTGAGATTTGAAGCAATGGGATGTGTTCTACAGAGCGCACACAGACAACTGAGTTGTCTACCTCACCTGCCATGTCTGCCCTCTTTGATGGTGTCTCTAGAAAAGTCCAACAGGGCAGAGCAGGGCTCAGCTCTCCAGAGATGACGCAGTTTTAACTCTGCGTGGGCAGGCACATGGCACATTTTCGTGCTGTTACTTAAGCTGTGGCTGTAGACCTAAGAAAAGTGTTCCACTGTCCTTGAGGAGTTTGAGATCTTGGGAGAAAGATGAAATCAACCGCACATCTAGCTGCCATTTGCCAGGATGTGGCAAGGATGTACAACAACAGCCCTCACACACGGTGGGATAGATTCTGTTGTCGCCTTCAACGTTTGCTTTCTTAAACATTAATCTAATTTATTCAGAGGTACCATGGTTTATGGAGGTCAAAGAGAAACTTTTGGGAGTTGGCGCTCTCCTTCCACCTTCACAGCCCCAGTGATTCAACTCATGTTGTCAGGCTTAGCAGCAAGTGCCTTTATCCACCGAGCCATCTGGAGCCCTCCTCCTCCTCCTCCTCCTCTTCCTCCTCCTCCTCTTCTACCTCCTCCTCCTTTTTTCTTCCTCCTCTTCCTCCTCTTCTTCTTCCTCTTCTTCCTCCTCCTCCTCCTCTTCCTTCTCTTCTTCTTCTTCTTCTTCTTCTTCTTCTTCTTCTTCTTCTTCTTCTTCTTCTTCTTCTTCTTCTTCTTCTTCTGATTTATTTACTTTTATTTTGTGTGAATTGGTGCTCTGCCTGCATGTATATCTATATGAGGGTGTCCGATCCTCTGGAGTGTACAGACAGTTGTGAGCCACCATGTAGGTACTGGGATTGAACCCTGGTCCTCTAGAAGAGCAGCCAGTGCTCATAGCCACTAAGCCATCTCTGCCGCCCTCTTTTGTTTTGTTTTTTAATTAGTAGTTT
The DNA here is from genome assembly GCF_011762505.2 of Arvicanthis niloticus. Taxonomy (NCBI): domain Eukaryota; kingdom Metazoa; phylum Chordata; class Mammalia; order Rodentia; family Muridae; genus Arvicanthis; species Arvicanthis niloticus. The sequence goes on from NC_047663.1 coordinate 12,952,528, forward strand.
CTAACATTTAAAGACTGTTTCCTGTCTCTCCCACAAACTGGAAAGATCTGGTACCTGAGGCTTGCATTCTAAGTAGTGACTGCTTACTACAGATGGGGCCTACTTTCCACTTTTTAAAGTGTTTTCTTTAAATTCTATGTTATATGCATGAGTATTCTGCCTGTGTGTATGTCTATGTGCCACATGTGTGCAGTGCCCTTGGAGAGCAGAAAAAGCAGATCTCCTGGAACGAGAGTTACAGATGATTGTGACCTGGGTGCTAGGAACCAAACCTAGACCTTTGGAAGGGCAGACAGTGCACTCAACTATCTCTTCATCCCTGCATTGTGGGGCCTGTAGATGTGTATATTTGGAGTCCTGTGTGGGAGACTAGCTAACAACCCTTAAACACACCTGAAGTCTAGTCCCTGGAATCAGGGGACTTTACCTTCCATGGTAAAGGGGAGTTTACAGGTACAATGTGTTAAAGATCGTGAGATGAGATCACCTTCTTCAGACTTCCTGGTTGACCTTCCCCCACCTTTTTCCTACCTTCCACCCCCACTTCGGCTGGCCATGAACTCTGCCTCCTGAGTGCTGAACTGTGTCACCCCATCTGGCTCCTGGTCTATTAATCACTAGTGTCCTTAAAAGAAGCCTGGGTGTGGTGGTACATTCCAACACTTGGGAGATCAGGAGTTGCACAGCCTGGACTATGAGACGCTGTCTAAAAGCGGGAAGGCACGGGTATCTGACTATGCAAGGGATCAGAAGTAGAGATCAGAATGATGTGGCCATAAATCAAGGAAAAGCAGCAGCTATTAGAAGCTAAAAGAATCAAGAAACAGTTATTTCTGGAGAGGCCAGAAAGAATGAGCCCTGCTCACCCTTTGATTCTGGCCCTTTAAGACTGGCTTCAGACATTTAGCATCCAGATCTGAGGAAAACTCGTTACTGTTGGTTTTAGCCACTTTGGTGGTCGTTTGTTATAGCAGCAACAAGGAACTCATACCCGCTGCTAACAAGTACTCTGAGTACCCAGAATGCAGTGGGCAGGCATATCCCTCAAGGAACTTATACTCTTAGTAGGAAAAGAAAAAATGCCCATGACCATGGTGCTAGCCAAAGCAGGATAGTCAAAGAACATATTTGAGAAACTTCTAATCCAGGACCATTTTCCAATGTTACTAGCATTGGGAGACATGTATGAATAACTGGTAAATCATAAAACTCTGCCTCAGCCCTGACAGCTCAGGAGGACTTGGTGAGTGTGGAAGAGGGACTAGGGATGGGTCCCTGTGCTCCTTACCTTGCCTGCTCAATGAATTCCACTGCCTTTTCTGCATACTTCTGTGCAAGGCTGCTCAGGTTCACTGGCTGCTCTACGATGTTCAGGTTTTCATAGAGAGGAAGGGCCACGTCTGTGTAACAGTCTCTCTCGGGGCTCCTGGGTGGAAAACACAGAAGGCTTTAGCGCAGCGACACACATAAGATACGAAGCACTACATAGCTTGTCCCAAGGAATTTGGCAGATCAGCCATTTGCTTTTCCAGTTTTGAATAGATGCTGGTGTTCCTTGGATGAGCCAGCCACTCGGCAAAACTTTGGTGAGATATGCTTATGAGCCTGGGATGTAAGAGTTTCCATCTTGCAGGGAGAGACACTGAGGTATGAACAGGTGTGAACAGTTCAGTAGTCTACCAACAAACACTCTCCTCACTGACTTTCTCTATTGTCCAGCTTCAGTGAAGCCTCAATCTAGAATGAGCAACAATGGGTACTGTGGGTACTGTCCTAAGTCCGTGACAGGATTTCATGTGAGGGGAAAATCTAGTAAGCAGATGGAATGTATAAGATGGTGGTTTTAATTCTGAATCCTGTTTAGAAAGCATGAAGAAACTTGGTGACACTCAGTTAAAAGAAGAAGAAGAAGAAGAAGAAGAAGAAGAAGAAGAAGAAGAAGAAGAAGAAGAAGAAGAAGAAGAAGAAGAAGAAGAAGAAGTCAGAAGGATAGCAATTCCTGAAGAAAACAAATTCTACCATAGGTCCTAAGGTTGAAGAGAATCTGAAGATTGAAGAGAATCATGGCTGCACACCTTCTCCTCTGGACATGGTCTTGAGTGAGTTGTTTTCAGTCTTGGAGTCCTCCACTTGTCTAGCATGGGGTCACCTGTGCCCCTTACAGGGGATTCTGGGAGGACAGAAAGCAGCTCTCTGCCCTGGTCACCACCAAGAACTGGGTGAAAAGGTAAGAAGTGTGTAGTGTCACATATGTCCTGCCAGGGACAATTAGAGATGGGCTGGGGATAATCGGAAACCCCACCACACCAGATGCATACAATACCCTGTTGTAGAAGCGTAGGGGATAAGGTCGACATGGGTAAATCATTGCCAAACACATTTTTATTTTAAAAAGAAAAAAGTTGAAGCTAAAGAGATGGCTCAGCAGTCGCTGCTCTTACAGAGGAGCCAAGTTCAGTCCCCAAGACCCAAAAGAGGTGATGCAAAACCACCTGTAATTCCAGGTCCAGGGATCTGATGCCCCCTTCTGGTCTCTCTGGGTACCTGCTCTCACATGCACAAACCTATACACAGATGCACACATTGTCACATAAAAAATAAAATAGATATTTACCAAAAAAACCACAACCTCGTGATGTTGGCTTGATTGTTCCATATTTTGTGGGAATGTTTAGCCTTTTACTGCCTTGATGGAATTCCACCATCATTCAGAGTCTAAGACAACAAGCCAATGCCTTGTTCTGTTTGATTGTGATACAGGTTGATGAGAAAGAGAGAGAGAGATTTAGAGGGAGAGACAGAGACATTGCTTGAGATATCTCAGGACATGATATGGCCACATGGTAGGCCACATACAGCTGTGTAAGAAAGGCAGCAAGACATGCCTCAGCCTTTCATACTGTCACCTGCCCTCTTGTTAAGTGCAGACCTGGGAGAGACATCTGTGTGTCTAATATGCACCCAGGTAATGACAGTGACGATGTCGGTCTAATACCCACACACTGAGAAGCAAATCTGCAGGACATGGGCCCTGGACTTAAAGATTCAGACTGCAATCTGGATTCTTGTCTCCTGCCATCTCTGCTGTGACCTGGACAAGGCAAATTGGTCCTATAGATTACAGGTTAAGGGTAGGATGGGCCTTGAATATAACAACCTCTCAACAGACAATCATTATTATATTATCTATTATGTTATTAATGAGTCAGCTGAGACCTTCCCTAAGCAGTCCAGACACCTGCGGCCTTAGGAACAACCACAGCATAGGCTCTGAGAGAGAGGAGCTTAGACACTGAGCTAATTTGTTGCCTCAGGAAGGCTTAGCAACTCTCTCTTCCTCTCTGACTCTGTGTCTCTCTTTCTCCCTTTTTATCTGTCTGTTTCTTGTGTCTCTGTCTGTCTCTCTCTGTCTCTGTGTCTCTGTCTCTCTCTCTGTCTCTTTCTCTGTATGCCCCATATGTAGGCCTGGCAAAAAGCTAGCTAGTACTCCAGGAACAAAGCCAGCAGGCAGAGGAGGAAGGAGGCGGCATCTGTGTAAGATCTTGGCAAGCACAAGGCTCTCCCCAGGTGAGCTAAACAATTCGGTCGTTCTGGAAAATTCCAATGGAAAAAAAAATTGTAGTTCTCATCTTTGCCTTAGGACATAAATGAAAACCTTTTCCCTGGGTATAGTCTCTATCTGTGTACTGTCTTGACTCTTCACATCCACCTCATTCACTTATTCTAGAAGAACTCAGGTCTCCACTTCAACTTAAAGCCCATAGCCAACACACCGGACAGTCTTACCTCCATAGGCCATCACTCTGCGGACATGCTGGACAAGGTGGGTAGTTGAAGCCTGGGGCATCGGTACAGCCCATATCATTGCTATATGGAATTCCAAAGTAGTAATCGAAGCCTAGAAGATGGGCGATCAGTTAGCACCCCCACTCACCGCTGCTCAGCATGCCTGCCCTCTCACACTCACGATGAAAATTTAATTTCCCGTGATTTAATATTGTGGTACTCTAGAGTGTTTAATTAAAAGAGGATTTGACTAATATCCCTTCGAAGTATGCAAAGAAAATCACGTTGCCGGGTTCTGCCCATAGGACTAGCTTTGTGCAATGTTTCGTGGTGGGAGTTAACCTAGAACAGGAGGATTTCTGACCATCTCGCATCCTCCACGAAGTTATGAATACACGTGGGAAGTACCTGATGAGATGAAATAAATCCACTGCCTGCATGACAGTTTAAGGAACCAAAATTCTGCCTTCGAAGAAGCTTTCTTTATGGGGCCAGTGAGATGGCTCAGCAGGTAAAGGTGCTTGCCCAAAGGACTAATGATTTGAGCTCAGTCTCCAGAACTCTATGGTGGAAGGAATGACCCCCAAAAGTTTTCCTCTGACCTCCATATGCATCCTACAGCACAATGTGTGTGTGTGTGTGTGTGTGTGTGTGTGTGTGTGTTTGTGTGTGTGTGTGTGTGTGTGTGTACACAAAATTAAAGTACATATATCATTTTTTTTTAACAAAGAAAGTAAGGTATGTTTAGCCATGAGAAGTGGATGAGCCAGGCATGATGCTGTAAGCCTACAATCCCAGCATAATGGAGACAGAAGATCAGAGGAGGAAGTTATTCCTAGATGCAGTGGGCTCTAAGCGTTGAGATTTGGGTTTGGGAGGTGGAACGGAAAGAAGTAAGAATGTGAGTGCTGGGATCCAAATCCCTTTCTGGCAGTCTCCCTCAGCCTGTCTCTTCTGCAACTCAAGTTCTTAACTGGGCCCGGCAAGCAGCAAGGAGGGTTGTCTCTTCAGCCCCTGCATCTGCCCCTTGCCTGCTTTATCTGCTCACTTCCAACCCTAAACCAGCTGTCTCCTATTACTCACGAGACTCATACCCTGCAACCCCAGTGGCTTTGCTCTGAATTGCTTTCTCTGTAACTCTTACCAATGAGACTGCATAGTCCTAGTGTGGTTTCCTACAAAATGCCCCACTCCTTGTCAGCCTGAGAGCCCCCCCTCTTTCTTCTTTATAGTCCTATCACAGCCTTCAGACTCTCTGTCCGCATGAATGGCAAGATCTTTCCTTTCAGCACTGCATTCCTTAAGTTGGAACATTAGCTCCCACTCACCAGTAGGTGCTCTGTGTCCCAGTGACCTTTAACTGTCAACTTGACAGAGCTTAGCGTGGCCTGACAAGGGGGAGGTCTCATTGAAAAGATTTCCCAGGTCAGATTAGCTTGTGCATGTCCATGGGCAGCTGTCTTGTTTCTTCATTGATGTAGAAAGACCCAGCCCACTGTGGGCAGCACCATTTTCTAGGCAGGTAGTCCCGGACTATACAAGAAAGCTAGCTAAAAAGTAGGTCTGCGAGAGAGCCAGCAAGCAGAATTCCTCTGTAGTTTCTGTTTCAAATTCCTACTCTGACTTCCTTCAATGTTTGAACTGTGAGCTGGAAGTATAAGCCAAATAAACTCTTTTCTCTGTAAGTTCCTTATGGCCATGGTGTATGCTGCAACAGCAGAAAGGCAACCAGACTAGTATAGAACAGCTGGTAAATGTTACCAGTACTGAAGAAAACCTGATAGCTCCACGCCAACCTTGTTTGTACAAACAGATCTGAATGTCGCACAGGTAAATGAGAGAGAGCCCTGAACTGTGACTTCGCCTGTTGTCAAGATGAGTAAATATTTCCCATTTTATTGCCAAGATGAACATGTTTGTTCTCCAATAAAAAAAAAAAAAAAACTGTATTTACAGAAACTCTTAGCCTGTTGGATTTGGCCCATGCTGTATGCTAACTTCTCATTTAGACATCAGCTATCCTCAGACCCAGAGCTCGTGAGAAGCCTTGGTGTTTACTGGACCCCTGGTCTCTGAAATAACCAGGAGTAGCGGGGGAGTGTGGATGCCTATGAGGAATGTGTGGCTGTTTGACATGTTCTATGCTGGGTTTGTAAGGGAGACGAGTTCATGGGAACCCGGATAGTGTACATGGGCAGGGTACAAAGCACAGGAGAGGACAGAAAGCAGCAGACAAGAAACCCCATCGTGTCCAATCAAGAAGGTCTCCGGCACTATCTGGGTCAAAGGCAACAAGTATGTAAATCATTCTTCCTACTTCCCACTCCCGGGTCAGACTCACAAACCCATCCTGGACCCTCTTCTAAGCAGGGCTCAGTCTCAGTATGCCTCTCTACCCAGGGACTCCAGGAACATCGATCAAAATGTCATCAACAGATCTAATCCAGCCCCTCATATGTGAAGCGAGGCCTGAAGGCTGAGATTTGTTGTTGTTGTTGTTGTTGTTGTTGTTGTTGTTGTTAGTGGACAGGCTTGGTATTCAGGTCTTCCACTGGCCATTTTTAAATGGCACAGCTTCATCTTCTGCCCTCTGTGTCCCTATAGAGGGATCCTTGAGGCACAATGCAGGCCTTTGCTGTGGTTAGAGACACTGGGAAAAGGTGAGGGAGAAGTCTGCAGAATAATCAGAGAATCACACTAAAGGAAAAGGTCACCTATTTGTGTATAAAGTGGCAAAAGAAGACAGATGGGCATCTGTAGGACCAAGGGCTGCATTTGATGACATGGCAAACAGCTTCTAAAGGACAGTGTGTGGGCTCCCATAAGGGCCAGGGAAGGGGCAGAGGCACAAACTACAAGTTGAAAAAAAAAAACTTGTATTTTAGCAAATCCAACATTCAGAGGGGGCGTCCTCTGAGTGATTACTTTAAGAACATCCACTTTGACACCGGGTCTTGGCCTTCTTCTCCAAGGTTGCAGGAGGAGGTCAGGAGACAGCTGCTTCTCTCTAGGTCCACAACACAGGTTCATGCTCCAGTAAACCCCTCAGGCCACAGTTTCTCACTTCTTTTTACCTGTGCCTTCGGGACTTTGTAGAATGTTCCCTAAGGTACCAAGAACTTGGAGATGGAAGGAAATGGACGTTCTGTGGTGGTTTGAATCAGCCTCCGTAGGCCCACGGGCAATACGAGGAGGTGTGGCCTTCCTGGAGGAACTATGTCATGGCATGTGTGAGGCAGGCTTTAAGGTCTCCTATGCTCAAGCTACACCAGTGTGGTACACAGTCTCCTTCTGCTGCCTCTCAATCAATATGTGAACTCTCAGTTCCTTCTCCAGCACCGTGTCTGCCTGCACTCCGCCATGCTTCCCACCATGGTGATAATGGACAGAACCTCTGAAAGTGTAAGCCAGCCCCAATGAAATGTTTTCCTTTATAAGAGTTGCCATGGTCATGGTGTTTCTTTACAGCAATAAAACCTTAACTAAGACAGATCCACAGTGGACTAGTCTTCGAGCTGACAGCCAGTAGAGAGCCAGGGGAGGTTCCAGAAAGAGAGATGTGAGGATGGGGGCACTGGTACCCCACATGTACCTAAATGACTTTGAAAGTAAAGATGCCCTAATACAGATTATCCCCAGGGCTACAATGGTTTCAAATGTGCATAGCCTTCTTTAACATAAGGATCTCTTTAAGAGATCCTTATTTTCTGTTTCCTAGGGAACAAACTCCAAAAGAATTCTTACCACGGAAATTGGGGTGATAAGAGCCATGATGCCCAAGATGCCACTTGCCTGTGGAAAAAGAGAGAGAGAGAGGCATTTAGAGGGGGTCCCTGTGGGAGCATATAAACCCTCAGAGAAGCAGATCACACATTCAGTTCCCATCAGCTCCACCCTTCTGTGAAGGCAAAGGGAAGCTGCCAAGGCCCTGTGCTTGCCGAGGTTTGCTCTCTGGGACCCAAGGAAACCTACAGGGAGACAGAAGACAAGCAAGGACTGTATGACTCAGGACCACACAGGAAAGCTAGTTAAGGATGGCCCCTCTTCCCAGCAGCTCAGTGATGCTGCCCAGCTGAGCCTCTGTTAGGGTCCTGCAGAGATGAGGATGGGTGCAGGTCCCCACCCTGCATGGTCTCAGAAATGCCTGGTCTCAGCATCTTCCTCTCCGGGTAATGTTGTCAGCAGTTTGCAGAGAGGAGAGAGGTCACTTCCCCAGTAGCTCCCGCACTGAGACACTGAGACACCTGCAGGGCAGCAAATGAGAAAGTCAGCCTCCTGCAGATCCTGCTCCACCAATGCCTTCGTTCTGGGTGGATAATTAATTGGGTGATGTGGGGCAGCGCTCTGACAACATGAGAACCTCTAATCTGATCCTTTGCTCTGAGGACTGGATCCCAGGAAACTGCTGCCAAGGCAAGAGAGCCAGCGATACATCATCAATTCAAAAATCTAAACCGTGGTACCTTTGACTAAAGGAGGGATGCTGGCAAGCAGATACAGGGTGTGACTAAGTAAACTATTTGATATGGCCTTAATAAAATACAACCAAACTACCTTTAGAAAAAAAGCATGCAGAGCAAAAAAGTAAATTAGTGAATCTAGATTCACTTCAGCATGAGACCATTGTCCCCTTTTTGTAACTGCAAGCTGTTTCATTTAAGACAGGGTTTTACTATGTAGCTCAGCCTGGACACAGAGTCAAGACCTCCTTTATTAACCTCCCGAGAGCTAGGCTTATGGCCATATACCACCATGTCCAGCTTTATTCTGTGGATCTGAAAAACAAGTTTTAAAGAAACAAGCACTCAGGAGACAGAGGGATGGATCTCTGTAAGTTCAGGTCAGACTGGTCTACACAGTGAGTTCAAGGCCAGTCAGGATTACATCATTGTGAGACCCTGCCTCAAAAAACCAAAAACAAACAAACAAACAAAAATTGAGGGAAACCACAGCACCCAGAGCTGATCCTGTGACACAGCACTCCATACTCAAATACTGCCATGAGACAGCTGGTCTCCCAGGAGTGCTGGCACACCTGTGAGCACAGGTAACACCACCACTTCTGCTCAAATTCCTGGCTCAAGAGGTACCAGCCCAGAGTCATCAGGACACAAGAACCAAAGAAAAGCCGGGGACAGGATCCTCCCAGTTTCCATCTACATCCTGGAGCTGACCCTGTGTCACAGCTCTCCATACCCAAATTCCTCCTGGAGGGAACTGGTTTCCCAGGAGTACTGACACTCAGGCTTGCAGGAGGGACAAGCCACAGTCAGAGACAGCAACACCAGCTAACACCAGAGATATCCAGATGGGGAGAAGCAAGGGCAAGAACATAAGCAACAGGCTTATAAACCAGGCTACTTAACATCATTAGAACCCAGTTCTCCCACCACTGCGAGCCCTGGATACCTCAACACACCAGAAAAGCAAGACTCTGATTTAAAGTCACATCTCATGATGATGATAGAGGACTCCTGTATTTCCCTTAATGAAATACAGGAGAACACAGTAAACAAGTAGAAGCCCTTAAAGAGGAAACACAAAAATCCCTTAAAGAATTGCAGGAAAATACAACCAATCAGGTGAAGGAATTGAACAAAACTATCCAGGATCTAAAAATGAAAATAGATCAATAAAGAAATTACAAAGGGAGACAATTCTGGAGATAGAAAACCTAGGAAAGAGATCAGAAGTCATAGATGCAAGCATCACCAACAGAATACAAGAGATAGAAGAGAGAATCTCAGGTACAGAAGATACTATAGAGAACATTGACACAACAGTGAAAGAAAATGCAAAATGCAAAAAACTCCTAACCCAAAACATCCAGGAAATCCAGAACACAATGAGAAGACCAAATCTAAAGATGATAGGTACAGAAGAGAGTGAAGATTCCCAACTTAAAGGGCCAGTAAATAGCAACAAAATTATAGAAGAAAACTCTCTTAACCTAAAGAAAGAAATGCCCGTGAACATACAAGAAGCCGATAGAACTCCAAATAAACTGGACCAGAAAAGAAATTCCTCCTGTCAAATAATAGTCAAAATACCAAATACACAAAACAAAGAATATTAAAAGCAATAAGGGGGAAAAGGTCAAGTATCATATAAAGGCAGACCTATCAGAATTACACAAGACTTCTCACCAGAGACTATGAAAGCTAGAAGATCCTGGGCAGATGTCATACAGACCCTAACACATCACAAATGCCAGCCCAGGCTACTATACCCAGCAAAACTCTCAATTACCATAGATGGAGAAACCAAGATATTCCATGACAAAACCAAATTTACACAATATCTTTCCACAAATCCAGCCCTACAAAGGATAATAAGTGGAAAACTCCAATACAAGGAGGGAAACCACACCCTAGAAAAAGCAAGACAGTAATCTTCTTTCAACAAACCTATAAGAAGATAGCCACAAAAACGTAATTCTACCTCTAACAACAAAAATAACAGGAAGCAACAATCACTACTCCTTAATATCTCTTAACATCAATGGACTCAATTCCCCAATAAAAAGATATAGACTAACAGACTGGATATGTAAACAGGATCCAGCATTTTGCTGCATACAGGAACACACCTCAATGACAAAGACAGACACTGCCTCAGAGTAAATGGGCTGAAAAAAATTTCCAAGCAAACTGTCCCAAGAAACAAGCTGGAGTAGCCATTTTAATATCGAATAAAATAGACTCTCAACCAAATGTTATCAAAAAATATAAGGAAGGACACTTCATACTCACCAAAGGAAAAATCTACCAAGAATTCTTAATTCTGAATATCTTTGCTCCAAATGCAAGGATACCCACATTCATAAAAGAAACTTTACTAAAGCTCAAAACACACATTGTATCACACACAATAATAGTGGGGGACTTCAACACCCCACTCTCATCAATGGACAGATCATGGAAACAGAAATTAAACAGAGATACAATAAAACTAACAGAAGTAATGGACCAAATGGATTTAACAGCTATCCATAGAACGTTTCATCCTAAAACAAAAGAATATACTTTCTTCTCAGCACCTCATGGTACCATCTCCAAAACTGACCATATAATTGGTCACAAAACAGGCCTCAACATATACAAGAAGATTGAAATAATCCCATGCATCCTATCATATCACCATGGACTAAGGCTGTCAACAAAACCAGGAGCTGGTTCTTTGAGAAATTTTCTCTTTCTCTCTCTCTCTCTCTCTTTCTGTCTTTCCTTCTTTCCTTCTTCCTTCCTTTCTTCCTTCCTTCCTTTCTTTTGTTCTTTTTGTTTTTTATCAAACATAGTCTAACAGGAGTCAAACTGAAAAAAGGAAACTTCAGTTGAGAAAATGTCCCTATCAGATTGTCGAGTAGGCAAAAGATCATTGAGCATTTTCTTGACTGATGATTTACTATTGCAAGTGCCATCCCTGAACAGCTGGAATAAGAAATCAGTCTGCACAAGATAGTAATTCTATTCCTTCATGACCTCTTCTTCAGTGCCTGCCTCCAAGTTCATGTTTGATTTCCTGTCCTAACTACCATTCATAATGTACTGAAAGATATAAAATGAAATAAACTCTTTCCTCTCAAAAAAAAAAAAAGAATGAAAAAAAAAAACACACTATCAAAGCAGATGAAGAGTTTAGACCCTGCCTTGTATAAGGTTCCCAATTCCATGGATAAATGGATGAATCTTATAGGTCTATCTAACTGGCAATCCCCAGGGGGAGCTTCATGTGTCCTCTGGGAACTGATGTTGTTGGCATAATTATACCCCAGGGTATGGGGGAAAGGAGTGATTATCTTAGTTAGGGTTACTATTGCTATGATAAAATACCGTTACCAAAAGTGACTTTTGGAGGAAGGGGTTTATTTGGCTTACACCTCCACATTACTGTTCATCAGTGAAGGAAATCCAGACAGGCGCTTAGACAGGGAAGGAACCTGGAGGCAGGAGCTGATGCAGGGGCCACAGAGGGGTGCTGCTTACTGGCTTGCTCCTCATGGCTTGCTCACCCTGCTTTCCTGTAGAGCACAGAACCACCAGCCCTGGAATGGCACCACCCACCGTGGGCTGGGCCTTCCTCCATCAACTGCTGATTAAGAAAATGCCTTAGAGCTGGATCTTACAGAGGCACTTTCTTAATTGAGTTTCCCTCCCTTCAGCTGACTCCAGCTTGTGTCAAGTCAATGTAAAACTAGCCAGCACAGGGAGTTAGAGAGAGAGAAGAATCACACTTAATTGGTCGCTTCATTCCACTATCTGGGGCTTGTCCTTCTGAGACAATGAATGTCACCCGGTGTAGGGAAGGAAACACCAGAGATGCCAGCCTTTGGTCTGAGTAAAGCAACATCCTCCAAGCTAACACGGAAGGCTCAAGAGACCAGTGTCTCCTCCACAGGGACCCTCGCTGTCACAAGCCCTCCCTTGCCATTTCGCTATGGTATAGAGATGCAGGAATCCCACTGGAACGAGCTCTTTGTAAGTAACTATGCTGGGGAGACTGTAGGAACTGCTGGGTTGTCTCAGCATCTTCCAGAAAGGCAGTGAGGCCCCAGTGTCTCGAGAAGGCTGGGGTCAGATCCTGTGCAGACTCTACCTGTTCTAGCCAGATGCTCTAGCTAAACATAGTTCTCTCGCTACAATAAGAGAATTATGATCCTGTGTAAACGAATGCATCCTTGTGGCTAGAACATGATGCACGCTGAGTGAGAGGTACCTTAAAAATATACACAAGCAAAAGGAGCCTGGAATCCCAGCACTCTAAGGCTGCAAACAGGACTGTATGTTTGGGGCTAGCCTGGGCTATATACTAAGACCCTGTTTCATAAACAAAGGAGGTTAGGGATGCAGTTGGTAGAGTGCTTGCCTAGCACACATGAAGCCCTGGGTTCCGTGCTCAGGACCATGTAAAACCGGATGGTGGCACATACCTAAAATTCCAGCACTTGGGAGGTAGAGGCAGGAGGATCAGATGAAGTTCACTGTCACTCATTCTCAGCTCTATAATGAGTTTGAGGCCATCTTGGAACACGTGAGACTCTATCTCAAAAAAAAAAATAGAGAAGAAAGGAAGGAAACAAGGAGGGAAGGAGGGAGGAAAAGAATCAGTTGAGCAACAGGAAATCAACTGCTGCCTTCCTCTCCTATATCCATGCTCTCATTTATGGTGGGGTGGGGACAGGGTTGTGGCCGCTTGTCTACAGAGACGGTACCCAGTGCGCTGTGCATTCTCGGTAGGTGCTTCATCACTGATGCGTTCCTAGCCTAGACTGTTAGTTTGTTCAAGATGACCACGCCCAGGGCCGCGTCAATGATTACAACCCGATCCCAAGTTTCCCAGCCTTCTTTGCAAGCCAGGAGCCTGGCCACCCATCTCTGGGCAGTAAGATTTAAGCCCAGCTCTTGGGAAGAAGGGATACTTATCTTAAACATAAGATTCAGTTTCTTGATAGAAGTGGGTGGGTCCATGGGCCTGCCACTCACTCTCTTCTCCCTCCTTGAACCTAACTATAATGGAGGACCCTGAAAATGAGCCATTGCAGCCACAGGCACGAGAACAAAAGCCAGCATGTTTCTCAATAGCAGAAGAGAGTCTGGAAAAGTTCCCAGAGGTATCTTTGGGATAATCTGACCCAATGGACGCAATAACTTACCACAAAGCTTATTATCATGGGACAAAAGAACTACAAGTGTTTCCGGGGCCAGAGTCAGGTCTTTCCAGTTACTTAAAGCTAGCTGAGAACATTCCTACCACACCCAGCAAGAAACCCACAAAAAACCCCACGGATGTGAGCAGAAGAGGTAGCAGCCATTGAGAGACTCTGAGACCTTGAAGCAGCTGCCAAGGGCACATTACCTATCATGGCAGTGACGTAACCAGCCTGTCGCAGCACCTCTGCCAACGTGGTCTCGTTGAGTGGGAGCCCCCCTACAGAGGTGACTGCAAAGTTGTGCGTGACTCCGTTCCGCAGACCCAGCCGGCCAGTAAGCAAGGAGGCTCGGGACGGGGAGCAGGTAGAAGCAGCTGCGTGGAAGTCTACAAACCTGTAAGGAAAAGGGTAACTAGATCAGGACCTGGGAAAGAGACTAGCAACTTAGAATTAGGAATTAGGACTTGAGACTTATTACGGCTGGAACTGGGATTGGGACTTGAGACTTGGTGCTAGGAATTAGGGACTTGGAACTAGGGACTTGGAGAGAAGAAGAGAGACTGAAAAATAAACGGGATTGAATCACACTGTCTGGTCTCCATCCCCTCTCTCTTGCTAAATCCCGACCCGCAGATGGGAGCAGCTTGGGGCAGTGCGGACTCTAAGAGTTTAGCCCCCAAGTTTCCAACATTGACAGAGCGGTCCGAGACATTTTGGCCCCCAAGCGTGGGGCAGAGCAGTCCACGAGACAACCTTTGATGCCATCTCCAAGACCCACAGCTACCTGGCCCCCGACCTCTGGAAAGAGACTGTGTTCACCAAGTCTCCTTATCAGGAATTCACTGACCATCTTGTGAAAACCCACATCAGAGTCCCCACTCAGAGGACCTAGGCTCCAGCTGTGGCTACCACATAAAAGTTTTTATACAAGGGGAAAAAGAGAATTAACTCTGAAAAATAAAATTTTAAATTAATCTTAAAAAATGTAATACAGTTACAAAAACTATGAGTAACAGGGCTGGGATGAAAGCTTAGTCTGTAAATTGCTTGATGCGTGAGCTCAAATTCCCAGCACCCATGTACCCAGCATAACAACATAACACATGCATACAACACGTAACAACACAACACATGTCTATAATCCTTGGGCCAGGGAAATAGAGATGGGAAAATTCCCTGAGATTGATGGCCAGCCTTCTAGTCTTTCTGAAGAAGGGAACTCCAGGTTTGGTGAGAGGCTTTGTTTCAAAAAATAAGTTAGGGCCAGACTGATAGTCCCATAGGTAAATGTGCTTGGACCAAGCCTGATGATCTGAGTTCAAGACCTACCCTGGCTCCCCAAAGCTGTCCTCCACACACCGTGGCATAAACATGCCAACAACCATACACAAAATAGATGCAAGAAAAAAATTTTTTTAATAAGATGGAGAGAGCAATCTAGAAAGACACCTGACATCATGCACACATAACTGCACACACACTAACACATGCAAACGACACATAGATGCATACGAGGGGGGGGCACCTGCTTCAGTGCATGCATTCCTTATTGAGGTCAGACAAAATAGACCAAGTGGCTCTGCCAACCTGTTTCAGCTCTGAGGTTATTAGTAAGTATCTTCTGACCTCTCTATTGACCACCATGACTTTTACTTTTCTAATGATATCTTTGTGGGTGATTCACTATGTGCAATGGCTCCCCCAGTGAAGTGCCAAGTGGTGTCTGGTGCTCCTATGCCCAAGAAAGCTTGTGACGTGCTTTACAAAGATGACATGCATGTTCCCCAAACTGTGCAGGAATGAGATACAGCTCAGTCAGCTGGGTGCAACACTAATGGCTCAGAAGTATGTATTAAACAAACAAGGTGTCTTGTGTCTTCAGACAGAATCACACATCAAACAAGGTTATGAATCGACTGGCTGATAAGAATGTTGCATCCAGGGGCTCACAGGAATGTAGCTCTGTGTTTCCAGTCAGAATAAGGTTGCAGTATCTGCTGTTTGCTGTGTGCACGCAGGATGTAACCATTGCTAGTGGGAAGAACCGCCTGGCTCTATTACGTACGATTGTGTTCCCAAGCCTACTTTAGTACCATGAAGCAATATGAAAAAATTCTAGAACTCCATATGTAAAGGGGCCTGCCACCAAGCCCGAGGATTTGGATTTAATTCCTGGGATGTACATGGTAGAAAAGAGAACCAATTCCTACAAGTTATCCTCTGACCTCTACATGGGGTACGGCAGGCATATGACACCATCTCTAACATGTCCACAAAATAAATAAAATGTAATATAAGCATGTCCTTTAAAATTCTAGGCATAGCCCAACCCTTAAGGAACACACAACCTGGTTAGAAAACAAGACTAGGGGTCTGAAGAGATGGTTTATCAGGTAAGAGAACTTGTTGTCCTTGCAAGGGACTGAAGTTTAGTTCCCAGCACCCACAGGGTGGGTCACAACCATCAGTAATTCCAGTCCCAGAAGATCCGACGCCCTCTTCTGGCCTCTAAAGGCACCAAGCACACACAAGGTGTACATGCATGTATGCGGGTAAAATACTCACACACATAAAGTAAGTAAACATAACAAGAAAAGTAATTTAAAGAAAGCAAGGGTGGGGTAGCTTAAAGAGCAACAATGGATGAGTGTAAGACCCCAAACTCATGACAGAGAAAAGGGGAGGGAGACAAGCGTGTTTTAGAACTGACAGGGAGAAAGTGAGCTAAGGAACCCTGGTTAGCAAGAGAATCCACAAAGTGGGTGGGATTCACAGAGTGGGCGGGATCCAGACTGGAATCTGAAAGATGACGCTGTTAGGGACACTGAAAATCACAAGGGCCGACACTGCATGGAGGAACAGTCTGACTGTCTATTTGGTAGCATTTAGAACCACTTAGGAGACAACCTCTGGGTATGTCTGTGACGGTATTTCCAGGGATGTTTAACTGAGCCTGAACATGGCTGACACAGTCTCATGGACTGCGGTCCATGACTGAATTCATCTTGCTCTGTTTCCTGCCTGAGAACACGACATGACCAGCTGCGACACGTTCCTTCCACCACGCCTTCCTGCCTTGATAGACTGTACCCTCAAACTGTGAGACAAGAAAAATACCAGAAAAACAAACCAACCAACCAAACAACCAAACAAAAAACCTTCCTTGCTTACATTGTCTGTGTGTAACCAGTAGATGCAAAAAGTAAGCCAAAACTTTAAAAATAAAATACACAAAAGTTCCTCACAAGGGACAGGAGAAATTGCCTGGGGTAGAGGTCTGGGAACAAGATCCTTGGAGGATATATGTTGTTCTAAGGATTGATTTCTATACCATGTAGATGCCTGATCTGGGCAAAATTCAAAGTTAAACTGCAAAGGAAAACCAAGCAGACTCTATAAGAAGAATCAAAACAGAAGTAATGAGTCTCACTACACAACATGTTTTAAATAAGAATGCCCAGAGGGAAGAATCATTTCAGGTAACATTAGTACTTGGTGTTCTAGCTGTCCACCCCAATGGAATTAAAAAAAAAACAAACAAACTAAGAACAACAACTAAAATGTATATTGTAAGGAAATCTTAAACTTTACACAGCAGCTACATGATTAGTCAAAGAGTTAGTACTGGGAAAATAAGCAATTATATTAATGTTCCTTAACAGAGAACCAAGAGTTTTACTGTCGGAAAATACAAGAGCTATAAGATGTTAAGAAAGCCTATTATATACAAATTACTAGCAGCGTTAAGGACAGGGATGGGAGACAACTCAGTGGTAGAGTGCTTGTCTAGCATGTGTGAGGCTCTAAATTCAACTCAATACCACAAGAAAAAAAATTTTAGTTAGAAAGAAACAAATGTCATTATGAGTTCATAACTTTAAAAAAGAAGGAAAAAATGCCAGGCATGGTGTGGTGATGAATAGCACACTTTTAATTCTAGCACTTAGAGGGCAGAGGCAGGTGGAGCTCTGTGAGTTTGAGGCTAGACTGGTCTACAGAGCAGGTTCTGGGGGCTACACAAAGAAATCCTGCCTCAAAAAAAAATTTAAAAGATATATGTATATCTCCTAGCTACTAAAATGAAAGAAAGAAGCATTGCTTTCCCCCTTCACTCCAAGTAAAATGAACATACCTGCATTCGGTCTTTCTTTTCAACACTGTCCCATATGAAAAGGAACCATATCTTTTTGGAGCAATACCTAATTCCAGGTTTGAGACAATCTGGGCATCAGAAGACTAGATATGTGCTGGGGGCACATAATTCATTGATACTAACCTTGCATGCACAATGCCCTATATGGGATCTCCACATATGTGTGTGCACATGTACACACACACACACATAGACACATGCATATACACACACACGCACATACACACATGTAGCTAAGCATAGGCAGATACATGTAGTTGAGCATTTTGGTTTCTTAAAAAAATCCAGATATGTGAGTATGTTTTTGCTTTAATCCCAGTTAATAGGATCAGAGACTGCTTCACAGCAGGTGACTATGATTTGTCTTGTGCTCTAGGAGGGGTGTAGTTTTTGCCAGCTGCAGATAGTTTATGTCCGGAATTCTGAGGACTCTTGAGAGGGTATAAATATGAGAGTCCCAAGAGGGTCTGTGGCTTTTACTGCTCCCTCTCCCCCTCAACCCCTACTGCAGCCATTGCTACTGCTAGATTGCTGGTTTGCAGCTTTGCTGGGTTGCTGGTTAGAGATACACTGGCAATGGAGATTGAACTTGCCCCAACAGCTGGATGCCCCTATGTTGGGCCTTGGACGAGGTAACTCCATTTAACCTGCCACCTTCAGTCACGTAGGACACAGGTAGAGGGCGTGATTAACAAGTCTCCACCTCCAGAGATTTAAATATTAATGAATTATCAAAAGGCCAGGGGTGTAGCTAATTAAGTTATTCCCTCCCCTTTTCCCCCTCCCTATAAAATTAGGCTTCCTTGGCTTTTGGCGGGGGAAGCACGTACCACCTATATCCATTTACCATGCCATGAACAATAAAAGCTTTGGAAAACCGGACTCCACATGTCGCCTGATCTGCCTGATCTGCCTGATCTGCCTGATCTGCCTGATCTGCCTGATCTGCCACTGCCAGGTTCCCAGCCTTTGGAAACTTGAGCCCGCGGCGGCTGTACCAATGTGGGACCCTCCGCTGGCAGCATGGGAAGCCCGCCCGGGAACCTGATGCCAGACCGCCTAGACCCCACCGCCAGACTCCCTCTTCCCCCCACCCGGGAGACTTTTTTCCCCACACCCCTAATCAACAGGAAGCAGTCTAAAGAAGTCTATGTCCCCTTTCCCCTTTAACCTTTCTCTCCCACCTAGTTTGGAAGGGACTGGGGTGGAATAAGGGTTTGAAGGATGGCAGATAATAGAACCCAAAAAAGTACACCAACACAGAAAGAGAGTGAGAGAGAGAGAGAGAGAGAGTCATTTTTCAGTACTAGAGAACATGATACTAATCCGAGAGAGAGAGAGAGAGAGAGAGAGAGAGAGAGAGAGAGAGAGAGAGACAGAGACAGAGAGAGAGACAGAGAGACAGAGAGACAGAGAGACAGAGAGAGACAGAGAGAGAGAGAGAGAGAGAGAGAGTCATTTTCAGTACTGGAGAACATGATACTAATCCCAGAGTCTATAAGTCCATAATTAAAGGAAAATAATTAGGCACATGCCCTGACCTGCCTGACTGACCCACAGCCTCTGCTAGGAGACAAGGAGAACACTCCTTGCAACAACTAGCTCATACCCAAAGCACTGCAGTAGCCTTGGGAAATGGCCATGTTTGCAAGCTCCCAAACAATAACTGGTGGCCAATGGACATGGGGTCACACTGCCACACAGCTATTTATAAATTGGACAGAATTGGCAATTAGCTCCCTTCTAAAGGGATTCGATTTAGTGTCACTAATCATTTGCCTGTGACCTTTTATGCCTCCTAATGGGATGAAATATGAAGTGTATAAAAGCAAGAACTCTTTGCCAGAATCTAATCAAACTTCTGAATCTAATTTCCAGGTTACAGGAAATCCAGCTATGAGGACAACAGAGTCAACTATGCCACAAGGAAATGCTGAAATAAACCGGTGTTCAGGTGTTTTGAGACAAGAGAGGTCCAGCTGCTCCAAAGAGTCAGGGAGAGAGCAGGGGTTGGAGACAGCGACAGTCTTCATTAAAGGAAACCGGAGACAGAGAAACCTCACTTCAATAGACTTAACAGCACATTTGAGGAACAGCTAAGTAAATCTTAATGTGAGGTGGATTTTAGATATTAGGGAACTGTCGGCCATTTCTAATGAAATGATGGCACGACAGGCATATGGAAGAACATTTCTTTCACATGTACTTACTGTATGTGTGTGTACTAGTGTTCTGCTTGCATGTATGTGTATGAGCGTGCACTACTGTTGTGCAGTGCTGACAGAGGCCAGAAGGCAACATTAGATCCCCTGGAGCTGGAAGTCCAGATGGTTGTGAATCACCGTTTAGATGCCAGAACCAAAGCTGGGTCCTTTGCAAGAATAGCAAGTACTTTTAACCCTTGACACATCTCTCCAATTCCAACATTCTTATCTGAAGAGACAGATACTCTGCTATTTGTGATGAGGGGGCATGATGTCTTCATCCTTCAAAGGCTCAGAGAAGGAGTGTATTAACAGGTAGACCTATGAATATAATCAAAACAACAAAATGCTTGGGTGGATGATCTTTAAATTTATATGTATAAATTTTAATGAAAATTTATGTTTTTTAAACTATAGAGAACTGAGTCCAAAATGACTGTAACCACAACAGAGGCTTTGTGGGGTCCTGCTCCAGGGAGGGAGAGGCAGATGAAAGGAGAGCGTCATCCATCTCCAGGCCTCATGGTGTCATAACCATGGAGACCTCAGCAATCTGGCTTGGAAGGGAAGCTGAGACTGGGAAATATGAGCAGCTAGCTCAAAGTAGAGGCTGAAATGTACCATTGAAACAGCTCCAGGTAAAATTAACATTGTAACATAGAAACACCTCCAGGTAAAATGTAAGACTGTAACACTGAGACAGATCAAGGTAGGAGTGAGGGACTTGACTCCATTGGTAAAGTGTTTGGAGCACCCACATAAGAGCTGAGCATGGTGGCCCTCATCAGTAATCCCAGTGCTCGGGAAAGATGACAGGGAGGTCCTGGGGCTCATTGGCCAGCCTAGCCAAATCAGCAATCCCCAGGTTCAGTGATAGACTCTGACTCAAAAAAAAACAAAGTGTAGCGCTATAGGGGACCATATCTGACATTGACCACACAACATGAATGGCTATGTGCATCCAAATATATATGTATACATATGCATACAACACACACACACACACACACACACACACACACGAAAAAAAGAAACAAAACACTTCCAGTTGAGCACTTGATGCCAAGATCTCCAAGTGAGTTAAAACCTATGACTCTAATATTTTCACACTCCTCAGAGATGTCTCCACGGAGACGCCACCTGACTAACTAGAGTGAACAGGACTCAGTATCCCTGCCCTTCACCATGACCTCGACATCGGGAGAGACAGTGACCCAGGAAGGCAAATGAGATCTTTGTACCAAGAGTGTGGAGGCCTTCCTTTGCTCATCTCTCTTCCCTTTTCTCACTGCCTTTACTTTATTTTGCATTCAGGATGGAGCACGGGTGTACTGCAAGGCGTGAATGCCTTCCACCTTGTAAGTCCCAGGACTGAACTCAGGTTGTTGGGCCTGGTGACAGGCAACTGTAATCACTGAGCCATCTCACCAGCCCATTAGTTCCTTCATTTAAAAAAAAAAAAAAAAAAAAGATTTATTTATTTAATTTATATGGGTGCACTGTAGCTGTCTTCAGATACACCAGAAGAGGGCATCCAATTCCATTACAGAAGGTTGTGAGGCACCATGTGGTTGCTGGGAATTGAACTCAGGACCTCTGGAAGAGCGGTCAGTGCTCTTAACCACTGAGCCATCTCTCCAGCCCTAGTTCCTTCATTTTTAAGGGGGAAAAAAATTACACTCAAGGCTAGAAGTCTTAAAGCCAGGCATCTTTTAAATCATAAACATTTAATGTTGACTGGAGAGATGGCTCAAAGGCTAAGAGCAGTTGCTGCTCTTCCAATCATCTGTAATTCCATTTCCAGGGGATCTGATGCCTTCCTCTGGCCTCTATAGTCACTATGCTTGTATATGTAACACAGATATAACATGAAGGCAAAACACCTATATCACATAAAAAAATAAACATAGTTGCCATTGTGATACCCAGAAATTCTATACTAGGAATTACTCAATGCTAATATTCATAGAACCCTACTTTTAATAACCAAGAGGTGAGACTAGCTCAAATGTCATTCTACATGTGAACAGATATCTTTTACAGTGTGGTATGTCTATGTAGTGAAATATTACTCAGCAATGAAAAAGGAACAGAGTTTTTTACACAAGTAGTATGATGTCACTTAAAAACATTACAAGTATGAGGTATGATGGTACACACCCCTGATCCCAGCACTCAGATGACAAGACACGAAGATCACCAGTTTGAAGCAAGCCTGGGCCTTGCAATGAAACTCTGTCTCCAAAAAAGGAAAAACAAAAACAAAAAAAAAAGCAAGTAACGGGTCTATAGAACCTTTGCTTAGCATGCTTGAGACCCAGAGTTCAATCTCCAACACCAGACATACACAAAAAATAGTGATAGGTAAGAGAAGTTAGACACAAAACTCCACCTAGTGCTGAGGATGTTTCTATCTAAAGTATGCAAATGCAGTGAGACACAGAAAAGCTTGCAGATGCCAGGAGCTTGCCAGAGTGGGAGATGGGTGGGGGCTTTTCTTTTAGAGTGAAGTGGTGGTCGCAGGGGACCTGTACTATATGTCACTGAATGGCCATTGGTTCTAACTGGTCAAGAGGCCAGTTTGTGCCGTGTAAATAGCTTTTTGTATTTAAATAAATAAATAAATAAACTCCTACAGACTAAAGAGAAAAATACCCAGAAATCCTTGCAGGAGGGGCTGAGGGTTCTACTGGTCTGGATGTCAGGTCTTACTGACACAGTTATTTACTTAGGTGTAAGTGAAGGGGGTCACACTGTGATCAGCAGAGAAGGGGCAGCCTCACTTGCTGTGGATTGAATCTAGAATGTCCCCCATAGGCTCACACCATTTGAGAAGGTGGTTTCCAGCTTGTGAAAGGTGTGGAGACGGTGGAGCAATAGTTCTCAACCTGTGGGTCGTGACCCCTTTGGCAAACTCCCACCTCCAAAACTATTTATATTAAGATTTATAACAACAGTAGGAAAACTATAATTATGAAGTAACAATGAAAATAACTATGGTTAGTGGTCACCATTAAAGGGTCGCAGCCTTAGGAAGGTTGAGAACCATTCTTTAGGCATTAGTCCTGGCTGCTGGCGGTAGATCCCCAGGAGTGAGCCTCAGAAGGTTGTGTCAACCCTTGCTCCAGACTGTCCTGTGCTTTTTGGCCAGCCAGGATGTGAACAATCCAGTGTTAAACTCCCGCTGCCACCAACAGAGCCCCTCCTGCCACTCTGCCTCCCAACTATGATGGAACTGTCCCTATGAAACTGTAGGCCTAAATAAACAAGTAAGTGTGACTTTTTAGAAAGAAAGTAAAGTAAATGGTGTGCCATCATCCTACATGGAGCTGGCTCCTTAGCCCCGCAGGCAATTATACATCTTTTGACATATTTCCGACAGCACAGAACCATAATTCTTTGCTTTTCTACTTAGGGCAGTTTGAAGCTGGCCACTATTTTGACACACCTCCCTTTGTGAAGTGGGATTTATGTCCCCTCTCTGGGATCTGGGTTGGGTTAGTGGTTGTTTTTCTGACCAATAGGATAATAACACAGAAGCAACACTGCCAGTCTCTAGGCTCTGGCCTTACGAGAATGGCAGTTTCTACTCTTTATCTCTTGAAACACTCAGTGAGCCACCATATAAAAAGTAGGGACATCATGAGACCACCATACTGGAAAAGCTATCTGTAGACGCTCTGGCCAGTGACCTCAGCTGAGGTCATCACTGTGGAGACAGCAACCCTGTGAACAAAGCTGTCCCCAGAGCCCTGTCCTGATGACCTGCTTGCTGAATTGTACCCAGTAACCTTCAGCAACACACTGAGAGTGACAAATACCCAGTTAAGCAGGTCCTGAGCCACAACAAAATGGCTGCTGTGTGAAGCCCAGAACATGGGGAGGTCAAGGCAGTCGGTTATGCAGGTTCCACTGCAAGGCAAGGTCTAGCTCTCTTACTTCACGATATTTGGAAACACACCCACACTCCCCCACCCCCACCCCCTCATGGGAGTAATCAAAGTGGGAGTATGAAATACATGCTGATTGGACAATACCAGTAACCTCTGAGTTTGTCTACATTATAACTTATCTGGTTTTGTTACATTATAACGAAGTCTTTTTCACTACAGAGACCCAGACCTCATTCCCAGAAGACAGGTTAATTCTGAATCAAGCTCCTCTTTTAAAAAAGAAAAGAAAAAGAGAGACAGATTCTCACTGTATAGCCCAGGGTGGCCTGACAATCTCTATGTGGCCCAAACTGGCCCTGTCTACCCCTCCTGAATTTTGGGATTACAGGTTCATGCCACCACACCTGTCCCTAAAGTTGTATGCATGTGTGTGGTATTCATATATGTGTTCATGTGTGTGCATTATGTATGTGTGTGTATGTGTGTATGTATGTATGTATGCATGTATGTATGTATGTATGTTGGTATGTGTACCTGCTCCTGCATGCATTCAAGCACATAGGATTACAAACATGGACCACCACCATACTTGGCTTTGTTAAAAAAAATATATATATATATATATATATATATATATATATATATATATATATATGGGTTCTAGAGATAAAACTCAAACACATTATCAACTCAGCTTTGTCATCTCCCCCAGCCTGAAACCATTTTTATTAAAGGGACAAACAGCAAAGGATACCTCCTCAGCAAGGCAACTGTGCTGTGAGATCCCAGGCCTGCTGGTCAGGAAGCATGTTCCAGGCCTAATGCTCCACTCTTGGCAGCAGTCCGCATGATACCTCCTATGATGCCTCCCTGCGACAGAATGAGGTCAAGGATGGTGCCTGTGCTGACACACACTGCCAAGTTTGCATAAAATTTGGTGAGGCTCTCCCTTCAGATCTTCCGGGAGATCCGGGACTCATAGCTAGGGAGTTCCATCCTGCTGGTACATCCCTTCTGGCCCCTCAGTCTCCTGGGAGCTCAGGAAAATGTACCTGTGCCCTTCTTTCCCCTGGCACCCAGGTGCCTGGGATGACATTTCCAAACATGGGTTTGTTCAAAATACTTCCAGCAGCCCACACGTATTAGGATCCCAGGGCTCAAACTCCTGAGGGAAACCTTGGATGCTGATATTGCAGGCAACTATGAATGGCTGACCTAATCATTGCAAATGGCTTCATCTGTAGCTCCCAACTTCTAAACAACAGCTTTTCTTCTAAACAAACACCCATTCTCCCTTCCCTCTTAAGCGTGACGCACAAGGGTCCACCTAGCTCCCACTCCAAGTGGCCCTCACGATTATTCTGATAACCCTCACCTCAGATGCTTACAAAATACCTCTCCTAACCCCGGGCACACTTCCAAGCACTTCACACACATTAAGTCATAAGCATCTGTTGCCCTGGGATTTATTCTGTTTTGAATACGTAGTTCTGAATGGGATGGGCGGAGCTTGCTAGTGTCACTTCTACATCCAGCATAGTGGGATCCACTGCACAATTCACAGCCCAAGTGTGTGTGTGGGGGGGGGGGCAGAGCCCCACTAGCCATTCAACGTGATGGCAGCAAGGATATGATCCAGAAGAACTTTTAAGTCTAGGCCTCTCCGCACCTGCCTAGACATCATGCCTGGAAATTCAGGGCTGCCTCAAAGCATCAATCCGGGCTTCCCAGGGCCAGAGAGAAATGACTGTTGGTCCTGAAGGCTCCAGATAGTTCTCCCACGGGGCCCGAGATTGTCTGCTTTGCCCTCCTCTGCAAGAATGACTGATTCTTTTTAATATGTGTCTCGAACACCTGTTACCCCTCTCTAGGATTCTGTATCTCAGCAAACACCACCGCCTTTCACCCAGTTTCTCACGACAAAGCGTAACCTAAGCCTGGCACACCTGAAACCCAGTTCACGGAGGATGGCAGCAAGAGGGTCTCTAATGCTGGTGTGAGCTACAGACTGGGTTCTAAGACAAGCCTGGGTTTCACAGCAAGACCCTGCCTCAAAATAAAACAATAACAAAACCCATAATCTTTTCCTCCCTCTCCTGATTCCTTCTCCCCAGCATGCCCTAACAATTCTACTTCCAAATTGCCAAATGATGCAGTGATAAACACCATGACCAATGACCAATGCTAACTTAGGGATTAAAGTGTCAGGTCACAATCCATCACCAACAGATATCAGGGCAGGAACTCAAGGCAGGAACCTAGAGGCAGGAAAGGAGGAAAAACCACAGAGGAGCACTGCTTACTGGCTCACTCCCGCTTACTTGCTGAGCCTGCTTTCTTACACACTCAGGACCAACCGCCAGGGACAGCACCATCAGGAGAATGCCAGGCTTTCCCACATCAACTATTAATCAAGAAGATGCCCCAAAGACTTGCCTGCAGACCAACCTGGAGGCATTTTCTCAACTGAGTTTCCGTCTTCCCAGATAACCCTAACTAACCAGCACAGAAATCTAACCCCATGTCTCCACCTGTCTGCAAATGGTCCTCTGCCTCATCCTATCCCGTAGGGTAATTCTGCTGAGTATCATGTGTGCTGTGGTCTGGCGTTGAATAGTGCATAGCTAGCCCAGACCTGCTCCCTTACTTCCAGTTCTAGTCCCGTCTCCACTTCCACCCACTCCATATTTTTTTATGTCGACTTTTTTTTCAAGACAGGGTTTCTCTGTGTAGCCCTCGCTGTCCCAAAACTCACTCTCTAGAGCAGGCTGGACTCAAATTCAGAGATCCAAATGCCTCTGCCTCCCGAGTGCTGGGATTAAAAGTGTGCCTGGCTGAAAACCCTCTATCTGGGTGGTTTTGTTGTTTTGTAATCAAAGTCAACCCAGTGTAATTACCATGGTCTGCAGGCCCTCTCTCAGATCTTCCCAACTAGGAACCTGGCACCCAGGTCTGTACAGGCTACAGGTTTCCTGAGATATTTCTGCCAGCCTCCGGGGCAGCCAAGTGTGGTCCAGAACAACTAGAAGTGCCAAATTGGTGTCCTATGCTCTAGAGAGCATAGTCTCCTTGAGTACACAATAGAACCTTTAAGGCTAAATTGGGCACTTCAAGAAAGAAAGGAGCCCTAGCCTTCCCATCACAGAGGCTACAATCTGGGTTGGAGTGATGGCTGATGTGGTAAATTGTTTGCCATGTATGCATGAAGAAAGATCTGAGTGCTATCTCCCAGAACTCATGTTAAAAAAAACACCACCACCCTCGGGTTCGAATCCCCCTAGCTCCCATGCCTCTCTTCCCGAGTCTCATGGGGAAAAAAAAAACCACAACAAAACAAACAAACAAAAACAGCTAAGCCCAACCCTGACATCCTCCTTCCCAATCTATCCCAAGTCTATCTCCTTTCCAATCAACCAGGCCGGAAGCCGAGGCGTCACCTTCATTTCTGTGACTGCTTAATTTATTTTATTTTTTGAGACAGGGACTCACTGTGTAGTGTGTTGGAGCTGTGATGGTGTCTGGAGTCCGTGTGCTAGAGGACATAGACACAGGGCTTTCTGGTCAGCCAAGACAGCCAAACTGTGAGTTCCAGATTCAGTGAGGGACCTCGTCACAGAAAGCAAGGTAGAGACGCTGGAGAGATGGTTCTGTAGTTTATAGCACATGTTGTTCTTGCAGAAGACCCAGGTTCTAGTCCCAGCAGCCACGTAGTGGCTTGCAACCATCCATAACTCCAGTTCCAGGGAATCCAACAGTCTTTTCTCACCTCCTCAGGGACCAGGCACACACATGTTGCATGGTCATGCATAAAGGCAAAATATTCATCCTCATAAAATACATGCATGTACACTCATGAAGGCAAGGCATTCATCCTCATAAAACAAATAAATCTTTGAGGTAAAAAATAAGGTGGACAGCAACTGAGGGGTATCTCTGCCCCTGCATGCATATGCACATACATATGTATGCACTTGAATACGTACATGCATGCACATATGAACACACACAGAGACACAATCTTCTCTTTTAAGTGCAAAGACGTGTGGATCACAATGTAAAATGAGCCCAATGTGAGGAGTATAGAAAAGATGAGACAGGAGGCTGAGGCTAAAAGCACTGAGAAACATGGATGCAGATCAGGCAACCCTTGCTAATAGGAGGCTTGACAGGGAACCTGCCCTAAAACTCCCTCTTCTTCTGGAAGATGAGTGGGGTTGCATCTCCCTTACCAGATTACTTGAGAGATCTGGTGAGATGAAGCACACAATGCAAGTAGGTACACAGCAGGCTTTCAAACCTCATGTTGTCGGTTGATAGCCCCAGTCAAACATGGAGAAAGAGAACATTCCAGCATGGGGTAAGGGAGAGGAGGCAGAAGTGAGCAGGGCAAGCATGAATGGTGGGAACAGAGCATGGAGGTCCTTGTGCCCACAGATCTCCAGGGAAATCAAGAGTGTAGAGCACATAGACTGTTCTTTCCTGTGGGAAAGATTAAAAAAAAAAAAAGTTCTTCCATCCAGACAGCTGAGAACCGGAAGTGACTAATAGCAGGGTGATCTGTGTTACCTGGTGGGCCAGGCCATATAAATCTCCCACAACCAGGACCAGAGGTAGCTAGTAAACTAAATGACTCTTAGAGCCAGAGGCTCCCTCAACCTCTTACAACTAGGACCAGAGATGGCTAATGGTCTAGATGACCCCTATGCTATCTGTATAACAGACCAGACTAGACCCTAAAGCCTCTAAGCTGGTAGAGGTAACATATCTTGAACCCATCTTCTTGGAAGAAACTGAGTTTCAGTGCAACTACCCTTCCTTGTGCAACAGGGATTGTATCATACCAGAAAACATTTTTCCAGATTATGCTTGGGCTTAACCACACTGGGAATAAGCAGCTTCTTGGACTCCCTGAAGTCTGATCCAGGTTGACCAAGTCAATCCGCACCTGGTTTTCATTCTTATCTCTGCATGGTTTGCTTGCCTGTGATACCTGTAGGGACCTCCTCCTTCGAGCAAGTGACATTCCAGAAACAAGTGTGACTTAGCTGCTGGTCATCCTGCACTGGGCCTCGTGTTCTTGTCACAAGTTGGACACAGAGAAGCCATGCTGTCCTCATCCCAAACTCCCAAGTCTACCTACTTCAGTGAACCAACTAAAATGTCTGAGACAGGGTCTTCTCTGTGTAGCCCTGGCTGGCCTGGAACTCACAATGTAGATGAGACTGTCCTC
Organism: Arvicanthis niloticus; assembly: GCF_011762505.2. NCBI lineage: Eukaryota > Metazoa > Chordata > Mammalia > Rodentia > Muridae > Arvicanthis > Arvicanthis niloticus. The sequence continues at coordinate 12,981,443 of NC_047663.1, forward strand.
AGACTCAGAGAGATACCTGCTTCTGCCTCTCAAGTGCTGGGATTAAAGGTGTCAACAACAGCACCACTCCTGGCTGTGTACATCACTTTAAAAACTATTATTGTTGTTCCTGGTGGTGATGGAGGGGGTGAGAGGACAGTAGGGGAGTTGGTTACCACTCTCCTCCTCCTCCTCCTCCTCCTCCTCCTCCTCCTCCTCCTCCTCCTCCTCCTCCTCCTCCTCCTCCTCCTCCTCTTCTTCTTCTTCTTCTTCTTCTTCTTCTTCCTTTTCTTCCTCTTCTTCCTCTTCTTCCTCTTCTTCTTCTTTTCTGTCTTCAGACAGAGTTTTTCTATGTAGCCTTGGCTGTGCTGGCACTCACACTGTAGACCAGGCTGGCCTTGAACTGAGATTCCCCTGCCTCTGCCTCCCAAGCACTGGGAATAAAAGCATGTGCCACCACATGCACACTTTTTTATTTTTCTTTCCCCTTTTACATGAGTTCCAGTGATTAAACCTCAGTAATCAAGCTTTCTGAGTAAGTGCCTTTAAGCTCTCTCTCCAGCCCTGTACGTGACTTCTTGACTCTTCCCTCTCAGTGCTGCCATGGAGACTCCACACGGTAGCACCCCCAAGCTCCACGCTCTGATCCGTTTCAGCAGGCTGACCAGACATCCCACCTCTGGTCTCTACCTCTTCAGTGTCTAACTTCTGCTCATTCACCAGAACCCACTGTGCTCTGCCTCAACCCCACCTTTTAGGATCTTGAGCCCTCACTGCCTGCCACAAGTTAGTTCTGTCCCTCAGCAAAGACATACTGAGGGCTGGGGAGACGCTCAGTCAGTACCGTTCCTGCCATGAAAGTATGAGGGCCTGAGAATCCACATAAAAAGGCACATAAAAATCCACATAAAAAAGCTCTGCGGGGTGAAAACAGGAGAACCTCTGGGTATCCCCAGACAGACCAATCAAGCCTAGACAAAGAGGTGAACCCCAACTCTTCACAAAAGACCCTGGCACAAGAAAATAAATAAATAAATAAATAAATAAATAAATAAATAAATTGGGACAGTCTGGCTAGGGGAAGACCAACCAATAATAAATAGTAAAATAAGTATCATCTTTTAAGAAAAAAAATCAATCAATCAATCAATCAATCAGGGACCAGCAGGAAGGCTGAGAAGGCAAAGCCCTCAAGCTTAGCAGTCTGAATGTGAGCTGAGATCTACATGGTGTAAGCACCTCCCACAGGTTGTCCTCTGACACAAAGGCACAAAGAAGCATTTTTATTTTGTTTTATTCTATTCTATTTTTTTTTTTTTTTGAGACAAGGTTTCTCTGTATAGCCCTCACTGTCCCAGAACTCACTCTGTAGACCAGGCACCTCAAACATCAGAGATCCTCCTGCCTTTGCTTCTGAGTGCTGGGATTAAAGGCGTGTGCCCACAGCCATAACCCCTACCACACCTGGCTAAATAAATAACTTTATCAATAAAGTGAAGTGGACAGGTCCTGAATCCTCACACTTGAGGATGACCTCTGTCCGTATGCATGCACGCGTATGCATGCTTACCCACACCAATGTAAAAGGATCTCTTGAGGCTCAAGCCCAGTATCCCCAATTGTGACTTCTGTGGAGCAGGGCCATTGAGTGTGTCTCTAGTTTCAGCAGAATCAAGCTGGAGTAGACTAGGTCCTTACCTAGTTTAACTGATGCCCTTGTTCAAAGAGAGGCAAGAGAGAAGACAGTGTGCAAAGACCCAGATACGTACAGAGGGAAGATGTCACGTGAAAAGGGAGACAGATTGCTGTGAGGTCACCATCAGTCCAGGTGGCCTGAAGCCAGCAGAAGCTGGAAGAAACCGAGGAACCCTGCCAACACTTTTGAAGGAGCAAGCCCAAACCACCTTGATCTTCCAGCCTGCAGGATGCAGAGGGCCAATTTCTAGGGTTTCCAGCTACTCAAAAGCATTAAACAGACAAACAGCTATCAGGGCGAGTGGCATAGGCTTGATCTGTGCTACTTGGAAGACTACGGAGGACGGAAGTTCAAGACCCAACAGTGCAACAGTGAGACTTTGTCTTTGGCTGTGGGCAAGGAGGCTGTCGGAAACTCACTCTATAGACCACCTGTCTTCAAACTCAAGAGATATGCCTGCCTCTGCCTCCCAAGTGCTAAGACTAAAGGTGTGCCACCCAGTGAGACCTTGTCTTAAAAAGACAAAATGGGCTGGGGACAGAACTCAGTGGCAGAGCACTTGCCTGCTGTGCACAAAGCCATGAGTTCGACACCCAGCACCACACAAAGCACGCAGACTGGGTGTGATTGAGCATGCCTGCCATGTGTGGGGTGAATGTGGGAGAAGGGTGAGAGATTTAAGGACATTCTTGGCTACAACACAGTGAGTTCAAGGCTAGCCTGGACTACAGGAGATCACGTGTTTCAGAAGAACGTTCAGCTCAGTGGCACACATACTGAAATTAAAGCAATACAGAGAAGATTAGCATGGCCTCCTTCTGCTGCAAGGATGATAAGCAAACCTGTAAAATGTGTTATATAGTTTTCACAATAGCCCAATTGTAGATTTGACCTAGTTTTCCAATAAGACAGTCACAGGTAAGGAAGACATACACATATATACATACATACATATATACATACACACATACACATATATACATACATATATACCTATATACACATATATAAATACACATACATACACATACATACATATACATACACACATACATAAAAATATATACATACATATACATACATATATACATACACATACATATATTCATACATACATATACAATGTATATTTTTTCTTCAGTCAGAAAGGAGAACAAAGTTTTATGTTTGCCAGAAAACAGACACAACTGGGAATAACCATAGTAAGCAAATTCAGCCAATCACAGAAAGACAAGCATCATGTTCGTTTGCTTATTTGTTTTCACAGTTATGGTTCCTAGATATTAAAGAGAGAGTTTGTTTAGGGGAACCAACAGGACCAGGGAAGAAAAACAGAGCAATGAGGGGAGGGGAAATGTGTTCAGCATTACAATACATATACTACGCAAACTTGAAAGACTAAAGTACACATTTTAAAAAGGAAGGAAGGGTAAAAGAATAACTTGGCTCATCCCTTTCCGTGACCTTTCAGATTCCCAGCTATCCACACAAACCTATCATTTTCACAGTCTTCGCTTGAAGCCCGGAGGGCTAGCCTTGGCTTTGACTCTGAGAGTTGGAGTACTCACTCATCAGTCAACATCTGTACCAGTGCCATTAGAGTCCCGAGTGGTGTTTTACTGCATCCAGCACACCTACCCTCCATGTGACTCCTGGATCTGCTGGTGTCTGCCCCACCCCCACACACAAATGCACATACACACACACTCATAGACACACTGTGGCCTCAGGACCTTCCCTGAACCAATCAAGCAGCACGACCTCCGCTGACCTTGCTGAGCCCATGACTCAAACAGAAGACCAAATGTGGTGACTCATGCTGTTGGGGCACTGAAGCAAGAAGAGTGCCTGAAGTTCAAGACCAGCCTGGGCTACATAGTGAGTTCCAGGCTAGCTTGGGTTACAGAATGATATCTTGTCACACAATAAAACACAACAAAGACAAGCTAAGCCTGGCGTTTTCTGAATCAGAATGGAAAATTACTCCTTTCTCCCGGTGATTCTCAACACAGAAGGATGTATGTAGCGTTGGAAGAGGAAAAGCCACATTTCCTGTCTCATGGAGGCACTCAGAGAGAGAACAGGCGAGCTAAGACAGCCCCCCCACCCCCCAACGAAGTCCTTGAGCCAAGCCTGTTATTCCTTTTGTCCATGTGCTGGCTGAGCCGGGTTGTGCCACGGTTGTGGAGACCTGGGAATGACAGTGTGGAGAATGGAAACCTGGAAACAGGGGAGCATCCCTGTCCTCAAGTTGCTGGTGGCTCACTGAGAAGGTGGACAGCTCTGCTGCTGCGGGAGAACAGAAAACAGTGTGTGCACCAGGAAGCACTCAATCAAAGAAGTTATGTGTGTTTTCAGGCTCCATCGCAGAGGGAAATGTGGCCCAAGCCACACGCTGTACGTATTTATTATATCAATCAGCCAGACATGATAAAGTAGGCCGGGAAGGAAATACCTTGATTAATGGTTATTCCAGCTTGCCTGTCTGTAACTTCTGTCCCGAGCATGATGTCTCCAAGACATATTAATGTCACCTTCTTGTAAACCACCACAGCACACGTGTATCCCCAGCAGACATAGCCATGAGCTCCTTTACAAATCGTGAATTCTAGACAGAGAGACTTCACATGGCAACTCTGGCCCCAGAGGCACCACCTTGGTGGACTGAGGTTCCTCCTCCAACAATATCTGGTACATGAGAAACGACTTCAAAAGAGAAAACTCAAGCGGTTTGGTGAGGTCTTTGGAAAGCCTGGATGGTACCTATCTCTCCACTTCCCTAAAACACACAGCTTCAAGACATGGCCCACGTGTTACCTTCCCATCACCCCTCCAAGGCCACCATGACCATTTGCTGGGGACTAATGAATAAACATTAACCCTGCCTTGTTATTTGGGAAGTTTTTTATTTTTTTGCCTTGGTTGTTCTTCCCCAAGTCTATCTGGGCAGGCTCAGGCCAGTTCACCAACAGGGGTCCTCATTAAAGTCTGCAAATACATTGTAAGGCAAAGCTGGAAACAGGAGGCCAGACATTACAGCAGGCTGCTAACAAGAAAATCAGTACAAATTAAGACACAGCTAGGCAGTAGCCAAGCAACTTGCCGTTGCATAAATTATGTGTATTAGAATTAGGGAAAGAAACTGCTGGAAAGGGCCACTAAGAGACACCACACTGCAGACTGCAAGCGTGCCCAGCCTTCACTTACAAGGAATTTAAAATAGATGACATGAAGGGCTCTCGGTGGCAACTGTCTAAATTGCTATGTGACCAGAATAAAAACTACCTTCATTCCATTCATAATTTAAAGGCTGAGGGGGAGGGGAGAAAATAGGTCCTTAAGATAATCCGTTGTGGCTTTTGTGTGTCAAGGGGACAGGGTTGGGAGATGAGTTAAAGAGACTAAAGGTTGGGTTCGGCCTCCGACCAAGTCTTTCCCACGGATGCCCTCATATCAACCAACTCGGATAAACGATACACAGACCTCCTGTCCACTACAGGCAAAAAGTAGGTAAAGGTGGTGACTTATAGTTCACTGTTCTTCCCCTGCCCCATTCATGAATGAACCCACTGTCTAGTTTTGTTTGTTTGTTGTTTCCAAATAAGATTCCTGGAGATGAGTCCAGTCCTAGGCAAATCTTTTCTCACATTCCCACTGTGAGTATATATGTGCATGCCCAATCACAAGGCATGCTGGGACAGGTCAGTGCCTCCTGAACCTCACATGGTTCTCCATCAGCAGCACCCTGGATGGCACTGTCCTGGAAGGACCCCACAACATGTTCCTTTGCCTTCCCTGCTAACATTTTGAGCCATTCCAAGTATTCTAGAATATTCTATCCATTTGCTGATCCCAAAGTACCTTTTCCCTCCTTTGTGTGGCTAAGACTTGCCTTTAAGGCCTATGACAATTCATCTTGACTCTCACCTTAGCAGGAGTTAGCATCACCGTGGGAACAGAACCCTTGGCTTGTCTGTGAGGGATTTTTAAAATTAGGTTAACTGATGGTGGGAAGAGCCATCTTAAATGTGGGCAGGGGACGCCATTCCATAGGCTGGGTTCCAGACGAAATAAAAAGGAACGGAGTTGAGCAAGTGCACTCTTCTCTCTCTGCTTCCTGCCCGTGGCTGGCGGCCTCAGACTCCCTGACACTGTGGACTATGCCCTCAAACTGTGAACTGAGGTAAACTCATCTTTCCATGCAGTTTTTGTTAGGTGTTTAATCACAACCAGAAAGTAGCTGTGGCAGACTTCCGCCTCCCTAGTTTGTTTTACCAAAGCATCTTTGTCTTCCTAGAGCCCCAGTGTCCCTCTAAGGTTACCGAGCAGAGGGCGAGAAGCCCAGCACAGATTCTTCCTCCTTTCTCTTGGGACCAAGGGTGTGCTAGCTCTAGTCTCTAAACTGTCAAGTGGAGTTACATCCGGCTCATCCTGAAAGCACCCCAGTGAGGGGGGATGGGCAGCGGTTTCTGTCCTGGGTACACACCATCCCGCATTTCAAAAGGTTTTTTCTTATCTTTATTGACCATTAGGAATCTAAATCTATAAGGTGAGAACTGGTCTCATCACTCTTGGAGATTTACTGTCAAATGGCTGCACTCCTAAGTCTTCAAGAGAAACTCATGACATTTGAATGGGAGTCTTTGATCTCATGCTTGGTTAAGCAGCCCGATATCAAGGCCCCACTGGTTAATATTTCAGTTCCTTTTTTCCTCTTTTTCAGTCAGAGACTCATTACCATCTAGGTCACTGTGCCTCTCCGTGGCTCCATCTATTAAACAGAGCCAAAAGGGAAAAGCATGCATGCAGTTCTTCTTGTTATCTTCCTCTTGTCCGGGTTGATGTGTGCCTGTGACGTGACTTTTATGCCCGTTTGACCTATTTACTCAAGAGCAAAGATGGAAGGCTGCCTGTCCAGCAACGCTGAGAGCTCACAGGGAGACAGAACGGAAACTGCTGCAACAAACGTCTTGAAGTTGATGGTGATGGTCAGAGGAAAATGAGAATTTCTCCCAGTGAGGAGCCTTCCATCTCTGCACGTGTGTCAGCCTATGGAGGGGTTACATGGTTGGAGGTGGGAGGCTTTCTCTCCCTACCACCAGGCTCACTCAGAATGTCCCGCTGGTGTTCATAGTCATGGTGCGTACCAGACAGCAAGAGTTCAGCCTGGTTGACACGCTCCTTTAGGTCACTGTAAACACACACACACACACACACACACACAGGGCTGCCAAGGCTTCATGTCAGGAGAAGACAAGGAGTGAGAGGGAGAGGGGCAATGGAGGGAGATCGTTGAGATGAGATGACAGGAAATGTGGTCAATTCTGAGAACAGAAATTTACCTAGGTCTTTGGTTGAATTGACAGCTCAATTCATTACTCACTGAGACCCTTTTTAGAAACACTTCTCAAGTCCCTGGGAGCCTCTGACCTTTGAGTAGTGACTATTGATCTCTGACGCCTGGCTAAGCTACCTCCCCAAACCCCCGCTAGCTGCATTGACTTGACCGGGAACTAAACTGGGGGCAAGAGAGCAGCCAAGTAAGAGAGAGGTGAAAAGTGAGCGTTTGCTAATCGATGCCCCCCGAGTAAGCGTACGCATAACAGGCTTTCAGCTTCACCAGAGTCAGCCTGGCGAGCAGGAAGGGCGATGTGTGGGCTGGGCTGGCTACGAGCACCTCTCTCATAGTCACAGAAAGAGGTCATTCTCTTTCTCTCCCATTAAACACCTGTGGGTGGGCTGCGGCAATGGCCCAGTCAGCGTGATGTGTGCCTTGCAAGCAGGAGGACCTGAGGTCAAGCTTTAGCATCTGTAGCGTTTTTAAAAGAAAAATGTCAGGTGTGAAGGTGACCACTTAAGGGAAGCGAGCGGATCCCTGGTCAGCGAGGGAAGCCTATTTGGTGAGTTCCAAAGCAGGGAAAGACCTTGTCTCCAAACAAACAAACAAACAACAAAAAGCCAGTCCCAGTCAGAGGGCTTGGTAAGTGCTTGCTGACAAACCTGACTACCTGAGCTAATCCTAGCATAAATACGGTGGATGGAGATGACCAGTCATCCTCTTACCTTCACATGCTTTCCTTAGCTCAGGGCTTCTCAACCTTCCTAATGCTTCAACCCTTTAATACAGTTCTCCACTCTGCGGTGACCCCCCCCCCCCGCCCCGCCGCCAACCAGAAGACTATTTCGTTGTTACTTCATAACTGTAATTTTGCCGCGGTTATGAATTGCAATGTAAACAAAGGATATGCAAAATACTGGATATGTGACCCCTGTGGGGGGGGGGCGGTGAGATTCACAGGTTGAGAACCACTGCCTTAGTGTAAGCGCCTGCCTCGTATATATTTTTTTTAATCAAGAAATAAAAGAATTAAGAATGGAGACAACATTTAAGGAATGAGCCCTGCCTCAGCCATGGCTTAGCTGGAAGCCTGCCTTTCACTTAGTTAACACACACAATGGAGCACCACCCACCTGACCATCGTCACAGCCTCAGATGCCCAGAGTAGGGTATCAGTGGAACAGCTTGGAAAAGAGGTGACTGAGCCTCCCAGATCTCAGCTTAAATAATGATCCAGATGTCTCTTGGAGAACCCACTGGACTATTCAAGTAGAAGCTCTTAAAAATTTAGAAGCCAGGTACGTGGGGGGAGCTGTCTGGAGAAACTGTCTCCCCAGGGTGGTGGGGAATTCAACATATAAAACTCAAGATGAACAACAAGCACGGTGGTGCATGTCTTTAATCTCATTACTTGGGAGGTAGAGGCACACAGAACTCTGTGAATTCAAGGCCAGCCTGGACTACAGAACATGTTCCAGGACAGCCAGGGATGTTACACAGAGAAATCCTGTCTTGAAACAAAAACAAACAATAACAAAAAGATGACATTTTAAAAACTATTGCAGCTAGCTCCCACATACCCTATAGTTTTTGAGGTAAGATGGCCTTAGGCCTGCCGTCTTCCTGACTCAGCTTCTAGCGAGCTGAGAGAACAGGTGAACCTCATGATGCCTGGCTCTAAAGTCCATATATTGATGAGCAGATATTAATTGCTCGTTATACAGGAAGCCTTGTGCTTGTGCCAGGAGTGGGGAGAAGACAACTTACTTTTCTCTCTGAAGCCCAGAGCTAGGAAGGACCTGTGTGTGCGTGTGCGTGTGCGTGTGCGTGTGCGTGTGCGTGTGCGTGTGCGTGTGTGCTTTCTGTTGCTGATGCAACAACTTACAACTGCATAGCTTGAAGCCGCAGTGCAGGAAGCCAGAGATTTTAAATGAAGGTCTCAGCAGGGTTGGTTTCTTCTGGAAGCCAAGGGAGGATTTATTCTGTCTGTCTCTCTCCAAACTTCCTGTGGCTGAGAGCAGTCATGTTTGGTAGACATATTCCTCTGATCTCTTTCTCTGTCCTTATATTTACTGCTTCTGTATCCTCCTTTTTTCATTGGGTTTGAGGTTTGGAGGCGGTAATGGGAGTCTATGTAGCACAGGCTAGCCTTAACTCTTGATCTTCCTAAGACTCAACTCTTGATCTGTCTAAGACTCCTGCATGCTAAACTCACAGGCCTATACCACTGTACCCTGCTCCCCCACTGTACCCTGCTCCCCCACTGTACCCTGCTCCCCCACTGTGCCCTGCTCCCCCACTGTGCCCTGCTCCTACAGTGTCCCCTTCTCCCCCATGATTCATTTTTTTTTTACCAACTTTTGAAATATTTATTTATTTACTTCATGTATATGAGTACACTGTAGCTGTCATCAGCCACATCGGAAGAGGGCGTCTGATCCCATTACAGATAGTCGTGAGCCATCATGTGGTTGCTGGGAATTGAACTCAGGACCTCAGGAAGAAGAGTTAGTGCTTCCCCCACCCCCCTCCTTTAAAAGATTTATCTTCTTAGAGCTCCTTCATAGTTACAGCAAAATTGAGGGTGAGGTACAGAAACTTCCATAATCTTCTGACCTCCATGTAAGCAATCTCCTCCCCCCACCCCCACTAGTCATTGTGTTGCTTCCACCTCTAAACCCACTGTGTTCAAATCATCAAGATCCTTCACTAGCTGCAGTTATGAAGACTCAGGGGTTCTGGGTGTAGGATAAAAGGTTGGAGCTCACCTCCAGGTTTGAAAACCCACCAGTCGCTGAACTTGGGAACCCACCAATCCCTGAGCTCAAAATCCAGCTAATCCCTGGCTCATCCCAAACTCAGAACTCGAAATCCCACCAATTCCCACTGCAAAACTCCACCCCCAAGAAACCCTATGTAAGGCCTGCCTCCAGTTCAGTTCCTTGCTCCTTCTTACCTAAGCAGAGGCATTCACTCTCTTGTGTCTTTCCCAATATATCTTGTATGAGGTTTGTTGTGCAGTGGGACTTTATGGTACTCTTTGACTTCCGGTTGCCAGGATACCTTTCCTTTCAGAGCTGCAACACTTCTATCCCGGAAACCTTTCCCCCTCAGAACTGTAACACGTGATAGATGTGAATTAGGGAAGGGGGCACTGCCATTTAACACAACCCATGTGGTCAGCTATGCAAAGACTCACCATGTAAAGCCTCAAAGGGCAGGGCACACCTGACACATGGGGAACTGAGACTTGAGTGGTGAGCAGCAACTTGGAACAAGAGGACAGAGAGCACAGGAAGTTCCCACCACACAGGTCAGTTAAAGGGAGGCTCACCTAGGCAGGTGACAGCTGAAGCCAGCCACAAGATGGAGAGGCAGAGGAGAAAAACAGTTTGTGAGGTGTTTTATGGGGTTTGGGTTTTAAATGCCTCTGAGTGATTGGAAGCAGAATAATCCAGAAAGTTCACCTTGGCTGGGATAACAAATATGATGGCTGGAGAAGGTGAAGTCAGATGCAAGGGTCTTTATCTCATGGGGGAAAGCTCCCAGTTCTGAAATGTATGAGGCAGAAACTCTGAGGAGATGTTCCCCAGGCTGTCCCTAGCAGCTACCATGAGCCATTCCCACTGAGCCAAATGTAGGCATTTCACAAAACACAGACAGGATCCATGCTGGCCAGCCATGCCCCTGCATCCAGCTGGACCAACACTGACCACAAGAAGGTCTGGGAGACTCAAAGGAGTCTGCAAACTCTGACACTTGTTCTCCATCTAAGTGAGCAAAGGAGCTGGGATTTGAATGAGACTTTGCAATGGCCGCCGTCTAAACACTATAGCTGTCAGAACACACTTGCTTCCTTTTGTCATCCCTTAGACGTACGTGCCTTAAAAGCTAGTTGAGTCTGTTCACAAATAAACGTGTGTGCTCACTGGCTCTCAGTTAGCTCATCATAGGCCATCCATGTTCTTGAGCATTCTTCACCTCTGGACTCAAAAAAAACAAAACAAAACAAAACAAAAAAAAACAAAAAAAAAAAAACAAAAAAACCCCAGTGTGAGCACATGTATAACTTGGCTGTCTGCTTTCCTCTTAAAATGTCTCCCTTTTGGAAAGTGAGTAACTTGGGGGAAGAGAATTTTGTCTTGTCCACCTCTAAATTCTCAATGCCTAACATACATACATCCTACCAAGTGAATGGCTAGATCTAGATCGGTGAGTGGGCGGATACATGGATCGGCAGATGGAGAGGTGACAAATGGATGATGGGTAAATGAAGGGATGAATTCGTGGATGGATGGTTGATTGGAGGATGAATGGACGATGGGCAGATGGATGAACAGGACATACGGAGGGATGATAGGCAAGTAAGTATATACATGGATAGATATCTATATGATGCTATACCAGCTTCAAATACAACAAATCAATAAAGTAGTGAAAGTGACATAGACTCATCAATTGCTTATTAAAGTGCTTTATCAGGACTGGAGATATGGCTCATCAGATAAGAGTGCATGCTGCCCTTAAAGGGGACCCGGGTTCAATTCCCAGCACCTATTTGTTAGCTTATAACCAACTGTGACCCCGGTTCTTCGGGGGTCCAACAGATGTGCACGTACATGCACACAGGCAAAACACACTTACAAAGTAAAGCAAATAAATCTTACGACAACGACAACAACAACAAAAACACAATACTTACACTGTCTGCACCCCCAACAAAAAACTGGAACGACAAAGAGCTTTTTGCTCGCCATTCTCAAGACTCACCTCATTCCTTCGGAAGCCATCTTGTCAAGATTGGTGGTATCCTTTGTTTCTGCCCAGTTTGCTCCCAGATCACCCCATCCCATGTCATCAGCCAAAATGATCACCATGTTTGGTTTGAGGGCTCTTGTTTTCCCACTGATAGAGAAATCCACAAGAGGGTAGAGGAATCCAGAGAAAGACATGCCAACCAACACAACCTTTAGGAAGAGCCAGCCCATGGTAGGACACAAAGGCTCCCGTTGTCTCGGTAAAGTGATAACCGACCACCACTATGAATCTCTCAGAGAGTTTTCTCTTTGTTCACCTTCAGTGCAGGAAGTCACCAAGGAGTCTGGTTGTCAAAAGCACACTGGTGTTAGTTAGTAATGGCTATGGGGATAACAGGGGCTACAGAAACAAGGTCCCCATATGGAATCCTAATCCAAGAGAATCAGGAATGTGTCACCCCTAAGTTGGGTTGGCCTTCTCAAGATGTCTTCTCATCTCAGCTTAATCAGATGACTGTCCGGGTGCAACATTCAGACATCAGTGTCAATAACCACTCTTGGCCACTTAGCAAAGAAGTGACCCTTTGCACTCAGGGTGGCTAAGGCCGCCACACAAGCCTTGCCTTGCATCTATTTAGGACTTCATCTGGTGACCTCGGGATACATTCTCACATCTGCAGAACACCTGGATGTTCTAGAAGCCACAGTCAGCTCCCAAATGAGTTTCTGAGTTCCAGATGGTGGAGGTTTCTGTAAGGTTTCCTGAAAGAACAAAATCTGACAAGAAACCCGAGTTGAAACAGCCAGGACTGTTGTGTTTTACTCGGTAGCTTGGGAAAATAATCACTTTTCCATGCCAACAGATGTTTTCCTTCTTCTTCGAGTGTTTAACTGGCTCAACAGTTTCTTCCCCCTGGAAAACAGGGATGGCAATAATATTTGCAATGGACCTATAGTAACAGGGTTGGCAGTAACATTAGAGATGACTCCTTTGCGATTCACACACGCTATAAATGAAGATAACTGAGCCCCAGTATCCTGGGCCAGCTGGCTCGCAGTCTGCTAACCCCTCCCTGGGTACCACCCCACCCCCACTACCACAAATGGTCAAACTCGAGACAGGGTTTCTCTCTGTAGCCCTGGCTGTCCTGGAACTCACTCTGTAGACCAGGCTGGCCTCGAACTCAGAAATCCGCCTGCCTCTGCCTTCCAAGTGCTGGGATTAAAGGCGTGTGCCACCACTGCCTGGCCTCATTGAGAATTTTAAAAGAAAGAGTTTTTTTTTTTTTTTTTTTTTGTTTTTTTTTTTTTAAAGTCCCATGATCAAGACACAGTTGTTTAGAATGACCATGTTATGACCTAAATGTTTCCACAAGGAATTCTTGGCATGAGTTAATCTAGGAAGCTGAGGTTATAGCTCTGTTCGTACAGGGTTTGCCTAGCTTACACAAAGCCAGAGGTTCGATCCCCAACACTTCATAAACCAGGTGGTTAGTGTTTAGCTGTCGTCCCAGCACTTGTGATGCAGAGGCAGGAGGATCAGAAGTTTAAAATAATCCCCAGCTACTGTGAGACCAGCCGGGGACACATAAGATGCTATCTCAAAGCAAACAAACAGCCACCCCTAGAGAAATTAATTTGGGTAAAAGACAGAGAGAGAGAGAGAGAGAGAGAGAGAGAGAGAGAGAGAGAGAGACTTGTGAAAACAAAATTTATAATAAGTCACCTCCGTAGAATGATTTCTATTTTTCTGTGTTTGTAATTTTCATAATTAAATGCTGCCCCCAAAGTCCCAAAGAGTAAATAGAAACATGTCTCTGTACATCCTCATCATGACATTTTTAGTAAGAAAATCTAGGGCTGGAAGGTGTAGCTCATTGTAATTTAGCATGCACAAGACACACAAGGCACTGCTGTCAAACACCACTTAGCCAGTGATTCTCATACCTGACCGTGCATATGAACTAGCAGATTCAGAGCTGGGGATAGAGCTGACTGTAGAGTGTTTGCTTAGCTGGCACACTCACAAAGCCCTGGGTTCAGTCCTCAGCATGCCATAAACTGTACATGGTGAAGTGTATCCAGCATCCCAGCACTCTGCAGGTAGGAGCGGGGCAGAAAGATCTGAAGTTCAAGGTCATCCTCTACTACATAGGCAGTTGAAGACCAACCAGAGGCCCACTCTTAAAAAACAAACAAACAAACAAACAAACAAAGCAACAAATTCAGTGGGAAGGCTGGGACCATTTTCTGTTTGTCGGACTGATTTTTCAAGACGGGATCTCATGTGGCCCAAACTCAATATACAGCACAGGACGACCTTGAATTCCTGATCCTCCTCCTCCTCCTCCTCCTGCTTCTCTCCCTCTGGGACTGCAGGTGTGAGCGTCACACCTGGCTTTGAGATATGCACTTGAGCAAGCTCCAAGGTGAGAGCTACACCCTTTGTCCTCGGTTCGCTCTTGGAATAGTAAAATGTTGGGAAATAAAAATATCACTCCAGGCCTAGAAGCAAAAGGAAACTGCGCGGCCTAACTGGAGATGACTCAGTTCCGGTGGGCAAACCTGAAAGTGAAGGATGTCAGATTAAGTTCTGAGACATGAGGTTAGATATCCAGCTGGAAGGGGCAAACAGGGCTGAGAATACAGTCAAGTCACTCCTTGTTTACTTAAAGGCTCTAAACCTGCAAGGTGAGGCAGTGTTGAAATCCTAGAGCAAACAATGGCCTTCCACCCACGGAAGATAATCAAAGAACCAATCTGTAATGTATAAAATTACTACAGGCTAGAGTTCTTTCACATGCTATTTCTTTTTTAAAAAAAAAAAAATGATTTTTTTTTTCAAATTATGTCTCTTTGTGAGCCAGACATATCGGTGTGTTTCTTTGAAGCCAAGCACTTGGGAGGCAGATGCAGGTAGATCTCTAATGACTTTGGGGCCAGGGTGGTCTCTGTAGCAAATTCCAGGCCAGCCAGGACTACAAAGTGAGATCCCTATCTCAAAAAGAAAGAATAGTTACAAGTTTCTGAGCCTATGTTCCTATGTTCCTTCACACAGACCATGGCCCTCACATGTGGGGGCTAGAGGGCAATTTGCAGGAGTCAGGTCTCTCCTTTCATCCAGTGGGTCCCAGGGATCAAACTCAGCCTGTTAGGCTTGGTGGCAAGCTCCTTTACCCACTGAGCCATACATTATCCCCATAGCCAGACATTATGACCAGCTAACCCCACTGTTAGCTTCAGCAGATGGGAGTTCTAGAAGTTCTCAATAAAAAGCAAATGAATGGACAGAGACATCCTCATTCAAAACGAACGGAAGTCCCATCTGGAGGCCCACGAGACAACTGTTTGGAGACGCAAACCCTTCCACCCATAAGTAAGTCCACTTCCCAAAAGGACTTACTCCACACTTGAGTACTCAAGTGGTATTCACTGATCTTGAGATCCCAAAGACGTCTCCCTTTCTGGAAGACTCTTGCATAAGGAAGGTGTTCAATAAATACTTGTTCACCTGCCGGTTAATTCCCAGCGTCCTTCTACTGGCTCTTACCCATAAGCAGCAGCCACGGGAGACTTCTCTCCTTAAAGCTGTTTGGTTTAGGGCATTAGTATGGCCTCATTTCTGGTCAATAATCCATCTCTGGATGACCTGACCTTACAAGAATTCCAGGGAGGGAAACTCATTTAAGAAGGAAGCTAAGATTAAAGTGGAAATCAAACTAGATTTGTTTTCTTTCGGGGTGTTCCATGGCAGGGCATTCTTTTGAGGATTTTCAAAAGGAGGCATTAACAACGCACTGTGAATTTTCATAGACTAGAAATGAGTTCACTTAGCCAGCAGACTACTGCAGAATTCTTCACATCCATACCTCCAAGGAGACATTTAAGCCCTTTCTGCTCATCTGCTTACTTTCATTAACCAAAGGGAAGAGACAAACTAGTCGATCAAGGGATGGACTTGAACCACAGGGTTCAGTAAAGATTCATACTGAGATTCTAAACGTCTTTGTCCTAAAGAAAACGGACCACCTGTACTCCCCTGGGACATGATCTGATGTCATTTTCTCAACTCAGTTTTAATGAATGAATCTCTTTCAGGAAGGAGGGGCTAGAGAGACGGCCAAAGTGATTGAGATAGTTCTGTTGGTAAAGTACTTGCTATGAAAGCGTGAGGATGTGAGTTCAAATCCAGAACCCACAAAAAAGACCAGTGTGGTGCTGAGGGGTTGCTCCTCCGAGCACACAGACCCATGAGGCTTTCTGGCCAGCCAGTCTAACAAAATGATCAAGTTCCAGGCCATTGAAAGACCTTGTTCGTTTTGAACGAGGATGTCTCGTAAAACAAGGTGGGAAGTGTCCTGAGGAAAGACATCTGAGATTAACCTCTGTTCTTGACATACACGTGCAGCCACGAACAGACATGCGTCACATAAATATGCCCACAGGAAAAAAAAAGGGGGGGGGGGAAGGGCAGGCACAGGCACGGAGCTCTCCCGACAGTGCCAGCAGAGGAGGAGTCTTTGAGAGACTGAGCATCCACGCTTCCTTCCACTTCAGTGGAAGGTACTGAGCCACTTATCTCTCTACACGCCACAAAACAAAGGCCACCTGCTCCACCTGAGCAGGCATCATCAACTCTACTTCCCCAGACACCAGACCATACCTCAGCTGCCAGTCAACTTCCCCAACAACTCTTGTTCTCTCTACCCCGGACTTGGTTGGTTGGTTGGTTGGTTGGAATTCTGGAGGCTGTACACAGGCCCCTCACACATGCTAAGCAGATGCTATTCCATCCTCCCCCTCCCCCACCCCCTGAACCTGGCTATGAGGCAAGACTGCTCTGAGTGTTAAAGGTTAGCTTCCCTTTAGTTTCCAGGCTTGCCTATGGGCTGAAGACAGAGAAAGGACCCACAAACAGGCTCTC
Source organism: Arvicanthis niloticus (assembly GCF_011762505.2). Classification (NCBI taxonomy): domain Eukaryota; kingdom Metazoa; phylum Chordata; class Mammalia; order Rodentia; family Muridae; genus Arvicanthis; species Arvicanthis niloticus. Next base: position 12,998,137 of record NC_047663.1, read on the forward strand.
GGCCGAGAGGCATGCATGCTCTAAGGCAATCTGCAGATGTGCTGAACAGTGTCTGAGTGACCTCGGGCTGGACGTCCACTCCATCACCTGACCCTGGCTTCCCACAGCCCTCCCTGTGGCCAAGCATCCTCCTAGAGAACCTTGAAAACAGCTGAAACAACAAGGAGGTTGGACAGACCTTTCTGGCTCCGGGCTCTGTTGGTTTTCCAGAAACGAAGCTTTCGGATGAACTGAGGCCAACAAAGACAAAGGAGAAAGGAGAAGTCAGTGTCTGATTGCAGAGTCCTGTTGTTTGTTACGACAGCCAACTCAGGGCATGGCCTATACGCTGGCAAGGGGCCAGGAGTCACATGGGGACTTACCAGGAGGGGCCTTGGGCACCAGCTGTCCACATGAGGTCAAGGGTGGTTCTCCCAGGCACTGGATCATTGGCGCACCACATGTGTGCTAACGCTTTAACCTGGGTAGTGTGCATGCAGCCGTGAATGAAACAGACACAAATCCCTACCCATGCACTATTTTGGTTTGCTCTAGGGGAGGGGAACATGGAGAAAGTAAAACAGAGGAGCTGTGGAGAAACCACCGCAGAAAGGTGTCAGATGTGTGGGGTGGGCAGGTGCACAGTCAAAAAGGGGTTCCGGGTACTCCCACCAAAAAAGGCGGTTGAAGAGTCTTAGGAGACAAGGGTATGCAATAAACCAAGGGTGCCGTGGGCAGAGTGATCAGGAAAGACCAAGATCTAGAGCAAGTGGCAAGCCGCAAAGAGGTAATTGTGAAGACAAGCTTGCTTCCTATTGCTGGGATAAAGGCCATGACCAAAAGCAACGTAGGGAAGAAAGGGTTTATTCCATCTTATAGCTCAGTCCGCTACCAAGGGAAGTGAGGGCAGGCACCTAGAGGAAGGAACTGAAACAGAGGCCACGGAGGGAGGCAAGCTTGCAGGTTTGCTCTCCATGGCTTGCTCAGCCTGCTTTCTTATACCATCCAGGACTGCCCGCCTAGAGACAGCATTGTCCACTGGCCGGGTCCTCACATGTCAGTCATTAATCAAGAAAATGCCCTCATGGACTTGCCTACAGGCCAATCTGATGGAGCCCTTTTCTCCACTGAGATGCCCTCTTCTGAGATGACCCTAGTGAATAGTGAAGTCAGAGCAACGAAGACGGGAAGGCAGAGGGGGGTGGTGAGAGGGCGTGGTGAGATGGTGAGATGAGACAATAACAGAATCCCTGGGGCTGCTACATTGAGAATACAAAGATGTATCTGTGAGATATCAGTAAGGGAAGAAGCTGAGACATTCTGGACTGTCTGGGTGAGGAGTGTGCAGGCTGAGGGAGGTAGAGGCACCTAGAGTGTAGGAGACAGAGGCAGCCCACGATCAGGGGACATCCTGCACTCACAGAGCCTAAGTGTGGTGACTCCTTAAATTTTGCTTCTCTCCTTGGTGGGGATGGGAGGTTCTAACTCAATTTTTGTGGTTCTCCAGCTTGAACTACACAGATGACAATGTCCTGTCACTCTCAAAAGATTGACTATGCCTTCTAGCAGGCCAAACAAACCCTTCCTCCTCTTCTTCGGTTCCTTTCACCTGGTATTTTGTCACAGGAAGGAAAATATTAACTGATACATCTTTGATAAAATGCCTTCACTGAAGCCATGCAGTGGTGGCGCACACCTTTGATCCCAGCACTCTGGAGGCAGAGGCAGGCAGATCTCTGAGTTCGAGGCCAGTCTGATCTACAGAGAGAGTTCCAGGACAGCCAGGGCTACACAGAGAAACCCTGTCTTGGAAAAAAAAAAAAAAAAAAAAAAAAAAAAAAGGCTATCTTCACTGAGGTTTTGAAAGTAATTCCACTTAATTCACTAAGGCCTTTATTTATGAATTTATTTATTTATGCATTATGCAGCTCAAGTCAAATCCTGTTTTTCCTTTCCTGGAGTCATTGTTGCCAGGAAAGTCATCACCAGGAGGGAAAGGACATCCTGTCCAGGTTTAGGCTAAGACCACCTGTGGTGACTGTCACAGACGGAAACCATGTGGCAGAAGCCAATCTGGGAGCGCCAAAGTGGCTTCACGCCATGCATCTAAAAGCCCAGGAGCCCTTTGGAAATTATATCTGGTTCTTGAAGCATGAAAGACCTGAGGGGGCAACTGGTCCTCTGCATCTCATCTTGTCTTTAAACCTCTCTCCCGAACTGGAGAAAGCAAACCACCAAGGGGAAAGGGCTTGGGGCCACATACCTGAACCCCACCTCCAGGACACTGAGGTTAATTTTAAAGATGTTTTTATAAGCCGTATTTGCTTATTATTTGCTAAATGTTTCATTGTGGGTGTGGCAAAACACACCAACCTTGAGAAACTTACACCTACTTATCCAGGATGTATCAATACTTAACCCAACAAGTATCAATTCATAGCCAGTCTGATCAAGACATCGCCCCCTCCATGTCCCTTTTTGTCCCTCCCCTCTTGAAACATACAGGATTGTTTCTGTTTGTTTTTTAGTTGTGTGTGTGCATTTCTTATTATTTATTTATTTATTTATTTATTTATTTATTGTTTTCTCGAGACAGGGTTTCTCTGTATAGCCCTGGCTGTCCTGGAACTCACTTTGTAGACCAGGCTGGCCTCAAACTCAGAAATCCTCTGCCTCTCTGCCTCTCTGCCTCTCTGCCTCTCTGCCTCTCTGCCTCTCTGCCTCTCTGCCTCTCTGCCTCTCTGCCTCTCTGCCTCTCTGCCTCTCTGCCTCTCTGCCTCTCTGCCTCTCTGCCTCTCTGCCTCTCTGCCTCTCTGCCTCTCTGCCTCTCTGCCTCTGCCTCCCAAGTGCTGGGATTAAAGGCGTGCGCCACCACTGCCCGGCTTTGTGTGTGTGCATTTCTGTATGTGTATATGGCATATAGATGTAAGTATTCTCAGACACTGGAAGAGGACATTGAATCCTCTAGAGCTGGAGTTACGGGAAGCTGTGAGCCTCTTGACTTGGGTATTGGGAACCAAACTCAGGTCCTCTGAAGGGCAGGAAGCAGCACTCTTATCCGCTGACCCATCTCTCCAGACTCACTCTAGAGTACCTTTTAAGTAAATCCCAGAAACCATGTGCTACGTTTTGGAATAAGAACTATCCTCACTCAGAGGCTCCTATGGTAGAGGTTTAATTGCTGCTGCTCCTTTTCTTTGTTAAATCTTATATCTTTATTCTTATTGTATGAATGTTTCCCCTATATGTATGTCTGTTTGTCACATGTGTACCTGGTCCCTGTGGAGGTCAAAACTGGACATCAGATACCCTGGAACAGGAGTTACAGGCAGCTGTGAGTCACTGTGCAGGAGCTGGGAACTAAACCCAGAACCTCTGCTGGTTAACTGCTGAGCCATCTCTCCAGCTTCTGCTTTCAGATCTATTTATTTTATGTATGTGTGTGAGTGTGACTGGGTGTATGTATGTAGATCATGTAAGTACAGGAGCCTGCAAAGGTCAAAAGAGAGCATCAGGTTCCATAGAACTGGAGTTACAGATGGGTGTGAGCTACAGTGTGGATGTGAGAAACCAAACTCAGGTCTTGTGTGGAAAATAGTGATCTTAACTGTTGAGCCATATTTCCAGACCCACAATGAGCTTTCAGTGACTGGTTTATGGGGATACCAACGTCATTAATCAATTAACTAGCCAATGACTTCAGAACTAAATGGGCATTAGAAAGTGAGACCTACTCAATGGCTGCCAACCGTGCTTGGAATCAATTACCAACCAAAGGGGATCTCTGTGGGAATTTATCTGGTATTAAACAAAGCCCTGATAAACTGTTTCAGGAATTTGTGTATAGGCTGCTAAAAGCGGCTGGTAGAGTTTTTGGAGACCCTCAGATAGGAATATGACATTGGGCCATGACAAGGAAGTAAGTTCAGGCAAGAATCTAATTTTAGGCTAAAACAGGGAATCTAAATATTAGGCTAGAACAAAGAAATAAGCTTCAGGCATGAATATGACCTTGGGCTAGGACAGGGAAGTAGGATCAGATATTCTGGTCATCCTGATAAGCCCTTAGAAATAGTGATCACAAGACTTTTTTTTTTTTATTGCCTTGCTTGTTCCTTGGGGAGGAGGGGCCTGCCTCAGACTCCAAGGCACTCACAACCTGCAACTCATGGGCCAGGAGTTATAGATAATGATTATGGGGGAGAAATTAAAATTAAAACCACTAGAGGCTTGGGGTATTTTCTGTAATGGCCACTATCTTGCGTGCATCCCATGCTGATAAAATTCAGTGGCTTAATAAGGTTCCAGTGTGGGTTGATCAGTGGCCTTTATCTAGAGAAAAAAAATTCCTTTTATATTGGGCATATATGTGCTCATTCTGATCTTCCTGGATGGACCTTTAGCTGCAGGCAATGATTGCATTGACAGAGCTTTAATAGAAGAAGCCTTAATTTTGAATCCTGTTGCATTGGCTAAACGTGATCATAATAAATTTCATCTCTCCAGTCACATTTAAGGCTCTGACATGAGATCACTAAGGAGTAGGCTAGAATGATTGTAAAACAATGCCCTATTTTACATTATCTCCAGTCCCTCATTTAGGGGTTAATCCAAGAGGCCTTATGAACAATCATATTTGGCATATGGATGTAACTCATTATGCAGAATTTGGAAAACTGAAATATATACATGTCTGTATTGACACTTGTTCAGGATTCCTTTTTGCTTCTCTACATGTGGGAAAAGTTTCTAGAAATGTAATTGATCATTGTTTACAAGCCTTTAATGCTATGGGATTACCTAAAGTCATCAAGACAGATACTGAAAACAACTTTACATCATTTTGTAAGGAATTTGGCATTGAACATAAAACTGGAATTCCTTATAACCCAACAGGACAAGGAATTGTTGAACGTGTGCATCCCACTCTGAAAAACTGGCTTTTAAAAACAAAAGAGGGGGAGTTATACCCTCCAAGGTCACTGAAAGCACACCTTGCTTTTGTCTTATTTGTTTTCAATTTTTTGCAAACTGATGCTAAAGGTCAGTCTGCAGAGGATCACCATTGGCATCCAGTCACTTCCAGCTCATATGCCATGGTTAAATGGAGACACACCCTAACTAATACATGAAATGGTCTTGACCCTGTTTTAATTTGAGCTGAGGTTCTGTGTTTTTTTCACAAAAAGATAATGGAGCTCAATGGCTGCCTGAAAGATTGGTTCGTCAAGTGGGCATGGATCCTGAGCCTAATGATTATGATACTAATGATGAATTCCCATCAGCCAACTGAGTTAACCTGGAGTGTAGTCTACACTCTTACTGGAGAGCAAGTGTTTTGGGTTTTTTTTTTTTTTTTTTTTTTTTGGTTTTTTTTTGTTGTTGTTGTTGTTGTTGTTGTTTTTTATCAATACTCAAAGCTACCCCCCATATACCTGGTGGCTAGACTTTGTGTTTGATCCCTGCCAATTAACAGTGGGATTAGATACCTGGAACATTCCTACTTACAACTTTAATTTCTACACTGCTTGGACCATTAATTATAATCTTGTTGCTTTTAACTCTTGGACCTTGTATCTTAAACAGATCAGTTGCCTTCATACAGGATCGCTTTCAGCAAGCTCAGCTATTCACCATGGCAGTTAACCTCGCTATGAAGAAATGCATTGAATTCATGCTCACGGGTCCTTTGGTCTGAATGTGGCTTTGGTCTGTATGGAAAACAGTGTGCCATAGAAGGCTTGTAGTCAGAGATGGGTAAGAGTGTTCTTGAGCTTCTATAGACCTAAGACAGAGGCATACATCAATAGTGCTATGTATGTTCTCCATGACGGGTAATAAGGAGCAATATAGACACCAACCTAAGCCAGATCTAATATAGTCCGCTGGCCATTGTAGCCTAGACAAGATGATGAAAAACAAGTAAATCTTGTGCACCACCACCACTACCACCACCACCACCACCACCCCACTCCCATCCAGCTACTGGTACTGCTCATCTTTAAAAAAATTTAAAAGGGTGAACTGTGCCCTTTCCCAGCCTTGAGCAGGCCAGAAAGAATTTGACCTTACTGCAATAGAACCTAGGTGGAGTTATCTGCCCTGGCTGCACGTGCAACTTCTTACAGGAACTTAGTAGACTGCCCACTGACTTTGACTTTCGACATAATCCAGCTGAAACAAAGGATGGGTTAAGTGGGGCTTTCCCTATATATACAAGAGCTGAATATTAAATCTTGAGCCTTGATCAGAAAACAAAGAAAAAAAAAGAAAGAAAAAAGAAAGTAAGACCTAATTCAAGGAAGGTCAATATATATCTTATCCCCAGTTGCTTCCTGTCTCTCTGCTACCTGGTTGTACTTTCTAGCCTGATGCTCTGCCCTTCCACAGACCCAAAGCAATGACCATTGCCGAAACCTCTGAAACGAGAGCCAAAATGGAGCTCCCTTACATTGCTTTCTGCAAGCATTTTGTCACAGCAATATTGGCTTCAACCACAAATATTCCTATACAGTGCTCTAAAAGATGAAAATTTTAAATAGCTACAATTTCATTAACATGGCATTTTATAGATTAATAATTGTTTGTTACTGGCCCAAAGCCAACAAATATTCATTTTGTGTGTTTGTTTTGTTAATTTTATTTTAAAAATTTTTAGTTTGATCATCTGTGTGTTCATGCGTGTGTGTGTGTGTGTGTGTGTGTGTGTGTGTGTGTGTATGTGTACAGGACTCCACCTTGAGTATTATTTCTCAGGAGTTAGTTGTCCATCTTTCAGGCTAGGCTGGCTGGACAGCAAGCTCAACCCCCTCAGCTGGCTTTTTTTGTGGGGTGATAGGCAATGGGCTCACACCTGGACAGCAAGCACCTCACCCACTGAGCTGTCTCCCAGATACCTGGTTTTGGTTTGCTTTTTGTTTTGAGATAGGCTGGCCTGGAGTTCATTGATGAAGTTGTTATCCCCATAAACCAGTCACCACTGAAAGCCCATCCCAGCAAGCACTGGGATAGCAGGTTCATACTGCCACACGCAGCTCTCACAAGCATAACACAACTCTTTATTACAAGCCAGATCTAGACGAGGTCTCCCTAACGTGCAATGCATTCAGTTCCTGTTCTCCCTCATTTGAATGCTCCCCTCTCTTTGTGCCTGCAATATACATTTTAAAAACTGGACTTGTTTGCTCCATACATTTTCCCAACTTGGGTTTAGCTAACTTGTATGCCCTATGGTATCATTACATAAAATGTTTCGTCAGCTCTCTCCTCCTCTGCAGTTGGATAGAGGGTGTAGGAGTGGAATCTGATTCAAGTTTGTTCTCGGCAGACTCCTGAACCTGGGATGACAAGGCTGTAACTCCCCATGAGACAGTGGTACCTAGGGAAGGTAATGAGAGCAAGTGATGTCACCAGGATGGAGGCGGCCTGACAGGATTAATGGGGAGAACCAATGTAGCCGCAAGGTAGCCACATACAAGCCAGGGAAGGGCTCTCGGGGGCTCCTGAAAGCCTGCCATGTACACTCGGTGTTTACATGGCTGATAGGAATCTGAACCTGTTCTCAAGCATGAATGCTAAGTCCCTAACCACTGAGCCATCTCCCCAGCTCCCTTCTCTTTCCTGGGGTGCTAGAGATCAAACCCTGGGCCTTTTGCATGCTAGATAAGATCTCTGCCACTAAGCTATATCTTATGCCCCATGTAGGGTGTTTCTAGATTGAGTTCAGCATAATCACCTGCTAGCTGGGTGACATTGGCTATGTCACAGAATCTCTGTGTCTCTGGTTTCTCACTTGCCTGGAAACAAAGCCACAGTTGATGTCCTTCAACTCCAACAACATAGGAGAACAAAACAACCCAAGCTGTACTCGGAAAGGCCAGCTCTTGTGCGTCTGTCTCTCCATTGCTTTGAGCATTAAAATGGTACCAGAAAAGAGGGTGATGAAAGCCCAGCGCCTTACTGAAATCGCTATTGAATAAAAGCACTCGAAGCTCAGGTGGTGAAATCCAGACTTCCTGCAGCTATTGTCTTGTGCGTCTTTACTGGAGCCCCGTGTGTCAGCACGTTCTGGTGGTGGTCTCCCAGCAAAGGGAGAAGTCACAAACACCTGGGGCCTGAACAATGCAGAAAGGAGAGCGAAAGGCCGTTCTGGTTTACACTTTCCAGCTCTCAAACTACAGCTCCTTGTCACAGGATCCCATCACTGTGCTGTCTCTGCTAACCGTGAGCTAGGTCCCTCTGCTGGGCAGAGCCGGTTGACAGCTGACATTGGTGGTACAAGCTCTCTCTTCCAGCAAATCTGGTTTGGGGCACTAGAGCTATGATGTCTAAATGACTGGCGGGCGGGCGGGAGGTGGAAGGGGCATTTCCCTTTGGCTGGTGCTAGCTGAATGTCGGAGCTGTACGACTCATCCCAGACACTTGTCTGAGCACGCTAGCAATTCAGCAATGGCAGGAACTTAAGTATGTTTCAGGCACTGCCCAACCCCAGTACCTTGCCCAGAGAGTGCTCAATCAGTATTTGCTGAATGAGGGCATTCAAAACCAAACAATGAAGCCCCAGCCTGATCAGCCCTGCCCTGAAAACCCAGCTTCATCATCTCACTTTCTCCTAACCTCAGATGACCCTTTTTAACTTCTCCTTCCAGATAGTCACTTGTAAAAAAAAAAAAAAAACAAAAAAACAAACAAACAAACAAAACAAAAAAAAAAAAAAAAAAAACAAAAACAAAAAAGCTACAGGTTGAAAAGCTGTCTTAGAGGGCTGGAGGTGTGATTTGGTGGTTGAGTGTTTGCTGAACCCGTGCCAGGCCTTTAGTTCCATCCCCAGCTCCAAAGGAAGAAAGAAAAAGAAAGTCAGGGACTCAAGCGATGGTAAACTCGGTAAGGTGACTGCTGCACAAGAATGAGACCCTGAGTTCAGATCCCAGCACAGACATAAAAGCTCAGGAAGGCGGTATGTGTGTGGTGTAATCCCGGGGCAACCGGGAGATGGAGACAAGAGGAATCCCCGGGGATGCTGGCAACTCAGCCTAGCTGAAAAGACGAGCTTCTGGTTTAACAAGAGACCAGATCTCAAAAAAAGTAAGGTGGAGAGCAAATCGAAGATGCCTGGCCTCTGATGTGTATGTACATATGTGTACACACACACAGACACACACAGACACATACACGCACCACTCACACTCCAAAGAAAAAGAAAAAAAGCCTATGTCTTCAGCAAGACATTATTTCCTGTCATCTGAACTAGATAATAAATAATCCAGAAAGGCTAGAGAGATGGCTCAGCGGTTAAGAACACTGACTGCTCTTCCAGAGGACCGGGGATCAATTCCCAGCACCCATATGATGGATCACAACTGTCTCTAGCACGAGTTCCAGGGGACCTGATACCCTCACACAGACACACATGCAGGCAAAACATCAATGCACATAACATAAAAATAAACAAATTGTTTTAAAATGTAAATAATTCGGAGAATGGAGCACACCCCAGCCATGGTTTTTGTGGGAAAAAAAATAGCATTCATCAGAGCATCTGGTCACCTCTCCCAAGCCCACCTAAGGATGGAACTCTTCACAGACCACAGCAGGGTTCCAACTAGGTAGGGCCTCTCCTGGCCTCTTCTCCAGGGGACAGTCCTAGAATCACATGCTAGCTGTACCAGGAAGCAAACAGCTGTCTTGCTCCTAAAGAGTTAAAAAAACAAACAAAAAAAAAAAAAAAAACCAGGCTAAGACTATCTGTCTTCCAGGGGACCCATGAGCGTCTGTTTAGACAAGACAGAGGAAGCCAGGGACTCTCTTTGAGGTAAAGATAGTAGAAGAACAGGCTTTCATTTCCTTAAGCCGGGAGGAGCACAGCAGGTTGAGCCACCTGGGTGTTTGTCCAGGGGGGGAATGAGACTTCACTGGGGCAAAGGTCAGTGTTTCAATACACAGTTTTCTGACATCTCAGATCAGCTATCATGACCCAAAGTGGCATTATAAAGCTGACGGTCACATGGATTCATTCGTAAGTGCAATGTGATTAACACTTTGTTCTGACAATTTGGGTTTGTTTTTTAGGACGTTTGCAGCAGGCCCAAGGCTATGTTCCCTTTCGTGTGGCTGGTTTTTTTTTTCTTTTTTTCTTTTTTTTCTTTTTTTTTTTTTAAGCACCGAGGGGATGACACACTACAGGAGCCGTAAGCTAGGAAGACTGAGGAGGCTGGAAGAGAAGAGGAATGGTGTTGAAATCCAAGTTGCTCCAGAGTTAATGAGACACAGCCATGGGCAAGTCATCAATAGGGCACCGGATGATAACCGGGTGTGATGAACATCCCCAGTGGCCTCCACTGCTCTGAGTGACCTCACTGTCCCCAAATACAGCATGCTCTCACCCACTCCTGCCTTCCTGTCATTCCGTGCAGCTCTCCTTTGGCTCACACTCCCTACACACACACACACACACACACACACACACACACACACACACACACACCATCTTCCCAAGATCCTCCCTGCTGGTTCTACACGCCACAAAGCTCCATTACACTCAACTCCCCAGGAGCCACTGAGTGTGACACTTTCTGAAAGGAAGCTCCTTGGGAGACCAGCACAGCAGCAAGCCCTTATAAACTTTCATTCCTTGAGCCTGGGATACTGTGGGGAATACTGTCCTGTCTTTGTCCGTTACAACTAACCCAGTAAAAGAGACACCCAAAAAAGACACTTGTGTCTCTCTGTCTGACTATCAGACTATTGAAACAATGGATACCACTACCACCACCCAAACCAGGAGATGCCCCTCCCCAGAACCTCATGCTGGGTGACGGAAAAGGCACCACCCAGAAGGAGGGAGCTTGTCCCCCAGATGTAACAACTTGTCAGACCATCTTACAGTGTGGGGATGAAGTTCAGACAATGCTGGGCGATGGTGGGCAAGATCACACCTTAACAGGAGTTTCTAGGATGTCTCTGGCCCTTTGTTTAAGCTTCACTCTCACTTCAGGACTCTGCAGATTGACTTAAAGTCAGCATAGGAGCTCACTAGATCTCTTTTTTCCAATTTCCAACATGACTGTATTGAATAAATTGCCCCTTTCTCCTGTTCCTATTAATTCAGCTGCTTTAATTGGCTTCCTTTAATTGGACAGGTGGCTGTTCTTGGCTTTTTGGGGGTACAGACTGTGACCCCCAAGTTCGGTAACACCATCAGTAGCCGTTCCTCTCCAAATAGCCACGGTTCGTCAGAGCAGTTTCTTCTCTCTCCTTTCTACAGCCCATCAAGTGGGAGTCAAGACCACAAGATAAACACACGGCCCCTCTACCTGGATCCTTCAGTTCACTGAAGAGTCCTAGATGACACAGATGTGAGCTTCTCTGTCAACTAGAGAGACGGATATTAGCGTTTTTTTAAAAGCAAGAATTAACTATAATAGGATCTAAGCCACTCAAGCAGAACAGAAGCCCTTAGGTAGGCGACCTGTAGGTGGGAGACAGGAAAAGGGGAAGTGGAGCCCTGAGGGGCTGAAGCCTTTCCTCATAGCCTCTCACAAACTCTCCTCTTCTGAGCAGATCCTGAAGATTCAGCAGCCCAAAGCAGGCTTGCAGGACCCTCCCTCTGAGACTCCTTTTAGTCTGCTTCCCAAGATGAAGTTCTCACAGGCTGGTAAAAGCGATGAGCTTATTTGCAAGCCGGGGTCATATCTGCCTAGCAACCCAACCCAAAGACTATAAGTGTGGACAGGGAACAGGCAGGCCAACTTTGCACAAAGGAATCTGTTCTCATGCAAATGACCCTAAGCAAGAGGGCTAGGAAAAAAAAAAGGGAGCCTGGTGCAGCTCTGAAGAAGCTGTTCCCCCAAAGCCCCCCCCCCCCAAAAGATGCTGAGGGACTCTCACAACAAACTTATTGCCTTGCCTGCTGCAGAGAAGAGCCAGAGGGGGCTCTGCCTGCGTGGCAGACTCCCACTGACCTACTGAAGAGGACAACCGCACAGCCAGGCCCTTAGCCGAATTTCTTGATTTTTCTGGTCCTGTACTCTGAACTGCAAAGGTCTCTTTGTTCTTATTTAGGACTAAACAAAGTTAGTTCTGTCTGGGGGCTTTGATTAGCATGGCAATGCAGTCCCGAAGAAGTGAGAAAAACAGGGGTTTTCATTTTTTTCCCTGGATCACTAGGCTTCAAGGGAAAAAGGTGAGGCCCATCTCTAACCAGCACTATTGAAAGTTATCAGCCTGTGGCCAGCAAGGCTGGATTCCAACCCTCTCCTTATCCGAACACCAGTAGCCCAAGTCAACTTTGGATCACTAGTTGCAAGCCAGGCCTGGGGGCATCTACAAATGTCATGTGACCATTGCTTTCACCTCAATCTGCCTCATCTCTAAAATGGGAATCATGCCTATCCTTTGCACAGGGCTACTGATGGGATCAAATCAGACCAGGACAAGCCAAGCATGACGGAGGAGCAGACCTATAATTCCAGCACTTAGGAGGTGAATTCAGAGGGTCAGGAATTTAAGGTCACCCTCATGAGATTTATCTCAAAAACCCAAACAAAACAGGCATAGTGGCCCTTGCCTTTGGTAGGTCTGAGTTTGAGGGCTGCCTGGTTTACAAGGATAGCCAGCGCTGTTATACAGAGACACTCTATCTGGAAAACCCAAACAAACAAACAAACACGTAAACTCACATGGGTGGTACTTAACCCCAGTATCAGAACCAACACAAATATAAAACAATTAAGTTATAATAAAATAGTAATACATTTTTAATAATTCTACCTGGTTGTTGTTACTGCCTCCAACAGCTCGATTTTATCCGGCCAATCATTGATGGCCAGGACATCGAGCACTGTCTAATTTTTAAACTCAAAAGGTTGAAAACGTAGGCATCATGGCGCATGCCAGCATTTTCAGCGCTTGGGAAGCTCAGGAAGGAAGATGCAAGCCCAAGATCAGCCTGAGCGCCATCTTTAAAACACGTCTTAAAAGCCATTGCACAGCTACTGTGCAGGGTAAGGCTGGAGGATGGAGGCGGTACAGACCAGTAACAGACCGGCCATGGTTATGAAAGCCTGTGATCCCATCACTTTGGCGGCCGAGACAGGAGGATATTTGGTTTTAGGCTAGTCTTTGCTTGGCTAGTGAGATGTGTCTTTACAAACAAACAAACAAACCAGGATGTGGGTTCAAATATAAGTTTGAAGCCGGCGTGGACCACACTTGTCTGGAATGGGGGAAAGGTTTAATTATTCCTACAAATTTGCCGGCTATTATCCAGTGGTGGCCTGGCCGGGCTACAGTGACCATAGTAACACACCAATACACCTGCTTTCCCACTTAGCCCACACCAGAGCCTATTAACAGCACTGGATGACTGCATCCCCTATTCGTGGGGAAAATCATAGAGCAAGGAAGGGTTTTTTATTAAAATTTAGACCGGGGGCTCCTCCCTGTGGTGACCCTTTAGGCACACTCCCAAAGTAGGTTCTCTGGAGTTTCTAACCTCAGAAAGACAATCTCTGAACCACAACCAAGCAACAGGGATTGCCTAAATCTGAGGGGTGGGGGGTAGGGGTGGGGGGGCGGGGGAGGTGCAGAGAACACAGCCTTTGCTGCAAGGCAATTCCCAGTTTTTCTCTAGAAGTGTGAGATGGAGTCCAGGAAACCAACTTTGCGCCCCTCTCTGGCTCTGAACAGTCCCTAATCCTCAGACACGTGTTGTCCTCAGGAATAACTCAGGCTTCCTAGGAAGCATCCATTTAATTCATAGTGACCTTGGGGTCAAGGGGCTTGGAGGTGTGGGGCTCCCGATCCCCTACAGAAGCCTCCAGTGGGGTAAGGCTGCAGTGCACCTGTGCTCTCGCCGCCTCCCGCCTAGGCCGGTGCACGCGCACGGAGGAGCGGAGATGCTGACTCAGCCAGGCTTCTCCCATCCCTTTCGCGCGCAGCGCGGATGCTGGCGGCTGGTGGCTGCTGCGGCTGCAAACAAGGCGGCACGGAGGGGTGGCGGGTGTGGGGGGGGGGAGACCTTGGGGGTGGGGGACGACAATACACCGGTAGCAACCCGGCCGCGGGCTCCTTGGGGCCCATTGCGGCACTCCGCCTCCCCCCCCCATGCCCGGAAGGGGAACTGGCGGGGCGCTCGAGTTGACGAAATTTTGGGGGGAAGTGGTCTCCAGAGAAGGAACTCGGGATCCCGCGCGTGCTCCGCTCACACCCAAACTGGAAGGAACCTGTTCAGTCCGGGACCAGCGACGCGCGGGACCAGCCCAAACGCGCGCCTCCCCTACCCCCTTCCCCCCCGATCCTCCTCACTGGCTCCCCAAATCCTTAGGGCGCGGGCGGACACGGGAGCTGTGCTCGGAGAGGGGGTGCAGGGACGCACTCGGTCGCCCGGGGCTCGATCGCGCTCCCGCTCGCACTGAAGCTAAGTGCGGGGGTCCGATCCGGCCGGGATCGCACGGGCACGCGCGGATGAGGGGATGAGGGCGTCCGGCCCAGGACCCCAGAGGCGTCGGCGGGGATGGGCGACCCGCGATGGCAGCGCGGTTACCTTCCGTGACCCCCGGCAGCCGGCAGGCGGGGCGCGTGCCTTGCGCGGCCCCGATCCACGTGGGCCCGCGCGCGCGCACCAGGCCGGCCCCCTCCTTGCAGGCGCTCGGCGCTCCCAGCACATGGTCGGCGGCGCGCCCCCGAGGCCGGCGGAGACCGGCTGCAGCCGGTATAGGATAAGAGATAGGCAGAGAGAAGCGGGGCCGGGGCGCGGGCGGCGGCACGCACGGCCCGGGAGGAGGCGACAGGGTTGGGGGGCGGGGGGAGGGTGTGGCTCGGGTGGCCGAGGCTGGCGTGGGTTGGGGGCCAGGGTACTCCAGGCTCCGAGGCCGGAACCAACTTGATAGAGACTCTGGCCCACGCCCTAAAGGGTTAAACCTTTTTTCTCATGTTACGGAGCGGTTTATAAGAAGGCTCCGGAGGCCCAGCCTCCGCCTTATTGGGAGCCTTTGGGGTTTATTCTCTTCCCTTCTAACTTGGTGAGTTGGTTTTATTATTTTACATGCTTAAAAGTTTGATTGTGGGGTATGGGTTGTTTGTTTGTTTGTTTTTGTTTTTTAAATATATGTTGGGTCCTTTTTTTTTTTTTTTAAAGGGTGGGGAGGAGGAAAGCACTTAACATTTTAACATTTTGAAGAGGTTAATCCGAAAAATATTCTGACAGTTGGGAGTGCTCGGGGCCACCGGGATGACGCGCTCTCGGGCAGTTGTGGGCAGCTGAGAGTTGAATGTCCGTGACCCTAAGTATAGATGGGTTCTGGGAAATACCTTAAAGGGTGCCCTGGCCTTTAATCGTCCCCAACTCGGTTGAAAGGAGCCGGGCTGTGAGGCTAGTCCGGCGACCATCTCAGACCCTCTGTGGATTTTCCTCATGAAGTTGCCTGCGCGTCGTCAGAGCGAAATGTCAGAGAGGTACCTTCCTTCCCCGGGCTCGCGCGCGCACCCAAGGCGGCCACTGAGGCAGCACGAGGGGAAAGTGGGACTCCGGGTCTCCATCCCTGTTACCCCCCCCCCCCGACCCCAGGGCGGTCCTAGAGAGAGACAGATTTCCCTTCGGAGCGTGGGTCCCACACCTTGACGGTTTGCACTGTCACCCGCTGCCCGCTGGTCCCGCACAACTTACAAGGTTCGCCGGGCTACCAGCTGCAGCAAAGTGTCTTGCAGCTGAGCGGCTCCAGACAGGGGAAGAATGATTTTACAGAGGAAATAGGTTAATTTCCTTCTGGGCTGTTTTCAGTCCCTGCACCTCAGCAGACAAGTGATAGAAGTTTGTTAGACGGCGTGTAAAAAAATGTCATCGAACAAGAGAGTAGGGGGAAGATCGTAGGAACTGAGGAACCCGTTACAACTCCTTAACCTGGAAGATGGTGGTTTGTACAGCCAGATACTGCCAGCTGCTTTTACGGAAGAAGATGTTTTTACCTTAGGATTGAGATTTCAGCCTCTGGTGATCTGACTGTTTTTGCGAACCATACTGATGAGTGTCTAGCTACAAGAAAATGCCTATGCTAAGATCTCCCTGTGTACCAAGCACTATTATGTGGCTCTGGGGGTTGGGGAGAATACAGTCGAAACACCTTTTCTGGTAATTAAGGGAACGGCGTCTAAGCTAGAAACTGACAGTATGTAAATAAACAATGCAGTCAAGTGGAAAACTGGTCTTGATGAGTACCACCGGCCCTGAGTTTTCCTTGTGCGGTTTCCAGAAACAGGACTTTTCCTCTGTGGAACTCCAGAGGAAGACACTTAAATTAGGGGCTTGGGTTTCAACTCGATGGTCTTGCAAAAAAAAAAAAAAAAAAAAAAAGTGAATTGGTTGTAGCCAGTGATTCACTCAATGTGTCTGAGACAGTTTAGCAGATTAGAGTTGGGATTTTGGTTGTTTTTTTTTTTTTTTTAATAGAGAATTCAAACAAACTGCCCCCCCCCCCCCCCCCCCCCCACACACACTCAGACTGGTCCAGCCAACTGAGGCTAGAGACAGCTTGTCAGAAGCTGTGTTCTCCGGGCTACACCTTGAAGGAGCCTCCCAGTACGTCTGTTCTGCTGACACCAGCAGCCAGCCTTCTAAGCTTGTCTTTTGGACTTCGCCCAGAACTGACCCTAGACTAACCCCAGAGGCTGCATGATAATCCAGTATCTTTATGCCTTTTGGCCAAATCCTTACAGCAAATGAAATCACTGTGAATGTCCCAGGTAATACGACTCTCCAAGTCTTGTAGGATATTCATTTATTTAGGCCATGCTTCCTTCCCCTCCTTCAGCGAGACAGTCTTATCCTGTAGCCCAAACTGGCTTGAAACTCACTGTGTAAGGAAGCATGGCTTCCTATCTTGGCCCCCTGAGTGCAGCCATCTATAGGTCTAGGAGCAAAGAACCTCACTCCAGTTTGTTTTATTTTATAATCTCTCCTTTTTCCTTCTTGAAGGAGACACGAGGGTAACCAAAAGCTACTAGGAAATACTCTAAACTGCCCAGCCTTCCTTTTCTTTTCCCCCAAAAGGACATTGGGGGTCTTGGGAAAAAGCCAGCAGGAGCCCACTCAGAATAACGGAGCTATCTAATGGGAAAATACCCTAGATACCGGCCTTCACAGATGCAATTTAGCCATCAGGAGATCTCTGCCAGTTCCTAACCACTGCCCAAGGGTTTCCAGAAGATAAAGTGACTGGACTTATCTGTAGGTGGTAACTCAGAGTCAATCGGGGTCAAAGGTCATCCTTGGAGTTGCCTCTTCTTAGGAGACAAGCTCTGGACTCAGAACTTAGTTAGGTTCAGATTCTACGTATCGGGGAACACTGAATATCAAGAAGTGAAGTGGTGGCCAGAGACCATCAGGTTGTTTAACCAGCCCTGCCATTTAGAGCCCCACAAGGTATTTCCTGTTAGATGCAAAACCAAACGGGCAGGTAGTTTTGATATCTGTATGTAATTTGCAGAGGCTTTTGAGTCGCCAAGTTAAAAGGTTAGGCCTTGGTTGCTTTGTGCGCCGCCTGATGGTTTGTGGAGCCCGATGACCTGCTGGGTAAAAGGCAGAAGGAAGACTGGAGCAAGCTGCTTATTCTGCAGCCAGACACTTCCTCATTTTAACATTCCTTTTTAAAAGGCATGAGCTGTGTTGCTCTGGGGGTGCCCCAAGACTTATTTTGTTTGGTAAACTTTGAAGGGGACTAGTTTTGTTTCTGTTGCTTGTTAGTGCTCATTTCCTTTACTGTTTGGGGGAAGGTTTGCTTTTTGTTTATTTGCCTTTTTTTTTTTTGTCTTTGTTTCTTTGGGGGTTTTTTGTTTGTTTTGTTTTGTTTTTTTTTTTGTTTGTTTGTTTGTTTTTGCTTTTTCGAGGTGGACGAGAAGATAGACAGGACTGTAGCCCAGGCTGGATTTTTTCTTTTTTCTTTTTTCTTTCTTTCTTTTCTTTCTTTCTTTCTTTCTTTCTTTCTTTTTTTTTTGTTTTTTTGACAGAGTCTTGTTGTGTAACTAGAAGCTGGCAATCCTCCTGCCTCAGTCCTCTGAGTTGGCCACAATGCCCAGATTGTTCAGTAAACTTTCAGCAAGCATATGTGAAACACAAAAAGTTGTTGCCCTCTAGGAAGCCCGCCTCACAAAACCTTTTCCTCTAGGGGAGGGAGGTTGACTTAGGGTCTTATGCAGCCCAAACTAACTCAGACTTGCTTATAGCAGTGGGTGTGACTTTGAGTGAATTCCTGATCCTCTTGCTTACATATGTATTAGGTAGCACGCTACCGTGCCCGAGCTTTTATGTGCAATCTTAGCTATAACCTGCCGATATTAGGTATTATCTTCTAGGAAGGCTTGTACTGCTATTGTGCCGTACTGTGGTCTTATCTCACAGCCACCAATGGTAGGATATAGGGTGCCCTGGGCTCATAACAGGAATAAACGTTAGAGTTGGCTTGGGGAGGCCATCTTACCTTCATGATGATTCCAGTAAGAAGGTAGAAAGCTTTATTTCCCTTAAACCTCAATTGGTTGGGCATGGCTGGTTTGTGCCTTTAAGCCCAGGCAGGAGGATTGCTGCAAATCTGTATGTATTGAGCCTGGGGCTATAGCATGAGTGTGAGTGAAAGCTGTATTTAGTTGTAGCCAGAACAGAGATGCACAGACATAAAGCAGGACTTTAAAGCATAAACGAACCAACTGATTATCCAAAATGGGCTCAGAAAGTAAACAGAAGCCAGAAGTTCGGTATCTTCTGAGCAGCCATGGTGGATCAAATCCAACACCCAGCTGCTTCACACTGCTCACTCAAGACTCTTCCAGAGTTAGCACTTTGCCGCCTAGCTCAGTTTCCTTGGGCCACCCACTAGGTTCAGCCTGAAATAATATCAGCTGATGAATAGAGTTTAATGCTAAAGTCAAAAAATATCAAAGCTGGAGGATGGACGTCTTAGAGATTCTCCAGTCTCTGCTGTCTGAGATGAGTACCTTTAATCCCAGCCCATGAGGGGTGGAGGCAGGCCGATGGCTACAAGTTCAGGGCCAGCCTGGTCTACGCCTATATCAAGTTCCAGTATAGCCAGGTCTACATAGAAAGACCGTGTCTCACTAAAGAACAACAAAGTTCCCCAGTCCCTTCTAAAGAGGAGTGCCTGCCCAGAGATGGGAAGTGACTACCTCAAGTCACACAGTTGTGTGGCTATAAACAATCCAAAATCTCTATACAAGGTTAAGAGTAGTTTGGGGGTGGGAGGCAACTCTGCAGGTAAAACCCACCGGGTGAAAAAGAACCAACTCCCACAAATTGGCTTCTGACCGCCACAGCCACATGAGAGTCGGTTACAGCATGAATGCATTACACTTGCCCTGAGACATACATGTAAATAAATAAGTTAATATAAAAACAATTTTTTTAAACTTTTTTTGCTCTACAGAGTGAGTTCCAGGACACAGAGAAACCCTGTCTCAAAAAAAAAAAAAAAAAAAAAACAAAAAAAACAAAAAAAACCTTTTTTTTGCAGAGTGCTTTGTCAGGCATATTGGACTCCCTTGCAGCCTAAACCTCCTGTAATTTTAATTTTGTTCGAAGGAAATAGGTTGATCCTAGTGCCACCTGGCTTTTTCAAGAGTAGTGTGATCAGCCTCAAGCAGAACTCTGAGGTTATCTGGACACAGCCTCGGATGATGGCAGGAACTTCAGAGCAAACCACAGTTGCAGTTTGGACCCACCCATCCAAATAAAATACAAAACTTTAATCAGGACAGAGGCTAAATACTTGCCTGGTGTGATGTGACACATCTTTAATCCCAGCACTCAGGAGGCAGAGGCAGGAGGATCTCTGTGAGTAGAAGCCAGCCTGGTCTACATAGTGAGTTCCAGGATAGAACAGCCAGAGCTAATAAGACCCTGTCTCACAAGAAAAAGACAGAGAGGGAGGGAAGGAAAGAGAGAAGGAAAGAAGGAAGGAAGGAAGTTGGTGTGAAGTGATATTCAAGACATAAAAGTCAGATTTTTGTGGCCTTAGAATATAATTGAGCAAAAAGGGCATATTTATAAAAGTAAACAATTACCCATTAAGGGGTTCTCACGTGAAGATGAGGCCATGTTAGTTGAATTTGTCAGAGGAAGCCTGACAGGAACGGAAGACCAGAAGGAGCAGGGCTGTGGTGGCTGCTACAGCAGGTGTAGAGACTGTATGCAGCTTGGAGAAATGGCACAGTGACAGGCAGGAGAGCTGGAGACCACAAGAGCCACCAGGAGACTTTGACTGTGGCAGGTGAGTCAAGCTTTAGAACCAGAAGGAAAAAGGCTCCACAGCTAGGTTGGGGTCTGATAATGGGTCACACAGAAAGTCAGACTCATTAGATTTTTTTTTCCTTCAGAGAGAGAAGAGTGGTTGAAACACACACTCAGCAATACAATGTTGCCAATAGAACCATTTTTTTTTTTTTTTTTAAAGCCAGGAGAAACCTGTGAGCATCACAAGGAGAAGGTCCCTTAAACAGACACACAAGAAGGCTTTGACAGCTGTAGGCTCACCACCCCTGGCTTCCCTTCCCACCAGCATCCTTCCCCAGGGAAAACCACTGTCCCAAAGCCAACACCGAGGAGCACTTTTAAACCACAGCTGGCTGCTGTTTGCACTCCTCTGCCCCAACTGCCTGTCTTCAGGGCGACTTTGGAAAGATTGATGAAGGAGAAGGGTTGTGGAGACCTCCCTTGCTGGCAGACTCCCGACTCCCGTTGTATTTCCAATGCTTTCCATGTCACTCTGCTGAAGCTGCCCAGACTACATCCTGGAGCTCTTTCTGAGCCTGTGCTGCCTTTTCCTTCGTTCTCAGGTGTAATACACAACGGGAAACTGCTGCAAAGGACACAAGCCTCTTAAATTATCCCATCCCCTGTTTCACCTGACCAAATATTTAACAGGGCCAGAATATGAAAAACCAAGGGTTGCCGGGCGGTGGTGGCGCACGCCTTTAATCCCAGCACTTGGGAGGCAGAGGCAGGCGGATTTCTGAGTTCGTAGGCCAGCCTGGTCTACAGAGTGAGTTCCAGGACAGCCAGGGCTACATGGAGAAACCCTGTCTCGAAAAACAAAAACAAAAAACAAAACAAAAAAAAAAAAAAAGAAAAAGAAAAAAGAAAAACCAAGGGTATAGCTCTTTCAAATTCCAGGCTATTGTGGGAAATAACAGTAGGATGAGATAGGTTAGACATGTCACTGTTTACGATTTGTGAACTAGGAGCCAATGAGGTGTTTACATTCTGCCAAGCTTGTCAACCTGCAATCGATCCTCAGAACTGCCTCTTCAAAGTTGTCC
The DNA here is from genome assembly GCF_011762505.2 of Arvicanthis niloticus. Classification (NCBI taxonomy): domain Eukaryota; kingdom Metazoa; phylum Chordata; class Mammalia; order Rodentia; family Muridae; genus Arvicanthis; species Arvicanthis niloticus. The sequence goes on from NC_047663.1 coordinate 13,019,437, forward strand.
TCTGACCTCCTCACACACTCAGTGACACTCGGGCACACAAACATCCACAGAATTATTTTATTTATAATTTATTTATTTCTATTTTTATGTATATTGGTATTTTGTCTATATGTATGTGAGATCCCCCTGAAACAGGAGTTACAGACAATGGTTACCTGTGATGTGGGTGCTGGGAATTGAACCCAGGTCCTCTAGAATGCTCTTAACTACCGAGCAGTCTCTCCAGCCCCAGAGAATTATTTTTGTTTGTTTTGCCTTGCTTTTGGGGACAGGGTTTCTCTGTGTATTCCTGGGGCTGTCCTGGAACTCTCTCTGTAGACCAGGCTCACCTCAGACTCAGAGATCCACCTGCGTCTGCCTCCCAAGTGCTGGGATTAAAGGTGTGTGTTACCACCACAGAACTAATTTTTAAATTCATTTTTAAATTAAAAAAAAAAAAAAAAAAAAAAACCTCACAAGTCTCTGCATACATACTAACTTTTAGGGGGTCGTTGTCGCTGTTGTTGTTATTTTTTAGAACATACATAATATAATCCCAGCCAGTTGGGAAGGTGAGGCAGGAGAATCTCAAGTTTAAGGCCTGTCTGCTAAGATTCCCTGCTTTAATGTGTACAAGCCCTGCCAAGCTCAGTACTGTAAAAGCAAAGAAACATCTTTGCTTTATGCTTTTGTTGTGTGAATCCGGCCACCAAATATCAGGACTATGTAAATACCTGGAAAATTCAGTGGTGTTCAATGATACAATCAATTCTTTGTTGTTTGTTTTTCTTGGTTTACTTTGGGGGAGAGGGTGATCTTTGGTTTTGGATTTTGTAATTTTTTTTTTTTGAGACATGGTCTCCTATAGCTCAGGCTGGCCTTGAACTTGTTATGTATGTGCCCTGGCAAGAATCATTGCCAATAAGAGGTCTGAAACTATGGGTTAACCACTGCTATTCATTGGGCTAAAACTGCTGTGCTCGTTTCAAAAGTCTCTGTAACTGAAGAGGCTATTAGAGTCTTTTCCTTAGCTGTGGTGAGGCTCATCCCTGCTCACCCTGTTGAAGTCTGAAGAGAGAAGCATAAGATCAGGAGTAACTCCCTTAGGTTGATATGCTCAGGCCCCGCAGGCCTATGACGTCCCATTTAGCCCATGTTAAGTATTCGTCACACATTCTGAAATTAATTAGCTCCTGGTGACCAACTTGGAGCAACAGAATCTACATTCAGAAAACTCTTTCTTGTTGTTGTTGTTGTTGTTTGTCTGTTTTGTTTTTCGAGACTGAGTTTCTCTGTATAGCCCTGGCTGTCCTGGAACTCACTCTGTAGACCAGGCTGTCCTTGAACTCAGAAATCTGCCTGCCTCTGCCTCCCAAGTGCTGGGATTAAAGGTGTGTGCCACCACTGCCCGGCCATTCAGAAAACTCTTATGTTTTCATGGAGAATCACTTTCTGTCCGTGAAGATACCTCTGTGTAGCATACCAAATAGTAATTAGGATGCTGTTTACTGAGGGGGAAACAGGAGCTGAAAGGGTTGGGTGGATGACTGGATGCTAAGTGGACAGGAGTGGGAAGTCTCAAGCACTTGCTATGTGGAAGGCACTGGACAATTCTCCCCATGTTGGGCTTCTCTTCCTATAAGCATGCCTCGTGGCCAATTCATTTTCTGTCTTCCTTTTTTGTTTATTTTGGTTTGTTTTCAATACAGGGTTTCTCCACATACCCTGGCTATCCTGGAACTCGCTCTGTAGATAGACCAGGCTGGCCTCAAACTCAGAGATGCACTTGCCTCTGCCTCCTGAGTGCTGGGGTCAAAGGTGTGTGCTGCTGCCCAGGCTCCAGTTCGTTTTCTTTACCTAGTCTATATTCTCTGACATCAGCATTCATGCTTGGTCCGGTGGGCATTCTGCGTCCTTCAGAGGGCCTTCACGTATTCTGCCCAGGCTTATTTGTGGTTTTGTGTATGGTTTTTCTCACTTTTAATTTTGACAGAGAAGTCTCATGTTCAGATTCTTTGTGGGTTTCATGTATAGTATAAAATATTGTACAGATATTGTGGGGAGCTGACAGAAGGCAGCTATCATCCTTGCAGCCATCTTGAGCCATGTACCCAGAAAAGAGACTTGATTACATCAGCCTGCAACAGCTGAGCACACTCTGATAACATCTTGCTTTAGATACCCAGGATCTTCCCTTGGGTGTGTGAGACTTAAAGGTGTGATTTAGAGCTTAAGGGCATGACTTAGAGATCAGATTTAGAGACAAGGCCTAAGGGCATGACTTAAAGGTGTGGCTTAGAGGCGTGGCTTAGAAGTGAGACATATAAAAGGCAAGAGGCAGACAGAAGAGTTCAGTACAACTTGGAACTAAGAATTAGATTAGAGAGTACAACTTGCAGTACAGCCTGGAACTAGGAATTAGGTTAGAGAGTACAACTTAGAGTACAACTTGGAGTAGGAATTAGGCATTGAGGAAGAAGACTTTTTAGGTATTAGGCATTTGGCACTTGGAGGAAGAACTTGGAATTAGACATCAGGCACTTAGCACTTGGAAGAAGTAACTTGGAACTTGGAGGCACTAGGGACTAGGAACTCAAGACTTGGGACTTGAAGAGAAGAAGAGAGACTGAAGAATAAACAGGATTGAATCACATTCTGTCTGGTCTCCATTCTCCGCATCCGTCCTCACTCTGTCTCTCTTGCTGAACCCCCACCCTCGGACCAGAGCAGCTTGGGGCAGTGCAGTTCAGCCCCCAAGGCTTTTGGCAGTGCGGGTCCCAACATTGACAGAGAGGTGCGAGACATTTTGGCCCCCAAACTTGGGCTAGAGCGGCTCTCAACATTCTGGCCCCCAAGTGTGGGCCAGCTTGGGCTGCAACAAGATATAAAATTGTACGAGGCTGTAACTAATTCTATGGATTCAAATACTTAATAAGTAGTTTTTGTGAGGTGTGTTTGCTAAAGATGAGAATCAGCCTGCTGTGGTGGCAGTGGTGCCATAGGCCTTTAATCCCAGCTGTGGTGGGAGACAGCACCAATAACCAGCAGTGGTCATTCTTGCATACATGCAGTTCAAATTCAAGGCCAGCCTGGGCTACATGAAACCCCCACCTCACAAAAGAGACAGAGACAAAAAGAAGACAGGAAAATGATCAAGCCTTATATTACTTGTCTGAATTCTCTTTCTCATGTTTTTATTGCAGATCAAGAATGACCCAGAAGAACTCGAAGCTTTGCTGCAGAGCCAATGTGTATACCCAAGTGCCTGACGGAGGATGGGGCTGGGCAGTAGCTGTGTCTTTTTTCTTCGTTGAAGTCTTTACCTATGGCATCATTAAGTCATTTGGTGTCTTCTTTAATGACTTAATGGACAGTTTTGATGAATCCAACAGCAGGATTTCATGGATAATATCGATATGTGTGTTTGTGTTAACATTTACAGGTGAGTACATAGGTGGCATCCATATGTCTGTTTGTGTTAACATTTACATGCCAATATATCTGTCAGTACAAGCTTAGCCTGTGCACCTGGTCCTTTTAATCTGCCCGCCTACCTGTGACAGTCATCAGTGGCTCTGTGATGTGTCCTCTCATATGTCCTGTTGGACTATCTAGCATCAATTAAGGAGTGTGTTTTTTAGCAGGCTGGGGACCAGCAAGAATTAGGAGACAGTGAAGAAAACATCATGGTTTCCAGACGTAGTGTCTGTAGTCTAACAAACATTTTAGACACTGTACTGTCTGCAGTCTGGGAGGTAGTTCAGTGGGAGAATGCTTGCTTGGCATCCGTAAGGCCCCAGGTTTGATTCCCAGTACCACAAAGAAGGAAGATACATATAGTATCCATGTGCTTGTGGTCTGTAGAGCATTTTGAAGACAGTGGTAAACCCCAGTCCTCCAAGAGCCTAGGCAGTGGTTAAGAAAGAACACCCAAAAATCCCTAGGTACTAGCCTTGACCGCACATGCACTAAAAATGGAGCCACACAGAGTCAGCATGACTCCTGAGCAAGGAGAACATGCATATCCACGAAGCATTTCAATTTTCTTAATGACTAAGAACGCTTTGCCGGCATGCATGTCTGCACACCACTGGAGGCCAGAAGATGATGTAGGATTCCCAGGAACTGGGATTATAGATGAGATGGTTTTGATTTGCTGAGTAGGTGCTGGGAGTTGAACCGGGTCCTGTGGAAGCCAGTCAAGTGCTCTTAATTGCTGAGCCACACCGGGCGGTGGTGGCGCACGCCTTTAATCCCAGCACTTGGGAGGCAGAGGCAGGCAGATTTCTGAGTTCGAGGCCAGCCTGGTCTACAGAGTGAGTTCCAGGACAGACAGCCAGGGCTACACAGAGAAACCTTGTCACGAAAAACCAAAAAAAAAAAAAAAAAAAAAAAAAAAAAAAAAATTGCTGAGCCACCTCTCCAGCTCCTCTATATGTTTTAAAAGGAAAATCATTTAGCATGCTAAAGCTCTGGGCTCATAGAGACACGCTGAAAAAAAAAAAAAAAAACAGAATAAAAACATTTCAGGGTGGACACGGGAAAGAATAAGATGGGGTGAGTAAGGGTGGATAGTCGGTCCTGTATCTCAGGGTTCTTCACTTACAGATTCAACCAGCCAGGCTGAAAATGTTCCAGGGCTATTGACCATTGCTGGGTCTACCGTGGTTAGCACATCCAAACGTCTTCCTTGTGACGTTCATTAATCCGCCCTAAGCATAGTGCGACAACTGTTGGCATGCTCTTGCCTTCATTTAGGGACTGCAAATGGTCTGGAGATGATATGAGTATATAAAGGATGTGTATAGGTTTTAAGCAAACACTGTGTCGGCATAAGGAACCTGAGTGAGCACCCATGCATTTGGGTCTCCTTATTGGGAGACTGCCCTTAAACTTCCCTGACTCGTGTGTGCCCTGTCATGCAACATGACCTGTGAGTTAGAGCGATCTTAAGTGTAGTTCATTTTAGACATAGAATATGCTAAAAGGCTGCTCCATCCTGCTGGGTTTTGAGACAGGATCTCACTGTGTAGAAGTGCTCCCATCAGCAACTACAGTCAATACAAGCTTGCAGACGCTTGTGGCCAAGCTGATGGTCTGCGTTTGATCTCTGAGACCCATGTGGTAGAAGCAGAGGAACAACCCCCCAAAGTGGTCCTCCAGCTCCACTGGTGCTCCCACATACATATACATACACATGCATACACACATACACACACATGCATACACATACAAACACATACATACACATATACACACACATGCATACACACAGACACATGCATACATACACACATATGCATACATATATACATATACATACATACACATACACACATATACACATGTATACACACATGTATACGCACATGTACACACAGACACATGCATATATACACATATGCATACATACACATATACATACATATACACATATACATAAACATGCATATACACATACATAAACAGAAACATGCACACATATGCACATATATACACATACACACACACACACACACACACACACACACATACATACATGCATGCATGTTTAGTTTTATTTTGGTCTTTTGAGACAGGATTTCTCTGTGTAGGTAGCTCTAAATGTCCTGAAATTCTCAGTTTGTAAACCAGGCTGTCCTTGAACTCAGTCCCTCTCTGCCTCTGCCTCTGCCCCTGCCCCTGCCCCTGCCCCTGCCCCTGCCCCTGCCCCTGCCCCTGCCCCTGCCCCTGCCCCTGCCCCTGCCCCTGCCCCTGCCCCTGCCCCTGCCCCTGCCCCTGCCCCTGCCCCTGCCCCTGCCCCTGCCCCTGCCCCTGCCCCTGCCCCTGCCCCTGCCCCTGCCCCTGCCTCTAGTGCTGGGACTAAAGCCATGTGCCATCACCATCTGGTCATACATGGAATTTTAGAATATATATATATATTTACATTGTGGAAACTAACAGTAACATGCATATTGATTCAACAGAATCCCGCCCCTTCTCCCCTGCCCTTCTTTTCTTCCCTCCCCTCTCCTCCCGTCTAGTGTGTTCCTCTTTGACCCAACTTTGAGGGGTTCACTTATCTTAGTGTTGAGGCAAATGTAAGTTGGAAAGAATTTGCTAGATTTCAGTGTCCCCGGGACAGAGTGTTTAGAAGCCAGACAGACTAAGCTCCAAGTCAGTTGTCCTGTGGCTATTGTCTTTTAAATGAGCATGCCTGAGAATGTGTCTTCTTTTCATCCTGTATTATTTTCTGTACAGTACAACAGAACTAGGTAGACTTTGACCACAGACGGGGTTCTTTTAAAAAAAAAAAACAAAGCAGTGAAGATAGAAAAAGTTGTTAGGAAAATGACCCTAAGGAGAGCCAATGTATGCTGGAGAGCAAAATAAAGGCATATACAACTCTGTATTGAGCAAAGATAGTTCACCTAAAAATGTATTTCATGTGTCTACCTCACAGATGCTGGAATCTAAGGTCTTGCTCATGCTGGGCAAGCTTTAGCCCCAGCTCTACCCCAGGCCTTGCTTCCCTCTGACTATTTGTCAATAAAGTACTGGGGAATTGAACCTAGGGTCTGGGTAGCGTTAGCAACTGCTCATCCCATGAGCTGCAACCCCAACCTTCTTTTTAAGTTTTTGCCCAGGACTGTCTTGAACTTGGCAATCCTTCAGCCTCAGCTTCTTAAGTCGCTCAGAATGTGCTCTTGAGCCACCAGGACTGGCTCTTTGCGTTTTGAATCTGAACAAACGCTAAAATAACCTCTGGCTCGACCAACTGACCGACCGACCAATAGCCGTTGCAGAAATCACCCCAGGTTCTTACATCACCCCGTGATGTATAAGTTCAACTTCACACCGTGTGGGAAGGAATCGCAGTGAAAACTAGCACGGAAACCCAAGGTCAAAGGTCTTCTTCCGTTCCTTTCCCTCACAGCTCCCCTCTCCACAGTCCTGAGCAACCGCTTTGGACATCGGCTGGTGGTGATGGCAGGGGGTTTGCTCATCAGCATGGGAATGATCGCTGCCTCCTTCTCCCAAAGGGTCTACCACATGTACATCTCCATAGGGGTCATCTCGGGTGAGTGCCTCTCCTTGGCTCAAGGGCTCTGTGCATGCTGAAGAAGGGAGGGATGAAACCGAACCCAGATCGTATTGGGTTCTCTCTCTCCCCCTCCCCCTCCCTTTCCCCTCCCTCTCCCCCTCTCTCCCTCCCCCTTCACTCTCTCCCTCTCCTTCTCCCTCTCCCTCTCCCTCTCCCTCTCCCTCTCCCTCTCCCTCTCCCTCTCCCTCTCCCTCTCCCTCTCCCTCTCCCCCTCCCTCTCCCTCTCCCCCTCCCCCTCCCCCTCTCCCTCCCTCTCCCCCTCTCCCCCTCCCCCTTCACTCTCTCCCTCTCCCTCTCCCTCTCCCTCTCCCTCTCCCCCTCCCCTCCCCCTCCCCTCTCTCCCTCTCCCTCCCCCTCTCTCCCTCTCCCTCCCCCTCCCTCTCCCCCTCCCCCTCCCCCTCCCTCTCCCTCTCCCTCTCTCTCTCCCTCTCCCTCTCCTTCTCTCTTTTTCATTAAAGTTAATTATGTCTGAGAAGTGATTTTGAACTGGGTGATTTGGATGGATACTGTCCCCATGTGAAAATACATTCTCAACCATCCAAGAGCTTTTGTTTTGTTAGGGAGAAAAAATTTTTTTTTACTCAGAACTTTTCTTCCTCTCTAGTTTGAAGCCTAGATGCATCATTTGCACAACATAAGATTTAAGGTCTTAAGCTAGCGTTTCCCAGATCAGGCGGTGAGCACTCTGGGCTCTGTAAACGGTATGCTGGACTTGGTCTTGGGGGTGTCTGAGAAGACACTGATGGTAGGCGATATATGTGTATGCCTAGTTTGCATACTTTAAATTTTGTATAGAGCTCTGCCCACATCAGAAGCCTTAGTCGGACAGACGGGGGTGACACATGCCGGTAATTTCAGCACTCGAGGATTACGCTCAGGCCGGGGAGCAATGATTGTGAGGCCAGCCTAAGTTACATGTCTCAAAAATAAATAAATAAATAAATAAATAAATAAATAAATAAATGAGAAAGACTTATTTCTACATACAAATATTACATAAAAACTACTTTGGATAATTTATTCTACTGTGAATTGTATAAATTTGGGGAGTTCTGGAGAACGGTTCTCAGTCCTTATGTCTCAGCTGCCTACATGACTGTAGCTGCATTTCTTTGTTTATTTATGGTTGCAACAATCTCATGTATCCCAGGATAGCCTCCAAGGGACTATGCAGTAGCTAAAAGGTACCCTTGAACTCCTGATCTTCCTGAGTGCTGGGGTTATAGGTATGCCCTACCATATCCAATTTCACATGGTACCTGGGGACTGAACTCAGGACTTTGTATATACTAGACACACACACTACCAACTGAGCTATACCCACAGTCCTCCAGCTCAAAGGTGAAATCCATTTTCTTTGCCATCGTTTTTTCTGCAGAATGATTGGCTTGGCTCCCGGACTTCTACAAAACCCTCTGCTCTCTAACCATGCCCTCCGGGCTCCAAGCATGTCTGGTACTCACCGGCCCTTTTGGTTTTCACCCACAGGTTTGGGATACTGCTTTAGTTTCCTCCCAACTGTGACCATTCTGTCACAGTACTTTGACAAAAGGCGTTCGGTAGTCACTGCGGTTGCTTCTACGGGAGAGTGCTTCGCAGTGTTTGCTTTCGCACCAGGTATGTGAGTGATGGTGGCTCATTGGCTGGGGACTGGGGAAGCCAGTCTGGTGTTATTGCTGTACTAACTTGGGCCAACAGCGTGGGTGACTTGTAATGAGATGTCCCAGGCTCTCTCTTTCAGCCCATTTTTAGGATATCCTCCTCCTCCCCTACTGCAGGAATTCACACCATTTTAATCTTAGTCCAAGTTTATATAAACAGATATGTGTTCAGTGGGATGGCTTTCTTGAGACATGAAAAAAAAAATCCCTAAAGCATTTAATAATATGGGTTCTTCATATTAATACTGCTCCCTTTCCAAAAGTGCTATACTCCGTGTAGACGGAAGTTATGCCAATGAAATCAGCGTTCTCGTGTGCGTGTGAGGAATCTCACGGTAACACTTTCCCCCTGGTTTATTTCCCCAAGTTAATGTTAATACATGAGATACGAGAAAAGTTAAGTCGCGGGTAGATAACCTCCCAGACTCATTCCTATTTTTCTCCTTTCTTCCCGGGTGCCCTGCGCCCCCTCCCCTTCTGCATGCCGGCGAATTCTCCCACTGAGCTGCGGCCAGCCCGATGCTCTCTCCTGACAGTGCATCCGTGGGTTGCAAGGTTGCAAATAGAAGTGATTAGGAGCTAAGTATTATAATATCTGAGGCTTTCAGGTAGTTCAGAGAATTGTGTTCAAACACACTCACACACAGACACACACACACACACACAGAAGGGGGAGAGGAAGAGACTCAGAGAAATCATGTTGACTGTTGAATTTAGATGAAGGCTGAGCATATGCCTGCCATTCTCTCTGTTTCTATTTCTTTTTTAAAATTTTTGTATTTATTTATTTTATGTATGTGAGTATACACTGTAGCTGTCTTCAGACATACCAGAAGAGGGCATCAGATCCCATTACAGATGGCTGTGAGCCACCTTGTGGTTGCTGGGACTTGAACTCAGGACCCCTGAAAGAGCAGTCAATGCTCTTAACCACTGAGCCATCTCTCCATTTCTTAAAAAAAAAAAAAAAAAAAGAAAAAAAAATTCTTGACTCAAGGAGTCAGTGAACCACGAGTGCCCTAAGCATAGAAACCGTGGATTATTCAGCTGGCACTGGGCACACCGTTCCTGGCACTTGGTTCATGCTTAAGATGTTACATGGGGAGCTGGACACATGGATGTGGTTACAAGTGCTGACTGCTCCTGCAGAAGACCCACGTTCAATTCCCAGCACCTGCACATCCACATGCTGGCTCACAACCAAGTCCTGAGGGAGCTGGTATTCTCTTCCAGCCTCTGAGGGCGCTGCATGCATGTGGTTGCATAGGTACACATTCAGGCAGACACTCTCATACACATAAAACAAAAAATAAATAAGATCTCAAAGTAAGGTGTTTTTTTTTTTGTTTGTTTTTTTTTTTTTTTTTTTTTTTTTTTTTTTTTTTTTTTTTTTTTTTAATTTAAGGAGGTAGGGTGAATAGTTTTGCTATTGGGATGGAGACTCTTGCTCTCTGTGACCACCCCTCACTGAGCTGCCTCTGGCCAGTAGCCTCTGCCCTGGGTTCACAGTGAGAGAGGTGAGACCCCAGGATGCTAAGGACATACTCAGGTAGAAACTGGAGCACCGAATCCTTTAATGCTAAAATAAGAGAGAAGTGTGTGTCTTTTGAGTTAGAGTTCACAACGGAGACCTGCAAGCATCTGTAGAAAGGATGACCAAGACCTTGGGACACAGTGAGAAAGCCCAGGGTGTCACAGCAGACATGCTTAGGACTTTTTTGGTGTCCAAAGAAGGAGGCAGGCGAATGGAAACGTTACGCTTTAGAACTCAGAAAAGCAGGCAGGCTTCATGTAAGGATCTTAAGCAACTGCCTCTTATTTGAGTTTTTAGTTACTTTTCATCACAAAGATTGAGTGCGCAGGATGCATTGTGATACAGTTCAGAGTTGGGTAAATTATTTTTATAAGAGGTCAAATAGTAATAAAAAATATTTATTGTGTTTTCATGGTATCTGAGCCTCCTAGTATCCAGAGTATCCTGCATGCGGGTTTTCTAACCACTAATATGTCCTCAGCCCCGGGGATACGTTCAGCTTTGGGAATTACATGTGTGTGTTAGAACTACTCAAGTCTGCCGTCTCAGGGCAAAAACATCCTCAGACTATGTGAGTGCACAAACATGGTTCAATTCCAGTCCAGCTTTATTCAGTGGGTCAGATTTGGCCACTGTGGGCTATTGTTTGTTGAGCCTTAATGTGGGTGACAGACAAATCTTCCCTCCTAGGCCTCTGCCTGGAAAAACCCACTGCCCTAAGCTCTTTTGGAAAGCTGGGCTGACCGTTGTTTCTAGCATATACAATAATAAGTGTGCACATTTTTTTATTCATTTGTAAAATGCACCAGAAATCAGAATATCCCTATGTTTACAGGGATGGGGAAACATCTCCATGCAATGTAAGCGTGGGGCCCTGAGTTTGAATCCTCAGCAGCTGTGTAAGAAGCTGAGTATGGGGCACATGCCTATAATCCCAGTACTAGGAAGATGGAGACAGGTGGATCCCAGGGACCAGCCAGTCTGGTCAATTCCAGATTCAATGAGAAAGTCTGTCTCCGAGGGTAAAGAGGCTTGGGGTTGTAGCTCTGTGATAGAAAATCGTTAAATTTAAACCCCATCACCCCATTCAAAAGAAGACAGAACAGTCAAGAAAGACACCGGGCGTTAACCTCTGACCCCTACATGCAAGTACACATTTATTTACCCCCTCCCCATATAGTATAGAATGTCTGCATTCGCCCTAATTGAGCAGAATTTATTACTGAAAATTTTAATTCACATTTCTCCTGGCTATTGCCTGCTGGATCTGGAGTCTGCTTTTTGACCTTGGATTTTTTTTTTTCTTTGCTTCTGTCTCTTTAAGCCATCACGGCTCTGAAGGAGCATATTGGCTGGAGATACAGCCTCCTCTTCGTGGGCCTTCTGCAGCTAAACATCACGGTCTGTGGCGCCTTGCTAAGACCGATTATTATCAAAGGGCCAGTGTCGCCGAAAGCAGTCACTCTGGAGCCCCGCAGAGAAGTTCAGTATATGCTTGAAAACGAGAAAACGCGGACCTCAATAGACTCCATCGACTCAGGAGTAGAACTAACTACCTCACCGAAAAATGTGCCTAACGAAGCTAAGACGGAGCAGGAAGCCAGAGCCGAGCAACAGCAGACGCTGGTGGCTGGCCCCAAGCACAGCCGGAAGAAGGCTCCGCTGCTGGACTTCTCCGTCTTGAAAGAGAAGAGCTTCATCTGTTACGCGTTGTTCGGCCTCTTCGCCACCCTGGGGTTCTTTGCACCTTCACTGTACATCATCCCTTTGGGTATCAGTCTAGGCATTGACCCTGACCGAGCCGCATTCTTACTGTCTACAATGGCCATTGCGGAAGTGTTCGGAAGGATCGGGGCAGGGTTTGTCCTCAACAGGGAGCCCATTCGCAAGATCTACATCGAACTCATATGCGTCATTTTACTGACGGTGTCTCTGTTCGCCTTCACTTTCGCTACGGAGTTCTGGGGACTCATGTTGTGTAGTGTGTTTTTTGGCAGTATGGTTGGGACCATAGGAGGGACCCACATCCCGATGCTGGCCGAGGATGACGTCGTTGGGATCGAGAAGATGTCGTCTGCAGCTGGAGTCTATGTCTTCATTCAGAGCATTTCGGGGCTCGCGGGACCACCCCTGGCAGGTGACTAGACTGCTTTTTTCTTTGTTGATTAGTGGGTGTGCATATGCCACAGTTTGCATGTAGAGGTCAGAGGACAACTTGGAGGGAGTTGGTTTTCTCCTACCACCATGTGGGTCCCAGGGATTGAGCTCAAATTGTCAGGCTTGGCAGCCAGCGCCTCCACCCACTGAGCCATCAAGATGGTTTCACTGGTTAGTACAGAATGTTTCTTTGTTGTAGGGGCAAGTTATGTGTCACATCCTAGCTGTGATATGCCCTTACACTTTCTGTGATTAAAGCCAGGCTTAGTGGCACACATCTGTCACACCAGCACTCCAGAGGCACAGGCAAGCAGATCCTCTGAGTTCAAGACAAATCTGGTCTAATATATTAAGTCCCAACCGAGCCAGAGCTACATAGTGAGGCTCTCTCAGAAAAATTAATTCCTGTGATTAGAAATTGTGCTCATTAAAAGATTCCTCAAGTAAAAGCAACATATCCCTTCTTTCTGTTAGGAATACAAGCTTGTTAAGCCAGCACACAACTTTAATCCCAGCACACTTGGGAGGCAGAGACAGGTGGCTCTTTGTAAGTGTGAGGCCAGCCTGGTCTACAGAGCGAGTTCTAGGACAGCCAGGGCTACACTGAACAACCAAAATAAATAAATAAATAAATAAATAAATAAATAAATAAATAAGAATACTAACTTGTTAAGATACCGGCATCCAATAGTCCTGTCTTTTTGATTCTCAATAGGATGGACTTAGCCAGCAAAGAACTAGTCAGTAACTTAAAACTCAGTTTTGTCAGGTGCTAAGTATATTGTGTGCTTCATTGCTTTCTCCAGCCCAGCAGGTTTCTGCCTTTGACTATGTTTCCTTCAGAAAATTAAAACCAAAGAAGGAAGCTAGCTTGGCATGGTGGTCCGTGCCTGTAATCCCAGCACTGGGAGGTGAAGGCTGACAAGCATAGGAGGTGGAGGTTGAGCAACATAGTGAGTTTCAGGGCAGCCTGGGCTACTGCGTAAGACCCTGCCTCAAAAAATAATAATAGTAAAATAAAATAATAAGATGGTAGGTCAACCTAAGAGATGGAGAAGTTTGTGGACTGGATAGAAGCCCAGGCGTGAGGATGTACGTGGTGGTGATGCCTGTCACTAACGGTGCCGATGCTTTCTTCCAGGCCTGCTGGTTGACCAGAGCAAGATATACAGCAGGGCCTTCTACTCGTGCGCAGCAGGCATGTCACTGGCTGCTGTGTGCCTCGCCCTGGTAAGACCCTGTAAAAAGGGCCTGTGCCAGCATCCTCATTCAGGTGACAACCAGACAGACAGGCATCGTGGGAAGGCATTACAGGACATACCGGAGGACTTTCTGGAAATGGATCTTGGGAAATGCGAGCACAGGGTTCACATGAAAATGGATCCTGTGTGACACATTTTCATGTCGTAGCTTCTATGTCGCCTGGGAATGGAGCCCCTGGGGATACAGGGAGGGGGAGCCACCAACCACTAGACCCCACCTTCAAAACTGCATGAAGGCACTGCCTGTCAGACAGCAGGACCAGCAGCTGTCTCCTCCCCGCCAGTCCCTCTTGCTTGTTCTTTAAGCCAAAACCAAAACAACCAAACACTTTCCAAACGGGAATCCAGCCTTGTTCTGTAGCAATACAAACCTAAGCGGAAGGACCTGGTTGACATTCCAACACGAAAGCAATGCCAGGAACTGACAGACTGCTGTTAAAGCACTCACTCCTGTGACAAACTACTATTTTATAAGGTGACACCCAGCCCAAGTCACAGAAATGAATTGGCCATTCCAAAATGACAAAAAGAAAAAAAAAACACAATCTTGAACCATTAAAGACATTGCTAATTTTAAGAAATACAATTATTTTTAAACGATTCGAAAAAAAAAAAACTACTAAAGTTTACATTGACGAATTGTGGTCTCTGGGTTTTCTGAATACCGCATGAAAAGAAAGCAATGCTTTCAAGCCGAGCATTTGATTCATATGCAAAAAAAAATTAAACACGTATAACAACTTGAACTTCATAAACATGAAGATTATTGCTATTTTTCATGGCCAGTCATCATCACCACAAGTATTTCAGTTAATGTTAAATGTTAAATTGCTTCCATGTTTCCTATTTTTCATAATGTAAGAAATAAATAACTGTTGTGTCTTTAATTTAAACCACTATTTATTATTAAGTTATTCTAGGATGATTAAAACAATCAAAACAAAGGGCCAGCGAGATGGCTCGGTAGGTAAAGGTGCTTGCCACCAAGTCTGATGACCTGGGTTCAATTCCTAGAACCCACACGATAGGAGAGAACTTCTGTGAGTTGTCCTCTGACCTCCACACACATGCTATGACATGCATGCACCCACACACAGATACACACACAAAAACTATTTAAATGTAAAAAAAATCTAATAATGAAAATAAATAAAAGGTGATTGGAGATATACACAACATATTTTTACCTCTGTTCTGTAGTTCTATAAATGCTTCGGAGAGCTTTTCTGGTCTCATAATGTCAGTTCTCCACAGCCCAAGTTGTAGCAATTCTTCTGGTGTTGTTAAAGGCAACATTGTGCTATTTAAATGGGGGTGGGGAATAAGAGACGGCAAATCGCCTCAGCGTCTACACTATCAGCTAAGAATACTTGAGGATCTTCTTCGATCAGAATTATATTTCATTGAATTGTTGGAACATTTCCAGTGGTTTTGTTGTTGTTGTTGTTGTTGTTATTCAATCTGTGACTCTGTTGTTGAAGCATTTCTTCATTTCGTCTGAAATGGGAGAAACGCAGACATCACCATCACTGAGTTACAAGTTGCAATTTACATCTTCTGTAGAACTTGATTGCCCTAAGTTGCCATGGGTACCAGGTACCTGGTCACTGCTGTTGGAGAGTTACACTACACTTGTGTATAGTGTTCTGCATTCTAGCAGATCTCTGTAAAGGGGGCAGTGTAAGGATGGGGAGAGGGGGTGCTTCCTCACCTGTTTGAAGGCATCTCACAGACAGGGTGACCGATGCTTTGCTGCTCTGCCCTTCCTCATCTTTACTGTTAAGGACCACTCAGGGGGAAACGTAGAACAAGCCTAGTCTGGTTACAAGTACACACAAGCTTGAATCTTTTCTCTGCACTGAGATGGAGGGGGTGTGGCTTGTCACCACCTGCCACATTTAATACAGCATCTTATCAGCCATAGAAATAGGACAATCTGTAAAACTTTGGGGAGGGTGAGTGACTGGAAGACGTTGTCTGTCCAGAAAAGCAGAAACACCTGAAACCGGATGGATGTAGCCAAGCTCTGTGGGGCTGTCCCCGAGAAATACTTCAGGCTCGTGGGCAGGTTTGCAGATGTATGTGACTTCAGCACTTTACAAGTTATTTTGTACTACGAATGTTCAAGACGATTTAATATTTATAACTGATTTCTGAGGGATCTACTCTTAAGTTCAATCTGTATACTGCATGAGACAAGAAAATGTATACCCATTTCAGTATGTCAACAATCAGGGGTGCAAATGTTGAGAAGCAAAAAAAAAAAAAACCCACCACAGGATCACTGATCTGTTCTGTATGAGTGACATTCTGGTACTTAATGGATTTACAATAAATTTATGGCTTTTTATTTAAAGAGTGATGTTCTTCTGTATTGAAGTGCTTTTTATTGATCTCAGAAACTGTAAAATCCTGGAGCTACCCCAGGACACATAATGACTAACTATTCTCATCCATAGTCAGGACACAGAAAAAAAAAATGATCAGAAACTTTTTAAAATACATTTTTCTTAATTATCTGAGAAAAATATAGTATTTTTTGATCATATTCAGCCCTCACTCCTCTTTTTAACTCCTCCCAGACTCTCCCCACCTCCCTCCCACTCCTACTGTATCTTGGGGTTTTCTCTTTTTTAATTGCTTTTTCCCTTCCCTTCCCTTCCTTGTTTTCCTTTCTTTTGTTGTTGTTGATGATATTTTATAACCCATGGAGTCCAATCTGTGTAGTTATGGGTGTGAAGCAAGGTGGACCTACCAGAGCCCACACACCATTAAAGAAAACAGAGGTCCCTTCCACCGCCTGTCAGTAGCTCCTCAGCTAAGCTGGGGACTAGGCTCCTCCCCATCCGTGCTCAAAGGGTGCCCAGCTTGATCCTGTGCAGTCAGCTACAGCGACACAGCCTTTGCTCTGGTCCTCCCTGACCCCCTGGGTCTTACAGTCTTTTCACATCCTCTTCCGAGATGGCTCCTGAGCCTTGGTGGTGCATGACATAATGGTCCTTCTGTCTGAGCACTCCCCTGACACATACTCACTGCACAACACTAAAACTGCTCACTTATTTTTTCAGACAGAGTCTCGCAGGCTGGCCACAGACTTCATAGCCCTTCGTCCGGCAACACTGTCTTCAGCTGACCTTTCTTTTTTTTTTTTTTTTTTCTCCCCCCTGTTTGTTTGATTGATTTTGTTCTGCTTTGTTTTTGAGATAGAGTCTTACTACTTTGCTACATAATCCAGACTGGCCTCTAACTCATGGTGATCCTCCTGCCCCAGCTGCTGCCTATATACAGGACTTAAAAGTAAATGCCACCAAAATCTTCATTTGTTTTTCTTCTCTCTCTCTCTCTCTCTCTCTCTCTGTGCGTGCGTGCGTGCGTGCGTACGAACGTACGTTCTCTCTCTCTCTCTCTCTCTCTCTCTCTCTGTGCATGCGTGCGTGCGTGCGTGCGTGCGTGCGTGCGTGCCTGTGTGTGTGTGTGTGTGTGTGTGTGTGTTCACGGGCATGCTATGTAGGTATGCTTGTCTATGTATCCACACGTGTACACCAGCAAGATTGCTCAGCTAAGCTTAACAACCTGAGTTTGATCCCCAGAAGCCACATAATGGAAGAGAGAACCAACTTGTACAAGCAGCCCTCTGATGCCCACACATATCCATGGCACGTGTGTTCTTCCACTGCCGTGCACACAAGTTAACCCAAAATGTATTTTTTTTTTTTTAAGATGTAATCACATCTGGGCACTGGGGTGCATACCTGTAATTCCAGCATCTGAAAAATGGGGGCAGGAGGATGGCTGCTAGTTCAAGGTCAATCTAGACAGGGCTACATCTTAAGAAAGCATTAGAGTTTAAAATGGTGTGATGTTAAAGGTACTTCAAAGGCCACGCCCTTATTGGGAGGTGGGCCTAGTGAAAGGAGTCCGATATGGAGAGCAGGTGCTAAAGGGGGCTGTTTGTCTCAGCTATTTTTGCCTCAGTGATAAGAAACTGATATAACTACCTAAATTCAGTTACAGAAAGCCCCAAGAACTTTTCAAGTCTCTTGTTTTGTTCCATGTGTTTATTTGCTTGCTTGTTTTTGAGACAAGGTCTTATGTAGCCCAGACTCACCTTAAACTTAATATTTAGCCAAGAATGACCCTAAACTTCTAATCCTTCTGTCTCCACTTCCCAAGTGCTGGGAATACAGGCATGCGCCACCCTGCTTGATTTACATGGGGCTGGGGGTTGAGACCTGGGTTTTGAGCATGAGAGCTGATCACTGTGTATCAACTGAAGCACATGCCTTCTCTGAATGCTAAATCTCTAAGTAAACATCGCAGACACCCAATGCCAAGGGCTGGCAAGCCTTTATGATAAAGGTCTAGATAGTAAACTCTTGAGGCTTTTCTTAACACTGGATTCTGCCAAAACTATTCAGTTGCCATTATAGGTCTGAAAGCAGGCACAGACTGTAAACTGCATAACTGCCTTCAACAATATTTTACCATGGATGCAAAGGTCTGAATTTCATAGAAATGACCATATGTGAAATATTTGACTGGGGGAATGGTAAGGAATTTTTAGCTCACAAACTATTAAAATAAAATTCTGGAGAGATGGCTCAATACCAGTCTTGCAGAGGACCCATGTTCAATTCCCAGCACCCAAGAGAGGCAGCTCACAACTGCCAGTAACTACAGCTCTGGGAGACCTGACACCCTCTTCTGGACTTCTTATCCACAAACACACACATATACACAAATACACATAACTAAAAACAAAATAAACCAAGAAAGAAAGAAAGAAAGAAAGAAAGAAAGAAAGAAAGAAAGAAAGAAAGAAAGGAAGGAAGGAAGGAAGGAAGGAAGGAAGGAAGGAAGGAAAGAAAGAAAGAAAGAAAGAAAGAAAGAAAGAAAGAAAGAAAGAAAGAAAAAGGGAGGGAGCAAGGAAAATTTGGTGCCAGACTTGGTAGCACACACTTATAGTTCCAGAACCCAGGAGACAAACTCAAGAAGATCATGAGTTCAAGGACAGCCTGTTCTATACAGTGACTTACAAAGTGGCGGTAGCTCTGGGGAGTACGTTCACTGGGGAGCACTCTGGGTCCTGTCATCACAAGAATAAAAATGAATACATAGTGGACTGAATTTAGCCCGCAGACCATAGTTTCTTATCCCTGCTCCATGTGTCTATGTCATTGCAATGGGTCAGAGCACCCCAGCTCTGAAAACTAAGTTCTGACAGACAGAAAGGTATTGCTGTTCCTGGTGGTGGCTCACACCTGTAACGCCAGGACACAAGGAGGCTGAGACAAGACTGTCACAAGTTCCAAGTCAGTCTTCAAAAAGAAAACATAATAAAACTAAAATGCTCCGAGGGTCGTTATAGGGGCTTAAAAGACACCTAAGAGTGAAAGGCTTGCTGCACGGCATGAGTTTAACCCCTACTTTAACCAAGGAAGACAACTGTAACCTCAGCCCTTGGGTGGGGGAGTGGGGCTCAACTGCCAGCCAGTCTAACCAAAAGAGCAAGCCCCAGGCTCAGTGACAGACTGTGCCTCAAAAGAATAAGACAGAAAATAGAGCAAGGTACCCAGTTGTGACCTCTGACATCCACACACCCAAGCACAGCAGAGCCCACCTTTACAAATGTGCACGCCCACATACACACACAGGATCATCGAAGTCCCTTTTCTAAATGTTTATTATTTTGATACTAGAGAGATGGCTCAGGAAACAAAAGCACTGGGCGCTCTTCCAGAGGAGCCGGGTTCGAGTCCCACCACCCACATAGCACCTTACAACAATCAGTAAATCCAGTCCCAGGGCATTCAGTGCCCTCTTCCATCCTCTGAAGGCAACAGGCACAGATACGATGCATAAACATACATGCAGGTAAAATACCTGCACACATTAAATATGTTTTCATTGTATTTTATGTGTGTGAGTGTTGTGCCTCAATGTGTGTCTGTGTATTGCTTGTGTACAGTGGCACAGTGCCTGCAGAAGCCAGAAGACCTGGACAGATGCCCTGAAACTGTTGTTGCAGACACTGTGACCTTCTTTGTTGGCACTCAGAATGGAACCTGGGTCCTCCCTGGTAGAGCAGTCAGTGTGCTCTTAACCACTGAGCAATCTCTCCAGACCCTCACCGAAGGTGTCAAAAACAGGCAAGATCAGACAATTGCCAATGTATTGATGATTGCCAATCATCAATTGATGCTTTTCGATTTTCTTTTTTTTTTTTTTTTTTTTTTTTTTTTTGGTTTTTCGAGACAGGGTTTCTCTGTATAGCCTTGGCTGTCCTGGAACTCACTCAGTAGACCAGGCTGGCCTCGAACTCAGAAATCCGCCTGCCTCTGCCTCCCAAGTGCTGGGATTAAAGGCGTGCGCCACCACTGCCCGGCGCTTTTCGATTTTCCATGACGATCCTTTTCAGCTCATTACTTTCTGTCCCTGTACTTATACCGTGTTCTTTCTGTACAAAGGTAGGATGCGTGCCTCTGTCTAGTTGTTAAGTTTATGTGCCCTTTTGAGACAAATGTATGTCTTCATACTATGTTTCCAAACCCTTTACCAATTTATTTATTTATTTATTTATTTGTTTGTTTGTTTGTTTGGAAGCAGGGTCTAGCTAACCTTAAACTTTTGATCCTCCAGCCACCACATCAGTGCTGGAATTATGGACATGGTTACTGTGCCCAGTTTTATGGAGTGTTGAGGATTAAACCCAGGGCCTGGTGTATGCTAGGCAGGTACTCTACCAACTGAGCCACGTTCCCAGCACACAAAATTATCAATTTTACTCTCCACCAGTACATAGCTTCAGGGCATTTATTTATATCTGGTGATGGAATAGGAAATACATCCTAAGTCTGAGCTTCAATAGACTAAATTCAAGTCACTTTAAGATATTTATTACAGCCGGGCGGTGGTGGCACACGCCTTTAATCCCAGCACTTGAGAGGCAGAGGTAGGCGGATTTCTGAGTTCGAGGACAGCCTGGTCTGCAGAGTGAGTTCCAGGACAGACAGCTAGGGCTACACAGAGAAACCCTGTCTCAAAAAAAAATTTAAAAAGATATTTATTGCACATAAATAAAAATGAAAATCATCATAATTCAGTTTCTCTCTTTCTCCCTCTCTCTGACTTGTCTAGGCTGGCCTTGAACTCACTGTCCAGCCAAGGACAACCTTGAACTTCTGACCCTCCTGCCTCCACCTCTCAAGTGCCAGGATTACAAACCAGTACTACCATGTCCAGCGTAACTCTTACTTTCAAAAGCTCCCACACTCTGGAGTTCACTGATAAGCAATCTAGTGTTTAGAAGACACTGCTCTGAAGTTTTAAACAGTCATTAAAATCAGCCCACACAAAGAAAATTCTAACACATTCCGGCCTTCCTCACTCCTAGAGAGATACAGAACCCCTGAGGAAAGGGTGACGTTCTTATCAGGTCCACCACAGCCAATAGGTGGGCCAGCCACCAAGGCACACTAGGTCCCCCTGGTGTTCATTTTTATAATGCTTCTAAAGACACAAGACAAAAACAGTGCTTGGGTTTTCATGAAAAAAAAAAAAAAAACTATGAATTAAAAGCCAAATTAAAATTACTTCCATGCTTTTGGATTCCTTCCAGAGGAATTTAGACAGCAAGTCTGATGCCCCAGAATGCATCACCAACGAGCATTGAGACGGAACACAACCTGGACCATGCATGTATGTCATATGTTCCCCTTTCTCGTCTCTCAGGAAGACAAACATGTTAAGGACCCTCACAACTTCCTTTCTTAGACTCAAACATGAAGTCCCTCCTCTCCTGACTGTTAGTCCCGTCTTTGCTGAACTCCAGCTGTGTAGGAGCCACAGCACAGTAAATATACTCTGGCCCCTCTTCTAAACTACACCAACCTTTGCTGCCTGCAAATCCCATCAGAACTGCTGTTTGTTTGTTTGTTTGTTTGTGGTTTTATTTCTCTGGGAGGTGTTGTTGAGACAGGATCCATGTAGCTCAGGGTAGCCTCAAACTTGCTACGAGGCAAGGATGACCTTGAACTGATCCTCCTGCCTCCACCTCGTAAGCACTGAGATTACAGGCTTGTGCCCTGACACCTGGCTCCTCTTTCTAAATATATCCAGGATCTGACTGAATTGCCATCCCTGCTTCTCTCTCTGATCCAAGCTAATATCATCTTAACTGCATTATACCAATAATCTTCCAGCTACACCCTGACACCTTAAATTCCCACACAACAGCCATACTGATTCTTTTAAAGCACGCACTAACCACAACTCTTCAAGGATGAACCCTAAATAACCCATGTGATGCTATTACTTTCCTCTTTGGTTTGACTATGCTGACCACTGATGGATTCCCCACCCCCACCCCTTATTTCTAAGGGTGTTTAAACCTGCATGTGTGCCAAAGGCATGCAGTGCCCAAAGAGGCCAGAAGAGGGTGTCGGACTCTCTGGAACCGGAGTTACAGATGTTTGGAGTTACAGAGGTTTGGAAGCTGCCGTGTGTCCACAGAGCCATCTCTCCCTTCAGTGCGAATATAACCTTTCAATTTGCTTGATTCCAAATTCCAGCCCTATGGAGGCATAGCTAACTGCCCTGTCCAAAAGGATATTTGGGGCTGGGGGACATGGCTCAGTTGGTACAGGGCTCACCTAGCATGCAGGAAGCCCAGAGTTCAATCCCCAGCGCTACATAAAAGCAGACTTGATGGCACATATTCATAGGATGAGGACCTCAAGGTCGTCCTTGACTACAGAAAGTTTGAGGCTTCCTGGATGACATGAGACCGTCACAACCCCCAACCCCAAATGAATTTGCTTCTATTCTTTCACTCTGGCTCTATACCATAAAAGCATTGGTTTCTTCCTTGACTCTCTGATTCTGCCTCTAGAAAATTAGCAAAGGCTTTCCCCCCCCCCCATCACTGCTGTATCCTGAAGGGTTTGACACATAGTACCTGGTATAAAAATATTATTAAGAGACTAAACATCTGAATGAGGCTTATTCTTTCACTGATTGACAAACCCCTTTGTTACATGAGTTTTTAAAAATGGTATCTAGGGGCTGGAGAGAGATGGCTCAGTGGTTAAGGGCACTGTTTGTTCTTCCAGAGGTCCTGAGTTCAATTCCCAGCAACCACATGGTGACTCATGACCATCTGTAATGGGATCTGATGCCCTCTTCTGGCACTCAGGTAGGTGTCCATGCAGATAGAGCACTCATACATAATAAATCTCTAGGGGTTTTTTTAAATAAATAAATAAATAGTATCTATTTACAATGATAGCTCAAGAGTCCGGTGCTACCATGAAGTGCTTGATAAGCCACTGGAGGCTGAAAACACTGTGCACAGAAACCACTGTTATTCCAAGACAGGAAGATGAGGCTTGAAGTGCCTATCACAGGTGTACTATATGGTCTGTTGGCTGAAAGGACCAAGTATAAGGCCCGCCAGGAAGGGAGAAACTCCCTCTCAACCCACGGGAATTCACGGCCACTCCAATAACTGTAAGACACCGAACTTGATGCAATCAACACAAGGTATATTTGATTTCAACGTGTTGAGGTCGCACTTCTGGCCTGTCTTACGCAGAGGCAAGCAATGAAGTACGACCCCCCTTAGAGAAGAGAAAGGGCTTTTTTTGTTGTTGTTTTTTGTTTTTTGTTTTTCAAGACAGGGTTTCTCTGTGTAGCCCTGGCTGTCCTGGAACTCACTCTGTAGACCAGGCTGGCCTCAAACTCAGAGATCCACCTGCCTCTGCCTCCAAAGTGCTGGGATTAAAGGCGTGCGCCACCACTGCCCGGCGAGAAAGGGCTTTTTAAAGGAAAAAACCGCAACCCAGGGAGACAAGGAGAGGAAATCATGATTAAGTATCTATAGAAGGCACCTGTCCAGTGTTCAGCTTCCGTGACAGGTTCAAGAAATGGTCACGGGGAAATATCTGTTTCTTCTGTTAAGATTCAAATCCTATCTAATTTGTCTTATGGTCAGTTCTATTCCTGGTATCCAGGGTGCACAGGCACGCTGACCTGAACTCCCCATTCAATCTATCTTGTGGTTAGTTTTTAGTTCCTGGTACCCATAGCGCTTGGTCACGCTGTTCTGAACTCCCAGCTCTGAACTCCTAGCCTATCTATTTTGTCTTGTGGATAGCTAATTTCCTGGAGCCCAGAGCGCAGAACAAGCTGATCTGCACTTTTGACTCCATCTATGAAAAGTTTAAGAATTCTTAACTCTTTCACAAGCACTGACCAATGAGCAGAGCCTAAAGACAGAAGATGGAAGAGATGAATGCTAAGTAGGGATACAGATGGAGGGCTGTGAGATTAATACCTTACCCACGCAGATTTTGTTTCAATTTAGTCTGTTTCCTATCTGTGTGCATGCCTCCACCCACCTTGGACCCACAGCCCTGTAGCCAAAACTGGCCCAGAGCTTTCTAGATAAGAGTCCCACCTATGCATAAAGTCATGATTCTTCTGCTAGAGCTTCATAAATCCTGGCGTTTCGGGTTGTATAGACCCATGCCTGAAGCCCAACAGTTATGTATTGACACATGGAAACTGTACATAGTTATGGGGCTTGGGGTGACATTTCAGTATAGGTATACAATGGGTAGTGAGGTCAAAGCATAGTAATTAGCATGTCTACCATCACAGACATTTCATGTCTTTGTGCTGATAGCGTTCTGAGCCCTTTCCACATGGGTACGTGGCTCCGTGGCTCCGTGGTAGAACTCTTGCCCAGCACACAGAGAGACCTGTGCTCAAAATCCAGTACTATACAGGAACAAATAAAATAGCATCTTGGCTTTTTCCCTTTCTCTCTCTTTCATTTGTATGGTGCTGGGGATGAAACCCAACAGTTTCACAAATGTCAGACATGTACTCTTACCACTGAGGGGTCACCATAGCACATAATTCACTTCGTGTGTGCGATGGTTCATTAATATATATTTGTTATATATACTAACATATATATCATACATAAATATAACACACACACACACACACACACACACACGTGTGTGTGTGTGTATTGTACTACCACGCACGGACGCATGGATGAAAACCAGAGGATAACAGAATCTGGAATAAACGAATCCCAGCTGCTTCTTTTTTCGGCTTGTCAGAGGGGCTAGCGGACAGTTAAAATTACACGCATAGTTTGTGGTACTTTTCTGTTAAACAGAGTTGCTCCAGATAAAAGAATGCAAGTTAGATTGGAGGGCGGGGTGTGTGTGTGTGTGTGTGTGTGTCCATGAATTTGTATGCAAGAGGACTACCACTGGGCTACACCCCCAACACT
Source organism: Arvicanthis niloticus (assembly GCF_011762505.2). Lineage (NCBI taxonomy): Eukaryota > Metazoa > Chordata > Mammalia > Rodentia > Muridae > Arvicanthis > Arvicanthis niloticus. The sequence continues at coordinate 13,044,422 of NC_047663.1, forward strand.
TGAGCTTTACAAGTTCTCTAAAGTAGACCTGATTCCACTCACGGTTCAAGTGCCCGCGCCATCCAGCCCGACCAAGGCCCGGCTGTGGGAGTGGGGGTGGCCCAGGCCTCCCCGCAGTGGGGTGCGTCAGGCCATGGTGGTTTACCTGGGTTCCGGACGGCCGGAGGCCAAGCTGCCAACTCCGCTCTCCTCCCAGGGGTGGCCACAGGTGTCGCCCGCCACCGGCAGAGTCGGATCCGCGCGAGGGACGGACTCCGGGCGCAGCTGGGGACGGCGACGCGCTTCCTGCCAGGGAAGGGCCCGACCGCTGGCGATAGCAGTCCCGCGGCTGCCTGCTTGGATTTTTATTACCAGGCTTTTGGAGAGGAAACAACCAACAACCCAGGCCCTCTGTTCCTCAAGGGGTGTGAGATGAGTCATAGCCCCACGTCAGGGAAATGCAAGGTCCGAAAAGCAAGCGCTTGTGATCCCAAGCCCAGGAGAGGCACCCAGGAAACAGAAGGATGTCAGATCAAGGCCAGTTTGAACTACACAGTGAGAATTGATCCCGAAGAACCAGTAGGAGTGAGAGAATTTAGGGATAAAATACAAACTGAACAAAAATCCTTGCCATTACGTCTGTTTGGCCGTCTCTATTAAGTTTTCGTGGATTGAGATGTTAATATTTGATCCTTTGCTTGATCGGTGTGTGTGTGTGTGGTGGGGGTGGGGGTGTCCCTTGAGGGGTATAACTGTTGAAGCCAAAGAACAGGACTTGTGACATAAACAAACGGTATTTACACTCACGTATTTCTAAGACAGTATTTAGGCATTGGAAAACTAGTCTCATCAAATAGTTAAATCCACGGGCAGAGCAAAACCTGCTTGGATTCCTGGCTAGTGTGAAGTGTGTACATGAGTGTTGAGCCCAGGCTCTCCTGCTTGCAAACAACACAACCACTGAGGTCCAGTTACTGTACATTAGACATTCCTCAACGTCTCTCTTTCTCTTCCCTTCCCCTCCGTTTTTATTGTGTGAGCTCATGGTACAGCATGCATTAAGGACAACTTGAGAGAGCTGGCTCTCCTTCTACCTTGTGGGTCTCCGGGATCAGACTCAAGTCTTCAGGCTTGGTAGCAGCCGACCTCACCTGCTGACCTCACCAGTCCCTAAATTCTGTTTTAAAGTTAATCCTTAAAAATCCTCCAGAAGTCTATACAACAAAATTTGTTAAAGCATCATTTATTGCTTAATAAATGCTTGTTACATAAATTTAGCTGCTCGGTCCATTTTCATCAAGAGCAATTTCTTCCAAAAGATCTTAGTTCTGGCTCCTTGGCAGAGTGGGCTCAAATGGACTTTTTATTTCATTTTTCCCGGTTTTTGAGACATGTTTTCTCTGTGTATCCCTGGTTGTCCTAGAACTCTGTAGACTAGGCTGGCCTCAAACTCAGAGATGTGCCTGTCTCTACCTCCCAAGTGCAAAGATTAAAGGCTTGTATCGATACTTCCCAGTGTCAAGTGGATTTCTTCTCTTGTTCAGATCATTATAATTCCCAAGTTTTTAGCCTAGGCAAATCTCTGTCCTAGGTTTATGACTGTTGACCCACAGAAGAATTGCTTTTACTTGGTGGGAAAACTAAAGAAAATGGAGAAGGGGGAATAATTAAGAGTAATTATTCAAGGAGGGATTACATTTCATAACAGAATCTGGGAAGCCTGCCCACTCCTTTTCGACATTAGAAGGACCAGGAATAGTCTCTAACCGATGCCAGTGACAAGATGCCATCTCCAAAACGGACTTAGTCGCTTAACCAAGAAAGCGAAATGACACTGCTTCAGTTGTCAGCATGCTTTTAATTACACTGTAAGTCACAACAATGATTTCACTTATTTAGATTTCAAATGGAAAAAGAGAGCTGGAAATAGCCCAGCCGGTAAAGGGCCTGCCGCGTAAGCAGAGGTCCATGTGTGCTACCCTGTACCCATGGGGTGGGGGCGAGGACAGCAGGCAGATGGATCTCTGAGGTTCACTGGACAGCCAGGCTGGCCTAACTGCTGAGGAGTGATACCTGAGACTGTCCTTGAGCCTCCCCCTCCACCCTGCCCCAGCATTAAAATAAAAAAGAAAAGAGAGAGGAAGTCTTAACTTAAAGAAAAAAAAAAAATAGGAAAGTGGGAAGCTGGGGCCAGGGCTGTTGCTCAGCTATAGAGTGCCAAGTTTTCACAAGGCCCTGGGTCAAACCCAGGACCATCAGGTGTGGTGGTTCAGGCCCAGCTCTTGTGAGGCAGAGCTTCACAATAATGCTCCTGCATTCACGGCCAGCTGGGGCTACTTAAAGAGACCCTGTCTCAAAGAACAACGACAACAAGCCAAACAAAAACCAGTACTACAAATAAGGAATACACTACCAGACCACCGACACAAGTAACGTACCTTTCCGTTTTCCGAGACACATTGATCTTACAGATGAGTTGAGCCTCAGGTTGTCAGTCTGCTTACCACAACTCACGGATGTCCAGACTGACAGACCACGCAAGTTGTTCTTGGCATCCTGACGGGTAAGTTATCTGTTCACTCCCTCCCTCATCAAACAGGTCACAGTCCAATGAAGTAGACAAAAGACTGTAAGAACAAACTTCAGTTCCACCTAGCCCTATAGAATGAGTGCAACCCACACAGACGACATAAGCACCATTGAGGCATCAGTAAAGGCCTCAGACGTAGCCATAGTTACAGCTGAGAATGACTCTCTAACCCCTCCCCCTACCCCTCTCCAACCATGACCAGCTGCTGTGGGAAAGGACCACAGCTGTTCTCACTGCTGAGAACTGACATAAGCAGGTCGCTTCCTGCAGGGACAGGCTCAGAAATGGCCAGGAAAGAATGGAGGGCACCCACGGATCACAAGGACGACAGCCTGTGCAGGGTCAGAGCCCTGCTGACTCGGCTGGGCCACAAGAAGCAGCAACTCTTCTCAGAGCACAAGCGACCTGGAAAAGTTCGAGTCATTCCTAGGGCCACACAAAGTGATTTTTAAAGTATTTATTTGTTTACTGTCTAGCGTCACCTAATCCTATCTGAGGGGCGGAAGTGATGGGGTTCCTGCCACAGACCAGCTAGTGATTCGGAGAGAAAGGCAGAGAGGGTTTTGTTGTTCTTAGTGAACCTTATTCCGGTCCAGGGCTTCAGTTCTAGTCTATCGCCCGGCCTCAGTGCAGACTCAGCAGATGGTTTGTTCCAATGAAGAGCTCTACCCACAAACGCCTAGTGTGCCAGTATTTATTTCAGCTACTCCTGTCACAGAGTCCTTATTTTTCAAGAACAGCAATGCATCTGATTATCCATTCTCTCCAATCCTTAAAGGCTTCCACAGGCTTCGGCAAGTGCACATGCTCAGAACTACTCTTCGGAGTTGTCCCTGAGTCATCGCAGGATTCATCGTCAATCCACTTCACCAGTGCCTTGAAAAACACACACACTGCATTTTAACAAATACCAGGGCTGCACGGGGAAACTGTCTCGAAAGACAAAAAGCAAAACAAAGCATAAAAGCAAGAAACAGGAAAACAATCTCAGGCTCCATAACTGGCATCGGAGTCAGGTTCTCTACATCTGTGGTTTGTGGCCAATGGAGTGGGTTATGAGTTCAAGACTCGAGTGACACCCAGCTCAGACCAAAACTATAGAGACCACATCGCAAACGATGGTCAGACACTCAGTTCCTCACGTCTATCATCTCAACGCTCAGAAAAGGCTAAGCCAGGGAGACTGCTACAAGTTCACAGTTACCATAGTGAATTCCAGTCTAGCCTAGGCATGAAATCCCACCTTTCCTCAAAAACAAAAACAAAACAAAAAACCCGTAAAAGAAAAATAAACTTTAATAATTCTTACACTATTTTAGGATGACAGGATAATCATAATTTCTTTTCTCAATTTGCTTAATATCCCCTAAGGAATTATGGCATATAGTCCACTGTGCTGTTAGCCTATGTGCACATAAACATAACCATGTCCTAAGGCAAGGGTAGACATATGTACATAAAGACATGGTTGGAGAGATTCAAGCGCTGTCCCTGCATGAGCAGGCAGACCACAAGTAACCACAGGGATGTGTGCTAATGTGTGCATAAAGACAGCAGGAGTCCCCACTCTTCCTTCTTAAAGACATCATTCTTTTTTTTTTTTTTTTTTTTTTTTTTTTTGGTTTCTCGAGACAGGGTTTCTCTGTGTAGCCCTGGCTGTCTTGGAACTCACTCTAGACCAGGCTGGCCTCGAACTCAGAAATCCACCTGCCTCTGCCTCCCAAGTGCTGGGATTAAAGGCGTGCACCACCACCGCCCGGCCAACATCATTCTTTTCTAACAGACTTGTGTGTCTGTCTCAGATTTGAAAAGTTCCAGCCACAGTTATATGCTCACATGGATGAACACCACCACATCAATCAGGATGCACTCTGCTCGGGAGAGTCAGCCCCTTTTGACTTAACTGGACAAGAGACAGAGATTTCCTTTACTGTTTCTCACTGAACTGTAAGACAGTCACTATCCAGGATGGAGAGATGGCTCAGTGGTTAGGAACACTCACTGCTCCATCAGAGGACCGGAGTTTGGGTCCCTGCACCCACATCAGGTGGTTCACAAATGCTTGTAGCTCCAAGGAATCAGACAAGCCCCGGTGGTTCAGCCCTAAATTGAAGTTTCTTTTTTGTTCTTTTTGAAATGGCCTCAACCTATAGCCCAGGCTGGCTTCAAATTAAGGGTAACCCTTCTTGCTCAGATTCCTAAACGTTGGGATTACAGGTGTAAGCCATTATGAGAGAGCTTTTTGACCTTTTTGGGTTTATTTACATTGCTGAGAGGGAGGGATGCATGCTATGGCGCAGAGGTCAGATGACAACCTGCAGAAGCCAATTCTCTCCTTCCACCAAGGGCTCAGGGATGTGACTCCCATCTTCATATGGTGGGGACTGCGGGGTTCGAGGACCAAGCACCTTTACTGAGGAAGCTGTCCCTTCCACCCTAATTGAGGGTTTTAAAGCGGTTCTTCTCTGCATGGGTTTTTTTTTGTTTTGTTTTGTTTTTTTTACATAGTGTGTTCAGTTTGCTTTCTTTATACATTGAAACAGAGTTTCTCTCCGTGAACCCAAAGCTTGCTAGTCTGCAAGTCTGGCCAGCCAGTTTGCTTCTGGGAGTCTGTTTCCACATCCCATGTACCAGGACTAGAGAGGGGCACTTACGTGGCTTCTAGGGACCCACACTCTGTTTCTCATGCTTTTGAGGCAAGTCAGCAAAGGGTCTACCCACTGAACCATCATGCCTGCTGTCTTTATACTTTTTTAAAACCACAGTTTCCTGCTGATCTTTACCTAATTTCCTCTGATAAATCATAGCTCTAAAGGACCTAATGGGAAACGCCCTTTGTGACTTGAGCTGCTGCTCCCCTCATCTCTGCACCCCTTCCCACTTACTTTGTATCTCTCCACAATATTGAAGCCAATAGCACTCTGCAGCTTGCGTAAGCAGATGGGGCAGACATTTAGAGGACGCCGGTCAGATTCCTCCAAGTGATTGGAGCCTTGCATTAAGCACGCAAGCCACTGGCAGTGTCGCAGTCCAAGTATGTGTCCGATCTCATGGGTTAAAGTCTGCAAGACATTTATGTCACCACTCTGACACTACCATCAGCAATTACACAACAGGTCTCCCCCGACCCCCAGCCACAAAACTCCTGCCCAGACCGCCTACACTTAGTCGTGGTCATTCCCTTACTTCCCTGGACCGGGTCCCCCGTGCAGCTGATGTGTTGGCCGGCGGGTTCCACGTGTGGGAACTGTCACAAGTGGGTTCTACCCACAGATGACAGGATAATGACTGTATTTGTGACTGTCAAAATGTAGTGGCACATGCCTGTCATCCCTGTCTGTACTCGGGAGGCTGAGGCAGGAGGATAGTAAGTTTGCTTTAGGTCAGTAGGGTCCTAACAGTTCAGATTCTGGGCTCCTACACCCCCAGAGACAGATTCAGTAGCTCATGGAGAAGGGGCTGGATTTGCATGCTAGTGAGCACATGGGGCCCTGTGAACACACTCTCAACACACACAGGGCCCTGTGAACACACTCTCAACACACACAGGGCCCTGTAAACACACTCTCAATATGCATTTCTAGGAGGGGCAACTTGCAAGCACCTACAAATAATCCTGGGGCAAAGTAAAACTTCTATCTACAAAAGATAAAAAAAGGAAGATTTTTCTAAGCAACTTACCTTACAGGATCGCAACAGCAAAACACTAGTGATTTCAGGGATATAATAGTTATCAAAAATGGAATAGTCAGTGGAAGACTTTAGCTGTGGGGTCTTCACACTGCCTTCATACTTCGAGGTGTAGAAGTCCTTGCCGTACCTGGCGAAGCTGAATATGCCCACACCTACAAGGAGAGCCCAGGCAATCAGTGGGTAAGATGCACAAAGGGAGGACCGAGACAGCTGCTCAAACAGCTGGCCACACACTGCACATCTGCACTGTTTCCACACCACTGAAAAGACTTCAAAGATTTGCTGACATGAAGAACTTTTATCCCAGACTTCTCCATCAAGATCTTTACCTGCCAGTGAATTTTGTAATTCACTGCAGACAGAGGGGCCCACCAGATCCAGGCTCCTCCCTGAGGACCGGCTGGAGGAGGAAAGAGACAGGTTCCTTACCGGTGTAGCCACAGCTGAGGTGCTTGTGCTCACTTGATAACCCCTCATTCCTGCTGCTACAAAGAAACATACTTAAATTCACTGATTTCCAACACACACACACACTCACACACACACACACGCATACACACACTCACACATACACACACTCATGCACACACTCATACACACTCACACATACACACACTCACTCACACACATGCACACACTCACACACACACATGCATGTGTATGCACACACTCACGCACACACTCACACACACGCACACACACACAGACGGTGGAGGGAGTAGAGGGGACTATTTGAGAAGAGCAAAGGACTCAACAGGAGTGGGAGGGGCACCTGAGAGAGGAACAGGATGAGGAGGTGAGTGTGACCTAAGTACATTATATACATGTATATTAAGTCATAATAAATCCAATCCCACTACTCCAAATAATTAAGACATGCTAATAAAAACATATTATTTATACACACACACATACCAAAGGATGGTTGAATTCTAGAGAAACTGAAAGTTTCAGAGTTTCTCCTCAAAAAAAATCTTCAAAGTCAGGTACTCCAAAAGAGTCAAGATAAAACAGTCCCGATTTGCCATCAGGGCACAAGGGCAGACTCTGCCTCACAGGTCAGTGACTTTCTGGCTTTCCCGACAGTAGCACCTGCTGTCCCTCCTGCCACTCCATCTATAGAGAGAAGAGCCTCTTCTCTTCCCCTATTTGCTTTTTAAAAGCTCAAGAGGAGGGTAACAGGTGACCAGAATGAAACACTCCTGGCTGATTTCCTGTGTGAGACCACAGAGATGTACTGAGGTCTTTCAATTGTTACTGTTAATGACTGCCTGTGTGTGTGTGTGTGTGTGTGTGTGTGTGTGTGTGTGTGTGTGTGTGTGTTACTTCCTTGGGCTCAAGGCCAGAGACTCAAGCACACAAAGCAGCAATCCATCTTACACATGTTTGCTTTTGTGTGCTAGGGGGCAAGCCAGGGCCCAAAGCACGCCAAGCAAGTCTCCTACCGCTGAGCTTGTGAAATTATTTGTGAGTAAGTAAACTCAAGGTAATTTTGTGCAATTTAACCTTCTCACCTTCAGGAACTGCAGCTTGTTTGAAATTTAGGGAAAGAGTATTCTAAAAGAAAAAGCAGATCTAATCATGCATCACAAGTGACCTGCTTGGATCCGACCTCTGGAAGCTACTTCACAGGACCCCTTCTGCCAGAACAGTTTAAATGTTTCTCTGTTTAAAAAGTCTCTACTCTTGGAGAAAACCAGGCTACTTGTGGTAAAATATACTCACTTTATGTCAGATCAACTGTTACCCTGGCCTGCCTTGTTTTATGTCATGTAATATTTTTAAGACTTACCCCTGACCCGGAGAACAAAAAAAATTAAAATAGAAACAGTTTGGGTAATGTTTCCTGACCCACTCCCCTCAAAATGCATATAAAAAAATTCACTAGAGGTATTTAGGTCAATGATTAAATTGTTTTGCATTTATTTTTAATGTTTTCGTTTCTATCGTGTTAATAAGAGGGGACATCCAATAAAAACACACAGCAGGGTAGTAACCCCAGACTTCAAACGTGGCATGCTGGGAGAATCCAGGGTGTGATGAAGGACCTCGAGAGATGGGGCACTGAGGATGAAGTAATAAAAGAAGAGCCAGCTCCGCCCACCTCTAACACAAGCATCTGTCAGGAGAAGCCCCTGCCACAAAGCCTCAGCCTGGCCTACATCCAGACAACCCATCAGGTCTCTCCAGCCCTTGTGTTCACTGCCCCATCCCCAGGAGGCTCATACCCACTCCCCTTAGTTTACTGGTCTTTTCCCTTCCAGCTGGCCTTAGATCGTGTGTGTGTGTGTGTGTGTGTGTGTGTGTGTGTGTGTGTGTGTGGTGTGTCTGTGGTGTGAGTGTGTGTGTGGTGTGTGTATGGTGTGAGTGTGTGGATGTGTGTGGTGTGTGTGTGTGTGTGTGTGGTGTGTGTGATTGTGTGTGTGTGTGTGTGTGTGTGTGTGTGGTGTGTGTGGTGTGTGTGCACATGCACATGAAGTTAGAGGAGAGTAAAAACTAGGGGAAAGAGAACAAAGTAGAGAAATGGGGGGGGAAAGGAAAGAAAAGAAAAAAGAAGAAACTGACTCCCTTTCAGACCCTCTAATATTGCAAGGCAGTTTCGAATGAGTTACAGTTTATTGTGTCCCCAGACGAGGTCCAGGTTGCTTTTCTTTCCTTTATTCTCATCTTTATTTTTTCTGACAGGTAATGATATTGTATAGCTCAGGCTAGCCTCGAACTTATGATCTTCCTTCTCTGCCTCCCCAGTGCTGAAATCACAGACATATGCCCCAATGCCAGAAAAAACTTTGGTTTCTTTCTGTTGCTGTTTATGTTTGGTTGGGCTATTTGCAACAGGATATTTTATCCCAGGCAGACCTTAAACTCTTGAGGTAGCTGAGGCTACCCTTGAACTCATCAACCTCCTGCCTCCACCTCCCAAGTGCTGCAGTTACAGGGCCATGTTACCACATGTAGTCCAAAGATGGCTTTCTAAGCAAGCACTCTGCCACTGAGCTACATGCCAAATCTTCTTAAGGTAAATAAATAAATAAATAAATAAATAAATAAAGCCATGTATAGGTTGAAAAAGAAAATATGTACTTATATATTGGTGTATGGCTATTCCATCTCTGCTACATCGAAAGTGCAAAATCAACCAGCCAGGGCTAGGGATGCATGGGATTCAGTACGAGAGCCTTTGCCTTGAACCAGGCCTGTGTGCAATGACATGTACTGTGCATGAGTGATCATGCACACACACACACACACACACACACACCTTAGAATTAGCATATGTCGTTAACATATGTTAACGACAGCTCAAATCTCCTTAAACTGTTTGTCTTGTTAATACATAACTTAAACTCCCAGGCTGTTGAGCTGAGAGCCTGTAGAGGAGCCAGGCATCTCAAGCACTATTTATGGGTGGGAACTGTTCTGCAAACTACCTCCAAATGACTCTGAGCCTAGTAGTGTTCCGTCAAGGTCAGGTAGGGAGGACCAATCATCCATCTGTCTTTCAAAGCACACTTCCCACTACAGCATGCGTGGCACCCACAGAAAATACCAGTTTTAATGATTAAAAATATTACTGGTGGGAGTTCTTTTTCCTGCTCTTTGAATACCTTCCAATACCCTTAGGCTGAACAGCATCCAAACAGTATCAAAAAGGAATACCACTTGATAAGGAGGCCTGTCCAAAGACGAAGTTCCACGAGTCCCGAGGATAAAGATCGATCATTGTTATCCCCACGATGCAGAAGGCATCTTCGGGTTTATTCTTTTTCAAGAATGCCAGGATATGCCCTATTTCAAAAGAAATGCATGTGTAAGATTACTATTATGATTATGACACACAGACGTCCGTTCCGCTGCTTTCTGATGGCAAAGGCGCGTCACTTGCCTGTATGGATTTGCAGGTTTTGTGTGTGCTCATTCACCCTAAAGGAACACTTGGTTGCGGAGACTGAAACTGGTTCTAAGAACTTCACCTTCAAACCATAGAAGAATGCTTCACAGTAACCCTTGAGCCATTTAATATATTCTTCGCTGATTACTCTGGTGTTACCTAGAGAGCCTATGGTGTGGGGGAGGGGAGGAAAGGGAGACAGACTGTAAAATGACCGAAACGTTCTATTGCTGATTCCATAAACTGTCTGGCATTAGAAACAGAATTCACTAGAAAAACCTAAACACATCTTAATCAGTCATTGAGGACATTATGAAGTCAAAAGGTAACCACTTCACTGCTAAGTCAATTTGGCTACAACATCCCTACACTGAAGCAACTGTCAACAGTGATCATACCCAGGGCCAACAAGATGGCTCAGCAGGGAAAGGAGCTTGCGGTACAAACCTGACATCTCTCACCGGAGGCAGAGAACCAGCTCTACTACAAAAACTGTCCTTTGTTACATGCTCCATTTAGCACGTGTGTCCTCTCCCATGCCATACACACGATACTACTGCTTTTAATTACCACATATAGTATCTAACATACTTAGAGCCCTGGCTGCAGTTCCTAACACAACAACAATAAAAAGGGAAGCCATTAAAAATTACTCGATTGAATTAGGTCACCAGTTCAATTTCCAAAGCACCCCCCCAGTGACAGTGACGGCACTGCAGAAAGCCAAACCGAAACCTTCATGTTCCCAGCTCATACCAATGGATTGAATATAGATAATGTGTTTCTTTGGACAGGGTGCCTTTCTGTAGCGGTCAGAGAAGAACTGTTCGAAGTCTTGGGGAGCCTCAGGGTGGGAGGAGATCCAGTCTGACTGTGAATGCACGGTAATGGGTTCAAACAGATTATTGCGTGGCTGGAAGGCCTCATTCATCAGCCGCTGTTCCCCGGCATCTAACTTCTCGTACTGGGAGACAAGCACTGGGTTCTTTGAGAGGAGAGCTGTTTTCAGTGTGTGTTCGGAGTGCCGTAGAACCTGCATCTGCCAAGAAAGAAGAAGAAAAAAAAAAAAGAAGAAGAAGAAAAGAAAGGAAAACCCAGAGAAGACAGATATAAACGTCATCCATTTATACAAAGGACTACCCTTCTCTTCAAACACATCTCTAGTTTCTCTCAAGAATAAATGACCTGTTGCTAATGTTTTCAAATGCCACACTTAAGAGTGGTTTCCCCACGTCCAATCAGTTTATTGGGGTAAAGTACCTAAAGAGTTAAAAAGGAAAACCATTAAAGCCATTCTTGCATCTCCTACCCAACCTGTTGCAAGTTGGGCATAGTGCCGACACCTGTAAACCAGTACTCGGGAGACAGAGGCAGGAGATTGAAAGTTGAAGCTCCTCCACCTGAATTATATAGCAACATTGTCTCAAAAACAGTAACCAACAGCGGGAACAAAATCCAAGAAAAAAACTAGCAGTGACTCGGAAAGCCTACTGATGTCCAACATCCTCTGTCATCCGACAATAATCAAAATAACATTTCGAGCTGGCTCACTTGGGCTACACGAACAAGGCATCCCTTCTAGTGTTACTCAAGGGTATTCAATAATGAAAAGAGAAGTAATGTTAAGTGCCCAGTTCTGTTATTTAACTGCGGGCTGGCAAGATACATCTCAGCCCCTTAAGCTTACCGCGCGCGTCCTGTCGGTCATAAAACACTGAGGGAGATCTAAGATGACCAATGAGATGCCAGACTCATGGTGACAGCCCTTTTCCCGTTCATATCGAGTCCCTACGTGGTGCGCTCATCCTTCCTCATCAAGCAGATATTCCACCACGAGGCTTTATGAGTTAAAAAGAAAAAAATAGGAAGATTTCTGTCCATTTAGTTTGTGTTTTCTAATTAAGGGCCCTTTTCAATTTTTGGTTAGTTGGCTGGTTTTCTGTTTTGCTTTGTTTGGGGGTGGGGGGTGGGGACAGGGTTTCTCTGTATTTCTCAGTTTATTAACAACTGATTTTGAAACTTCAGCTAACTCCTGTGCTCAGTGAACTTCTGAATTCTGGAGCTCAAGAGGGTGGCACAGACTGAAAAAGGATTCTAGAGACTACATTGTGAGAGTAGCTCACCCTCAGTACTTACTGCACATCTGGGCTGAGATTTTAGTTTTACCGGATGAAATTTAAAACAAAACAAAAAACAGCAACAACAACAAAAAAATCACCATGGGCCCCCTTTAGTCTACCTACCGTTACAAAGGAGACATCTCCAGCTGCTGTTTCTCCATTTAAGTTTTTCTAAGGACAATGCATGTCTGGCAAAGGGGTGTGGAGAGCGGGGAGCCTTCACCCTAATAAAAGAGACAGAGTGGAAAAATCAGAAGGCCTCCACATCCTAGTCCAATGTGGATGGTGACGCTGGGTAAGTGTGCAGGGAGTCATCATACAGTCACTGCAGGGACCAGGGGCCTACGATGCTTCGGTTCTATCACCGGAACATCCCACGTAAAGTGGGTCTCGCCAGACGTGCTAGCTGGTTGCCCATAGCAACTTGCACTTGGGGCAGGGCCGGTGCAGACGCCACCCAGTCTCTGCTTGAGTGAACAGTGGGGGCCTCCCCGGAACTCAGTGTTCGTTCGTGTCATCTACTCGGGGAGCAACCGGAAAGGCCCGTGTCGTTCCCAGGAGATATCTGCCCCCGAGGTCCCCTCTGCTTCCGCCGCAGCCATCCCTCCCACATCCGCCCCTCCCCAATGATCAAGACCTTCCTCCTCCTCCTCCTCCTCCCCGGCCCGGCCCTGATGGTTCCTTATAGCACCCTCACCCGGACAGGCCTCTAGGCCACACTCAAGCTCCCACGGTGGTCCTAGCGCGCATGCGCCTCGCGCGGACGCACCTCGCCCTGTCACGCATGCCCTGTGTCTACATAGCACACAGGACGCGTCTCCTGCCCCTCAACTATCACCGCGCCCCCCATCTGTACTCTTCCCTCCTAAGGCTCCTCCTCCAAACTCTAAGCCCGCCCCACTCCTCCAGAAAGGCCCCGCCCATCTGCTGTAACCCCTCCCCGAAGGCGTGGCTCCGATCCATTTCACAGCACTCCTGTAGTGTGTGGTTGACTACGGTAGCAAGGGGGCGGCGCAGTGCCAGACAGTCCCCAGTCGTCGCTGTTTCGCACTGGCCCTCGCGGTGGCGCCGCGACCCGCTCCTAGCGGGCGGTGCAGGTTCACGGAACCACCTGCCGTGGGCTGAGCCTGAGTAATTTAACCACTGGGTACAAATAAGTCAGCCGTGTCCGCGGCTTGACATATCACCCGCTGGACTTTCCCTTCTTAGTCGGTTTGCGCTATTGTCGCGGCCTCACCGCTGTCAGGAAGCAGGGTTGCGTCCAAGGGCATGAGGCCTAGGGTTTACTTTGGTCCTTGGGGAGCTAAGAGCTTAGAGCTGGGACCCCCAGGAGACCTCAGCCCTGGAAGGGGAAGTCCCAGGGCCTGATCTCCTGATCCCCGCCCCCAGCGATCTCCTATTCAATTTTGAATCTCTGGGCGCTTCAGGCCCCAGGATGGTCAAACCAGGGGATGATGCCACTATTTTTATCAACATCCTCTCATCTTTGGAAGTTAAGGACCTCACATGCCACATCTCTGTACCCCTCCTCCTACCCAACTCCCAAACTTCTGCTGTCGTCTTGCCTTGTGCACACTGTTCTAATTATCCTTGCCCAGCTATTATAACAACACCCTTACGGTTTGTCCTTACTGGCCTTACCAAGTTGACAAAAGTGGTTTATTTTGGGAGGGTCTCGTGTGGGCCAGGCTGGCCTTGAACTCACTATGTAGCAGAGGATAACCATAGGTTCCTGTGTCCGACTTCCAAGCACTGGAATTACAGTATGAACAATCAGGTCCATCCAAAACTTTATTTTTAAATATTTTAAAGCTGGGTTTGGTGGTACGCATCTGCTATCCCAGCTCTTGTAAAGCAAAGAAAGGTAGGAGCATCTTTAAATTGGAGGTCAGTCTGGTCTATACAACAAGCACCAGGCCAGCCTGGGCTACAAAGTAAGGCCTTGTTTTTAAAATGAAAAATTCACTCTCAAAGAAGAGTGGTAAGAGTAGCAATTTAAAAAAAAAATCTTTATATAGCTGGGCCGTGGTGGCGCATGCCTTTTAATCCCAGCACTCTGGAGGCAGAGGCAGGCAAATCTCTGGAGTCAAATCTCTGCAGTTTGAGGGTAGCCTGGTCTATACAATGAGCTCCAGGACATCCAGGGTTATATAGAAAATTCTGCATCAAAAAAAAAATGTTTTATATAATCTTAACATAAAAACACACACACATTCTTTCAAATTTTCATACTTATATAATATACTTTGGTTATATTTCCCCAGGACCCCCTCTGATTCTCTTCCCCTCCCCATGAGATCACTCCCCAACAACCTGATTATTTTTTTTCTCCTGAGACATTTTTAATCAGCTGTAGACATGATGCCCCTTTAGTCTAAATACTCCAGAGCATACTTCTAAACAAGTAAATTTTCTTAAGTAGTCACAGGACACCTGCACTGGGAATTCCTACCAATCTCTCTGATTACAGTGTAACAGCATAGGGTCACTGCTTTCCAGTTTTCCGTGTGCAGTGTTCCCTTCCGTACTAATGAAAAGTCTGTCTCCCACTATTCATAATTCACTTCTGCATTTAACTGCTCTCTGATACAGTATGCACTGAGAGTAATCTCAGAATAACAAATCCATATCATTGCAGACAAATAGTCCTGCCAATAAACAGAAATTATCCATGGTCCCGTATAGCCAGGGGATGCATAGTATACCATGCAGTTTACATCATCTGGGTGAATTCTTCCCTACTCAGTCCGGCACGACATCTGAGCTGAAACTTAGTATGTAGCCTAGGCTGGCCTCAGGTTCACAACAATCTTCCATCTCAACCTCTGGAATGGTAGGAGCGCAAGTATGTATCATCACACCCATTGTTAAACGTGTTACAAAATAAATAAATAAAAAATAAATATGCACTCTCTTTTTTTTAATGGTATACCATGGCAGATGTGGTACTTTTAAACCCAGCACCATGGCAGGCAGAGTCACTTAGAGACAAGCTTTAGAATCTCCTTTGAAACACACCTCCCTGCATGCCTGTGAGGGAGTTTCTTGATTAGGTTAAGTGAGGTAGAAAAACCGAACTTAAATGTGTGTAGCACCATCACGTGGTCAGGAGGCCTGGGCTGAAGGCAGACTCCAGTATCCATAGCTCTCTGTTTCCAGACTGTGGACACAATGTAACTAGCTGCCTCTGGCATAAGCTGCCCCACCTCTCCCCCGGTAATATAGACTGGGTCCTTGGAAACTATAAACTAAAAGGGTTTTTTCCTTAATTTTCCACTCCTCAGGCATTTGGTCACAGCAATAAGAGACGTGACTAGCACAGGAGGGGACAAGATGGCCACAGGTGGGCCCCCATTGTTGGGAGCCGACTTTAGTAGAAAGCGGCTAGATCAACTTTGCAGCCATCTGGAACCATATACCCTGATGAAAGACTTGGTTGTCAAAAGCCTATAACAGCTGAAGCACACTCTGATAAATATCTTGTTTATCCCACATAGCTTGTTTTGCTGTTTAGTGACCTCAGCTGTATGGTGCACGTGGTAAAATGTTTTCACCTGTGTTCTCCTGCTTGTGTATATAAATACCTCAGAATTCCCTTCAATAGGGGAGACTTGAGGGAGACTTGAGAAAATAGAAGAGACTGAATCACACCCTGTCTTGTCTCCATTCTTCGCGTCTCTTACTCCAAGAGCCACACTCTCTCTTGACCAGAGCACTTAGCCCCAAAAGTGTTGAGGAAAAGTGTTGAGGCAGAGTGTGGGCCTCAACACCCCATGAATTGGATTGGTGACACTATGAGAGAGACTTTAGACAGCAGCATATTACCTAAGAACTGAAAAGTGGGATTGACAGACAGCACCTACCAGCACGCTGATCTTGGGTTCCCCAACTTCCAGAACTGTGAGAAATAAATTTCTGTTGTTTTTACAGGCATGTGGAGAGGTTTGTCAGTCTGTTAAGATACCTACCATCTGGAGGTGGAAAAGGTTAGTGAAGGACTCGGTGGTCAGGGTTATGGACTAAGCAAGCCCTGGTTCTCGGAGGCAAGCTGGCAGAGGGCCAGCTCATCCCCTGAGAGGAGGCCCCAGAGTGTGTATGTGGGAATGGCTTCCCTGAGGCCATCCTGGGTTTCTCAGGAAAGGGTAATTTCCCAACTGACTGTGCTCTGAAAATGGCAGGCAGTTAATAGCCTGAGAGTGCCACAAATGTGGACAAAGTCTAAATTTTCTTTCTGTTTTTAATTTTTCTTTTTTTTTTTTGTTTTTTTTTGTTTTGTTTTTTTTTTTTGTTTGTTTTGTTTTCAAGACAGGGTTTCTCTGTGTAGCCCTGGCTATCCTGGAACTCACTCTGTAGACCAGGCTGGCCTCGAACTCAGAAATCCACCTGCCTCTGCCTCCCAAGTGCTGGGATTAAAGGCATGCGCCACCACCTGCTTCTGTTTTTAAATTTTAAAATATTTATTTGCACGTGTATGAGTGTGCATTTGCGTGTGTGTATGTGTGTGTGTGTGTGTCTGTGTCTGTGTGCTGCCACAACAGACAAATGAAGGTTAGAATTTCAGGTCTCTTTCCATCATGTGTGCTCTGGGATCAAACTCGGGTCCTCGGTCCTGTCTGCTATCAAGTGCCCTTACCCACCGAGCTATCACTGCCCTCCCCCTTTTTCAGGTCTTGCTATTGATCAGGTCTCACTTTGTAGCCCAGGCTAGCCTAGAACCCATTATGTTGCTCAGGTTGGCCTCGAACTGATGACTATTCCTTTTGCATCTGCATTCTAAGTGTTAGAGTTATAGGTGTGAATTACCTCATCTAAATCTTTTTTTTTTTTATTTTTATTTTTGAAAATTGTTTTAAGCACACGGGTAGGAGCTTATACAACGGCACATGCATAGAGCCTAAAAGGGGTGATTCTCTCCTTCCATGGTGGCTTCCAGCAATCAAACTCAAGTCTTTAAGCATGTGCAGCAAGCGTTTTTATCCACTGAGCCACCTCACTGACCTAAAATTCTGAGTCTGAAATTACTAGTGTTTTTTTTTTTTAATTATGTGTATGTGTATGTCTGTGGGTGTAGATACATGAATGTGAGTACAGGTGCCTGTGGCGGCCAGAAAAGGGCATCCAATCCCATGGAGCTGGTGTTCCAGCTGATTGTGAACTGATTAGGTGCCTGGAAACAAACCTGTGTCCTTTCTAAGACCTGTACACACTGAACTTCTGTGCCATCTCGCCATCCTCCTGCCCCCGCACACCTTCATCTGCATTCTGGGGCACAGCTCTCAAGCCTCACAGCCAGTATATTTTATGCTTCTTCTTCTTCTTTTTTTTTTTTTTTTTTTTTTTTCCGAGACAGGGTTTCTCCGTGTAGCCCTGGCTGTCCTGGAACTCACTCTGTAGACCAGGCTGGCCTCAAACTCAGAAATCTGCCTCTGCCTCTGCCTCTGCCTCCCAAGTGCTGGGATTAAAGGCGTGCTCCACCACTGCCCGGCTTTTGTTATTCTTTTATCTAAGATCTTCTTCTGTAGCTCAGACTGGCTTGGAACTTACTAGAAAACCAACCCAGGTAAGCCTTGAACTTAAGGCAGTTCTCCTGCCTGTCCCTTCCTAGGACTGGGGTTATAGGCATGAATCACACCCAGCTGGCTAACCTATTTTAACATAGAATATACTAAAAAGGTTAAGAGGTTCTCAACCATTTACTCCCTAGTATGAATTCATGCCTGCTATGTTCGTCTTTTTCTCCAGCCCTTAGCTGAAATCTATTAACATTTCGTCTAGGCTCCACCCCACAGTTACCTGGCAATGGCTAGGTGTGCCTGACTCAGTATAAAAGAGGCTGTTTGCCCCCTCTGCACTCTTTTGCTCTTGCTCTTCTTACTCCCTTTCTCTCTTCTCTCTCTTCTCTCTCTCTCTCTCTCTCTCTCTCTCTCTCCCTCCCTCTCCCTCTTCCCCCCCCTTTCTCTGTCTCTACTACCCCCTCAACTCCCCTTCTCATGCCCTAAATAAACTCTATTCTATACTATACTGTCCTGTGTGGCTGGTATCTCAGCGGGAAGGGATGTGCCAGCATGGGCCCGAAGAGACACCCCCTTCCCCAACACCGTACTGCTTGCACCTCCACCAAACCTACCCCTGGCTTCTTTTTCTTTTTTATAAAACACAACACCTACTACCCTCATTTTCTCCAGCCCTTAGCACTGCCCTGAGGAAATGAAACTTGGCTTGGTCAGGAAGCAGGAACAGGTGGGTAATTTAGGGTTGTAGACAAGCCAAGCAGGGTAACAGCCTAGAGGTAGGTACAGCACATGGGGGAGGATGTTGTAACACAGGAAATAAGATGCTAGCACCATATACCAACAGGGAGGCAGGAATATAGAAAATTATTTGATAAAAACAATTTTAACCTGTGTTTCCGTTATGCTCAGAGCAAAGGCTGCGTGTAAAGGAAAAAGAGTTGACCACCTTCTCCCTCCACTGCAGAGAACTTGCCCACTGAGGCCTAGAACTCAGAGCCCATGGGGCCCAAACAGCATCATGCAGAGGAACCATAGAACCCAGAACACAGTTTTTGTTCCAAACAGCTAATGTTGTGGACCATGTGATGCTTGCAGACAGAGACCAGATTCTTCCATAATGGGCTAGCTTTGGGAGTGCCCAGGGAGAAGGGCCATTAGCCAAAATGAAAAGCAAGATATCTTTTAGTCCATTAAGTTAAAAGAGGACTTTTTGTCTCTCCTTTATTATTTATGACTTGTGACTTCAGTTACTGTTTCCCGGAACAAGTATTACGGTTGTACTGTTTACTGGAGCAAAATAGATGCTTATCAGTGGGCAGGCAAGCTACAGCTTGCTAGGTCGTCGGTCCTGTGGCCTCTGGTTGTCCTTTGATGTCATATGAGGCAAGTTGTTTTCTGTGCCTCTGACGGTTCCTAAAACCTGTCACAATCTGATATGAGTACGTAAAGACGCACATATCCATGTACATGTCTGCCATTTATATACAAATTCTGAAACACACACATATATTGCATATGGATACAGTAAACCAAATTGAAAAGGAGGTAAGCCTTTAGTTTTCACTTTAAGAATATCCACCTGCAAGAAACAGAGGTTTAGTGTATGAATGGATGAGGGGAACAAGCTTCAGGGCAGTGGCCCCTGTAACCACTGGAGGATGCCCACGATTCCCCTAGCGACTTCCCCAGCCATGGCTCAGACCGGTGCTATACAGCTCCTTCTTAAAAGGTTTGGTTTTTTTGTTTTTTTAAATTTGGGTTCCCCTTTTTTTCAGTCTCTAAGGTGGGGTGGGAAGGTGTCTGCCTGAAGGAGACACACAAATGAAAGAGGAAGTGTCTCGGCACTCAGCAAGCGCAAAGCAGCCACCCACACTTGTCTGTGACCTCTATGGAAACACTGCACACGTACTACTCTGTGTCCTTTTGGACTTTCTTGGGGCGGGTGCAGCTTGCTACCCAGCAGCAGCCAGCTTACTATGGGCCGGGTCAGGGTAAATAAAGCCAATCCAGACAGAGCTCCTGCCTGGAGACCAAGACAGGGCTTCAACGCTTACTAACCCCGAGCATACCTCAATGCCTCTCCTGCACGAGCTGAAAACCACGTAGCCCCAATGACGTAGTACCAGGGACTGTCTTGCTGGTTGTACTGTCTGAGGAGGCCCGGAGCCACCACACCCTGCCTCATGCTCACTATCCAGGAAGTCTTCTGCGTCCTGGTGGAATTTGACTGTGGGGGGAATCTTTTGCCCTTTCCCTAAATCCTGACACTGGACTGCAGGTCCTGAGCACCTTGGGGCGGTGGATGGAAACCTACGTGATGAAGAGGAAAACAGCAGGTGTACCACCAGGTGTGACATTAGCATAGGTTCAAAACACTTCTTGTGCAATGTAGAAAATTCAACTTCAGTCAACAAAATGAAGGTAGGCAGTAAGTCGTGCAAGAAATAGAAGACCAAGCTAAAGAACAAATGAAATCACACCTGGCCCTTCTGCCCAGAAATAACACTTGTGAACACTGGTTGAGTGTACAGCTTCCTTCTGATTTGCATTTTTTGTCTGTTTCAACAAAATTGGGACAATGAGGGAGTTTGCAAATAACACGTTCTAGTATTCCAGTTTAACTTCTTACTCCAGAGAGAACATGGCTCTTGAATTTAAGAATGCTCACTACTGCCCTGTTTATAAATATGAGAACTAGAGGAGTCATAGTCTCCTAAAAGACTCTCGTCATTAATGCTGCAGTGACATACAGGAATGCCCCCAAGGTCTCCAGTTTTTGTTTGTTCTGGTTTGGCTTTTGGAGACAGCACCTTGTTGTGTAGCCCAGGCAGGTATACAGCTGAGGAACTCTGACTTCAGTCTCCCTGAATGATGGGATTACAAGTATTCACCACTATGAAAAATTGTTTTAAAATTTCAAAACAATGTATAACTTTGATACTATTTATATAAAAACATAGATGTGCATTATGTATGTTTGCAAAAACATCTGTCTAAAAGGTGGACTTTCTGTGCTATTCATTCATGTTTTTATTATTATTTTATAGTTCTTCAGTTAGCGGTCTTGGTTTTATATTTTTAAAAAAAAACCTATTCGCTTTGAAAAATTATCGTCATCTCTGCTTATTGATATGAAGTATATACATTGTATAATGAGTATCAAGGACAGCCTCACTTTCTGGTTCATAGGTCACTCCTACCTGTCTGGGTTATTTATTTATTTATCTTTAAGATCTCTATGTTTCACTGTGTATTGGGAAAGGGGTATGTGTGTGTGAGCCCAGGTGCAGCTAGCGGTGTGGTACCCTGTGGAGCCAGAGTTACAGGTAATCGGAAGCCATCTGACATAGGCAGCTGGCAACCGAACCTGGGTGTTCTATGATAGCACTTGCTTTTAACCTCCAAGCATCTCTCTAGCCCCACCGGGGTCTCTTATAGTGGCACTGATTCTATTCATACGGGTCTCACTGCTATGGTCCAATTGCCTCCCTGCTGGGTTTGATCTTCAGCACTGTAAATGCAAAAGAAACTACTTAGTTTGATCTCAATTGGTAAATAAGAACATTAACTTGCAATACAATTGTTATACACACACACACATATATATGTATACACACACACACACACACACACACACACACACACACACACATATATATATATATATATATATATATATATATATAATACTGGTTATTTGTTACATTTTACGCAATGAATATATTTCCATGTTGGTAAGAAAAATAATAATATTTGGAGCTGCACTGAGGAAGAGCACAGACTGGTCGATGGCAGCAGCAACTGAGGGAACAGCAGGTGCCCAACACACAAAGTCCAATACAGCTTGGATCCTTTGCTGGCACCATTTACTCTGCTATTTGACACTATGCTTTTGGGTTTTCTGGGTCACTGTTGTCCCTAGGCTCCCAGCCAGCCAACTAGGGACCTACAAGGGCCCTGAGGGAATGAGATGCAGATTCCCTGTGGTTTTGTTGAGTGGGGGCTCTGTGAGGAGTAAGCCAGTCTATTTCCCTATGCTCCCAGACTCAGGCCTCAGCACAGAGAGACCACGGGATCTGTGAGAGATGAGCTTGCATTCAAACTGGGGCCCTTCCGGGGCCTTGGCGTCTCATCTCAAATGAGCTACTAACGGTTGGTCCTTTTGGTGTCTTCGTTCCCAAATGAGATCAGTAAGAAGCTCTGCAGAACAAGGATGGAGAAGAGTCAGTAAGACCTGAAGACAGCAAATCACACCTGCATACCAGCCAATGGTTCAACCACCGTAGTAACAGCATTGTGGTAAAAGCCTGGTGCCCGAGAGCCAGTCGGTCCTTGTTAGCTAAGAAGCCAGCAGTAGCCACAAAGCACTCATGACATAGTCTCGTGGCTGGACACATTGGTCACAAAGTCTAATTACAGAAGTACTCTTTGACAAAAACGGCCTGTTGGTGTGAGTCATCGGGGTGATTAACCCTCAGGCTTGGGGTGTTCCTGGGAAGGAGCTGAAATACACACATTTCTATGAAACAACAGTGCCCGGGGAGATTTCAGAGTCCACACAGTTGCTGCTCTGACAGCGGGTGATAAAAATCACTCCACTCCAGTTTAGACCTCATTTCACACTTATACACATCTCTGACGATTCCAGGCTCTGACGTAGCCTGGGGGTGGGGGGAATGGAGGGGGAGATGTTTTAAAAGGCAATTCAGATAACTTCAGGTCCTACTAAATGCAAACCGGAGGATGCGCTGTTCCACGTGGATAGCCAAGGCTGTCTGTAAAGAGGCTTTGGCCATGATTAGGCTTCTCTGTACAAGGACCCGGGTGGGAGGAGGGTGATGACGTCACACTCCTCCTCCTCTGATTGGGCTTCTCTGTACAAGGACCCAGGTGGGAGGAGGGTGATGACGTCACACTCCTCCTCCTCTGCAATATTTGAATTTCTTATCTGGAGTCTCCTCAAGCTTATTGACTGTCCAAGTATTTGTTGACATTTGAAGTCTGTCTCCCTGTCTCCGAGGCGTGGTGGTTGGGAGAGCAGAGGGAGTCCTCAGGGAGGTACAGCAAAGTTTTGGTCCCCTCCTAACTGTGTGACTGGGATAAGGGATTATGAACCGTAAGTCTGTGTCTTTGCCTCTGGAGTTGGGATGCAATGCTGCGACAGACATTGCATTAGGTAGAGGAAGCCCCCAAGAACTGCTATGTAAAATTTGTACTGAACACTTACACCCCCCGCCGAAGTGGATTATGCCATTTGTCGGAGTAGAGGTGCAGAAATGCAAAGTGTACTAACTGGTTGTGACTTTTTTTTCCCCCTTTTGAGACAGGGTATCCCTGGGTAGCTCTGACTAGTGTGAAACTTGCCATAACTGGCCTCAAACTCATGGAGACCTGTCTGCTTTCTGCTTCACAACTGCTGGGATTAGAGGTGTGCACCAGCAGGGATGGTTCAAAACGTATTGATTGGAATAAATTGTCTGACCGACACATCAAGAATGGTCTAGCCTCATCTTAATTACCCAAAAGAATATGGTGTTAAAGAGACTCTAATGTTATCTGTGCCTCTCTTTCTGTCTCTCTCTCTCTCTCTTTCTCTCTCTCTCTCTCTCTCTCTCTCTCTCTCTCTCTCTCTCTCTCTCTCTCACACACACACACACACACACACACACCAGGACTGAACACATATGTTCACAGGTCATTCCCTTTGATGGGAAGGCAACTGCAGCAAGCACTCTGTGAAGACCGGCCTTAGCTGGATAATCCTTATAGCCCCTGACATTCAAACTTGGTTCTTTCTCTTTCCTCACTGTATGGGAGCATAGCAAGAAGCTGGCCATCTGGCATCAGGGAAGAGGGCCTTCCCTAGAGCACAACCAAGATGCCACTCCAATCTCAGACTCTTAGCCTGTACAGTGAGTCACAAAAGCTTGTTGGGTGTACCGCCAAAGGAAATCTGTGATAGCAACCCAAGGACATGAAGACTCTGTTATGAGCTCAGGCAGACCTGGAATCCAGTATTCTGGGATCAGTTTCTCCCTTTGACCTCCCATTTCTGTTGTGGACCAAACCCTAGATTGGCACAATCTTATGATACAAAAGAAAATTAGAAGAGTTTTTGAAAATACGTTTTCCTTACACTCCAGTTACAGTGAAACCCTGCTGAAGGGCTTACTCTGTCTGGCCTGCGGTAATTTTGGCTTCCTAGTTCTGACCCATGAGTGTTAAAATTTTTAAAGTTTGAGTTTCTAAGGATTTCCAGACAGCACAGGGTTCCCTACCACATCTAAATTCTACATAAATAATTAGTGATTCCTTGGTATAAACATGTTCCAAATATTTCATAGGTTATATTTACATTAAAAATTATTTTTGTTCACCTGAAATCCTAAGTGGATAAACCTTTTGTGTTTTCCCCTGTTTTGGTGCTATCGAAGGAACCCACGGCACTGTGGACGCTGAGCTGAAGCTGTAGTGCTGAGCTAGGTCTCAGTCCAACATCCTGTACTTTTATTTGCTCAGTATGACAGCCTTATTTCCCAGGGAAGTCTGATTTCCTTTTTCTAAATCCTCAGAGGTGGCAGTGATCTTTTATGGATGTCACATAACCTAGAGACAGTTCTAACATGCTAAGTGCTCTACTTCTCTCTCTGTCCTTAGGATAAAACACTCTGGCCTAAGGCAACTACGGGAGAAAAGGATTTATTTAGTTTATACTTTCAAGTCACAGAACCCATCATTGAGGAAAGTCAGGTCAAGGGCTTGAAGGCAGAGACCATCACCACTTGCTGGCTCACTCGCTCAGCCTCCATTTGCTTTCTCATACATCCCAGGACCACTAGTCTACAGATGCCACTGCCTAAGCAGACTGGGCCCTCTTACACTGGTTAACAACCGAGACGGTCTCACACCGATGGACCCATAGGCAGTTACTCAATTGGGGCTTTCCTCTCAGCTGACTGTAAACTCTGTCAAGTTGATAGTTGAAGCTAAGAAGGACAGGGGTCTGGAGAGATGACTCAGCAGTTAAGAACACTTGCTGTTCTTCCGGAGGAGCCAGGTTAGTTCCCAGCACTCATGACAAGTGGCTCTCAGGCATCGGTAATCCAGGGAGTCTGATGCCTCCGGCATCCTCAGGTATGAGGTACACACCACCACCACCAGAAATAAAACAAAGGCAGCTGTGGGAAGTTTCCTTCAGTCAGTCAACCCAGAACAGAAAACAAGACAGCACTCTGGCATAGAACACTAGGAGAGCCACACAAGGGCCACACAAGAAGGAATTCAATACAGGACCTATTGAGTAGGCAGGGTGGGCCTCACAGGCAGGCACAGAGGCCAAAGACTGCATGGGATTCAGAGGCATCGGAAGGTGCAGACTTCTATCTTCGGTGGACACAGGGGCTGCAGCAGGCTTGTGTGGGTGGCAGGAAAAGCAGGCAAGAGACCTGACTGCCAGGCCTCAGCAGAATATGCAACAGGCAGTGGCTGAAGGCTGTGCCTGCATCTGCCTTGTCTCCCAATGGTTAGTCCAGAACATATATTCAATAAAGTTTCAACAAACTGGTGGCCTTGCCTCTTGGCCACCAGAAGATACTGAAGCTGCCTCTCAAGAGGTTGTCAGGATGGAAACAGCACAATGGAGGCAGAGAGCTGAAGGAGAGTGGACCAAAAGGAAGACTGGACAGAATCACCTAGGAGACTTCTGGAGATTCCTGAGAAGTGCTCAAGGCTGAGCTTTGAAGGAGGCGGCAGGGATGGAGCTAAGGATGGAGAGAACCTCGCCCTCAGCCACCTGCCTGGTCAGCGTGGTAGGGGCCCAGACTGTTGTCCTGCCTTGCCCTGGGTAATCAGGGCACGTCACTGCCTCTCTAGGGCTTAGCTTCATCCGTGGAAAGTGAGGAGGGAAGCGAGAAGTTTCCCTTCTGCTCTGGGACTATGAGGCTGAGATTTGGTGACTCATGTGAAGGGTGGGTGGGTGGGTGGGTAGTGTCAGGGAAAGGAAGGAGCCTGAAAGGTCAAAGATAGCCCTATGGAGAAAATGATGTGTCTGTCTGGAGGGGAAAAAAAAAAGGAAGTGGAGATTGCTGTCTGTCTGGAGGGCAGGGAGGTGACATCTTTGATGTTAGGGAATTTTACAGACATGAGGACACACGTCTTTACAGCAAACAGGCAATGAACTCAAGAAGCATAGTCAATGGGGTGTGCTCTCTATAGCAGAATGTGATGAGAAAGAAAAGACCAGTCACCCCTCAAATGTCTCGATCCTAATCTAGAACCTATGGATATTAATCATGTTAGTCATCTCCTAGGGAAGCATTTTCTCAGCCTCAACCCAAGTACTCAAATATCACTGCAGCTGTAGTAAATGAGGGCAGGCTATCTCCTGAGCTAGCAGCATCACTGCCCACATGGTACTGATTTTGCAGGCATGAGAATGGAAGTTGTAGGGTCACAACACTTGTACCAGATTCTGGAAAGCCCCTGAAGCATGACAATTCGTGGCAGTGTTGGATTTCCTCCAGGGAGGCCTGGAGAGGCCACTGTGTGAAGCTGTGAAGGTAAGCACTAAGACGCAACAGAGACCCACGTGTGATGTTGGAGATTCCAGGACCATGGGACATCTACAGAGGAAAGCAGCAGACATGGAGTGGAGCCTGCCCAAGACAGAGGCTAACATGTACTTAAGGTGATACAGCTAGAGTTAAGTTGGATGAATAGCTAAGTCCACTGGAGCCCAGAGGATGCCACCAAAAGATCCTGGATGCTCACCCAGGATGCTGGACATGGAATTACAAGGTTTGGTATTTTCCCTACTGGATTTGGTCTTGCTTTGGTGTCTTATGGTTTCCATTGCTGTGATGATCTCCATGGCATGGGTACTAGAAATCAAACTTAGATCCTCTAGAAGAGCAGCAAGTGTTCTTAAGCACTGATTCGATGTTCCAGCTCCTGGTCTGATATCTTGTTTCTCCCATGTGGAATGGAATGTTTACTCCGTGTCATCATACATGAGCTGGCTCACGGTGAAGGAACTGCCTGAGACTCAGAAGAGACATTTGACTTTTGAACGGTATTGGGACTGCTAATAGTTGGGGTGCTCTCAGAGATCAGACTAAATGCATTTTGTATTCCAAGGTGAACTTCCCCAGCTCCCCACATTGTCACACCATCGTAACCTTCTATTCTGATTGGGATGTGGGATGTCCACCATAAATTCTCATGTTTAAATACCTCGTAGATCAGAGATCATTGTGGCGGTGGTAAATGGGGGCAGGCTACCTCCTGAGCTAGCAGCATCACCTACACACGTGGTACTGATTTTGCAGGCCTATAAAATCACCTGGTAGCACTCTTTTGGAAGGCTGAAGACCAGTAAGGGGTGTGGGCGGAGCCTCACTGAGAGAAGTGAGTCACTGGGGAGGGGCCATGAGGTTTGGTAACCCAGATCCTTTCCCTTCTGTGTAACCGGCCATTTTATATTCCTGCCACCATGTCTTCCCCACTACAACAGACTGTATCTATCCCTTCTTAAACTGTGAGCCAAAGCAGGCCCTTCCTCCCTTAAGTTGCGTTTGTCATAGCAGGAAAAAACAAAACAAAACAAAAAAAAAAAACCTCCACCTTCCTAACTTTCCAAAAACCAGTTAGAGTTCTTGCCGTTCCCTAACCCCCCCCCCCCCATAAACTCCATGGTACCTCAGGCCATGGTATCTCAGGCCATGGTACCTCATGGTACCCCTCTCTATAGAGCTTCCTTCCCTCTCTGTGTCTCTCTTTTCTCTCTCCTCTCAGCCAGCCATATTTTCCTTTTGCCTGCTACCTAAGGAACTTCTCTGGTGAGGCCAGAGCCTTCCTCTACATTCTTGGTGCCTCACAGAAGCTTGCTCCAATCAAGGTGCCAGCTCAGGCAAAGCTCCATACGTGGCAAACTCTCAGCTTCCTCCTCGAGGTGCTGGCCCATGTAGCCAGCATGCAGCTGGTGCTGTTCCTCACAGTCCAAGAGCCTTTGTTGTGGTTGTTTGATGCTGCTGTGGGTTTAGAGAAAGGATTTTGCTCTGTAGCCCAGCCTGGCTTTGAACTTGGGGCAACGTGATCCCAACACCTGCCACACCTGGCATGACCAGGTATTTTTAAAAAACATCCTTAAAGCCTTGGCCCCACGGGCAGTGGTGGCTCACGCCTTTAATCCCAGCACTTGGGAGGCAGAGGCAGGTGGATTTCTGAGTTTGAGGCCAGCCTGGTCTACAGAGTGAGTTCCAGGACAGCCAGGGCTACACAGAGAAACCCTGTCTCAAAAAACAAAAAAACAAAAACAAACAAACAAAAAAAGCCTTGGCCCCAGTGCCTTCTCCTCCGCCCAAATGTCCCTGGATCCCTAGGTGAAAGAAAACAAGTGCTTTCTGGAAATGCATCTCAGAAATACTGTTAGTTTAATGATATGGGCTCTTGTGCTCTAACCTGGGTATGTGTATCTTAAATTCCATTCTATAAGTAGATCTTCTTGGTTGTTTTGTTTGTTTGTTTGTTTGAGACAGGGTGTCACTATGTAGCCCTGGCTGGCTGGCCTTGAAGTCACAGAGATCTGCCAACTTCTACCTTTAATTGGGATTAAAGGCGTATGCCACCACGCCTGGCACACCGGTCACTTTATCATTAAAGTCATCCATCACATACATGAGACAGCAAACACAGTAAATTCTGTTACACTCTACAGGTTTTGAACTCCTAACACGTATGCAGCAAGCTGCTAGATTCTGAGGATTCAGGGGTTGGTTGAGGCAGGATTAGCATCTCTGCCCTTTGAAAGCCGAAACCCCAGTTGACTGGGAAGAAGGAATAAGACCTCTTCTCCCCCCCCCCGCCCGGCCCCCCACCATATCCCCTCCTTCCTTTCTCTTCTCCTCCTCTTTTCCTCTTCTCCATCCTCTCTCTTCTCCCTTTCCATCTCCTCTTCTTCCTCCTCATTTCCTTCCTCCCTTCTTTCTTTTCCTTCTCTTCCCCTTTCCACCCCTCTTTCCTTCCCTCCTCCTCCCCATCCTAGCCCAGTACTAGAGAACAAACTGGACCCAGGACCTTGTACCTGCTGAGCAAACACTCTGCCGTGGAGGTTAGCTGGCTCTACAAATTCTTTTTTTTTTTTTTTTAACTAGCCTTACTGAGATATGAGATATGATTTGCATACTCTAAACTCACTCCGTAGTTTTTAGTACAGTTACAAAATTGCACAACCGTGACAGTGTGACTCTGTGTTCCTCAAAGCCCTCTCCACCGCCACTCATCCTGTTTCCATTGCCGCCTGCATAGCTGCATATTTGCATATTCTGGACATTTCCTACTAATAGGACCCGATGGTCTGATTGTTAAGGGCCTCTTTCACTTTGCATAGTCTTTCTCCACTTCAGTTGCTCTTCAACATCTCTAAATACCCCACCTCCTTTCATCCTGAATGCAGTCCATGGTCTAGTTTACACGATATTTTTATTCACCCATCCATCATCAGCTACTGAACATTGAGGGTTCCAGTACTTTTTGACCATCATAGCTTATACTGTTACAAATTTGCATGCACAAAATTTTGTGTGGATGTTCTTGTTTCTCTTGGGTTTACCTCTGGGGTTAAAATGGCCACAACACAGGTTAATGGTCTTGGTTAGGGTTTCCATCATGACCAAAAGCAACTTGGGGAGGAAAGGGTTTATGTCATCTTACAACTCTCAGGTCATTGTCTATTTCTGTGAGAAGTCGGGGCAGGAACTCAAGACAGGAGCCTGGAGGCAGGAATGGAAGCAGAGGGCATGGAAGAATGCTGCTTACTGGCTTGCTCCCCAAGGCTTGCTCAGGTTGATTTCTTATAGAACCCAGGACCACCTGCCCAGATGTGATACCACCCATGCTGGGATGGACTCTGGACATCATTAGAATTCAATAGAAACATCAAGTGTGTGTGTGTGTGTTGTTTGTTTGTTTGTTTGTTTGTTTGTTTTGAACTCGGGTTCTTACTGTTAGCCCTGGCTGACCAATTCGCTATGCAGACCAGGCTAGCCCCAAACTTACAGAGATCTGCCTGCCTCTTCCTCCCAAGTGGTGGGATTATAGGCATTGGGCCACCACCACCTGGCTAAAGGCTCAACATCTTTTTGCTTTGGTTTTTTTAATTTGTATCCATTTTATTTGCTTATTTTATTTGTATATGTGCACACATGCATCTATGTGTCCACACTTGCATGTGGAGATCAAAGGACAATTTTCAGAAGTTGGTTCTCTCCTACTGTGCACTTCAGAAACTGAACTCAAGCCCTCAGGCTGCTCATATAGTATGCCACTTTACCCACTGAGCCATCTCATTTGCGTCCTCTCTCTCTCTCTCTCTCTCTCTCTCTCTCTCTCTCTCTCTCTCTCTCTCTCTCTCTGTAGGATCTTGGTATTATATAATTCAGGCTGGCCTCAAGCCCGCTATGTGGCTAAGGCTAGCCTTGAACTTGTGGGAATCCTTCCTGCCTTAGCCCCCTGACTGCTGAGATTATGGACATAAGTCACTTCATCCATGTGAAAGCTCAAATTCAGTTTTTTGTTTGTTTGTTTGTTTGTTTTTGCTGGCTATATCGACCAGGCTGGCCTCCAACTTGCAGAGTTCTGCCTGCTTCTGCTTCCCAAGTGCTAGAATTTAAAGCATGAACCCCCTGGCTGAAAGCTTCTACAGAATCCTTACCAAAAGTATATTGGTTGCTTGAGGACGATAAAGCAAAGATCAACTTTCAGAAAACAAAGCCTGTGCTTTGGAGGCCAAGTGTCCTTCATGACACCCAGTTCACTGATGATCTTGAGCTGGGTTTTGTAAACAACTGTGAGGACATCTTTGGAGATAAGCCCTACACTGCCAGAGAATGTCACTGGGAAATTGTTTTCTTGGCTCAAAGCCTCTGAGCCAGGGAGCTGCTGTTTGGCCTTTTAAGGCTCATACTTATCAGGCACTATCAGGTTGTGAAAATAGTGTTGAACCCTAATGTTGGGTCAGGCACTGTAGGGTTGTGAAAATAGTGTTGAACCCTAATGTTAGCTTCGGACTGGCAGAATACAAAATGATAAAACCATCATGGACTGAAAGTTGTTCCCACTGAGAATCTCAGATGAGCTGGAGGGATGGCTCAGGGCTAAGACCACTCACTGAGGCCACAGGACAAAGACCAGGTTCCATTCCCAACACCTACATAGCATCTTAAGACCATATGTTATTCCAGTTCCTAAGGATCTGATACCCTCTTGTGACCTCAGAAGGAGATCAGACACATACATAGTGTGTATCAGTACATGTACGCAAAACACTCATACACACAAAAGACAAATAAATACATCTCAGCTGGGGAGGTGGCTCAGCAGTTGGGCAGTTTGATTCTCAGAACCTGCATCAGGCAGCTCACAAGTATCTGAGACTCCAGCTCCAGGCAATACAAAGCCTCTGGCTTCCACAGGCACTGCCACACAAGTGACTTGCATTCAGACGGACATACACAGACATACATGACTAAGATTAAAATATGTCTTTTTTTTTTTAAAAGAACCTCAGAGCTGGTGAGAAAGCTCAGCAGACAGAAGCACCTACTGACAAACCTGATGGTCTGAGTTCAGTCTCTGATCTCTTTTCACACACATGCGACACACATACACACATAAACATACATACACACACACATACATACATACACACAATGTATACATGTAGACATACACATACATATGTACACACAGTGCATACATACATATAGACAGACAGACAGACAGCATCCAAATAACTTAGTCTGCCAAAGATGAGAACCAAGGACTCAACCAGCAGTTCTCATGACACCAACTTTGGTCATCTGGCTCCCAGCCAAGCTCTCAACTGACTAGAGATCATGGGACAGCCCTGCTTGCCCAAATTAAAGAACCACTCAATTTACTCATGGACCAGGATAAATAAAGTAAATGTGTCATCTGCTGGGCAGTGGTGGTGCACGCCTTTAATCCCAGCACTTGGGAGGCAGAGGCAGGTGGATTTCTGAGTTCGAGGCCAGGCTGGTCTACAGAGTGAGTTCCAGGACAGCCAGGGCTATACAGAGAAACCCTGTCTCAAAAAAAAAAAAAAAAAAAAAAACCAAAAAAAACAAAAAAACCAAAAACAAAAAACAAACACAACAAACCCCCCCCCCCCAAAAAAAAAAAAAAAAAAAAGAAAAGAAAAGAAAAAGTAGATATCGTCTTCAGTCGCTAGGTTCTGGGGATATTTGTGAACCAGCAAATACTAAACTACAGTCTGACATGTGACAGACATTTCCCTTCAAATTCCTGGCCTTGTTGTCTAAAATGGAGGATCTGGATGGATTCTACATTTACAACTGTTCACAAAATGATTAGAAATTTTAAAACACCAGATACCAAAAAATGTCTTACAAAACAATTTTCTTTTTTTTTTTTTCTTTTTTTTTTTTTTTTTTTTTTTTTTGTTTTTTTTGAGACAGGGTTTCTCTGTGTATCCCTGGCTGTCCTGGAACTCACTCTGTAGACCAGGCTGGCCTCGAACTCAGAAATCCACCTGCCTCTGCCTCCCAAGTGCTAGGATTAAAGGCGTGCGCCACCACCGCCCGGCACAAAACAATTTTCAAACTGAGAGAAGTATTCTGTCTTCTAGAGATATATAAGGGAAACCGGCAGTGATGATCACGTGATACAAAGTCTAGGATTTGCTTCAAGGTCACCTCTACTAGAAGAAAATCTTCAGATATGAGGTTAACTCGATTGATGACCATCAGCCAGTGAAGTGTTGTTGTTTTGTTTTTGGTTGGTTTTCTGAGATAGGGTCTTGCTGTGCAGATAGCTCTGCCAGGTATAGAATCCACTATGCAGCCCAGGCTAGCCTTGAACTTGTGGCAATCCTCCTACTTCTGCCTCCAGGTGCTGGGATTATAGATGCACCTGGAGGTGCCCAGCTTCCGCTGTGGTTACTCTTGGAGCTGGGTGGTATGTGTGGGTTTAATATGCTAGTCTCTCTTACATGTTCTTTTCTTTTTCTTCTAAGATGCGTTTTATTGGTGTGTCTGTGTGAGTGTGTGTCTGTATTTGTATGGGTGCTTGCTCTCTGCAAACACCGAGGACAGAGGCAGGCTTCAGGTGGCCTCTTGTATGGCCTCCACCCAATTTTTCCTTTTTAGGCAGGGTCTCTCTCTACCTGTGGCTTATGTCTCCTAGGCTAGGCTGGAGTCCCAGAAATAGGGTGTAAGGTTCCAGGCATGGGTATGACACTCCCAGTTTGTAATGTGGGTGCTGGGACTGGAATTCCAACCCTAATGATGGTGCAGCAAGGACTCTTTTTTTTTTTTTTTTTTTTTGGTTTTTTTGAGACAGGGTTTCTCTGTGTAGCCCTGGCTGTCCTGGAACTCACTCTGTAGACCAGGCTGACCTCGAACTCAGAAATCCACCTGCCTCTGCCTCCCAAGTGCTGGGATTAAAGGCGTGCGCCACCACTGCCCAGCAGATGACACATTTACTTTATTTATCCTGGTCCATGAGTAAAGAATAGTGTGAAGCTTAATCTAGTGGCCTCCCTGTCACTCAAAAACCTGAGAGGCTGAGGCAGGATGATTTTGAATTCTAGGCTAGCCTGGGCTACATAGTGAGCTCTTGTCTCCCACACCCTCCCTGCAAATGTGCTAATTTTTTATCCTTAGTTTATGTGTGTGGGTGTCTGGCCTGCATGCTTGTCTGTGCACCACTTGCAGGCTGTCAGTGGCCCTGGATCTGGAGTCACAGACAGTTGTGAGCTGCTATGTGGGTGCTAGGAACTAAACCTACATCCTCTGGAAAAGCAGCCAATGAGGCACTGTGTCGTTTCTCCAGTCCCAGGATGACCCACTTTTGATTAACTTACTCTGCTGTTCAAAGAGGCCCACTAGTTAAATCCAGGGACCTTAGCACAGGCAGTTTCATGAAGAACAATCGGAAAGTGACCTAACATAGCCAGACTGTCTCCTAGTCAGCAATATTTGGCCTTCGGTTTAATTTTTTACACTTGACTTCTCTTCTTCACATGACGAGGACAGAAAAACAAGTCTGTTAAAAGCCATAAGTAAAAAAATCACAAAAAAAGAAAAATCAACGACCCCACCACCACCACCATAGTTCTAGCCAGCAAATCCCACCACGTGTCTTTCATCACTGAGTTGGGCTTTTTGCTCTGAATTACTGAGCATTTTGTTTTGTTTTAGACAAGGTCTTGGGTAGCACAGGCTGACCCTCAACTCAGTATGTCATTGAGGATGACCTTCAACTACTGGTCTGTTGCAGACACACTACCCCACGTTTGAGGGCCAAAATGTCAGGGACCGCTCTATCAGTGTTGGAACCCGCACTGCCAAAAGCCTTAGGGGCTAAACTGTTAGAGCCTGCACTGCCCCAAGCTGCCCCAACCAGTCCTCGGGTCGCGGTTCAGCAAGAGAGAGAGTGAGGACAGACGTGAGGAATGGAGACCAGACAGAGTGTGTTCTTCTCTCCAAATCCTAAGTTCCAAGTCCCTAGTTCCTAGTACCAAGTCTCAGGTCCCTAATCCCAGTTCCAGCTGTAACAAGTCTCAAATCCTAATCCTAGTTCTAAGTTGCTAGTCTCTTTCCCTGTTCCAAGTTCTCCTTCCAAGTCTCAAGTCTTGAGTTCTGTCCAAATCTCAAGTACTTTCTTCTGTCTGCCTCTCACCTTTTATACGTCTCACTTCTAAGTCAGGCCTTTAAGTCTTGTCTCTAAATCAAACCTTTAAGTCTCACACACCCAAGGGAAGATCCTGGGTATCTAAAACAAGATGTTATCCGAGTGTGCTCAGCTGTTGTAGGCTATTGTGAACAAGTCTCTTGTCAGGGTATATGGCTCAAGATGGCTGCAAGGATGATAGCTGCCTTCTGTCGGCTCCCCACACTGGTCCTCATGTCTCCATTCCCCCAAGTTCTGGGATTATAGGCATGGACAACCACTCTGGGCCCAGGCCCTGCTGTGGATGGACTTCTGGGCTTCATGCATGCTAGGCAATCAACCTAGCAACCACACTCAGCCCATTGCTTCCCCGCCCCCCTTCCCTTCTCTTCTTTTTGGGGAAGAAAAAGGCTAGCCTTGACTAGCCTGGAACTCACCAGGCTGACTTCAAACACAGAAACCCACCTGCTTCTGCCTTCTGAGTGCTAGGGTTAAAGGCCTGTGCCACCGTACCCAGCCCCATATTGCCAGTTTTGAGAAAGACTTTATTGCTTCTGTGTTTTTTTATGGGGAAAAAAGAAAGATTAGCCCTCTGGACCCTTAAGGTGAGTGTGGATTCTAAATATAATTTCTCTCAACATTCTTGTGAGAGACACACAACGGTGAGGTGACAGCTGAACAGGTAGTTTAGATTGAAAACTTGTTTGAGCCTCTTTTTTTTTCTTTACATATTTAAAGAAAAAACTGCTCCTGTAAAATCCGGTTCACAATGCCCATTTTCTCTGGAGCTCTGGGTTTGAGGGCCCCACTCGTTTCTGAGGAAAGACCACAGCATGTATTTTAGGGCACTGCCTCCAGTTTTGGAGGACCTGTCTAATTTCCCAAGTCACCCAGAGAGCCTCTGGTTTAACCTGTAAAGCTTGGTTTTCTTATATCTCCTTGAGACTAAAAGGCCTCCCTTCTTTTCCAACAACCCACACTGTGGGAAATAGAACAGGTAGCTTACACCATTTTACACCAGCACGTCAGTTAACCTTGATGGTGGCAAAGTGACAGGAGTGTGGGGGCTTGGCTGTTTCTTTTCCCAGAAGTGATTTTCTTCACTTCAACAGAAGAAGAAAAATTTTTAGGTTTTGATGTGTGTGTGTTTAGGTTGCCATGCATGTGGTGTGTGTGTGTGTGTGTGTGTGTGTGTGTGTGTGCGCGCGCGCGCGTGTAGGTTGCCAAACACGTGTGTTTGGGGGGAGCTCATGCATGTGGGAAGGGATATGCCCATGCATATATATGTTTGTGAACTCCTGCATGAGTGTGTGTAAGCTCTTGTGTGCGTGTCTGTATAGGAGGAGTTCATACATGTGAGGAGGGGTGTGTTGTAAGGAGGGGTGTGCCCTTGCATGCATGTGTATGGGAGCCCATACATATGTGTGTGTGTTTGTGTGTGTAGCTCATGCATGTGTGTGTGAGCTCATGTATGTGTGTGTGTGGGGGGGGCTCATGCATGTGGGAAGGGGTGTTCCTCTGTGTATGTGTGTGTCTGTATCTGTGCATGTATCTGTGTGTATGTGTGCATCTGTGTGTGTATATATCTGTACATGTATGTGTGCATCTGTGTGTGTGTATGTATTTGTGTGTGTGTAGGCCATTGTTACATCTTCACTTTATTTTGGGGACAGGATCACTCAGTGAACCTAGAGCTTGCTGTTCTGGCTAGGCAGGCTGGCAGGGAGCTCCTGGACCTGCTTGTCTTCTCCTCCCATGCTAGTTGACAGATGTGCACCACTGTACCTTCTGGGTGCTGGGATCCTAGCTCAGATCCTCATGCGTGTGCTACAAGCACTTTACCCACTGGCGTGCCTTCCCACCAAAGCCTTTCCTCTTTCTTCTTCCCTTCCTTCCTCCTGCCTCCCTTCTTCCTCATCTCTCTCTCTCCCCCCACTTCTCTCTCTCTCTCTCTCTCTCTTTCTTTCTTTCTTTCTTTCTTTCTTTCTTTCTTTCTTTCTTTCTTTCTTTCTTCCTTTCTCCTTCCTTCCTTCCCTCCCTCCCTCCTTCCTTCCTTCCTTCCTTCCTTCCTTCCTTCCTTCCTTCTTTCCTTCTTTTTCTTTCTTTCTTTAAGCTTTTTGTTTTGAGGGGAATTCCGACGTTAACCTTAGTTTCAATTTCCAAACCTCTTAAACCTCGCAAAGACTTTAAGAATTTGTCTTCCAAGTCTTCCACACATTTTTGACATTTACCTAAAGTCCAATTTTTGTGTGATTTTTTTTTTCTTTTTTCAGAATCCAGAGTTAAATTCTATGTGAAAAGTGAAGCCCTGGGAAAGAACTGTTACTTGCCAGAGACTGGAGCCAGCTGGCTAGGGAGTCAAGCAGCGCCCCTAACCTGGGCTGTTCTAGTTGTGAGGGAGACCCATGTCACTTAGGGGGAAGAAAGACATCAGCAGAGCTTCAGTAAATGCCAGTCAGGAAAAGATTCAGGGACCGGGAGATGCTCCGTGGATAGAACACCTGCCATTCAGGAGGGAGGACTGATGTCAATAAAAGGCATAAACAGTTAGGTGTAAAGTGAATGAAATATTCTAACCCATATAAAAAAACGCACAATCCTGGTATTTTATTTACAAGCTGTAAACTTAGATTGGGCAGATTTGGGGGCTATTCTAACCTATATCCCAGCCACATGGCCCTTGTTACTTGCTGTTTCTCATGGCCATGTGCTCATGGTCCATCTCCTCTCATGGTGGCTTCCTCCTCCTTCCATCTTCTTTTCTTCTTTTCTCCCATCTCTATAGCTGTGACCCCCCAGGTCAGGTAACTGAAAACCCGCCTACCTCCTCTATCTACTGCCCAATCACAGCCTTTAGCTTTTATTGACCAATTAACTTGGGGAACAAGGTTACATAACCACTTGGTGTACATGAAGATCTCCTGGGGGAGGGGGATCAGATCTTGGGAACTAGTATTTAGCATTTGAATACACAGCAGCACCAGACCAACCCCCTACAGCTGAGGGTGGCAAGCCAGAGCTGTAATGCCAACACTTAGGAGGCTGAGGCAGGGGGATCAAAAGCTCGAGACCAGCTTGGACTATGGAATGAAACCATCTCTCAAGAAAAGTTAAAAATATCAGAAAACAAACATAACCCCCACCCCCAAAAAAAAACCCTAATAACTTCACGCTTAGCTCCTCATAAAAGGTGAGGCAGTGTTCTCAATCTGTGGGTCACCATCCCTCTAGGAGCTGAACAACCCTGTCACAGGGGTTGCCTAGAACACAGATATTTGTGATTTCAGTAGCAATGAAGATAGTTTTAAGGTGTGGGGGGGGTCACTGCAATAGGGACTGAATATAGGTCACAGCAATAGAAAACCTGCAGAAGGGTAAGTGGTCTGCATTAGGTGGACTTGACGTGGTTTCGTGAGTACTTCTTGTGTGGTGTGTGTTGTAGAAGGACTATGTATGTACTTGAGAGTATGGGTGTGTACATGGGTGCATGCAAGCCCATGATCTATGTGTTCATATGTGTGTGTGTGTAGGCCAGGTCAACAAGGTCTCTTCATCACTGTCTTTTTGCGACAGGGTTTCTCACCAACCCTGAAGCTTACAGATGCAGCCAGGTTGCCGGTCAGTGAGCATCAGGGGTCTATCTGTAGTCCTGATGTTACAGGTGCGCACCATCACACCTGGCTGTACGAGTTTCTGTAAGTCAAACGAAAGTCCTGCTTGTGAAGCAGGGACTTTGTTGAGTCTTCCTCCCAGCCAGAGAATGGTTACTTCCCATTGCTTACTATGGTCTCTGGGTTGCTATTTTTGTAACTAGATTTATGGAAAGATGTAGCACAAAAAAAGCATACTTCTGTGGTTCTGAACACCACCTGATATGAATGGGGGAAGCAGTTACAGGGTGAAATGCTGGGAATTCTTACTACCTTGCCCGCCCCCCCTCCAACTCTCCCCACCTCCATATTCTAAAATAAGATTTATTGGGGGTGTGTGTGACGATGAGTGACCATGTGTTCATTAGTGTTTTAAATATTAGTTTGATTTCAACAAGCTTAAGCGTAATCGTGCAGAAAGTGGATGAGCCCAGGGCCCAGAAGCCTTCAGAGACCCAGCAACTCCAAAAGAAGTAGAGAGCACGAGTGCTTTCCTCTCCCTGCTTCACACCTTAGAGACCCCAGGACTCTGGGAAGGCACCATCTTTGGTCAGGAACCGTCCCCACGGAGGGAGACAGTTGGAGATGCATAGATCTCCACACCTTCAGAAGGGCATGCAAGCTTCTGTTTTCAAATGTAAAAACGCAACCCCTGGATTACACTCAATGACATCATGCTACCAAGTCATTTATAAATGTTTATTAAATGTCAGTAATTTTTACAAAGCAAATATTAATCGTAAAGAGACAAACTTTTTGCAAAATATGTACAAAAGTAAAAAGCCTTAGTGAATAGCAATTTGGGGAAATAAAACCATACCTTCTACTCTTAGGCCTCCTGTAGAAATAATTTACTGCTGCTACCCTCGAACCAAAGCACTGACCAAAAAAAAAAAAAAAAAAAAAAAAAAAAAAAAAAATTTACAACAGTATCAGATAATGTGCTTAGTTCCTGGAAAGTTTTAAAAAGATGTATGGGAAAAAAAAAAAAAAAAACAAACCAAAAACCTAAGCGACAAA
Organism: Arvicanthis niloticus; assembly: GCF_011762505.2. Classification (NCBI taxonomy): domain Eukaryota; kingdom Metazoa; phylum Chordata; class Mammalia; order Rodentia; family Muridae; genus Arvicanthis; species Arvicanthis niloticus. The sequence goes on from NC_047663.1 coordinate 13,083,589, forward strand.
TACTTTTATACAGGGCAGTAGTATGACCATGATTACGGCTGCACTGTGTGTCTCTAATAAGGCTTCTTGTGCTCTGCGAACTGGCACAAAGCTGAGAAAAGCCATTCGGGATATTTTGCGATTCTGCTTTCAAGTAAAGAGGTAAAGAGAAGGCACACAGTATACAGTCTGCTTCATTACCATATGCACCCAACAAGGACACACTGCCTCCTTCCTCCCTGTCATTCCTGGTGCCATCGAAGAGGCACGGTTAATGTCAAAACCGCCACTCACTTTGGCAGTGTTGTATCTGTGACTAGAATCAGAATTACACACTGAGAAGGTGGTTTATTACCATCAGTGATCCTCACAGACCTGAATCCTCAGAGATCCGGGTAGGCTTCAAACCATCTAGTGACTTCATCACTATGAACCCAGCAAAGGTCACAAATGTCACATTACATCCCACTAAACACTACCACATGACTAGTGCTTCATAAAAAAAAAAAAAAAAAAAAAAAAAAAAGTGGTCATCTCTGCAGTTGGGAGGTTGAACCAGGAGGATCTCAAACTCAAGACCAGCCTGGGCTACACAGGGAGACCCTGCCTCAGAAGCAAAAATATACAAGCCAACAAACATAAAACTATGCTATGCGCCATCTGTGGCACTCAAAACTGGACGGTTAGACCTGAATGCTATATAGAGGGACAAGCAGGTAAAATTCAAATGCTGAGCTACATCTGGGAGGATGTTAGAATGCTAGCAGATGAACACTGCTTTGATGAGTCTGATACCTGCCTGCAAGGCACAGCTACAAGCATCTAGCTGATGGTATCTGAGAAGCTACCATCAGGTTTTGACACAAACTCAATCTTATTGTAAACTGACTAAGCCCTAAACTCGTACCATAAGAAAACGGGCATCATGTGCCCTCATGCTTTCTAGGTTGAAAAGCCAACTACATCCCAGCTTTAAAAAAAAAAAAGAAGAAGGAGGAGGAGGAGGAGGAGGAAGAGGAGGAGGAGGAGGAGGAGGAAGAGGAAGAGGAGGAGGAGGAGGAGGAGGAGGAGGAAGAAGAAGAAGAAGAAGAAGAAGAAGAAGAAGAAGAAGAAGAAGAAGAAGAAGAAGAAGAAGAAGGAGGAAAAGAAAGAGAAAGAGAAAGAGAAAGCAGAAAATACTTTCATTCAAGTAGCACAAACCAAAGATCCTTTGACTCATGGAATTGAACGTGCTGAAAATCACAGGAAAGAGACATACGGCCAAAGTCTGATTTTCCAAATAAAAAGGACCTGAAAACTTTATTCTCCATCTTTCAAATTAAATTAAAAGCAATGAAAGGGTAACAAAGTGGCTTTCTCTAGGTTTATTAGGTTATTTCTTACAAATGTTTGACTGGGTTTTACAGGTAGGATGCATGGGTTCATACAGGAAATTCAAATTAACACTGGCACTTGGTCTTCTCAAATGAGAAAAATAACAACATCACTACAAATTGCAACTCGGAGTCAGGTTTCAGATGGTTTGTTTGGGGTTTTGCCTAAATGTATCATTAAATAATGAAAGCACCAATTTGAGGGTTTTCCAAATAGCTTGAGTCTCAGGATATAACCGCATAACTTGGCCATTTTATTCTTCATATAAACAAGGCATAACCGGATGTGAATACCAACACTGAGAAATACATGCCATCAAAACAGAAGCCCAAGTATTTGGGCTTACACATTGGAAGGTAAGAGTTACTTAGAGGGCACATGCTTTTTGATGCATCTAACAATTCTTGTCCCTTCTGGCACTAATATGGTCTTACTGTCTCTTACTTTAGAGCAACAGCTGCCACTAACTTAACAAGCATTTCCCTGTTGAGTCCTAACTTGAGGACTTCACCAGAGGACCCTCTCGGTGTGAAGTACCCACAATGCACTGCGATAGGAAAACAAACAAAAAAAAACCAATCTACTCCTCTCCAGGGCACCCCATCTTGGGTGACTGAAACTTCCCTCTGGCTATCAAGTACCCTTTCCAGATAGAAAAACTAATACAGAGGCTTCCACTGAATACAGACAGCATTTGGCAGCGAGAAACATCTTAGGCCACTACAGATATCTGGGTGGCAGCTGCACACCTTGAATTAAGATCTTAAGAAAACATGGAACAAAGCCCTTTCCCCATTAAAAAGAAAATTAAGGTCTAGATTTGTGTTGTTCTTTTATTTATAAGGCAACTCTGTAAAATAGAAAAAGATTTTGAAGTCAACTAAGACACTTGTGTAGTTCTTTGTCAGTAAGCAGGAAGGCTGGGGAGCTGAAGAATTCTGGGTTAGGCACAGTCGCTCCACGCACCCCGAGACATGCACAGTCCAACGCTCCCCAGAGCATCAACTCCAAGGCATTGTTCCGGGATGGGGGAAGTCAGCACACTGAGGGTTGAGCACCTTTTCAACTCTGTCAGCTAAATTTGGTCTCCCCCTTCACACAACAGTGTTTCCCTTCACAAAAGGACCTGACTTTCAGGGTGTAGGTGTCAGACTCCAAATGTGGACCATGGCTTTTTGGCCGAGCCTCACAGTTCTTTAAACTCTAAACAATCTAAACAATCCTGTATAGATTACCTGTAAGGAACCTACCACTTCAGAATGTATCCAGACTGCACTGGGTTCTGAGATGCTGCAGGCTTCAGAAGGGAGCTGCAGGTGCCCACAGGATATTGTCTCTAGTCGGGAGCTCTTGTCCTTTCTTGGTAACGGTCACGACAGAGGGAGTCAGAGACCCTGCTCTGTCAGGCAGGATTTCTTGTGCCTACCACAGAGCTTAACTGTAACCAGACACAACTGCTTTCTGGAGGGCCTGACTTCTGCCTTCACTGCAGTTAGCTGTGGCCAACGCACACTAATGTCTGCTAGATTAACACAGAACACGTGTTACTGTGCACATGCTCAAAGGCTCGTCAGTACGGGAGTTCCGCTAACCCCCAAATGCTCGTCAGCATGGGAGTTCTGCTAACCCCATGATTTAAATGATATATTCTTTTTTGGCAAAAAAGGACCAGATGTAGAACCATTCAAATATCCATGAATTATGCTAACAACACCTGCACTGTGCGTGATACTGGCATACATGTCTGAAGTTCATGATATTACCAAGGCAAAAAAGCACTGGACTTTATAACCAGAAGGAGAGTGAAAGTTCAAATCTAAGACAAGTCAGGTCTCTCAAGTACACACTAGGGGGCCAGCTCTCGAAGTCTCCAGCAAGGAAAAAAAAAAAGCTTTCAAGACTCAAAGTCGGCCAATGTTTCGGGGCCCAATTTCTTGCCTGAGACCAGTCACACAGTAAAACAACAGGCATCACTCCGCTGGTGTAGTCTCCAGGGAAAGCAGGGACAAGCTCAGGTTCTTCAAACTCATAGGCCAGTTGGAAAATGACAAATGGTTTAATACACCAGTCACAATATTTAATCACAAGCTACTTCATGGGCACAGTTTAACTTAGCAGTGGGGTGTGTGTGTGTGTGTGTGTGTGTGTGTGTGTGTGTGTGTGTGTGTAAGGCAAACCTCCCTAAGTATGGACCGAAAAAATGACTTATCCTTAGATGCATTCTTTAGACATTCAAATGTACCTCAATGAAGCTGCTCCTGTCTCACACACAATGACCCACACAACGTGTACAAACTATATCACACAGAGACACTATGAACAGGGTACTGAAAGGATGCCTTCTTCAACAGTTTACAGGAAAACACTGTCCGCCAAGCTCTCGGTGACAAGAGAACCTAGAGCGCCACAATTCTGAGTTGCTGAGGTTGAGACAGTGGGACAAAAGGAAGAAGACCCGACAGCGATTTCCTCCAGCAAGACACAAAATCCAATGCGACAGGACCCAAAAGTCACACTTGGCACTCTGGAGCCACTATGTTGATTTCCGTTACCAAGGTATTTGCCCTTTCTAGTTGTTGTTATGGCTAGCATGTCTCTAACACGGCACATTAAGTTAGTGACAATATGTATGGCAAAGCATGTCACTGGTCACCACAGATCAACATAGCACATGTACCATTTGTGACCATATCAGCATCAGGCTGAAATCCATATTGTAAACTTAAACACTAAGACATTACCTTCAGAAATGAAAGGAATTGAGAAAAACAAACTACTGCTGTGCGGGCAGGAAGGCTCAGCCTCTGTAGGCCGAGAGCCCTGTTCCTTAAGCCTTCTCTAACAGCCCGTTCAGACCAGGGCTCACTCGAGCTAAGCATGTCACTGCTGGGTATGGCACTCTTTTTAGACCTGAATTTTCATAACCTCATCCCTACAAGTACTTAAAGATACAGCCTATTCTTGGCACTGCAGGGGAATTAGGAGAATCCAGTTTGCAAACAGAAGAATTCAAAGCCTGAAATACACCTAGTGTGAGGTTGGCCAGGAAGTTTTAATTGAATGCAAGCCACAGTGAAACCGATCCAAGCCCAAATTCCAGCAGATATTGGCAATGTGTTAATTCAGCAGCTGTCAGCCACAAACTAAAGGCCACAGATGGACTAAGATTTCCAAGAAGTTAGACGCAGAATTGAGATTTTTCTAACTGCTGTTGTAAACTGCTATGTAACAAGACAAACAGAAAACAATCAAAATCACAACAAGGTATTAAAATAGCGAGTCTTGTCATCACTGGAGCATAAGCTGTTTGAGGTTGTCATGAAGGATCGTGTCCTTCACGTCTCGGAACACAAGGCGGATGTTCTCCGTGTTGATGGCAGTGGTGAAGTGGTGGTACAACGGCCTCTGCTGCTGGTCCCGGCGTTTCCCTCGGAAGCATTCCACCAGAAACTTTTGGACGTCTCTTAAGCAGTGTGGGTCCCCTTCAAATTCTAGGAAATAGTCTTTGATGCTTACAACTTGCACTTTCTCCTCAAGCAAGTCTGTCTTGTTTAAGAAGAGAATTATAGAGACGTTGCTGAAAACCCGATTATTGACAATTGTTTCAAAAATGTTCAGAGATTCTGTAAGGCGATTGGTCAGGCGATCTTCCATAAGCACCTGGTCAAACTCACTTGAAGAGACAAGGAAAAGTATCGATGTCACACTGTCAAAGCATTCAAACCAACGTTTCCGTTCTGATCTCTGACCACCAACGTCAACCATTTTGAAAGGAACATTTTTAATTTCAAAGTCATACTCATGGATGCCTTTGGTGGGTCTTCTGGCAAGCAGAATATCTTGCTGTGATGGAATGTAATCCTGGAAGAAAGAGAAAAGGATTTACACTTACTTAAAGTTCACAAGTAGCAACTGGTCCAGTAAATGGATGTATAAACTAAATGGTTAAAAAACACCAACCAACCCAAGGCTGGCCTCTGGCTTGAGCTCCCAGCATCTCAGCCTCCCAGGCACTGGAGTCACAGGGCGTAGCTCCACGACAGACACACTACTCACATGCAAGTGGGAACTCCCAGCTGACCTCACACAGCTGCATTACCAACCAGTCCCCACTTGTAGGTTATGCCGGAGTAATCTCACTGCCCCAGCTTCTCCAGGGTGGTCCTCGCCCTCTAAACACAGAAGGATCGGAGGATGTAACCAGAGAGGCTCATCTCCCATGCCTGGTTCTGTCCTAGTCTGTAATTCATTATGCCTTCGTCTTTATTGTACACACGTCCCTCACGACTTGGAATAAGCTCCACGCTGTCACCCATGTGTGAAACACTTTAGCACAAATGATTAACCATATGCATTTCAGACCTTGGGCTAGTCTGTTTGCAGGCAATAGTTCAAGAAGCTCTCACTCACTGAGCACACTGGGAGTACCACGTCTGAGGAGGAACAGGCTATTCACACCTGGAGGGCACTCACACCTAGCACACTTGTCAAGACTGTTAGCTCTTCGGACCTCTTTATGTAATCACGCTAGAGCGACTAGGCTGGTGTTGAAATCGTCATGATCCTCCTGTCTCTGCCTTTTGGGTGCTAGGATTACACAGTTACTCTCCCACACAAGTGTGTGTTCAAGGCAAAGTTTTACTATGTTGTCCTGGCTGACCTGGAACTGTTGACGATTCTCCTACCTTAGATTTGTAAGAGCTAAGACCCCAGATCCTGCCACCAGGCCTAGCTTTCCAGACCTTATGACCAGGGAAACAGTAAGATCTTGAACAGAGACAACTGGTAGTTGCAGCAGTGAGCAACTGCACCCAGCAGCACACTTCCTTACATCCTGACTGGCCAGTCCTTCCTTCTCGGGCTAGTACTTTTCCACAAGTCATATGGCTTTTTGGCAACAGGAACAGTCTGGATACTTATCTTCATGGTCAAAATATTTTAAAACTCAAGGCAGGATCAAAAAGCATGACTTTACAAGCTGTCTGCATTTTATGCCTTTCTAAGGGCTCAGTACAGAGTAGGGTTTCTATAGCTTTAGTTGGAGAGAATCGAGTGTGGGTCTATGATTTGTCCTAAGCTCACAGAATGGGTGATAAAAAGGCAGCGCAGGCAGGCTTACTCTCCTCTCCACGCTGATTATGTAATCTCCTTCCCCCTCTAGATGTGGCTTCAGAACTATGCTCACCCTAACAGTTTAAGCACCCACTATACACGGCTGGGACTGGCCTATACTATTTATCTACAAGCTATTTGTTGATTGCCTACTTTGTGCCAGGCACTGTCACAAGGCACCAGGGACTTAACTCATGCAATCAAGGTAGGAAGTCCTGGTCCTCACAAAAGAATGGATAAAAGAAAAACAAAGTAACCATCAGCATGCTAGATGCAACAAGGAACAACAGCTGATACAGACAAGGAGAGATGGCAGCTGTTAGCCAAGCCGCCATGCCAGCACCAGGTCATCTTTTACTACATAGTAAGTTCAAATCGAGGGAGCCGGAGCTACAACAAACTTTGCCTCGAAAAACCATGCAACAAACAACATCAAAACCCCAGCAACGACGAAGAGGATGTACGTGAATGGTGTGCTTAGAAAACCTGCCTGGAAAACAGAAAAGCATCAGACAAGCTCTCTGAAAGAGACTGTAAGAAAGCACTCTTAAAAAATATATCATTATCAGGGCATTGTGGTGCATGACTTTAATTCCAGCGAGAGGCAGACACAAGCAGATCTCAGTGAGTTCGAGGCCAGCCTGGTCTACAAAGCAGGTTCCAGGCTTATGGAATGAGACCTGGAATAAACAAATAAACAGCAACAAAAATCAGATCTGGTCTGGGGTCTGGAGTGGCTGCTCTTGCAGAAGATATGGATTTAGTTCCCAGCATCCACGTGGTAGACAGAACTCTGATTCCAGGAAATCTATCATCCTTTTCTGTATTCCTGGGGCACCGAGTAAGCACAGTAGTGCACATACATAATACATGCAGACAAGCACTCATATAAATAAAATAAAAATAAATAAATGTTCAGGGCTGAGGAGGTGAGCTCAGAGAAGTGTATGCATACATAAAATGGTCGGTGCCGATAGAGCACCACCTATAATCCTAGAGCTGGGGAGAGGAGGTAGGGGGGCTTGTTGATCTGCAGTCTAGACAAATGTGTGAGCTCCAAGTTCAGGGAGGAAACCCTGTCTCAAACAAAGCAAGAAGGAACTGTGGAAGACATGCAGCATCACCCGGCCACTCCACCAGCAGTGCACGTGTTGGTATCAGGCTCCGAACCCAGTGACATCACATCTAGGCGGACCCCAACACTGTTGCCAAGGCAATCGCCATACATTCCCAGAATCCACCTGGCTACCTCCCACCCTTACCTGCAAGAGGTTCCAGTCACAGCTCATATAAAATAGGCAGAACCCCCTGACCTCGTTCTCTCCTCTCTTCTTCCCCCCCCCCCCAACCTTTGCCCTATCTCCTGAATAAACCCCACTTGGAACTGTTTGGTCTAGTGTGGTCTGTTCTAAGCTGCGCGCGTGGACGTCTATCAGCACAAGTCTGTGCACATGCGCCCTGCATGCGCACTGTTCCCTAATGCTTTTCTCTGACTGTGTGTATTATGCGACGAACTATGTTATAAAGGACTCAAGTTCTGGGAGACACTTATATTTGCAGGAAGTAGGTAAAAAATACTCCTTGAAAGGCAGCATATACAATTAAAAACCAGCTTCATTTTTTGAACTAGGCTGGCCTTAAACGTTGATCCTTCTGCCTCAGCTTTCTGACTGCTACAATTACAGATGTGCCATTACACCCAGCAGGCAAATTTAATTAGAAAATATAGGGAGAGGGTGAAAATGAAGCTGCTCCAGTGACTAAGGAGAGTGTCCACGGATCTACGCTGTTCGTACAGCAGGTCAGTCCTGTGCCTGCCTTCATCAGCATCAGCATGCCAGCCCCGAGGCCCCAGAACCACAGCTCATCTACCACAATAGAAATCTAAGAGGAAGCAGAGGCTGCTGCACTAGGCTTCATGACTAACACACCTCTGGGGCAGAAGCTCTAAGCTTCTGTGAAACCCTCCATTCCACCTGGCTCTAGGGCATTCACGATCTAGTGAGCAGGCGATAGCGCTCGCTCTCTGCCTGTCATGAGTACCGGAAAGTCACAAGCCTGTCAAGTTGAGTCACTGAAGCAAACACTGGGAAGATAACAGAGTCTCCTTCCAAGGTGGCGCTCTCTTACCTCAGTCTCCTCTACAGGTTTGAGAATACAGCCTCAATCACTGAACTCCAGCACAAAAGAGTCCTGCTCTATTTCTGCTACAGAAAGCCCAACAACACTGAAGAAGAATAGTGTGAAATCTCATTTTCAAACACAAATCTCTTTCATCTTGACAAATTAGAAATCTGTCAATGTTTGTATGAAAATGACTCAGGCCACTGGCACTAGAAGAAAAGGAAAGGCTGGCTCCTGGTATTGTCTAACTTTCCTAACAAGCTGCCCCAAACAGAAGCAATGCTATCCCCATTACTACCTCCGAGTATCAATGACCAGAACTACTGTTTTGAAACTTACCGGTACTCCAAGTTTATCCAAGTTATCCAAGAAATACTTTACAGACTCACCCTGAAAACAAGAAGAAAACAAAGTTAGGAAGGCTTGAATGTCACACAGTTTATGTTGTAATGTGGGGCTGTACACTTGGTTCAAATATACTTTGGTTAGTTACATTCAGAGAAGCTGAAACAGGGGGACTACCAAGTGTGAGGCCAGGCCAGGCTACATAGGGAGACTTTTGTCCCAACCAAAAAATGAAGGCAAACACAAAACAAAGGCCTTGACAAACGCTAACTTTAAAGCACTACTAACGGACGGGGCTGACGGTGTGGCTGAGGGGTGCTGCCCAGCATGCAGCACAGGCCCTGGGTCGGCCCTCAGCACTGCGCTAAACAAACACACGAACAGCCGACAGGAAGCACAACATAGGTAGGGCATTTGGTATGGCTTACGGGATGACCACAAGACCTTTGTTGCTCTTGTGCTTGCCCCCTGACTACAGGTCAGCTTGACTGAAAGAAAGGAAAACAATGTCTAGCACTATCTAGCACTACAAAAATGTCACTGCAAAAGTTTTCAGGTCACTGCAAAGATCTTTGTTGTGACGTTAAATTTGGTAGGTCTACTCCCTGAAGGCTGCGTCCCCATGGGACTAGTAACCATACCAATGAGCTTCTCAGATCCTGCCATCCTAGGGCCCTGTCTGCTCTGTCCTCTGAGTGGCTCTTTACCTGGCCATAGCTCAGTGACACCTGACACTGGTCATTTGGAACAGAGCAGATCACTTAAGTTATACAAAGCTTTCCAATGCTGGCACGTTTTATTATACAGCATCTAAAACCGTATTTGCCAACAACCCTGTCAGTTGTATTGAGTCTGTGGAAGCCGCGCACTCACTGTGGCAGACAGATTTGGGTTTCCTATATTCTAGCACTCGGCTGAATGCTTAGGCTTTACACTAGCAGGAACCTAAATCCAGGCTATTTTCCGTGAAGTAGTGGGATGACCGAAGTGTCCGAATGCCACTCATTCCTTTAGGCAAAAGCAGATGCCCTGAAAGGGCAGCTGGAGCAGCTCGCAATGAGCCTCCTCATCCTTCAGATTCTCCAGCAAGGGTCCAGTTTCTGTTTCAGTCCATATTCATCAGAAAGACACTCAAAGTGATGGCTGAACACAAGAACCCAGTTAACTGCTCAGTCCAGGGCAGTCTTCAGTCTTTGGGGATATGTCATGTCCAGATACACTTCTGGCCACAAAAACAGGTTGATGAACACAACCAATATGTTCTGAAGCTCACACACTGATCTGCTGCTCTTTATCTGAGGTACAGATGGCTGTGAGCTGCCTGATGGGGTGCTGGGAATCGAACCTGGGTCCTCTGGAAGAGCAGCTAGTGTGGAGCCATTTCTTCAGCCCAAGCTTCCCCTTTCAAACTGGGTAGCATCCATTCCCTTGAGCAACCTGTGTTGTTTTAGGTTTAGTATCCCCTCCATCCCCGAAAACGCACAGTGAAGCCACCAAGCATAATGAGAGGTAAAGCATTTAACATGCTTGAATTAATTTTAAGGAGATTTCTACAGCTGAACTGAACATAAACCAACGGGGAACTGAGCATAAACACAGGACAGGTCATTTGCAACTGTCTCATTCCTTACTTACTGTTTCTCTGTCTAATGGGAACACACAGTGACTTGTTTTCAAGGATCTGGTAAAGGTAAACTGAAGATGCTATAAAATTGATATTTCAGAGTAAAGAACAGGGACTATGCTACTGGCTCCTGGCCTGTAGGAACTAGATATACCCCCTCCACAACCTCCTAATATTCATAAAATAAATTGGAAAAATGTGTCTGTATGAGTATATGTGCACATGTATGTACAGGTGCTTATACCTGTGAATGTGAACAGAAGTCAGAAGAGAGAGGATGCTAGTGTCCCCATCCCTCACTTCCCCCCCCCCCAACTCCATCTGTCCGTCCGTCTGTCTGTAGTCCTTTTTGAGGTAGAGTTTCTCCCTGAACCCAAGGCTTGCACTTTGTAGGCTAGAGCAGCAAGTCCAGTTGACCTTCCTGTGTCTGCCCACTCGGAGCTGGGACACCTGGTTTGTTATATGGGTGCCAGGATACAAACTCTGGTCCTAGCGACTGCACAGCAGGCATGCTTAACTGTTGATCTGACTCTTGATCTATCTTTTTTAAACAAATAATTTTAGTTCCTCCCCCAACCCCCTGCACAGGGTTTCACTTTCTTTTCTCTTCCTCCCTTTCTCCTTTCTTTCTCTCTTTTGAGGCAGGAATAGCCAGGAGGAATAGCCAGGACTGAATTTGAACTCACGGCAGCACTCTCAGGCTGCTGAGTGCTAACATTACAGCCGTGGGCCACTGCTGACCGTTTTAATAGCACGTTGACGATAAATAGCTTTGAATACACAACTTTCTGTACCTCTCCAACTATATCTACAGTGATGCTTTGGGTAGAGTTAAACATTTTTTAAAAGATTCCTGCTAAGCTCTCTTGGGTCCTCCTCCTGACACAGGTGAAAACACCGAGTTCATTCTTCAACAGAGAATGCAGACAAGGATAAAAGCAAGCAACGGATGGCACAGCCTGTAGTCTGCTACCTGGAAACCAGAGGCAGCCTGAGGACCAGTTCAAGGTGATTCTCAGACTGCAGTTCAAAGTCAGCCTGGGTTATGTGAGCCTCAACTAACTAACTAACTAACTAACTACAACAACAAAAACAAAAAAAGGGAAAAAAAAGGAAAAGAAGTTGCGCATCTAAGTAAAAGTTGTTACATAAGAAGCATTTGTATTATCATCTCATGGGGGTAAAAATAAAGGAAAGTTAAAATACCCTCACATGAGTATTATCTGAACCAGCACCCTCCCTTACACGTAAATAATTACACCACCCTACTGTTTGAGAGGATTTACAGAAAACTTTGTACACATCCTAGTGGCGTTACCGATCTATACACGCCTCTTAGAAAGCTAGGAGCATTATGTCCCTAAAACATTTAATGGCCTTGTCTGTTCCAAGGAATTACTAGGCATAAACAACAGGACGCACACAAAGGACAGAGAGGCTGGGAGTGATGGTCCACACTGGCGGCTTAGAGTCAGTTTGATGCCAGCCCAGGATATACAAGACCCTGCCTCAAACAACACCCCCAAAAGAATGAATACATAAAATGTTATTTATTCAGTGATACGTATAACAATAAAATCTGGAACATTATTTTTCCACATACAGTTAAGAAAGACATATAATAAATCTGGATATATATATATATATTACCTTAAGTTATCAAACATAATTATCTGATATCAGGCACATATGAAATACTTGTGCTATTAAACGCTAAACTGAAGTAGTAGATTATAAAGTCAAAGCCTATAGCGTTGACCTACAAGGCATTCTTTAACTTTTGCAAATATGGAACAATACTCACATAACAGCAAAGCCCAACTCAAGTTTATGTCGGGGTCTTTAGTTGTTTATCCTACATGGCTAACTTATTCCAATGTTTTTATGCACAGAAGTGGTGGTCACTGTCTGATGTGCTTGGCCTTGCCTTGCTATCACTTAAAAAAACTCTGATTCACTGGGTGGCGGTGGTGGCGCACGCCTTTAATCCCAGCACTTGGGAGGCAGAGGCAGGCGGATTTCTGAGTTCGAGGCCAGCCTGGTCTACAGAGTGAGTTCCAGGACAGCCAGGGCTACACAGAGAAACCCTGTCTCGAAAAACCAAAACAATACAGACCAAAAAAACAAAACAAAACAAAACAAACAAACAACAAAAAAAAAACCCAACTCTGATTCAAAGATTGAAAGATCTGTGACACTATTAGCTCAGCTATATAGTAAATTAACTCCTTAACACATGGCAAAGGTAACTGTAGCATTGCATTATCTTTTTTTTTCCTGAAAATGAGAGTTATGCTTGGTAGCTAAAGCTTATAACCCTAGCACTAGAGAGTCTAAAGCTGGGGGGACAGTCCATGAGTTTGGGGCTAGCCTGCTATATGAGGTGAACTCCAAGCAAGCTTGGGCTATCCAGTGAGACCCCAAGGAATCGGAGAGCAGGAGATGGCAGGGAGAGAGGGGGGATTCCTGTATGTGTCTTCTTTTGGAACTACAAACACTTCAAATGGTTCAGAACGCATGCTACTCTTCCAGAAAACTCGCTTGGTTCCCAGCACCTACTCTCAGCAGTCAACAGCCACAGCCAGTGGTCACTAGAATTCTAAGGCCCGTCCAGGGGACTGGACGCCCTCCCTTTTGTAGCTTCTGTGGGTACTGGTACTTGTATGCTCATACCTGCAAGCATAATTACAAGTAAATCTTAAAGATTATTTTATCGTATTTTAATTGTATGTGTACAAATATTTGCCTACACGTATGTTAGTGTACCACATGTGTGCAACACCCACAGAAGCCCTGGACCTAGAGTTACACATGGCTGTTGAGCTACCATGTAAGTGCTAGAGACTGACCACATGCAAACTGGTGCCTGAACCTGTGTTTTCTGCAGCAACAATAAGGGCTCTTAAACCAGAAGACATCTGTCTAGCCCCATAAAAATAAATCTTAAAATCAAACAAACAAACAAACAAACAAACAAGCCCACATACACACCTTCCACTACCTTCCTGTCTGTTTCAGTGCTGGGTTTCAGCAGACTGACTAGAGGGATTCATCTAAAATCTTGTGAGTCCAATTAGTCTGTGCTTTATTTATTAGAAATTAAAAAATCCCACGAAAACCAAGTGGTAATGACTACAGAAAAAGGCATGTAACACAGAGACAGACTGATAAAAACAAGTCAGCTAGGGCGACATAGTGAGATCCTGTCTCAAAATGAGAGGAAGAAAAGGCCACGTGGACCTACTATCAACCCTCGGCTTCTATCGTGCTATCAACACAACAGAGAGCAAATCTGTACTGTATGCATTCAAGACTTTGAAGTAAAAATGTTTTACATTGCTTTACACCTAAACGTATGAATGAACTTCTACGATTTCACATCTTGCTCTCTCTCCCAGTTCAGCCACATCTACTGTAGGACATAATACGTTTAGTTATTCCTGTGGCAAACATACTTTGGTTAAAACGAAGTCTCCAATCAAAAAGGGTATGCTGGGACTGCAGAGGGGCAATTTGGCTTCATTCTTGCTCTCCCCTTCATGCCTGCTGTTCCCACCCCTTTCTGACAGGGTCTTGTGTGTAGCCTATGATGGCCTTGAATTCAAGATAGTCCTGTCAATACCTCTTATGTTCTAGAAATTTTTATTAGCAGCTTTTAAATTTTATTGAGGGAAGAAAAACCACAGGAAAAAAACCCCTCTTTTTATTATCTCAAACAACAACAACAACAACAACAACAACAACGTGTATAATCTGCAGTTTACCCATGGACACATGGCAGTGGCTCTGTACTGGGGGCCGAGGGCTCCTGATGGTCCCTGCTGATGTGTCCACTGTCTGGATCCAGCAGCCTCTCCCTCCAAGACTGTGTGAGAAGGGAGAATGCGCTGCTGAGAGAAGGCTACCCTAACTATTCCTAACTAGTGCAGACGTGCCCCTCTCTTTTGGCCTCTCAATGCAGATGTGAAGCAAAGGTTCTTTCCCTAGCCCAAGTGAGTGGTTTGATCAAGCCTCCAAACTTCCCTAGGTCCCAATTTCCCCAACTGTGAAGTAAGGCAAAGAATTCAGCGGTTCAATAATCACCCCCTTTTTTTGCATAAGGTACACTGACTTAAAGTTGGAGTTTCTTTTCAATATAGGTCATGTTATTAATCTGAATTTTGCTTCTGCTATCTCATTATTCAAGTGATGCACTTTAGTCTCTGCAAATACAATACAGGATTTCGTGGAATACACAAAAATACTACAGAAGACTTGAAATGGGCTTAGTTTTTCCCAGTCCATTCTCTACTACTGAAATGAATTTTAAATCAAATTTCAAATAAAAATCCATTTCCTAGTTAAGAGTTAAATGTCATGGTATTTTATGTCACCTCTGGACATTTAGGCTCCATCTAAACACTGTGGCCTGCAGATCTGGGTGGGTCTAGCCCCACACAGCCTGTTGGCAAAGTCAGTGGGCTTTAGTAACTTTCTAATGTTCAAATCCTGGGAGGCTACAAACTTTACTTCATATCAGTTTTATCAACTTGTACCTAAGCTGGAAACAGCTATCTTGTCCCTCATTCCCAAGAATCATTTGTTAAAACACTTTCTTTGCTTGAAAAGACACACTGGTTCCAGGAATCTACAAGGTGAAACGTAAGCTCAGAAGTAATTTCTACAAAGCAAACAGACAGAGTGCGCTTATGGGACCCCTACTGCCCAATGAGAGACGTTAAATCCAAGCACTCTTCTACACACCTGAAAAAGGCAAAGAGCAAGACTTAGTGTCAGTTCTTTTCTGAATACTGAATTTTAGCTGGAGAGTCCAAGAATATACAAGAAGATACTACCTATTTTTTGAGAAAAAAAAAAAAAACATAACTAAAAAATACTGGCAGCTTTATGTCAATAGGGAAAAGACAACTTTACTTAGTAGACAGGTTAAGAAGTAGAGGTTTTCAAGTTCGGATCCCAGAATCCAAGTCAGGTAGGTGGCTCACAACTGCCTGTAATTCCAGCCTCTGTGGGAACTGCCACATACATGACGCAGGCACACACAGATAAATCTTATGCTAGAATGCAACTTGGCAATATGTAGCAATGCCTTTAAAAAGACTGTCACTGGAGTAATACCAAAAGAATCTGTACAACTTCAACCACAGTAGTCAACTACTTTAGACAGAGAAGCACTGGATTCTTTTTATTTATCTAGACTGTAGATCAGATGCCTACTACCCACAAACGATAGCAGCCCACAGGCCAAACCCAGCCCACAGCTTGTTCATGGCTCATTTCTAAGTGATTGGGAAAACATGAAAAGGGCATTTTAAACACGTGAAATGGTATAAAGTCAAATTTCAGGGTCTAAAAATATCACTCTAGTGGAGCACAGGAAGCCACACTCACTCACTCGCCGAGCATCCCTGGCTGTGTCCACGCCCTGCTCTGGAGGGAGCAGCGGAGGCAGAGTCCATGAGCAACACTTCCCAGCTTTGTACCACTGCACAGGGCACTGAGCTTCAAGCTGAGAATGCTTCACGTGGCACCAGTATTGCTAGTTGACCCCTGCCCTTTGTCTCTCTCACACAGGTAAGTTCATATTCGTCACAAAAAGAAACAGAAGTAGGGTTTTGAATGCTATGCTTTTAATATGCACCAAAACACCAGTATTTGTGTTATTGTTAAGTTAGATGGGAAAGCACTGTGTTTCCTATGTAACGACACTGTAGCTAACTCAAAGAACACATGCGGGTCAGTCAGCACTTGCAGACTAACCATCTCCTACCTACTTCCAAAATTTCCATGTGGTTCACTGTTATCCAAGCAAGGAGTGTTGTTTCCTGCTGGAGAGTTAAGTCCTGTTTGACTGCAGCGGCCAAACAAGTCTGTGCAGAGATGACAGACTGTTAGCTTTTCAGTGAGAGCACATGCTCAGAGCTGAGGACAGCAGGAACAACTCAAATACCAGGTGGATCTCTCTAAGTTCGAGGTCAACCTGGTCTATATATCAAGTTCCGGGCTAGCCAGGGCTATACATCAGGACCCTGTTTCAAAACAAAGCTAGTTACAATAACAAACAGACTGGAGATTTCTAGGACTTTCCTTGTTCTTGCTAAACTTACTACCAATAGTGCTCAGTCAGTTGTCTGTCGTTTGGAGTTCCTGAAGAACCAGCCTACACAGACAGTCTGGATGCATATCTATTTACCCAAGAGAATCTGTTCAAAGTAACAGAGACAACTCTAACTCAGCACCGCTGCCACTGGACTGACGGGGAGAGTAGAGTGGAGCGAGAAGGAAGCGGTGGGGCAAATGCACACAACTGGCACTCAATTCCTCACCAACAGGTACTTTGTGGGCAACACACTAAGTCTACCAGTGCCAGCAAGGAACTGAATTCACTCTTGCAAACATCACAATAACCAGGAACCTGGTCAGAAATAAGAGTCACTATTCATCTGGGAATCGTAGCTCAGTTAGTTGGTGGAATAATCTGCCTAGCATGCATAAAACCCTGGGTCCTACCCCAGCAACCAAGTGCACTGACACATGCCTGTAATCTCAGCACTTGGACAGAGGCAGGAAAATGGGGGAGTCTGAGCCCATCCTCTGCTTCACAGCAAGTGTGAGATCAAAATGAACAAGATGAGATCCAGTCTCAAAAGAAATGACAGAGGTAGACAGGGAAGGTGAAAATAAGTATTCTGACATGCATCGTACAAGCTCAGTGTCCTGGGCAGGAGAGATGGCTCAGCCATTATAGGCTATACTCACAACCAAAGCAAAGTTCAACAGCTCAAGAGTGATGACCATTTACTAAACTTTCTGAGCACTGGGATGAAATAGACTTTGTACTTCTGCACAAGAACTATCCTTAACCACTGCCACTGAACACTGGGTTTTGAAATTAGCTTTGGTAAGAGTAGATTCTATTCTTGAAAAAGTTCAACCTAAAATTATAAGGCAAAACAGCCCTTTTTGGAGAAGCTTATACTCTGGAAAACTCATCTCAAGAACTGGCATTATGATTGAGTCTCTAGTAACGTCAAACTGTTTTTATATACTCTCCTGTGGTCAAAAGGAAGTGAAAACCCATCCACACTAATTTCCAATGCACATCCAGTTCCAAAATCCAACTACAATTCCTGAAGCATCATTCAGATCCCAAACCCATTTAACTGCAAATGAAAGCTGCCCCGCACCCGCCTTTCAGGAGAAGCGATTAGCATGCGGAGCAGCACAGGGGAAGGACCCAGAAGTCTGCTGCAGAGTAACTATGCCCAATAAGATCACCTGCTCCTGTACCAGTGGCTAGCTACATTTTGCTGCTCTGAAGATGGTCCAGGGCCTCACACATGCTAGGCAAGTATTCTACCACTTTCAAGGATCAGATGTATAAATGTTATTACATACCAACATTAATGGGTGAACATTTATGACCTGTTTGAAGGTAAGAGTAAGCACTGAACCTGAAGAGGTAAAACACCCAATTCTTCTGACCAGTAAAACCTCTCTTACAAAAAGCCATACATAATTTTATTACATTTTGAATTGCACTGCTACAAAAGTTTGTAGGAACTTGTATTCTCTCTTATAATATGAATACTTTCCATAATGCTCTTCATTTTATGTCTTGTCATGAGAAGTCTCAACTGCATTATCAAGTCACTTAGGAAATGTGTTCTAGAAATTTTATTTTGAGACTTGTTGTATAACTCTGACTGGCCTAATTCACTATGTAAATCTGGGTTCAAACTCAGAGACCCAGTGGCTTCTGCCTCAGAAGTACTAGAACTTCAGTGTGTGGCACCACATCAAGTACTTTTGTTTTGAGGTGAGTCATGATCTTCCTCCCTCAGCCTCCAAAGTATCAGGGACGATCCAGCGCATGCTGCCACACCCAACTTAGATAAATGGTTCTTCTTACTGGTATGGGTCAGAACTGCTTGTGCCTATTAAAAGGACAGATTCCCTGACCTACTACAAATCTGCCATGCCAGACTCTTAGCAAACTGCAAGAAAAATCACTGTGAGGTAGCTATCCTTGGGGTCACATCACACTGACATGCATTTTAAAATGAACTTCATCTTTTGTGACTATAAGAGTTACCTTTTTAAAAGCCTGACAAGGGTAAGCAAGATGGCGGAGGGTTAAGAGCACCTGCTGCTCTTCAGAGGCCCTACGTTTACTTCCCAGCACCTGTATGGGGCAGCTGACAAATGCCTGCAACTCTAGCTCGAGGACTCAATGACACTGGCCCCCACAAGCACGTACACAAACGCACACATGCATTAATTTATTTAAACTTAACTAAATTTAAAAAATGTAAAAATAAATCTTTTAAGGCCTGGTTAGAGTTAGAGATTGATTGCTCGGTGGTAAGGGCCCTGACTATCTTCCAGAAGACCCAGGTTCAATTCCCAGCATCCATGTGATAGCTCACAACCATCTAGAATTCTAGTTCTAAGAGATCTCAAGTTCTTTTAAACTACGAGGACACCAGGTATAAGTGATTTGCAGGCATACATGCAGGAAACACGCATATATGCATAAAAATTAAATAATAAAATAAAAAATAAAAGCCTGATTAAAAATGCCAAGCTACTAAGAAACTAGGCTAGAAATTTATTTTTATTTTATTATAAGAGTAGGTTTTAAGCCACACTGCATAGTCTTCATAATTCAATTAAGTCACACTCTTATGCACACTCACAAAAATAAAGAGTGTAGGGACAGCCTGGTCTAAAATGAATGAATGAATGAATGACTAGTGGATAGGGTTAGACACAGGTTTAATACTGAGAAGTTCATCTGACTAGGAATTGGTACTATATGGATTTTAGAGAAAACTCTGGGAACAATAAAGTATCAAGAATCCGATCTACTTATGTTGCTTGGTTAAAACCCACCAGCCAGCTGCGGTGAGCCATCCCTGTAATCCCAGAACAGTCTGAAGCAGGATTGTGAGTTTAAAGCCAGCTGACAAGCTACAACTATATAGACATATAAAGACCTTGTTGACAAAAACCAGCCAGCCAGCATTTCCAATTTAAATATTTAGCTAGTCCCAAATGAGTATACCATCTCCTATATATCCTATCCTATCCTTAGAGTAAATGAGAACATATTACTATATATTCTCTTAAAAATGAGCCCTGAATCCCAGCATGGTGGCACATGCTTGTAAACCCCAGCACTTGAGGCTGAGCCAGGAAAGATGCCTTGAGTTTTAGGACAGCCCGGACTATGCACACAGTTGAGAAAAGCTTGAGTTCCAACCAAAGGCCCTGCCCTGTGCTTCCTGCAAGTGCCGTGCATCTTTCTCCCTCCTGTGCCTGGCACTAGTGCTGGACACAACTCCTTTCACTTTTGTCTGAGGGCCACATAAGGAGAGACGAAGAGATTTTCAGCAGAAGAGTCTGCTGTCCACTTTACAGATTTTGAAAAGTTTGAAGGTCAATAATTATATGGCTTATCCAAGACTAATTTAGGGGGTAGAAATTGAAAGAAAACTATTTTAGTAGCAAGAATTGAAATTCTTGGGTTTTTTCCCCCAGTAAGAATCAGTTCTTGAAGAAATGTGAATTGAAGATCCACTAGTCTTTTCTTTTTTCTACTGACTGTAGTTTTCACCAGCTGTCCCTGGCCTCGGGAATATCCTTCTGTTGTTTGCCTGAGGGTCCGTACCTTACTTTGATCTATCGACCTGTACAGAACGCCTAGACTCAAAACTTTTGCTTTCTGTATCCCAGGACAGGATTATTATCTTGGACATCTTAACAGCCCCAGGACCATCTGCTGGATGCTTTGTATTGTAACTTCCCCTTTCCAACATCCTGTTTCCATCTTGTATTTCTCCGAAGTCAGACACTGAAAGTGTAACAGATGGAAGGATGGTCATAAGAGTAACAACTACTGCGCTGTATCTGCTTATAAAGATGGAAGCATAGCAAAAACCAAACCAAACCAAAACAAAAAAAAGCCGGGCAGTGGTGGCGCACACCTTTAATCCCAGCACTTGGGAGGCAGAGGCAGGTTCAGAGTTCGAGGCCGGCCTGGTCTACAGTGAGTTCCAGGACAGCCAGGGCTACACAGAGAAACCCTGTTTCGAAAAACCAAACCAAACCAAACCAAACAAACAAACAAAAAAAAGATGTAAGCACAGACAAGAGAAAAAAACAAGAGATAAAGCTAAATGTATACAGCTCAGTTCTTCCAAGATATAATGTCCATTTATTCTTTTCAGTATGTCTGACCATCATGAAAAGCACTATGGGAAGTTACAGTATCAAGATGATATAAAGATAACATTCAAAGATCTTCTGTGTGAGGACAAATGTTAAATGCTACCACCAATTAAAAAGGCATGCAAGAAAAGTAATAAGGGCTGCAAAAGAGGATATCCAAGTAGAATTTAGCAATTACATTTATTCATGTGTGTGAGTGTATGTGTGCACACATGCACAAGCTGGGGCACATGTGGAAGTCAGAGAACAACTTGCAGGAGTTGGTTCTCTCCTTCCAAGCACAGGTTCCAGTCATCTCGCTGGCCCTCAAACAGGACTTGAAGGAACTAGATGATGGTAGATCTTCAGAATTGCCTTTTTCCCTAAGTAGATTTAAGTTTCTTGTCTTCTAACCAACAGCCAGGCAGGGTGGGGCCTACGCCAAGTCTCCATCTGCAGAGATTAGGAGCAGCCACAGATCATATCGAATTTGAAAGGCTTCTTAGACACTCTAAATGCTAACACCAGGACATTTGACAAATGTCAAATTCTGCTGACAAGAATTGCAGGGAATATGTACTATGTATCATATGTGTTTTAACTTCATGGTACTGGACTATCTTTATAGACTCTGATGACAGAAGACAAAATGAAATCTGCCATTCAAAGCTTGTTTGAACTCTAGGAATTAGCTCAGTGGTACAGTGTTTAACTAGCAAGCCTAAACCCCTAAATTTGATCCTCCAGACCTGCCTGAGGGAAATAAAATGTTTTTGAATATGAACAATCATTGCATCTCATAAAATGTGAAAAGCTTAAATACAAGGCAGTAAGTATGTCTCTAAACAGAAAAATAAGTTTGCTTTGAAAAAAAAAAAGATTTTTAAAAGATCACATTTTGATTTACTGAAGGTCTTTTAGTTGCTACCACCATTACCTAAAAGTCTTCTGCTTAAAAATAAATCACTGGGCTGGAGAGATGGCTCAGTGGTTAAGAGCACTAACTGCTCTTCCTGAGGTCCTGAGTTCAATTCCCAGCAACCACATGGTGGCTCACGACCATCTGTAATGGGATCCGATGCCCTCTTCTGGTGTGTCTGAAGACAACAACAGTGTAATCATATACATTAAATATTTTTAAAAATATAAATAAAAATAAAATCATTAAAAATATTAAAATTAAAAAAAACTCTTCCATTCATTCATCAATATTCACTTTGCAAGGTCTAGTAGCATAGGTGTGTAATCAATCAACCAATTTTCCCTTTGTGGGGTCTAGTGAAATAGGCTTTGTGGAAGGCTGGGGAGGTGAAGCAGGAAGGTTCTAGGTTGAAGGCCAGTCTGGGCCACAGTATGGGGTATAGTCCAGGCTACAGAGCAAGATCCTGACTCAAATGGAAGAGCCAGGTGCACTGGCAGACACTTTGATCCTAGTGTGTTCCATCTTGCCAAGGGACTTTTATTGATTCTTAGAGATTGCGTTTGGTTTTTTGTTTTAAAATCTTTTATTATCTCACATTTCTCGGGGGAAAAAAAGTATTCGATATGATACATACGGTACCATTTTTAAGAAGAGTGATATTGATTGTCATCTTTGTAAAAAATGCAGATGTAAAACACATTGCTGGTTTTTGTTTGTTTGTTGGGTTTTTTTGTTTGTTTGTTTGGTTTGGTTTACAAGGAACATAAACAATATTTACTGATAGAAAAGAAACTGATTTTTCCATTATTCTGTCAATATTCTAAAACCAACTACACTCCAAGTTAATAAAATTTCAAATTTCTTACTAATATTTTCTATGTCACAGTTAACAATTCTAAGAATCAAAATTAGTTATATTAACCCTCATTTCTTAAAAGTTAATTTTTCAATATATATTTTTTCTAAACCAACCTAAGATAGTTTATAATAATCCAAGTAAAATTTTTCTAAAGAATACTATCTTTGACCTCCTTAGACCACAGCTCAGTGCAGTTCTTCTACCACGGAAACTGTAACAGCAACAGACTCACCGTGTAAACAGACGAGAGAGACGCCTGTACAAAGAAGCTCCACACCTGCAGCTTCGCGTGCAGGCTGCCTCTGACTTGCCACAACTCAGCTGGTAAATGCTTCTTAATAGCATGTGTTTTCCATTTATCACCAGGGTAACTTGTGGCTAGTAATCTTTTTTTTTTTTAAAGGATTTATTTACTTTATGTATATGAGTACACTGCAGCTCTCTTCAGACACACCAGAAGAGGGCATCAGATCTCATTACAGATGGTTGTAAACCACCATGTGGTTGCTGGGAATTAATTGAACTCTGGACCTCTGGAAGAGCAGTCAGTGCTCTTAACTACTGAGCCATCTCTCCAGCCCGTGGCTAGTAATCTTAATGATGTAACTTATCTACTACACAGTAATTCTCCTACTACAAAAGTCACAAAAAGCACCTTATTTTATTAAGATGCTTTATGCTGATTCAGCCAGACCTCTCCCAAGCATTCTGAAATGCATGTGCATCTTACAAAGGTGCTCAATCCCACCTTTCATGAAAGAAAAACTTCACATGGAAATAACTTTCACACTGCAGAAGTGGGCTAGCTGTGACCAATAGGACAGCAATACGCTCAGACTTACCCATACAGTATGGTTTAGAAGCACTGCTTTTGCTTCTAAGACTCTCTGGCTTAAGTAAAACATGCACACCCATTTCTAAAGGATCTGCTGGCACTGAGAAAAATCCTCGCCAGGAAATGCTAATGCTGCAACCATAAAGGAGCAGGACTGAAGCTGGACTAAGAGTACAAAAGAGCTTATCTCAATACCCACCGTGTATTCAAGCCAGAGAAGATAACCAAAATGTCAACACCAACATCCCAATGGCGTGCAGAGCATCACTGTGCACACCCCCCTTGGGAACGTATGGCTTAGAATTGAAATTTTCTTCCAGAAGACCCAGCTTCACTTCCCATGGACCAAGGTTCAGGTCCCAGCACCCACATCAAGCAGCCCCCTGTGACTGTATTCCCAGGGTTCTCATACCCTGTTCTGGCCACATGTAGACACATGATGCACCAGTGTACATTCAGGTACACACAAATAAAAAATGATTAAGAAATCTTAGAATAAAACTTAAGCCATTCCCTCCTAAAGGCTAATTTCCCTACTCTTCAGTTTTCACATAAGACATTAAACACAATAAAGGTTAGGATTCTGAGCTTTGAAAAATGCTTTAATGTTAAATATGGTCTTGAAAAGGGCCAATCATAGAGAATCTCAAAAACTGCCTCCATCAGATGCAGGAGAGTGTATGGAACAATTAATATGGATGTAGGAGGGTCCAGCCCTCTGCAGAGCAGCGCCACCCCTGGATGGTGGGGCTGGGTGGTGTAAGAGCAGAGAGCACAGCACAGGGAGCAGGCCAGTAAGGAGTGGTCGGTCCTCCATGGCCCATGTTGCACTCAGGGTCCTGCCTTAGCTATAATCTGCATGCTAGAGCAAACCCTTTCCTTCCCCCACGCTAGTTTTGCCAGTGTTTTCTCACAGCGGCAGAGAAGCACAGCAGGACAGTGGGTAAAAGCAGTGCTGTACAAAGCCTGACAACCCCTGAGCCCACACAGTAGGACAGAATCAACCTCACAACTGTCCTGTGACCTCCACACGTGTCCGTACGCACGCTCACATGCTCTTACACACACACACACACCACACACACACACACACCACACACACACACACCACACACACACACCACACACATACACACACCACACACACACCACACACACACACACCACACACACACACACACACCACACACACACACACCACACACCACACACATGCACACACACACACACCACCCACACACACACACACCACACACACCACACACACCACACACACACACATACCACCTACACACACACATACCACCCACACACACACACCACACACACACCACACACACACACACACACACACCACACACACACACACACACCACACACACACCACACACACACCACACACACACACCACACACACACACAGAGTATCACCGTATTGAGCTTTGCCACTACACGTCTTCAGTAGCACACTGGTTTTTATTTTCTCTTTTTCTTTTCATTTTTCAAAAGTTAATAACCTCTACTTCAGGCAGGCAGGAAGACAGGGAAGATAAGAGAAAATAGGCAGCATTCTGACATACCCTCCCTTGGTTCAATCCCCTGCGGTTTCTACAGAGAGCGCTGTCACCCCACAGGTCCTATGGGTGCACAGCAGATGGACGCTTGGCTTTATGATGATATACTACAAGTCCTCAAACTCAAACACTGCACAATAATTAACATTAGCTAATAAATGGGAAACAGGTGACAGGAAAATCCAGGTGGCTTTAGTCCCAGTTTAGCATGGACTCCATATTCCTAACTCTCTTGCCAACAGTGAAGTTCCACCCAGCCTATTTGTCTCATCCTTAAATCCTATCAGAGAGCAAAGCAAGGTGACCTGAAACTATTTCAAATACTGCCTGATGTGCAAATTAGCTGGGAATGTATGTGGACACATCAGTCCCTGTCTCCAAGTTGTGATCTAACTCATTCTGTTGGCATGAGAGGCAGAAAATCGGGGACTGAGTAACAGACCTGGCTATGGAGCCCTACTGCCTTGAGTTTGGACTGTGAACTACCTGTTTTCTCTGAGGTCCTCTAAGACAGAGAAGAGGCAGCGAGTAACAGCATCATCAACTGAAGACCTGTTACACTCCTCTCCACAAGCACTGACGACTCCCAGGAAGGCAAACCAGCAACGCACTCACTGCCACGGTCTCGTCTGGACCCGAACATATTAATTACATAGGGCAAAAATTCAATACATGTTTCATGAAGACCTGAAGGGGAAGGGTACCAGGTATATACTGATCATATCCCTGCCCTCAAATCACTAAATGCAAAGTGATCATATGTAAAACACTCAAGTACAGTCTGTATCCACAGGTTCCACAACCTCAGTCTGAGAATAGCAGGAAGAGTTTCTATCTGAAGGCAGGCATGGCGGTACACAGAGGGCTGCAAATCAGAGGCCAGCCTAGGCTACACAGCAAAGCAGGAAATCCATATGCACTGAACACACAGACTCTTCTTCTCTTGTCATTACTTCCAAAACAACGAGGTACAATAGCTACTTCGACAGCCTTATATTTTAAGAGGCAGTGTGAGTATGCCAGAGGTAATTTAAAGCACATGGCAGGTTGTACTTAGGTTAGATGCAAATACTAGACCATGTTATACCAGAGACTGCACATTGAGATTCTGTTATCCCAGGGGTTGGGTGTCAGACCCCAGAGGATACGAAGGAACAGCTGTACAAAATGAGTGTATTTATTTACATAATAATTATTTTGAGACAGTTCCCTCATGTGTCCCAAGCTGGCCTTGAACTTATTACATCACTGAGGAAAAGAACTGACTTCCAGCCTCCCGCTGCTAAGTGCTAGGATTATAGGTGTGGTACTCCCACGCACCGTTTATGTGACGCTGCGAATCAACCCCTAGGCTTTGGGCATACTAGGTAAGCACTCTCCCAACTAAGCTTACCCCAGTCCTTACCTAGGCCACTAACTCATGTTACCTCCTTGAGTGCTACTCAAAAGACATTGGTTAATACAGTCTGTTTAAACTTTTAAAAGGTCTGAAAAACCACAACTCGCTAAGCCAGGTGGTTCAAGTGCTGCAAAGGGAAATGAGAATAGTCAGCCTGACTTCAAGTGAATCTTCTCCACTTCCTCACCTCTCTTCCCTCCTCAGGCACTTCCAGTCTGGCCCCTCCCTCCCCGTGTCACCTGCCAGCCAGCACACAGGACCCGGCTGCCAGCTCCTGCCAACACAGCACTGTTTTGTCTCAGGGCACTTTCCCAAGTTCTTGCAGCGTTTCTTCTCTTAAACTAATAATTTATATCTCCATCTCAGATATATCTATCTATCTATCTATCTTCAGACATATTACTATGCAACTAGGTGACTTCAAACACGCAATCCTCCTGCCTCAATCTTCCAAGTGCTATGCTAGTACACTCCAGAGCACTTCTTTTCACAGCGATTTCTGCCTCTGAACATTCTTAAAAGATGCCAAGATTCCTTAAGACTCTCCTACGAGCAGCCCCCTGTCTTACACCCTTACACTGCAAACAAAAAGTTCACTAACTTCTCCCCTACACCCAAACTCTCCCTGGGCTCTAGACCTAGGGTCAAACTGTCTTCCGTGTCTCCCACTCGGAGGCACTGCTCCTCTGGCAGCTCTCTCAGCCCAACTGCTGAGCCCAGGGCAGGCTCAGGGCAGGCTCTCCACACAGCAGCTTCCCTGTCTTGCCCAAGGTCCTACAATTAACATTTGTGACTAATACAGAGATTATTTGTATTTGGGCCTCTAGCAAACAAATATTCAAACAGATACCTGCCTCCTCCTCAATGGGTGTGCAACGGCATGTGACGGCCAGCGTGCCTGCCAGGTGTGCCCAGAGAACTGTCATGAGCGTGCCTGCGAGCCTGCACCCTGCTTTTCTGTTACCAGGGCTTTCCTAACCCCAGCATCTTTTAACATTTGCTTTTTATTTCCACATTAGAAAGCTGAAAAAAAAAACAGATGATAAGAAACTAGACAATTTTTTTTTTTTTTTTGGTTTTTCGAGACAGGGTTTCTCTGTATAGCCTTGGCTGTCCTGGAACTCACTCGGTAGACCAGGCTGGCCTCAAACTCAGAAATCCGCCTGCCTCTGCCTCCCAAGTGCTGGGATTAAAGGCGTGCGCCACTACCGCCCGGCGAAACTAGACAATTTTAAAGTAATAAGTCCATACCGTAATGCGTGCATGTGCACGCGCGCGCGCGCGCACACACACACACACACACACACAAAAGCATCAGATATGTAACTCAATGTTTATCTATTCAATAAAACATGGCCACCATGCAAAAAAAAATTAAACAAACAGGGTAATTCTATAAAAATTTAATTGCTATAAAAGAAAACTTAAGTCAGATTAAAATATATGTTAAAGTCAAAAGTGCAAATACTGTACAGCAGGGGTGGGGAACCTTGGGTCTCTAAATTGTAACATCTTTTTGTTTTTTTATTTTTTATTATTATTTATTTATTTATTTATTTATTTTTTGGTTTTTCGAGACAGGGTTTCTCTGTGTAGCCCTGGCTGTCCTGGAACTCACTCTGTAGACCAGGCTGGCCTCAAACTCAGAAATCCGCCTGCCTCCTGCCTCCCAAGTGCTGGGATTAAAGGCATGCGCCACCACCGCCCGGCTATTTTTGTTTTTTGAGACAGTTTCTTCATAAACTGATTGTCCTAGAACTACTAGCTCTGCAGACCAGGCTGGTCCTGAACTCAGAGATCTGGCCGCCTTTGCCTTCTGAGTGCTAGGATTAAAGAAAGGCACGTGACACCACTGCCTGGCCTGTAATATCAACTTTTAAACTGAGTGGTGAGCTGGATGGTTTTATGTCAACGTAACACAAGCTAAAGTCATCTGAGAGGAAGGAACCTCAACTGAGAACATTCCTCAAAGATCAGGCTGTAGGCAAGCCTGTAGAGTATTCCCTTAATTAGTGATTAATGAAGGAGAGCCCCGCTCATTGTGAGTGGTACCATCCCTGGGCTGACAGTTCTGAGTGCTGTAAGAAAGCAGGCTGAGCAAGCCATGAGGAGTAAGCCAGTAAGCAGCAGCCTCCATGGTCTCTGCATCAGCTCCTGTCCTGTTTGAGTTCTTGTCCTGACTTTAGTGTTGTGGAAGTGTAAGCCAAATAAACCCTTTCCTTACCAACTTGCTTTTGGTCCTGGTGTTTCATCACAGGCCATTCAAATTTAGTGTCACTTGTGATGGGTGACTTGCACACCTGTAACCCAACACTGGGAAGACTGAGGTAGGAGGATAGCTGTAAATCTGAGGCCAACCTGGGCTACATAGTGAGCTCCAGACCAGACTGCATTATAGAATAAGACCCCGTCTCAAAGTAAATTTAATGACAGTCTGTCTCAAAACAATGAAAAGCATTTGGGAACTAAGCACAGTAGATGAGGTAAGAGGTTTACAAATTCTAGGCCAGGCTAAGCTATAGTCAGACCCTCTCTCAAAAAGCCAAACAAACAAACAAACCTGAGAGCACTGGGGTATAGTTCAGGGCAGAGCACTCTGTCCACTGTGCCTGAATCCCTAGCACTGCAAAAATAAACAACAAACAAACAAAGGAGAGCTGGAGAGAGGACTCAGCAACCAGGAGCCATGTTAGGATTCTGAAGATCCCGGGGTTGAGTCCAAGCAACCCAGATGGCTCACAACCATGTGTAACTCAGGAGATCCAATTCCCTTTTCTGGCCTCTGAGGGCACCAGGCAAGCACGTGCTACACAGACATATCTTCAGGCAAACCCCTCCCCTCATAGGAATGAATGAACGATAAATAACTACCACGCGTGGTGGTCCGTGTCTATATTCCCATCACTGATGTAGAGTCAGGGTTAGCTCAAGAACATCTTCGGCTGCACAGTCCAAGGTCAGCCTAAGCTACACTAGGCCCTACCTGAGAACAAAGAGCAAGGGAGGTAGAGATGGAAGAAATTCACAGAAGTAAAGTTTTAGTTAGTTGGGGTGGAAAGACGTCTCAGTGTTGGTAAAAGCACTGGCTGCTCTCCTAGGTTCAATCCCCAGCACCCACACGCTGACTAATCATCCAGAACTCCTATCCCAAGGGATCTGACATGCTATGTTGGCCTCCATGTGCACTGCATGTCGTTGGTTACAAACACAGGCAGACAAGACACTCATACACACAGATGTTCTAAAAAGTTACTCAAAGACTAGAAAACAGTATCCCAGGATTAAAAATAAAAGCTCCCTACTCCCAATATTCACTTCAGCTCTTTTTCTTCTTAAAAAAACAAAAAGAAGAAGAAATTGTTCTAACTAAACATAATTACAAACTAAACACAATTGCTCTGGTTCAAAGAACCCAAAAACTTTTGGTAATGTCAAGACAGGATAGGAGTCTTGTTTATTAATACTGTTTTTAAATGCTACAATCAATGGCTGTTTCCTTTTGTTTTTTAGGGAGAACAAATGTGAAATCTGTTTTTCTTTATCAAAGCAAGAAGAAATTCTCAATTAAACTAGTGGGGTATTTTAAAGTTATCTTTGTATAAAATGCTAAGTTTATCCTACAAAAATCAACATAAAACCATTTTTAACACTGAGTATTGAAAAAATAAGAATGTAAGGAATTTTTTTTTTAACTTTGGAAATGAGGCTAATTTGCCCTCTGTAACCTGGGAAACTCACAGGACCTCTGCTGAGTCACAGGGAGGGAAACGGCAGAGCAGGAAAGGGTAGGCTTGTGTGCATGTGGAAGGACCATAGAGGGGACATTCACAATGGGCAAGTGTCCACGAGAGTGAACACTCTGTGGAGTGGCAAGCAGAACACCTGTACCAGTGGAAGAGTACCTCCGCACACTTCCAGCAGGGCACAGGGATCTGAGCCCTTCTCCCCACACGGCTAGAGCGTCTCAAAAACACTAACTACATAACTCCAAACTCCAAACTACATAACTCCAGCCAGAAACTCCACAGTGGGTCAGCTCCAGCAGCTATTAAATAATAATGCCTTGTTATCTAAGTCATTTTTATTTTTAACGCCAGTAGAGTATCTGAAATCTAAAATGTCTAAAATACAAACTTCTGAAGCACTGACATGGTGCTGAAATTGGAAAATTCCATGCCTGGCATCATGTGACACGTCTCAGACAAAACCCAGGCACACTTGAAAAGCTATACAGTTGCCTTCAGGCTATGCACAAAGTGTGTATGAAGTATACACACTTCATAAAGGTGAAGTTCACCTGTAGGCTTGGGTTTCACCCCTTACTATATATAAGTAAATATCTGAAAAGGTGGAAAATCTGAAACCCAAAATGCGTCTGATCCCCAGAACTTCAGACAAGGAATATTCAACCTGAATTATATTTGATTCTTTAGGATTAAAGAATTTATTTTTAAAACCATTCACAAATATGCATTCAACAGCAAGTTCACAACTGCCTAGAACCTGAGTTATATTGAAAGGGGATCCAATGCCTTCTTATGTCTGTGGGCACCTGAGTGCATGTGGTGAACACACTTTGTACATAAACTCACACAGGCACACACACAAATCTTGCTATCTGAAAAAATCAAGCATGGCACTATGAGAAGGCAACCAGAACCAGTGTACCAACAACTGCCTCCGTCCTTCTAGGCATGTGATCCTCCTGGAGACACCCAAGATCCGACACACACTCCACTGACTCAGAATCCAGGACTGTTACATTAGCAGTCAAGTTCAGAGAGTAAAAACCAGTCACAGCTTACTGTGCTTCTTTCAATAACTACTTCCGAGCACATGGGATATAAGGAATGTTAATAGCTAATCATAATACTGCTAAAATGCCAGGCATCATGCTAAGGTCTTTCGAGGCTCACCCCGTGTCATCCTCACATTAGATAGCAGATCCCATAATCGTCTGTATTTTATAGTCACTGAAACCGAATCAGAGCGGCTGAGGGACTTGCCTTAGCTCACAGACTGGCAGCCAGGGAAGGCAAGACTCTTCGCTTTACTTTTAAGCCGTCAGCCAGAACCCACCTCAAGCAGCATTAACACCTATGTAAAAATGTTCATACTCTGAAAGTAGTTAGCTTTTTACCCAGCATGAGGAAGAAAAGCATAAGCAAGTACACGGGTGAAATAAATCAACAGAAATTTTACCCATGGGACCTGTCAATTACAGACACAGTAAGGATAAGAAAGTTCAGCCACCACCCTGATTTTAAAACCGTGACTTGGGCTTGGTGCAATACGCCTGTACTCTCTGCACTTACAAGTCTGAGCAAGAGGATCCCAAGTTCAATACCGGCTCGCTGTGTCCCAAACAAACAAAAACTTAAGATGTGTTTTTCCAAAAGAAGAGCAATTAAACGTGAAAGACTAACTACCCTCACTACAGTATGTCACCAACTACCCTCACTACAGTATGTCATCAACTTTAGCCAAGTCCACAAAAGTCCAGTTCTCAAACTATGTCTTCAGTCCCCATCAGCCCACTCGAAAACTGCTCTGCTCCTGTGGCTTATGAAATGAAGCATCTTGTTAACAAAGATAGGTTTAAATACAGACGGTATCACGAGGCTAGAGCTAAGAATGAAGTATGTCCAAGCAAGGAAATAAAAGAGACTTCAAGTATGCAGAAACAGGATTTTTAAAATTGGGTCATTTCTGACTGAAACATAAAGTTGTGACAAGCAGCAATCTGGGTGCTCATACACACACAGTATGGGCAGGTGATGTGCTTACACGAGAAGCTTATCAAGGAATTCTGTGAAAACAGCCTGTCCTGATATTCCTCTCTCCAAAGCAAAAGCAAATCTGGGAAGCAAACACAAGACAGGCACCGCTCTGCAGTGACGCTTCCAGAGAAACCCAGCACCTTGGATGAGGATCCCCATTCCAGTGAGCTTTCCAGAAGGAAAGCTCAAGCTGAGTGTGCCCAGGTAAACCGCGTGCACAGGACACTGGGTCGGCAAGCTCACTGTCGATTCCACCTAAGAGCCCTCCCGCCTGTTAGTTAGCAAGGTAAGAGGGGATAAACAGGAACGCTGGGAACACTCAGAATGTAAAAAGGGATACGGGAACATCATTGCAAGGTCAAACAGTAACAAAACCTTCCCCATACTCAAAACCACGTGCTAGACCTCAATGGAGCTGCTGGTTACTCAGGAAGAGGGAGTCCCAAAAGGCTGAAAAGGAGAGGGAAAGACAACTGTTCCAGGGACATCATGCTTGAGTGCTTGCAAAATGGTTCTGTGGCAGGGCAAGGAGGCAGACAGGGCTTCAACTTTCCAGTCTATGATCATTTACTAGTTCTGAACCAAAGCGTCAAGGAACCTGTGCCCAGGCCTCACTGTTTTCCATCTGTGAGTTGAGAACAACAGCAAGTATCCTGTCACTGTTTGTTGCTGAGGAATTAGGGGATGATAATACACACAACAGTGATTTGGAAAGCAACTCGCACTTGTCCCAAACATTAGGGTATTAAACAGGAATTACAGTTATCAGCACTGTCAATTAGCTCTCTAGGAAACTAATAGACACCCCAACTTGTTTAAGCTTAGGTCTAAGGCAAAGGAGAATAGGAACAGTCCATCCAGGAAGTGCTTAGGCTTCTGTTTTCTTTAAAGTGAGTTCATAAAACTTTTGCCCTGGGATAGGTCCACACACGAAGTAGAATTCTGAAACTGAAGCCCAATCCTCATGAGACTACATCCCTGCTCAATCACTTTCTTATTTAATAAACCTGTTAGCAGCAGCACCAATTCCTTACCAGAAAGTCTGCCCTCAAAGGTGATATAAAAGGCACTGCACTACCCTTCAAAGTATAGCCCCTAGGGTTACTGGCTCTCTCCCCGGCTCTGTTCAGGGTCTCCAATACAACCAACCCTTGAAGTCCCCATGCAGCCCAGGCTACTTTCCAATCCAAGATCCTCCTGCCTCAGCCTTATGAGTGCAGTGATTAAACAGGAGAATTCTTCAATGCCTGGCCTTTAATCATCTTTTAAAGCAAATCCAAAAGACTTAGATGGTATTCTAGTCCCAGTATGTGCTGCAGTACAGGTAAGAACATTTTACAACCCAGAACAGAAGAGCCTAATTTTACTTAGCTAAGACTCAGCTCCTTTTTACAGACCACTCACGAAGCAAAAACAGTCACTCTGCTACACAGATTTCAGAAGAATCTGTCTTCACCAATAACCATAACAGCTTAGAGAACTGAAGCTATCACCAAGCACAAACTAAACCATCTGAGCAAGAAAACTCAAGTCCCACTGAAGGGACAATGAATGATTAACAAGGAGAATGGTTTTGGTTTCAAGAGCTGCACAGGCAGACCGGCCATTACAGGAAACTGTACTAATGCTGACAAAGTTAAACTGTTTACAGAAACTAGGAAGCTGTCCCCTGTTCCCCCCACTGTAACACACCCTGTCCTGTCCTCTGTGGCCAGTGTTGCTTATACTGCTCAACTCTAACTGTAAACTGAACTGCGAGACTGGTAGGCGGTGACTCCCAGGCACTGGTTAGTCTGTGTTGGCAGCTGTATCATTCCCAGCCAGTCCTCCACCCAGCCAGCCTCACCTAGACAGTGATCCACATTACCAAACGCCCCCTCTCACTCTCATCTGAGAAGCTCTGCAAGGGACATGTCTCACAAGCATAGTGGTGGGCTTCCATGACTGATGCCAAGGTCAAGTACACAGAGCTAAAGGACCACTCCTTCCAGATCACCTGCGTGTGCCAGTTACAGCCAGAGAGCCACATGACATCTGGACGACAAGGTGATGCTGAGGGCTTTCTCTTCCACATAAGCTAGTTAGTTTCCCACAACAGAAACTAAGCAGACGGGAAATGTGTGACATTGAGAATTCTGAGAAAAATCCTATTAGCAAAATTACAGCTAACAAATGCAGAGTCACTTCCATCGTCTCTGTCTGAACACCAAGAGGCTCACTCAGCTTAAGCAAAATGTAAGATGTGACAGGCTCTCTAAAAATGCTGTTTTTCGCATTTCGATCACCATGAAGTCTAATATAATCAACCACAGGTTGATAGAAAACTTTAAAAAACATTTATTTAATCACTGAGGAGAGGAGTACATGTCACAGCTTGAGTGTGGAAGTTCACAAACATTCATAAATTTATTTCTAGGAAATCTAGTATCTTCTTATGGCCTCCATGGGCACTAAATCTACATGCAGGCAAAAAACACACATTAAAGAAAAAAACAAAACAACAACAACAAAAAACCCTAGGGGGCTGAAGAGATGGCTCAGCGGTTAAGAGCACTGACTGCTCTTCCAGAGGTCCTGAGTTCAATTCCCAGCAACCACATGGTGGCTCACAACCATCTGTAATGGGATCTGATGCCCTCTTCTGGTGTGTCTGAAGATAGCCACAGTATACTCATGTATATAAAATAAAAAAGAATTCTTAAAACCTAAGATCTTTAAAAAAACAAAAACATATACACAAACCTTTTTCAACAAGGACACAGACCTTAATATGAGACTAAGATATGAAAGCACAGACTCCAAATCTGTCCATGGCATCCCAACTTCAATTAAGTAGGCTTGGGACAGACAGAGAAGTTTCTTTCTCAAAGGGAACTGTCAGGTCCACTGCTGTTCCTTCCTCCATCCAGGGTGTAGTGACTGCTTACTGTGGAGCCAGCTGTTTTCTCCCTGGCCTTGGAAGATAAACATCTAAGAAAACAGTGGAGAGTGTGTCTACTGAGAAAAGAAACTAAGAAGGCTAAGAAGCTGCCCTTAAACAGGAGGGAGGAGGGGAAAGCAAGGGAAGGGGATAGGTAAGGAGCGAGCAAATCCACAGAGAATACAATGACGACAGGGACCAAAGGTCAAAGCTAGCCAGAAATCTGGTGACTCCATGTCACTGACCAAGTTAAACTCATGCTTTTTGATATGCAGAGCTGCCAGACACTCAGTATGAGAATTTGACATGATATCTACACGTGATGAGGTGTACCAGCCAGCACATAATGTATGATACACAAGGAGCATGAGACATGGGTTTAGCAAAGAAGATATCATAAACCTTTCTTGTAACTTTTCTAGAACAGCCTAGACTAATCCTGGAGGCAGACTGCACCAAGGAAGGCCGGTGGCTGTAGACCTCGGTCTAGCCACACCCATGAGTATCACTTGAATGTTCGTGACATCACCAAACAATTTCCTAAGCAGTTTTACTTTTAACTGTCACTCTGCTTCAATTATATTATAGGAAAGCGCTTCGGATCTGAACTATCTCTAAACTGCACACAGCCGCGCCCGCCGCTACTACTGATAGATGGACCCTTTTGGTCTTCGGCAAATAGAACCAAATACAATCAAAGTGCTCACAATTAAATTATCAAACATTTGATTAAAAATTCCATCTCAATTCTTGTTTTCATATCTTTGTTTTTTAAGTCAGGGCCTTGCTGTGTCACCCAGGCTGGCCCGGAACCTGTGATCTTTCTGCTTCTGGTTTTCAAGGAGCTAAGGTTACAGGCATGAGCCACCACTGACCAGGTCATGTTTATACCTTTACCCTAGGTTACATCCCGATTTCCTACCCTTTCTTCAATGTTGTGTAACAGCTACAGAGTATCTTATAATATTTTTTAAGATAAAGGAGGGAAACAAATGGAAATTATTTCCCATGTGGAACAAGAGCAGGAAATAGTATTTTGTTTCTTATAAAGAGTTCAGTCTCTCAGCCAGCCACAGGGGACTCATATCTATAATCTCTGCACTTAGGAGGCAGAGAAAGAAGGGTTACTGTAAGTTTAAGGCTAGCCTGATCTACATAGCAAGAAAAAAAAAAGTTCTAATCTCTCTATAGCAATCTCATTTGTGTCACTAAGTGGCTCAAAGGCTAACTGGCATGTATGAAAAAACACTCTCACGCACCGGACTTCCATTCTAAAGAGACTTTTGTGGACTTCCATTCCACAAAAGGCCATCACTATAGGAACATGGCTGCTAGAGTTGTAAGAAAAATAATTTTTTAAAGAGAACAAAATTAGAATGACCAGGGAAAAGTCATGACAACCTTACTTTCTAACCAGTAAAACAGCTTCATCACATCTGTAGAGTTGACCTTATTTTTTAACCTTGCTTAGTAAAAGGCACACACAGCAAACCAAGTATCGGAGGCTACTGATACTTTACACTGTGCTAAACCAGACACTGCTAAATGTCATTAAATAAAAGCACCCTTCAGGGTTAGGGTGGCTCAGCAGGTAAAACACTTGCCCCCAAGCCTGAGGACCTGAGTTTAATGCCCAGAACCCACAAGCTAGAGGAGAACAGACTCCCACAAGCTGTCCTCTGATGTCTGCACATGTGCTGCACGCATGTGCTCACATGCACACAGAAACAAAAGTGAATATAAATAAAAATATATAAATAAAACCACATTTTGGAGAAGTGAA
Organism: Arvicanthis niloticus; assembly: GCF_011762505.2. Classification (NCBI taxonomy): domain Eukaryota; kingdom Metazoa; phylum Chordata; class Mammalia; order Rodentia; family Muridae; genus Arvicanthis; species Arvicanthis niloticus. The sequence continues at coordinate 13,120,431 of NC_047663.1, forward strand.
TGTCTTACCAGTTGGAATTCCCGGCGCCGATCATAGGCGTTCTGTATGCCACTGTCCTCCCATAAGGCTCTGATAGCAGGAAGATACTGCAGAAATACTCGAGTCTCCACCATCCCCTGGGCAGCCATGGGGGCACGGGTATCAAATGCCATCAACTTGTCTCCGTGGAGCTGGTTTTTGTTGTCTCCCCAGGGAATATGAAGCTTCTCTCGGGCATCTACCAGTACCCTCATACCTTTGTTTAAAAAAACAAAAAACAAAAAAACAAAAAAAACGTGTGAGGAAGAGTCATGATGATACCATGAGAAGCTTTGGCCCCAGGGTTACCCAGTATTGGTTCCTTAATTTTTAGCTATTACAGGAGCCCCCACTTCCAAAATGGAGACCAGAAAGAATCAAAACAAAACCTTTATCTTCTCAGAGGTTTAAGAAACAAGTGTTCACTCTCAAGACCAGAAGCCTTGAAAAAGTAAATACTAATAACAAAGTCACTTTGGGGAGGGTTTTAATATGATGCGATTCATAAAAATCATTTCTGGAGTAGATGGCAGTCAAAACCAGAGACGGGAAAAAATAAATAATGCTGCCTAACCTGAAGCCAGGCTAAAGACAGCCTGGCACGCGCTGAGGACGGTTTACTGTGTGCAGTCGCCGTCCTTCAGCTCCCTACCAACTCTGTCTTCTAGGACGCACTTCAACGCTTCCCAAGACCAAGCTTCAAATCAGTGCAGTCACACACTGGCTTTAGTCACCTAAAAGGAAACCCAACTGCACGATGATCCAAGACAGAGGCTTCAATTTACACAAGTTAGTTCAAACTCCACGCCCCCGTCGCTAAACTGTTACTTCTGTCATCGGGAAGTCATTTCTTTGGATACTCGAAAAAAATTGTTATGCTTTCATTTTTCTGACCATGCCAACGGAAGAAAATAAGATGCCTAGTTAGACTTAAACTTAATCACACAATAATGCTCAAAGTAATTCTTAAGCCCAGCGTGTATGAAAAACAGGTGATTTACCTCACCAGTGACTACGTGGGCCTATTCATTAACATAATTCTTTAAGTTCAACTGTATCAGGATACAAAGGTACCTTCAATTAAGGTCTGGCAAGGTACAGTTTACAGCCTCCGAGGAGACTTTAATTAGTTTTGTGCTGAACATTAAGGCAGAATAAACATAACCATCCTTTTCAGCTTAACTGCAACGGTAAGGTAAGGGCAAGCCATGGACTGTGAGCTCCTGGCCTCGCCCTCTCCCCTCACTGCCCGGCAAAGCATCTTCTCATTTTTCCCTAGTTGAAACACTGCAGAGAGGAGGAGGGGACCCATGAGGGAGTTTGCTTAGGTATTTCTTGAACAACAACAACAAAACCTGCTTTAAAAAAAAAAAAAAAAAAAAAAGCCACACAACTCCTTGAAAAGACCTACAACCTTAAAGTTTGCTTCCAAGCCCTAAATGTAATAGGGTGACTCCTTAACCACTCAGAAATCGGCTGCTGTGACAATTCTGCCAGCTTCTCTTATGTAGAAAATACTTGACACTAAAATAAATAAATAAATAAATAAAATAAAAATAAAGGTGATTCTTTTAAACGACAAAAATAAAAGCCACCTCCAAACTTATTTGAACACTAAGGAATAATAATAAAGCCTCTGGGTGGTTTTCGCTTAGGAACAGCATTTAAAATACTGTTCAACAGGATTTGTAAAGCCCACCATCCAACACAACACATACTCCCTGTCTCTAACTTCTCTTGGACGGTCTCTTATGACTTTTAAGCCAAAGGGTCTTTATATTTAAACATAGATTCATTTAAGCATTAGAGATGATGCTGTTTTTCTACTGTCCCGAGTTATTAAGCAAAAAAAAAAAAAAAAGTGTGCAACATGTTGAACTGTGATTACAAACATCCTGTAGCAACGAGCCGATAAAACCACTCGCGCTATTTTTTTTTAAAATAGACTTTCCTGATGCCAGTAAACGGGGAGTTTCATATTCTTGCCCCAAAAGGCTCTGGAGGCTGTCACTCTATGCCCTTGACAAGAGACTCAGGGTAAAAAAAAAAAAAAAAAAAAGTTTCCTCATTACAACCGTTCCAGAACTTGCTTAAGTCAAGAGGTGGCCTAGGAAGCCCAGAGCTGGAAGGGTAAAAGACCCGGTTACTAGGGTCACCCACCGGGGACGGGCAGATAAGGGAAGAAGGATAGGGGGTGTAACAGGACCTGGGGCTACTGATGGGTGGTCTTGCCCGGGGTGCAAGGAGGACACTAAGTTGCCCCGCTGCCCCTAGTCACCCAGCTCGCCGCACTTCCCTCTCGGAGGGGGCGAGGCCAGCCGCAGAGTGCCGGGCCAACCGTGACCCTCACCGGGGTAGCACGGGAGCACAGCGGGGCGTCCCGGATCGAAGGGATCGGGAACAGGGCACCGGGGCGCACCGGACGGTGCCCAAGGCGCGCCCACCCGATCTGGTCGGGTACGGTCTCTTCAGACTCGGGACCGGCGGGTGAGGGCGGTGCCCGGCCCGGCTCCCCAGGGGTCCCCGAGCCCCGCCGCGCCCCGCACCTTTGATCACGTTGCTGTAGATGGTGGGGCGGAACTCCTCGCGCGCGCGCTGGTCGAAGTCCTGGCCGTGGATGATCCGCATCTGCTTCAGGAAGGTGGACTTGCCGCTCTCGCCCGCGCCCAGCAGCAGGATCTTCACCAGGCGCTTCACGTAGGTCTTCTCCCGCGACAGGCATTTGTCGATCTCCTTGGACTTGCGCTGCTGCTCGGCCTCGCCGTTCGTCAGCACGCAGCCCGGGAAGCACACGGACAGCACGGAGCGCGACGGCAGGAAGTCCGCCATCTTGCCGCCGCCGCCGCCTCGGCGGGCCCCTGCGGCTCCTCCACCTCCTCCTCCGGCAGCGGGCGGCTCCCGCAAGGCGGCTGGAGGGCGGGGAGCGCAGCGGCGGCCCGAGCGCGCCCGGGGAGGGAGGGAACCCGACGACTGACTCGCCAGGGCGGGCCGCGCCGGCCGGGGGAGGGTGGGAGGGAAGGAGGGCGGGCCCGGGGAGGGGCGGCGGCCCTCTGGGCGTGCGCGCGCCCGCTGGCTGCGGGGTACGCGCACGCAGGCACGCAGCGCGGAGGTCGGAGGGAGGGGGCGCGGCGCGAGTCACGCGCTCGCTGTGCAGGCTGCGGCCCGGAGCGCGCGCGGAGAGCGGCGGAGCCCGGGGTCACGTGGGCCGGGCTGGGAGCGCGCGCTGGCGGATCCAGAGTTTCTGTTTCCCTTTAGTGCCGCCGCTTCCCGGAGCCCCGAGTAAGCAAAGCCCATCCGACCCCTTAAAACCGTTAGGGCATCCTCATCTCACTGCCCTTTCCCATCATTACTCGCCCGCCGCTTGCTGTCACCTCCACGCGACCTATTTTGAGACCACTGGCTGGGACATCCCCGCACCGACCAGTGCAAGCCTTCCTTCGTTACATCTTGCCTTTAAAAAAAAAAAAAAAAAAAACTCTTGAGACGAGATCCCTGCGGCTCAGGCTGCCTTAAATTTGTGACAGTCGTCTTGTCTCAGCCTCCCTGTCCACTTGTGGTATTCCGGGCAGGCAAGAGCTTTACTTCAAGCCCCTGCATTTAATTAGCAGAGACCTCCTCCCACCCCCTTTGCCATTCTGACCATCCGGAATCTAGAAGGATAAGTAAATGTCAGATGTCGTTATTGATCAACACCTGTCCCTAGCAGCTCAGGGTACTATTGATAATCTGCCCGGATTTGAGGGGAGTTGGGGTTGGTGTTCTCGTGACATGTGCCAGGAAGGTCGCCGGCGGCTCACTAATGTGGATTCCCATCCTTGATGCATTTGTGACTTGGGTAATGCCTGCTGAGATCAGTGAATGGTGGAGAGGGTGAGGTCATGTTGAAAATCCCCCTAAACCGGACACTATGATGCACATTCTTCCCAAGGAAGCAGATAAGCGTGCAGCCTCGGACTGCAGCAGGCACATTTTAGGTTTCCTGCCAGATTACAGAGGATATGACAGACAAGAAACTTTTTTTTTTTTTTCCCTAGCAGATCAGGCCAGAACACCTGAAAAGACTCCCGGGGAACACGTGACAAGTGACAGCTGAGTGACTGTGTAGCAAGGACCTCAGAAGCCAACTTCTTCATTCTTTTCAGTTTCAAAGGGGAAAGGCGGTTGATGCCTGTCTGGTTTTGCTCCTGGGTCCTGGCTTGTGTGCAACTTGGGAACTTCCTGTGTGTTGGGGAGCTGGGGTAAGAGGTCAACACCGTGACATGCATGCACAAGTTTAAATTTTAAAACCTAGCACTGTAAGTCAGTCAATCAGTGACTGTCCGTTTGGGCCAATGACTGAGAAGCTCAGGACTCACCCTGACTGCAGTAAACAATACCTGGAGTGGAATTGTCTCCTCTGACACCCACTGAGATCGTGAGTGGACCTGAGCCCACAGAGTAGACGGTCTGCAAAGTGGGCTGAGCTCACATCAATGTGGATTGCTAAGGTCAACCCTGATTTGTGACCAAAGTCTGTCATGGATGGATGATCTCTATATACCCTTGACTAACTACTGTTAGGGCTGTCCTGTCCCGGGGCCACGAAAAAGGCTAGCTTCTACCCAGGACAGATAGGAACAAAGGGCCTGCGTTACCTCCATGTTCTAATCTGAATTCTTTAACAGAAGCAGAGGAGAGAAATGCATATGTTAGGCGAAGCGTCTTGGTTTTCCTGAGGTGTGCATAACATAATAGAAAAGCAAGGATGCCTAGGAGGCAGGAAGGGATTCCTGCCTGGCAAGTTCTTGTTGGGACATGCAGTACAGCAGGGAGGCTGTTCAAAGTCCTGAGTGGAACCTCGCCTTGGAACAAATTTGGCTCTGCCAGAGCCTGGCTGCTCTAATCAGGGTTTCTGAAAAGAAACGTTTAAAGCCCGGACTGGGGTTTGGCTGCTGTGTGTAACTGGTGATCAAGACACTTTGTAAATCATAAGCATAAAAGTGAGTCAGTTTAGTGGTTCTTCAAAAGCTAAACATAGAACTACCACATGACCCGGCAGGTCCACTCCTAGGTGTATACCCTCAGAAAACCGAGCACACGCTGCTCAGGCAAAAACTTGGACACCCATGGTCCTGGCAGCGCCATTAAGAACAACAACAAAATAAATGGATAAAACTTAAAACGACCCAAATGCCCACCGGCGAATGAATAGCTAAACAAAATGTGATTCACCCAAGCAACAGATTGTGCAGTCACAGAAAGGATAAAAGTGCCGATAGGAGGGGCTGAGGACGTGGTTCGGTGTTTAAAGTGCCTGATGTTCAAACATGAGCGCTGTAGTCTGCATCTCCCGGAGCCCACGAAAATGCCGGGTGGGCATAGCAGCGTGGAACACAGAGACAGGATTCCCAGAGCACGCTGACCAGCTAAATTAGGTAAATCAGCACGCTCTGGGTTCAAGTGACAGATTCTGTCTCGATGAATAATGTGTACTCACATGTACACACGTGTGCCCCTACAGATGTGAACATACGCCACACATACACTGATACATGTTCCAAGAACCAACTTTGAAAATATCACCCTGAGCGTGGGAGGCACATATCGTATGGTTTGGTTTCTGTGAAATGTCCAGAGTGGGTAAACCCACAGAAACGGAAAGCATAGTCGTAGTTGCCAGGGCTTCAGAAGCAGTGCTGAAGGGGGAGTGCTTAATGGATTGCTTCCTTTGAGGGCGGCAAAAGTGTTTGGAAACCAGATGGTGATGGTGACAGACCATTGTGACTGTACCAAGTGCTGAGTTGCATATGTGAAAATAGCCAAACCATTCATATGTAAGGTGAATCCCACTAAGGAAGAAAACACAAAGGTGAATTAAGGAAGAGCTTTGTTACATAAATGATAGTGCCCTCAGCTGAGGCTGAAGTTCTGGAAGTGCCACAGTCTGTAACATTAATGAAAGAAAGGGCCACTATGTAGCATCTAGTGAATGAGAATGCTGCAGTGTGCAACCTGTGGTGAAGGGCAGTGCCACTGTGTTTAAACTATAATGGTGTAAATGATTTGCAGCAGAGGCAGCTGCCTCCGCTTACACTATCATAGCACTGGCGATATTCCAGTCACCGTGTTTTTCCTAGAGGGAAAAATAAAATAGCACAACTTCTAAGGTAAGGCAGAGCCTACCTGTTATAATTGAGCCTGCTAGATGCTGTCCAAGAGATCCAAATGTTCATTCCTAGGAAAGGTTGCTATTAGACCAGTTAATCTATATGCAAAAGAGTGGTTTGCTCCTGCCCAGCCCTCCCCTCCCCTCCTCCCCACCCCCCAGCTGGGTTACAATGATAGGGACACTTGAGCAGTTGCACTGTTCTTTCTGGAAGGTCAACGTTTAGTGGCAAGTCCAAGGAAGGAACCCTTCCCTGTCTGCTCTCTCCCTTGAAATTGATTCCCAGTCCTTCAGGAGCTGAAAACCTCCTGTCTTGTAGTCATGGGTTATGTTTAATTTTTGAAAAACGGTATTAGCTTATTTACCAGTCTCTGTGCCAAGTAACTTTGGCCTGCTTACAAAAATCAGGATTATCCACAAAGGACAAAAATGTGTCACCCTCAGACATATTCAAAAGAATGTGCCAGAGGCTTCAGCAACAGTTCCAAAGAGGAGTTAGGGGTGGGGGGAGGCTTTCTTTTGAGCGATGGCAAATATAATTTAAATAAAGGCTTTGCTTGCCAAGGTGACTACTTACTGGTCAGGATGGGCCAACACCCATTTAGATATGTTTATTTAAAAGTCAGTCACATCAGTTGGTAGTTAAATCTTGAGTTAATTTTCTAATGGGGACAATGACACATGCAGCAGCTTGCGAAACTGCTGTCTCACCGGCAGTGTTAAATAGTTGGATTCTAATCCTTTCTTGCAGATAGAGTAGGCATGAATGTTCTCATGTATCCCTTTTCCTTTCCAGGAAAGGAAAGAAATAGGGAAATTCTGAGCACATCCCCTCCCCCCATAATACAGGCCTTGCAGTGTGTAATGTTTAAAATGCCTGCAAGCACTCTGACCTACTTTATCTCATTCACAACTTACAATAGCCCGACCAGGAACACTAGGCCCTAGCCTCATGCTCTTTGGCCACTGCAAGAGGCTGCCAGGAGGAAAAACTTAAATGGTCCCCTTAAAGTTTTGCGTACTGTGGCCATCCGCCAGGACTGAAAACACACTGTTTTGATTGGAGGGGAGAAGGAGGGCGTGAGACAGAGTCTCTTGTGGCACAAGCTGATCCTGAGCTTTGTCGTTGTTGTTTTCATTAATAGATTGAAACATTTTAAATTGATTTTGTGCATCCGCGTGTCTTGCCTGCATGGGCATATGTGCTGCCCATGCATGCCTGGTGCCTGAGGAGGTCAGAAGTCTTCACATCCTCTGGAGCTGAAGGTATAAGTGGTTGTGAACCAGCGTGTGGGTGCTAGGAACTGAACCTGGGTCCTCTGCAAGAGCAACAAGTGCACCTTACTGCTGAACCATTTCTAAAGCCCATCCCCCACTTCGTGTGTGTGTGTGTGTGTGTGTGTGTGTGTGTTGCATGCACACACATATACAGGGGTGCACAACCGTGCTTATGTGTATAAAGGCCAGAGGCAGGGCTTTTGGTTTCTTGTTTCATAGCATTCCAACGTATTTCTTTGGTCCATTGTGACAGGGTCTTTCACTGAGCCTAGAGCTAGGCTAGCAGCCAGCAAAACTCAAATTATCCCCCCCTCCCACCCCCCCACCCCCCGCCAACAAAGGGGTCACGGGCCCATGAGACCACAACCTACTTCTTAACATGGGTGCTGGTGATTCACACTCAGATCCTTATGCTTGTATCAACACTGAGCCTCTGGCCTTGAAATCTGTCCCCAGATACTAGGATGTCAGCCATGAGCCACTGTGCATAGGGCCTGCGTGGACTGATCACAATGCTCTCTCTGGTACTTCCAAATAAGCCGAAGGCTCAGGATCCTTGGATGTGTAAAGCTCAAGCCTGAGACTAAAAGTGAACTGTATTTAGCTTTAAGGGACTGTAGTGTTCTGTAGTTTTGTTTGTGGGTTGGTCTGTCTGTTTTTCCAGCCCCTTCCAGGCTGGCTGCCATCTTGAAGTTCTCCAGCTGTTAGACTGATTCTAGTGAAATGTTTCCTACTTTGAGCTCAGGCTCTGGTTTGTAAAATGTTCCAGGTGGCTGGTGGAGGAAGAGAAAGAGAGAGAGAGAGAGAGAGAGAGAGAGAGAGAGAGAGAGAAGAGAGCTTATGGCAATATTTACCTGGATGTGACATATGTTATATGCTTAGTGTGAGTTAGCTCCAAAAAGGCAATGTTTTTGTTTCTGTAAAGCAATTTGATGTGACTCTTCCCAGAATAAGCTTCTCATGTGGAAAGATTCAGATGAAACTAGACATGTGGAAATGAACGATGGGTGGTTTTGTTTGTTGTTGTTAATAACGGAAAACATGACTTTAATTCTTGGTTGTATTTTTCTCAGCCTCCAAAAACACGTCCATGAGCTGCCGATGACCAGCTGAAACCTCAGCTCATCCTCAGTCAGAGGTTCAAGGACACGCATTGGTGACCACATACGCACCTTGCTCTGAAGCATCAGACCCGTTACAGGCTGTTGGTTTACACAGCGCTATGCAAAGCCCTGCCAGCATATCTGAGGCTCTTTCTGGAGTGCCCAAAACTTTCCCTTCCCTTCCCTTCCCTTCCCTTCCCTTCCCTTCCCTTCCCTTCCCTTCCCTTCCCTTCCCTTCCCTTCCCTTCCCTTCCTCTCTCTCTCTCTCTCTCTCTCTCTCTCTCTCTCTCTCTCTCTCTCTGTGTGTGTGTGTGTGTGTATGTGTGTATGCACACGCGCCCCTCCCTGATGTGCATGCAGAGGACAGAGCAGGATGTTGGGGCAGGGTCTCTCACTGAAGCAGAAGTTCCCCATTTCAGCTAGACTGGGTGGCCAGGGAGAGCTGATATCAACCTGTTTTTGTCCTCCGATGGGCACATCAGCGGTGCCCAGCTTTTTTTTTTGTACAGGCACTGTACATACATTTAAATTCATTTTTTAAAAAGATTTTTCAAAAAGATGTATTTATTTTATGTATATGAGTACACTGTCACTGTCTTCAGACACACCAGAAGAGGGCATCAGATCCCATGACAGATGGTTGTGAGCCACCATGTGGTTGCTGGGAATTGAACTCAGGGCCTCTGGAAGAGCAGTCAGTGCTCTTAACCGCTGAGCCGTCTCTCCAGCCCCCTTAAACTCCTTCTTGCAGAGCAAGCATTCTTACTTACTGAGCCATCTCCCCACTGTCCCCCACTTTCCCCATTCTTAAAATAGGGTCTCACTATGGAGCCCAGGGTAGCCTCATACTCGAATCATCCACCCTCAGCCACCAGGAGTAAGGAGATTATGAGTGTATGTCACTATGCCTGCCTCTCTTGTCACTTTGAAAGATGACAGTACTTGCTTCTTACCAGAAACAAGAATTGTTTAATTACGAGTTCTTCTTCCCCAGGGAAATTCAAATCTGCTCCCAGTCTGATGGCAGTGGTTTTCCAGTGGAACACTGGGTTAGCAGGCTTGGACCTGCCACTTCCGGCAACTGCTCTTTTCTGGCTGGCTGACTGGCTGGCAGGCTCAGTTTTCAGGTATTGTCACATGTCACAGCCTGCTAAGCTGGCCTTTGCCTCACTGAAAAAAATGCCTGGATGGAGTACGTCAGCTGTGTTTGTCTCACAGCCGTAAAGGCCCAATCAGGGGTGCTGAGAAATGGTCCACATGGCTTGTGTCTGTGAGTGACAAGTCTCCTGGAGCAAGTAATGTCATCAGCTCATCCTTCTGACTCTGCTGTCAGCTGCTAAGGAAAAAACCGGTGAGGAAGGAAGGATTCAAGACAAGGCAGCAGTTGCTGAGTCAGAGTGATGGTGTTGGAAAGTTCACAGGAGAGGCTTTGGGGTCAGGTCCCTTCTGCTTCAGCGTAGTTTTTAGCTATGTGCTGCTGCCCTGCCAGGATCCTGCAGGAGAGGAGAGGAGACCTCAGAAGCCAGGGGAAGTGGCTCAAGATGTGACCAGGAATTTTGTGCTTGTGACTGCTTGAGGTGGAGTAGGGAGAGCTCCTTTAAGGGAGAGAGCTCTGCTACCTCTCCTTCTAAACAGGTGTGCCTCTTAGGTCACTGGCTGTTCACTTTCTAATTCAGAGAAGGAGTGGCTACAGTGGGGGAACTTAGTAAGAACTCAGTTGCCCTTCTTATCTGTAAAACAGCCATTGTATGTAAAGAGTGTTGAAGATTAAATAATAGGCGTGTATGTGCTCAGTGTCTGTTCTGTAAAGGGAGGCAGGCTTTTAGACTACTATAGGAAGAAGTGAGTCAATGGGTTGAAAGCCCTAGGAAACTCAGCAGTGTTGTCATTGTAGAAATGTTCTTCTGGGGGGGGCCACAGAGACAGCTCGTTGGGTAGAGGCACCTCCCACCAAACCCAATGACCGGAGTTTGATTTTCAGAACCTACACAGAAGGAGAGAACTAATTCCCACAAGTCCTTTGACGTCCACACTTGCACTGCGGCACACACGCACCGCCTCATATGAACACACAAAATAAATAAATGTAATAATAATAAAAGGAACAAGAATGTTGGATCTTTCCTAAGACTCCCTACCTGTGGTTTAAACGTGTATTTGCTTTTCTTTTTCCCATGCTCAAGTTTACTCACAGATGTGTTCCCCAGTAAGTTCTGTTTCTGGTTGCAAGGGCCTGATACGACAAGGAGAAGAAAAAAACAGGCATATTAAGGGTGTACCCTAAAACCTCAACATAGTGATTCCGCCAGAAGCCTAAGGAATTTTCAAGCAAAACAGAGGTATAGGTGGAGATATTGGAGGGGACAGTAAGAGCTTGGGCCCATGATGGCGCACATCTATAAAGAAGGGAGGTCACCAAAAGTTTGAGGCCAGCATGGTCTACTTAGCTAGTGAGACTTTGTCTCAAAATGAAGGAAGGGAGGGGGAGAGGGACGAAGGGAGGAACCTCACAAAGCTTTTGTGGCGGTTTTAGAAGATAGCCAAGCAGATACTTTGTTCTGTTGGAACTGTCCAAATGATGAACTGGTTTTTGTCATCAAGGTCAAGGTCATGGGTAGTAAGGACATTTCTCCGTCTCACATCCACGAACTCAACAGCCACCGTTGGACAGCTCTCAGCCTAGAACTGAGCCCACCGAGTCCCCACCCCCACCCCCACCCCACCCCCAGCCACTACAGCAGACTCAGTCCCAGGGAAGTGGGCTAGGCCTGCTTGAATAAGGAGCTTTGGGGTCTTGGTAGCAGCAGGTTAGTGTGGACCTATGCTTCAGGTCCTACATTAGGACCGTGGTCCGTGTGTAGGGACAGCATCAGCAGATGACTAGAGTGGAGACTGTAAGGCATGGCCAACTGGAAGCCTCTCTTGCCTGGACTGAAAGGTGCTGCTGGCTGGGAGGATGCCCCTTTCCCAGAGGCCAGACCAGACCTCAACGGCTTCCAAGTTCCCAGGCTCTCAGGGTGGATCTCAGCCCAGTTACCCCATCTCAGCCATTCACTAGCTGGTCCTCAGCTCGGAGCTGTTAGTGCCCTTCCCACGGGAGCCTGGAGAGGCTCTGGTTATCCCCACCGTTCGCAAGGCCACCCTGGGCAGGGAGCCAAAAAAACAGTTTATGGAAAAAGCAGAGGCAGAATATAAATTGTTTTGTAACTAACCCCCAGTTTATCTGATCACCCAGGGTGTCTGCTCAGTGAAGAAACCCCAAGAGTTAAACACACTTCAAGAAGAGATAGCTTCACTTCTTTTTGGGGGCGCAGCCAGAGGCAGGGTGTGACACCGAAAGACTTCTTCTCTGCTGAGCCACACGTGTAGTGAAAAGGGTGGAGAGGGTTGGAGATGTACGGCTCAGTGGTGGCAGAGTGCTTGCCTAGCATGTGGTAGACCATGGGTTTGATCCTCAGCAAAGGGACAGGTCAAGAGGTGGGAATTTAAGGGCAAAGTACTTAGAATTCTATAAGGAATAACAAATACTGTCCTGGCTTTCTAAGAAATAAGTGGCTCACTGGGACTCCTGACTCATTTGTTTTAATCAGTTGAGGAGTTGGGGTTGGGGATGCCTTTCAGCCCCTCCTGGGACAGATGGATATCATGATTAATTTGCCAGGGGAAGCACAGCCAGTTCCCAAGAGAAGGCTAAAACCAAGCACCTTCAACTTAGATCTTGTTTTCAGAAAGATCTGCTCCTCCGTGGCCTATGGAGAATGATGAAATCTCAATCAATAGGGAACTCTCTTAATAACCAGGAACTATGTGATGTTCCTGAAAAGCTTTCCTGCCAGAGCCTAGTGTGGTCCTCTCAGAAAGTAATAACATGTCCTTACGAAGAAGTTTCTATCAACAAATTGCTTTCTTGGTTAATCTTTTTTCCTGTTTAGCAGTTCCAGCCACTGTGTGTGTATGTGTTATGTATATGTGTGTGTTGCTTTTTATATGTAGTAAATAATAGATATATATATATAGTTATGTATGGTATTATAACATATTTAACATATGTATTGTTTTTATAAAAATAGTTACTTATTGTTTTTACTTATGTATGTGTGTTGCTTTAATATATATGTTATGTATAGTATAGCATTTATTTAACATATATATTGTTTGTTTTTTAAATATTTACTTGTTGCTCCATTCAGAGAGCTCTTAGCTTGTGTCATGTTGACATAAAACTATCCAGCACATAAGTAGTTGTGAACCTCCTGATATGGGTGCTGGCATAATGAATCCAGACACTCCTGCAAGAGCAGTAAGCTCTCCTAACCAATGAGCTATCTCTCCAGCCCTTGGTTTTGTTCTTGAGGCAGGGTTTTTACCATGGTAACCCCAGTTGGCTAGGAATCCTCTTGCCTGAGTCCCCTACTGCCTGGGATTATAAGGATGCACCATCATGTCTGTCCTAACCATTCCACTATGATGGCCATTAGCATTGGAAAACCGCTACAGCCCTCCCTGCCTTGGCATCCATCTGACCCCTAAATGAACAATGTGTCCTTGCTTCTCTCCATCATCACACTTGTCACACTGTCTTATACTTGTGACCTCCATTGCCTACCAACCTAAAATGTACCCTCTTGTAGGCAGGGGCACAGTCAGCATTCCTGTGTTTTCAGCATCTGCTGTGGCATATAAGAAAGCCTCAGTAGGTGAGTACACATTCAATCAGGCTATGCGTCAGCCAAGGTCTAACCTTTGCTTGCACTTCTGAGGGCTAATAGTTGGGCTTAGAGAACACCACATGAGTGACAGTGAGGGTACGGCCGCCCCAGGTGTGGGTGAGGAAAAGGGTTTTATTGTAGAAATAAGGGAGAGAACTGCCAGCTGCATCTGAAAGGGTCCATATTGAACTGGGTGTGAGAGGAGAGGGGGAGGAGATGGAGAGAGGAAGAGAAAAGAGAGGGAACCAGGTGGCAAGAGTAGAGGATCAAGAGAGTACATGGCTAAAATGACAGGTTTGTATAGGAATGAGAAGCTGGGGGAAAGGAAGGGAAGCCTGGGCTGAAGAGGTTTTGGTGTGTGTGTGTGTGTGTGTGTGTGTGTGTGTGACAGAGAGAGAGAGAGAGAGAGAGAGAGAGAGAGAGAGAGAGATGCTTGAAGGAGCCACAGGTACTTAGTGAGTCTTGTTCTGGATTTCTTTGGGACCTGACATCAGGAATATAGAGTCCCAGGAAAGGATCAAGGATGGGGAGGGGTGGGAGGAGCTTTTGGCTCAGACTCACTTGTCAAACCCAGGGTCCCAAGGCTTGCTATGCCAATTTGGGATGGCAACATAATTTACATGATGGGTTACTCAGGCAATGAAGGGTACATGCATATTGCCATGGGCTTGGAGGGTTGGAATACAACAGCACCCTGCAATGTTTAGACATCATAAAACTTGCAGGGGGCAAAGTTGAGACACAAAACCAAGTTGTTTCAAGCAAATGTATTTAAATGTTTCCTAGTAAATACATGGTGCATGTCTTTCCATTCAAGTGTATCACACTGAATAAAATTGAAAGTTCAGTTATTTTTAGCCACATTTCAGGTTGCCTATAGCTACATGGAGCTGCTGGCCATTTCCCAGACCATTGTACAGAAACCAGACCACAGGAGCCATGGGTGACTGGATGGAAGCAGGGAATTCTAGGCAGATGAAATAGCCCAAGAGCCATCGTGTGCAAAGCAGAGATGTTTTCTCAAAACCAAGTAGCTGACATTGGAGAGACATGATTCTGCTCCAATAGAAAGGAGTTTAGATCCCCAATCATGAGATCAGGATTCTTCTGTTACAGCAAGAATCACCTCTGCACTAGGTGAAATCATATGGTGCCGGTGCCTGAGAGAGGAAGACCCCAGCTAGAGGGAGAGGTGTGGGGTGTGCTGAGAGTGCCTGGCTATGTATGAGAGATTAGAACCCTTTGGGGGTATTTACAAAGCCGAAGTCAACAGGACATAGATACCAGCTTGGTTTTTTAGGAAGGGCAAAGAAAGAGGTGGGGATGGCGTTGGGGACTTTGCTCAGGAGGTGTGTGTGTAACCATAGTAACTCAGCCCACTCCCTGGGACATAAAGCAGAACTGAAGCTTTCCCTGGAGTCTGATTTTTTTTTTTTTAAACAAAGGTGTAATTTCTAACTCCAGCCCCACCCTCTGAATCACAAGGGTGACCCTGGACTTTACCCTTAGTATGAGATTGTGAGAGACACTCCTTAGTCCTTGGGAACTTTGAGTGCTGGGTCCAGACTGGGGCAGAAGTAAGGGCCCTTTGTTCTCAGAAGCCAGGGCAACAGAAAGCCTCCTACTTCCTGCCTAGCTGGCTCTTGTCCCTTTCTCCCTGGAAGAATCTTCACTTCTCAGATGAGTTCAAGTTTTGCTCCAATGACGAGGGAGGCTCACCTCACTTCCCTTGATTCCCCTCAGCCTTCCTGTTACCTCTTCTGCCCTGGCTCCCTCTGATCCCATCTTCAGGTGTGTGTGGTCCAGAGAAGAGGCAAGTGTCTGGGGCTGCAGGCACAGTCGGGGAGGTGCGAGCTTTAGTGTGGCAATATCCACAAGTGTGAGGCGTGCCTGCTCTATGTGAGAGCTGCCACGAGAGAGACTGTATGAGGAGTTCACTGTGTGGGAGGCAGACAGGCCAACCTGCCATTACTGTGCTCAGAACTCCATGCCGCAGTGGCAGCAGGCACAACTGCCCAGGGAGTGAGAGTTAGAAACTCTGAGCCATCTGGGAGATGGTTCCTGGACTGTGGAGCAACATGGAGTGAAGGCATGGAATGATAACAGACTGACTGCATTAGTCTGTGATGGTGGCTGGCCCTTGTTTGTTTGTCTTTTGGGGTTTTGTTTTTCTTCATTCCCAAAAGTGTAAGTGTGTGTGTGTGTGTGCATATGTGTGTCCCTCTGTGTATGTCTGTGTGTGTATATGTGTCTCGGTGTGTGTCTGTGTGTGCATCTGTGGGTATGTGTCTCTGAGTGTGTGCATCTGTGTATGTGTGTGTCTGTGTGTGTCCATGTGTGTGTCTCTCTGTGTGTGTCTGTGTGTGTCTGTGTATGTCTGTGTGTGTATATGTGTCTCTGTGTGTCTCTGTGTGTCTGCATCTGTGTGTGTGTGTCTGTGTATGTCTGTGTGTGTATATGTGTCTCTGTGTGTCTCTGTGTGTTTGCATCTGTGTGTGTGTGTGTGTGTGTGTGTGTGTTATGTACAACAGGTGTGTTTGCAAGTAAGTCCCCATGACTCTATCTTTGTCCCTACAACACTAGGATTACAGGCACATGGCATCAGCTCTTGCTTTTTCCCTGGGTGCTGGGGATTCAACTTCTGGCCTTCACGCATGCACATCAAGTGTTCTTACCCAGGAAGCATGTCTCCAGTTCCTCCCGACCCACTCAATCAGGTCTCTGTTCTTTTCCTGTCTTCTTTCTGTTGTCCGTTAGCACATTTTCAAAATCTTTTTATTTTATAGAAAAAAAAAAAAAGGTCCAGATTCCCCTTAGATAGTTTTGTTCTGCTCCCATCCCCAAGATGTTAACTCTTTTGTTATTGCAGCTGCTAAGACCTCCTCGTGCTAGTTTATGTCACGTACATTTTATTCCCTTTGTGTTTACCTCCAGTGATAGCCGACTCCCCCCCCACCCCACCCCACCCCCTGTCTCCCAGGGAGTCTGCTATGGGTCTCGTGCAATGAACGACTTGAAAAGTGTATCTCTTTCAAAGCTGTAGCGTTCTCTCCATTACGAGATCATTTCTCGTGGCGTTTTCTTCACTTAGAGCTCCATAAACACGCTATGTCAGTTTTCAGTTCAAGGGTATGGTCCATCATGGTGGGGAAGGCAAGGGTGTGGGACAACTGGACAAGCTGCATCAGCAGTCAGGAAGCCTGGCGTGGTTTCGGAGACAGGATATCACTATTTATACAGCCCACGCTAGTCTGGAACTCACTGTGTAGCCTAGTCAGGTCTCGAACCCTGAATGATTTTTCCACTTGGCCTCCCGAATGTTGGGTTTACAGGATTTGCAGCCATGGCAGCTCTGCTGGTTCCTGGTTTCCTGGTCTTTAGCTGTGTGGTAGGCACTGTCGAAGGGTCTCTCATCTGTTACGCATTCTCCTTTCCTGAATGAGAAAACAGACTCCCTGACCCAACAGTACCCAAGGTCAGGTTGGAGGAGTGGTGTGAATTCAAATCGTGAGACCAACCTGCATCATGTTGAACAAAACCACTGATGTGCAAACCAGAGATGCTCCCTTTGGGAACATTCAGGACATCCCTTTGGGAGTATTTAGGCAACCTACACTAATCTTCATTAAGTTTTATTGTTAGATGGGTGGACAGATATCATATATCAGGGACCTCTTGAATATTTCCTGTTGTTAATGGGGGAATGAACAAGAAGAGTCTCCTTCCCCTTCACTTTCTTAGTTCTGCTGGGCATCGAACTTAGGACTTCTGGTGTGCTGTGCAACCATGTTACTACTATTGTTGAGCTCAAGAGTGAGAGTTGAGCAGTTAGCTCTTCAAACCATCCTCACGACTTTGCTTAACCCCTGACTACATCCTGAGTAGCGTCTGCAGTGCACAGGGAGTCCCCCACCCCCACTCTGAGCCCCTGGGCTGGGCAGGGCTGGGCAGAAGTTCCCTCCCAGTGCTGGGTTGGGCACTGTGCCCAGACTTAGGCTTTTCTAGGTCAGGCAGTTCTATCTTCAGCCTGGCCCTAGGATACAGCTTGTGTAAAGTGCAGACATTGAAGGCATGCTGTGTAAACACAGGCTATCTCCCTCTCCAAAGTTTCCTTTTGGGGAAGCTCCTCCAACTGGGAGACTCCATTCCAACTTCTTATCGGCTTCAGTTTCCTACACTGATACAAGGAAACTATTAAAGTCCGCTTCCTGGTATTGCCTTGACCCTACTGGGACAAGCTCCTGAAATGTCCCTTGGAGGAGAATTTTTTTTTTCACACTCCTCAAATCCATTTACTCAGCCTAAATCCTCACATCAAACAAACCTGCAGGAACTCTGAACATGTTTCAGCCAAACCCTATGCCCTAACGTTTACTGTCTTACTCCAGCTGGCTTGAATGTGTTTGCTTGACTCCTCTTGAATAGTCCCTCTGCCTCTTCCACTCACATTTATAAACATTTTCCCTTTTCAGTGTCCACCAGGCCCTTCACGGTCCCTCACATAGTTGTTTTAAAATAAAAATCGTGTGTATGCGCGTATGCGTGTGTGTGCCTGTGTGTGTGTGTGTGTGTGTGCCTGTGTGTGTGTGTGTGTGCATTCATGGGTGTGAATGCAGGCATGAATACCATGTTGGGCATGTGGAGACCAGAGGACAACTTCAGGCATCTGTCCTTACCTTGTGCCTTGTCTGAGACAGGGTCTCCGGTTCACTGCAGTGCACACAGGCTAGCCGGCCTCTCAGGCTCCATGGATTCTCCCGTCTTTACCTCACAACTTGCCTTAGGGACTGTAGACATGCTCCCTGGCTCAGCTTTGAGTGGGTGCTGGCTGGCAATCCTAACTCAGGTCTTCACACGTGTACAGAGAGCCTTTAACTCATTAGGTCATTCCCCCAGCTTCACAAAGCTTCCGCTCGCCTGTGTAAACAGTCTCATTCTTCCCTGGCTTTCTTCCATCTTGCCCTTCTGCTTATACAAGTCTCTGTCCTCACATCTGACTGAAGGGTGCGGGGCATGAGGGGGGAAGGAAAGGCAAAGGATACCATGAAGATTGAGCTAAGAACGCCCCTAGTGTTCCCTAGGAGTCTTTCGTTGCTCCATCTCCCATCTGAACTGTGGGACCCAGTCTCTGGCTCGCACAGGATAGCACTCCAACATGGCTCCTCTTCTGATGTGATTTGGAGGTGAAGTGTCCCCCACAGGCTCCTGTGTTTGACCACTGGGTCCCTAGCTGGTGATGCTGTTTGGGAAGATTGTAGAACCTTCAGGAAGTGGAACCTTATTGGAGGAAGCAGGATACTGGGGGGTACCTGATCTTGAGTTCTTAGAGCCTGGAAGCCTCACTTCCTGTCTGTTCTCTGGTTTCTGACTTCAGACTCGATGTAACTAGATAGCTCACATTCCTGCCATGACTTCATCCCCATCATGATGGATTGTACCCTTCAAACCACAAGCCAGGGTCAACCCTTCTCTTAAGTCCTCCTCCTACCCCTCCCTGTCTTCCTACCTCCTCTTCTCCCATTCTCCTCCCCCATCCCCCTATCCTTCCCTCTCGCTCTCCTCCTCCCCCCATCTCCCTACCCTCTCCCCTTCTTTCACCCTCCCCCTCTCCATTCCTCCTTCTACTTCTTGAGACAGGCCCTGGCATATCCCTGGCTGTTCTCAAACGTTCGATAAACCAGAGGAAGACCATGAACGTTTAAACCCTTGTAAGTGCTGAGATCACAGGCACACACAACCATGCTCATTTCTTATAGTCCTTAAATCATTTCTTGTCAGATATTTGTTCACTCACAAGAAAAGTAGCTAATAATGAGGGTTCCTGTCCTTCTGTAGTCCCCTCCTCAGGTAGACAGGACCATCCTGGGTAAACATGGCGGTACAGGGGGACTTCTGAGGGTAGATTGTAAAAGACACGTGGCTTCTGTTGTATTCTCTTGGATCACCTGGCAGAGGAGAAGCTGGCCGCCATCTTGTGAGGACACTCAAGTGGCCCTCTGGAAAGAGACCGTGTGGCAAAGAGTTGATGTTCTTGCCTATAGCCAACACCAACACAGAGGCCACACCAGTGACCTGCCTCAGAAACAGACCCTAGTTCAGTGTTTCTCAACCTGTGGGTTGAGATTCCTTAGGTGTCACGTATCAGATATCCTGCATATCAGATATTTACATTACAATTTATACCAGTAGCAAAATTACAGTTATAAAGTAGCAATGAGATGATTTTATGGTTGCGGTTCATCGTAACATGAGGAACCGAATTAAAGGGTTGCAGCATTAGGAAGGTTGAGAACCACTGCAGCCCATCCCTAGGCAGCTAACAATGTCTGTAACCTTGCAAGAGTCCCTGGGTGGAGCCCCAAGGCTGAATTACTTCCAAATTCTAGAGCTGCTAGAACTATGTAAAACAGTGTTCATTGTTATGGTACAACCGCTAGGTTTCAGAGAAGTTTAGAATATGATAGATAAGCAATCTGAGGACTGGAAATGTAGCTTAGTTGGAGCCATGCTTGGTTAGCTTGGAAGAAGCCCTGATTTCCATCCCTAGAATCACAGAAATGGGAGTATGACAGTGCCTGCCTGTATTCTTAGCCCTTGGGATGTGGAGGTAAGAGGATCGGAAGTTCAAGGTCACGCTTAGCCACACAGAGCCAGCAGACAGGAACATGAGAACCTACCTTAAAACAAAACTAAACAAAGCAACAGAACCCCATCAGCCAACCTGGAGCGATGACTCGGTGGTTAAGGGTACACACTACACTTGCAGAGGTCCTGAGTTCAGTTCCCAGTATGTAGTCAGGTGGCATGTCCCGTGAGACAAGCTGAGACTGCTACCATTCCCATTTTATGTACAGTGACCGTCCCTTATCCAGAGAGATATGTGTCAGGATGCTCCAAGGATGCCCGAGACTGTTGCCAGTTCTGAATCACACATGCACTATGTTTATTTCCCAGTATGGACACTGCAAACGGTAAGGTTCGAGTCATAGATTAGGCATCATAACAATGGCTAATAATAAATAGAACAAAATTATAATCATAATTGAAGTCAGGGAAGACGCTAGTGCATTTTTTTTTATTTCTGGAAAATTCCAGTTAGTAATATCAGGCAGTGCTAACCTCAGGGAGCTGAATGAAGGTGATGGAGCAGACTGTGGTACAGCCTCCCCCCTACAGCGCCACCAAGTGGGGACCACACCAAGTGTTCTAATGCCAGAGCTCATGGGGGACACTTGTACAAATCACTACCAAGTGTAATACATTATTCTGATCAGTTGAGGGCCAAGAAGGGGGGAATGAGGGCAAAGTGAGGTCCAAGCTGGGATCCAATAGACTTGGATTTTCAAATTGGAACCTCAAGCTCCCTGCTCCCAGCTGCTTCAGGGATGTCATTGTGCCTGCCCAGAGTCTTGCATCTGGAAGCAGGATGTCAGGCTGGCTGGAAAGTGCTGCCTTTATACCCTGTTCCAAGTGCTTCCTGGAAAGACAGAAGAAAGCAGCAACAGAGGCTGTTTCCTCCCAGCTTGCTTCTCCTCATGGAGCAGTGAGTCATTGTTGGGAAATAGACAGAGAACCTACCAGGGTGTCCTGACCACGGCATGAGACCACAGATGTCATAGGAGACCCAGGAGCTAGTTTGTGTGAGTGTACACAGAAACCATGCCAGGTTCATAGACTCCCCTGGAACTCTAAACTCTCCCTGGACACCCAGTGCCTTAGCTGCATTCTCTGAGTCTATGTCCAGCAGTGGAAGCCAGTGGAGTGTTCAATTCTGAGCCGGGAGCTGGAGATTTGAACGTGCTTTATAGTAGGTCTTCAGGGTATCTCTGGTTTACAAATCACCACGTGTCACAAAACCCTGGGGTAAATTGATGTAGTTGGAGGCAGGAGCTTGAGTAAAGAAAGGTCCGTATTTACTCAGCAGTCTCAACAGAGCCCCAGGGGATTAGCAATTCACTTAGCATTCCAAAACACTCTTGTCCCAGTAAGGAGGTATTTAAGCCCTTCTCAGGGTCAACAGAGAGTGCCTTCGATTCCATACCAGGGCTGCCATACAGGAGTACCGAAACTTGAGTGATGCAAAACACCAGAAGAGCATTTAAAACGATTTATTTTATCTTTATGTATGTGTGCGTGTCTTTGTGGAGTCCAAAAGAGGTCATCTCTTAGAACCGGAGATGGGCATTTGTGAACTGCCTCGTGAATAGGGAGCGAAGAGAGAAGGAAAGACGGACCCTTTGCAAGACATACACACTCACTGGACAGCTTAGAGATACAGAAAAAAAAAAAAAAACAACCCAAGAAGTAGTCATGAGATAAAGGATAAGTAACAGAATAATGTCATGACCCAGAAGCAAGGAGGGGGGGCCTCAAGAAGGGAGAGAGAGGTGGTATGGAAGGTGGCAATGAGCAGGAGATGGGGTTGGGGAGCTGGAGATGGGGTTCAGTTGGCAAAGTTCTTCCATAGCTCGCATGAGGCTGTGGGTTCAGTCCCAGTACTACATAAAGCAGGCATGGTGCCATAAGCCTGTGACTCCAGCACTCGGGAGACAAAGGCAGGAGGATTAGAAGTTCAAGATTATTCTTGGCTACATAAGTGAGTTTAAGGCCAGCCTGGGGTACATAAAACCAGGAAGTGGCGCAGACAGGGAGAGGGAGGTAGAGAAGTAATTAGAGGGCACACACACACACACACACACACACACACACACACACACACGCAGGCACGCATTTGCGAGAGAGAGAGAGAGAGAGAGAGAGAGAGAGAGAGAGAGAGAGAGAGAGAGAGAGAGAGACTGGAGAGGGTGATGATCCTGAGCAGACAAGTACACAGCCAGATGAAGATTAATCTGAGTGTGTGCATGTGAGTGTGTGTGTGCGTGTGTGTGCATGTGTGTGTGTGTGTTTCAGGTCAGGACTGCTGACTGCCCAGCCTAGTGGACACCATGCTTTGTTGCCTTTTGGCCGGGGGTGGGGGGTGTTTGGGGTAGGAATGGGGCAGAGGTAGGGTTGTGGAGTTAGTAAGAAAGATGACGTGAGGAAGAGCTACAAAGAGAACACCCAGAATTCCAAAACAGGATGTGCAGCCTGGGGACTCCTATCAGAATTTGGAAAGCCTTGGGGTTGTCCTAGTGGTTGTAGTTGTGGGTGACTTTGGGATGAGTCATTAGAAGTACCCCAAGTGACAGTGGGTGGCCTCCGAGACCAAATGAGATAGAATTCTAAACTCTGTCTAAATAAAGAAGGTGGAACTTGGGGACATTCAACGAAGTCCTACCAGAGGGTGATGCGTTTGGTTTCTTCTGAATGCCATCTTCCTACACCTTCTCCTATTCCCAGGAAACCAGAGCTGAAGGCGCTGGGACAGAGCCTTGGAAAGTCCCTCCTTTTGGAAGGTCAAAGTTGAACACACTTGACCTGCTTCTGTTCTGTGCTTAGAGAGAGCAACAGAGGGGCTGGGAGTTCTGGAAGGCCTGGTCCACAACAGACCAGACAGCAGGGAGGCCTTGGACACAAGGTGGCAGCAGCTGAAACAAGCCAGGGTTTCTGGTAGAATGTGTTTATGTGGTACTCTGCCCTGGCATTCCCCAAACTCCCTCCTTACATGAATTACGTGGAAGGTGTAGGTCCTGTCACAAGAACACTAGGGTACTGAAGCCTCCAGGAGAGCCCCTTGGGAGACATCATCCGTTCCCCTGTGGGACTGTAAAGGCCCAGAGTTACAGAGGAAGGGTGACTCAAGAGAACTTCAATCCCAGATACCTCAAACATGAGGACAGCAGGAGTTGTCTACCTCCCCCTTCGTGTTGGTGCCATAAAGCTGTCTGCCTAACCATCAACCCTAGGAACTATCACCCTGCCAGTTACCAGGCTTCACTCCTTGTTTGACATTATAAGATCTCCCCCGCCCCACACACATACACTCTATAGCCCCTGAGTACATAGATGAAGCATTTTCCAACATCCCTGACCTGGTCAATGGAATATGGCCACAGAAACCTTGCCCCAGAGACCCTGGTCACCTCCCCAGAGACAAAGATCCCACTCCCCTCCCCCCACCCGAGTAAATGAACCATTCTCCGAAGCTGTTCCAGGGTGTGTTCATTGGGATCCTGCACTGCACCAATGCGCACCGGCTAAGCTTCCCTCCCTCTAGTCTAGCTTGGTGTGCAACAGCCTGGCTACCCCGAGGGAGAAGCAGACATGAGGCGGCACTCTCCATTTGAGCTTAGAGCGACTCTAGAACCAGACAGCCTGGGACTAGTTGAAAGGGGTGAGGGGGCTCACTCAGCACACTCAGCAAAGCAGAGGACTGGGGTGGAGTGGGGGAGGGGAGCTGTTGTCCTCTTACATGTCTGCATGCACACAGTGAGACCTGGGAGTCCTTGGCTCAAGGCAGCAAGCAGCAACCGAGACAAACTGGGTTCCACAGATCAGATGTTGAAACTTACTCCTGGAAGCTTACCGGGCCCCTCTTTACTTAGAATATGGGCTGTAGTCTTAGAGATGCCTCCGAGGTGTGTGTGTGTGTGTGTGTGTGTGTGTGTGTGTGTGTGTGTGTTATTGGGCTATACTTGCAGCCCAATAATATGCCATGACATGGGGGTCTCACAGAGATAGAAGGGTCGGCCTAGTTTGGGTGGACACTACTAGGAACTGAGCCTGGAGTGTCTCAGGTCAGAGAAGCCTAGAACTAAATGTACTCCTCTGTTTTTAAGTACCCAGAGCTCTCCGAAGGTTCTAGAGCCTCTGACAGGTAGGCCTAGAGGACAGCTTCTTTCCAAGACGGATTGATGGTGAGCCCAGGATGGGGAGTTTCAGGGTAGGTAGAAGACCAGCAGAGCGGCTTCCGGAAGCTAGAGCCTGAGAGTAAAGTTAGTCAAAACACTTTCCAAATCTGCTACACAAGTGAGTCACTCCACCACCTGGAGGCTCACCTCCAGGGGGCTGGGAGGGGAGAGAGCATGCTCAGTGAGTCCACCAATCTCCCATCTTTATGTCACAAGCCCTTAGGTGATGCTTACCCCAAGGGCTAGCAAGCAGCATGGTTGCTCTGTGGTTGGGCTTTGCAGCTGGGTGTCCCAGATTTGAATTTAAACCTTACTGTCTTCGAGTTCTGTATGAAGTCCCCAAGGATGTGCCAGATTCTCAGTTGAATAATGTCACTCAATCTACTCGGGAAACTGTGAGGAAGATTATATAAGGCCTTTAAAAACTCTTAAAGCAGAGGCTAGCTCAGAAGGTTAGCTCTAAGAGCGTGTGTGATGACGATTGACCACAAGGCCTCAAGGGGGGAATTGAAGAGGGAGAAGCCAAAGCTGAGGCCCAGAAGGAAGAGGAACACTCAGGCCATGGTAAGTAAAGGAATCTTAATCATAAGTATGTGTTGGGTTAGGCAACAAAGAGGAGAGACAGCTGTGCTTCTCAGAGGCTGGTGCTAAACAGGCAGCAACCCAGGCTCCTGGGGCCACTTGACCTGAATCTGTGCTCTCTTCATCTTCCAGGATCTCCTTCTTCTCTATACTGAGAGACTGAACTATCCCAAGCACAGAGCCAAAGGCCAAGGGAGTCAAATGCCCAGCCTCATAAGAAGCTCTGGACAATGGGGAAGACGGACAGCAGAGATGATCCATCCTAACAAAGCACATTGCAGCAGTTTCCTCTCAGAATCCTCTTTCTAAAGCAGAATTGTACTCCCGAGTAGGAACACGTAATGCAGTCTATTTATTCTGTCAATGTGATGGCCGTTGCTCTTGATTTCCCCTCTGACCTAGTGTGAAAAGCTGCCGTGGATTTGGGTGCACAAGTCTTTTCCTTTTGCAAGTGAAAAAAAAAAAAAAAAACAAAAAACCATACAATTATGGAAAGCAGACCCCCAGAAGAAGCAAAATGGGAAGACCTCAGCTGACAGTGAGAAGGAGTTGGGAGAGGATTCCCCACAGGAAGCAACACAGAGCATGAGAAACCAGCTAGGTTGAATGTAGGAAGATGTGTTTCAGCCGCACAGGGCAGACAGCCTTGAGGCTAGCTCCAGGAGCCCTGGGTTATTTCAGGAATAGGAATGGGCTGGGATGACTAAGGCATAGAGAGGAAGGAAGGAAGAGAAGGACACGGGTGGGCTTGCAGGGTGTGCTGCACGCCTACCCATGGCTTCTGGCAGACTAGAGACAAATGGGCTTTCCCCTAAGTGTTATGGTAAACAGAGAGTTCTAGGAAGAAGAGCGAATGTCCAAATATAGAGGTGTGTTTGTGTGTGTGTGTGTGTGTGTGTGTGTGTGTGTGTGTGTGAGAGAGAGAGAGAGAGAGAGAGAGAGAGAGAGAGACAGACAGACAGACAGACAGAGTTAAATAGAATTAACTGCATGGGTATTCATGTGAGCATGCGTGGGAGGTATGCAGATCTGTGGGGGCCAGTGGTTGATGTCAAGTGTTTGTCCTCTGTCACTCTCCACTTTATTTATTTATTAATTAATTTATTTATTCATTTATCGACAGGCTCTCTCTATGTGTGTAGCTCTGGTTATCCTGAAGCTTGCAATACAGACCAGACTGGTCTCAAATTCGCAGAGATTCTCTTGCCTCTGCTACCCAAGTTCTGGGGTTGAAGGCATGTGGTACTATACCTGGCTAGTTCTTTATTTTGAAACAGGATTTTTCACTGAAATTGGGAGCTCATTGATTCAGTTCAGTTGTCTGGTTGATGACTGGTCAATGAACTCCAAAAATCTGTCTGTCTACACACACACACACACACACACACACACACACACACACACACACACACACACAGAGAGAGAGAGAGCCACAGGGGTTACAGACATGTTGCCAAGCCTGGTTTTTATGTGTGTGCTGCAGTTTCAAACTTAGATCCTCAGGCCTGCATGGAAGAAATTTTAACACTTAAACTATCTTGCCAGTTACTACAGTCTATTATTATAAAATTCTAGCCACAATGGGAGGAATGAATTTGATATCAGAAAGGAGTGTAGGGCAAGAGTGAAGTGCAGAGAGAGAGAGAGAAAGAGAGACAGAGACAGAGACAGACAGAGACAGAGACAGAGACAGAGAGACATAGGTAGACTCAAGTACTATGATAGTTGCCTAGACAAGGGATGTTGGTTGGTTAGATTGAGCTGGTAACAGTGTGGGTAACAGAAGGAACTGAGGAGATGACTCAGTGAGAGAATGCTTGCCAAGCATGTGCAGGACTCTTTCGGTACTATTCAAAGAAAAGGAGAAAAGAAACAGAATACAGAAGAAAAAGAGAGACAGAAAAAAAAAAAAAAAAAAAACCTCTGCATAGCCAGTGAGGTTCATATAAGGTACAATTACTACCCATTAGAAATTCTTCCTGGAAATAAATGTAATAAAGAAACACACACTGGTGGTAGCAATGGATCCTAATACTTGAGAGATGGGGGCAGGAAAAATAGGCAAGGCTAGACCCCATCTCAAACAAACAAACTAAAACAACAAAATAACTCTCAAGGAGTAACAGTTTGATGATTGATTAGAAGTAAAGGAGAAATAGGCATCTGGTCAACCTCTATGTTGAGCGTGAGCAAGGAATTGGCTGTGTATAGAAACTGGAGATTAAATAGTTACAGCCTCAATTGAACTTAAGTTGTTTAGCATTAAAGAAAATGTTCTATGTTTGAAAAGATGTTTTTAGGATGGTAATATAAGTTAAGATAAAAAGTAACCTAGCTATAAAATTCTAACTCACCAAGATAGGATAGATGAAAAATACTTTATCTAAATTGCCAAATATAATGGACTAGATGTTATAAATATATACCAGATCTTATAATTTTCATATTTGTTATAATTGTATTCAATTTTTATCTGAGAGAAAAAGAATCCTTTTATAGGACTAAAAGGTGGAATTGTTGAGGATTGGTTTATTGCTATGTATTGTAATGCTGAGTGTGGGCCCCCAAGACCTGGTTGTCCCAGAGACAATAGAGTCCACGTGTAGACCCAAGTGATGCTATGTGATCTTACCCCCAAGTTATTTCTGATTGCTGAATAAAGATGCGTACAGCCTATAGCTGGGCAGAATTGAGATAGGCAGTGCTTGATGTTTCCCGCCTTGGGCTTGGCGGAGACCAAGAGGAAAGAGAGAGAAGAAGGTGGAGAGAGAAGAAAGACACCATGAGTTAGGAAAGCATGTTCATGAGGGCTGGCCAATTAGAGTTAAGAGCAGCCCAGATGAAACATAGTAATAACTCAGGGTTATTGATAGGAGGATAGATGTCTGCCAAGCCTTAGTGCTAATAAAGGCTTTTTATAAATATAAAGATCATGCCTGTCTTTTATTCAGGAACTGAATGATCAAAGGTGTAGTAGAAGCTCCAGTTTGGGATTAAAAATATTTACAGTAGGTCCACCTCTAGGTTGTGACACGAGCAAATGGGTCTTTGACAGGGACAGTGAAGGAGGCTGGGGTTGGATGTGTATAGAGATTATTGCATCCATTTTGGGCATCACAAGGTTGAGGTTCCAAACGACATATGACATCATGATGATGCTGAGTAGACAGCATTGGTCATGTGACGTTCAGAAGACAAGTTTGCATGTGATATGAGCTATAGTTGGAAAGGTAGCCTAGGCTATACAGTTAAGATGATAACAGAAGCCCCGGACAGTTTGTGAGTTGCTTTCATATTAATTTAAAGATTGGGCACACTGAGACATAGAGAAGTTGTGAAATTTATCTTGGATCAGACAACTCAAAAATGGCACACATGTAAACCCAGCACTCAGGAGTCAGAGGCAGTACAACTGTGAGTTTGAGATCAGCCTGGGCTACTGAGCAAGACCCTTTGTCAAAACAATAGTAACCAAAAGCTAGGTGTGGCAGTCCAAGCTTGTAATCCGGGCACCTGAGAGTCTGGGAAGAATGCATATAAATCTGAAGCCATCCTAGACTACATAACAAGCATTAGGCTTAGCTGCTATATCCCTGTCTCCAGCTTAATTAACTATGTTGTGGTTTGTTTGTTTGTTTGTTTGTTTAGTTGGTTTTGTTTTTAGTTTTGGAGACAAAGTCTCCCTATGTAGTACTTAGTTGGCCTGGAACTCACTATGTAGACCAGTCTGACCTGGAACTCATAAAGATCCATCTACCTGCCTCTGCCTCCTGGGTGCTGGGATTAAAGGTGTATGCTACTATGCCTGGCTTTAACTATTTTGTGATCCCAGAATGTCAGAAGAGCAGGTGTGCCTGGCCTACCCCTTCCTTTCACGTCTGAAATAACCATATCAGAGAATATCCTGGGCAGTTATGGGACACATTACACCATAGGCCAGTCTCTGCCTTTGACCGATCCTTCCCCAGTAATCGCTCGAGCTTAAGTTTCAGCCTCTGTAGCCACATCAGATAGCTCGTGTCTATTTTCGAAAGTTTCAGTTGCAAACACATCTAGCATTTGCAGAGGGCACAAGAAATTTGCAAAACCAGATTCGCATTCAATATGGCTGAATAAAATCCACCTGACTGTGCTTTAGGGAAGCAAACTGTGGTGTTCCATCAGAAGAAGGACCGGAAATAGAAAGCATGACCATATCTGCCTTTGATAGTTTCTAACAAGCATTTCTTGGAAAATCTGTGCCCTGGACTCATTGCAGGGACCGCACTACTTAGAACAAAGCAGCCCTTCTTACAGGGACTGCTCAGAAGCTCAGACCATTCTTCATGGAAGCTCTGTAGTCCTGCCCCCTACTCACTCTCCTGCTTGCTCCTACCTTTTCCTACTTGCCTACTTTGCCTGGACGTGATGGAGAAGCAGGGAGGGTTTGCAGCAACAAGACATTCTCTTCCTGCTAGGCAGAGCTAATCAGTTTAGAAGGACCAACATGCTCCAAGCACTTGTCTTAGAAAGATACCAAAATGATGGGGGTGGAGGAGTGGGGGGGTGGGGGATGGGGGAGTCTATCAAACTTGAATAGTTTCACCAGACTCTTCTCCCTCTAACAGCTCTTAAGGACCAAAATACAAACACTGTAGCTTCAAAACAAAACCAAACAGCAAAACGCAAACCTAGATTCATTTTGGTAACTGTGATAAGTTTGCTGACAAAAGGCAGCTTTAGAGAGGAGGTCCATCAGGTTGGGAATTTCAAGACAAAGATCCAAGCAGCTAATCACACACATCAAATGCATCCATAGTCGAGAGCAAGGAGAGAAGGAACACATCCTTGCTTGCTTGCTTACTCCCTTGCTTGCTTGCTTGCTTTCAGCTTGCTTGCTTCTTTCTTACACTGTCCAGGGCCCCTCCCTGCTGAGGGAATGGTACCACTCACATGTGCTCTTGTCCTTTTGTATCAACTAACAATCAAGACGCTCCCCCACAGACATGCCCATAATCCAGGCGGATCTAGATAATTCCTCATTTAAGACTCTCTTCCACAAGTGGTTATTGGTTGTGTCAAGTTGACAGTTAAAGCTGTGCAGCACAAGTAAATAAGAGTTACTTATCTTAAATGGTGCTGAGAGGCCTCAGCTACTCCTGTCCTTCTCCACTTTGCCCAGTTCACAAACCGTCTGCTACTCGTCACTCCAATAGAATGTGCGATTTATTTATATCCTGAAGTAATTTTAAAAAGAAGTTGTTGTGGCTTTAGAAAAAAAAAAAAAGTCCAGACAATGAGTACAATCGAATATGGAAAAAAAAAAAAAAAAAAAAAAAAAACCACTGGAGAAAAGACATTTAAAATCAAATATTTATTCCAGTTACTCCAGAACCGGATGCTAGCTAGCTCTGAAGGGTTCTGATGACCCCAGATAGAATATACACTTCTATTGATTAGAGAAAAGGGAATCTGTGGGCTTTGAAAGGGAACAGTACGTTTTTCTCAGTACTAATTATCTTTAGACTTACATGTGTGTATTTACTGTATGCGTGTACACATGCACATGCTACAGCATGTGTGTAGAGGTCAGAGGACAACTTGCAGGGCTTGAGTCTCTCCTACCACGTGGGTTCAAGGTATGCAACTCAGGTCTTCAGGCTTGGTGGCAGGTGCCTTAACTCACTAAGCCGTCTGGCTGTCCCCGGATGTGTAATTTTGAACAAAGATTTCCTATGATAGAAGATAGAATGGACAAATGTTGTGGTAGCTGTTTTGGGTCAAATAAGCTTTCTTTTCTGGAGAAGAATTTACAAGATTGGAATGAATAATAATGCTTAATGACAGCTGGAAACCCCCTACCACGGGAGGTTAGCCCAGGAATGCTGATTCA
Organism: Arvicanthis niloticus; assembly: GCF_011762505.2. Classification (NCBI taxonomy): domain Eukaryota; kingdom Metazoa; phylum Chordata; class Mammalia; order Rodentia; family Muridae; genus Arvicanthis; species Arvicanthis niloticus. The sequence goes on from NC_047663.1 coordinate 13,150,928, forward strand.
GCACTTCATCAGCTCCTTTCTTCTTGTTTTAGACGTGGGTGATTTTTAATTATATGTGTGTGTGTCTCTGTGTGGATAACCACACAAGCGTGCAGGTGTCTGCAGAGGCCAGAGGCATGTACACTCACATAAATGAGATATGCACACACAAACACATAAAGACAAAATAAACTTGGTTAAAAAAAAAAACCTGAACAAAGAAAGTAAATTAAATTAATAAATTGAATATGGGATCAAGAACAGAATAAGGATAGGGTGACATTATTCAGAATGAAGATAGGATTGTACTTCAGCTCTGTTGTTCTTCAAATTGGTTATGAATCAGTACTGTGTTTCCTGGAGGGGAGATGACAGTTTTTTCTGTCTCTCTCTGTCTCTGTCTCTCTGTCTCTCTCTGTGTGTATGTCTTTGTCTCTCTCTGTCTCTGTCTCTCTCTGTCTCTGTCTTTGTCTCTCTGTTTTTGTCTGTCTCTCTGTCTCTCTCTGTTTCTGCTTGTCTCTGTGTGTCTTTGTCTTTCTCTGTTTCTCTCTGTCTATCTCTGTCTCTGCCTCTATCTGTCTTTCTCTGTGTCTTTCTCTCTTTGTCTCTCCCTGTCTCTGTTTTTGTCTTCCTGTCTCTGTCTGTCTCTGCCTCTCTCTGTGTGTCTCTGTTTCTCTCTCTCTCTCTCTGGCCCACAGATAGCTTATTGAGACAAAACCGGACTGTTGCTGTGGCATTTTCCTAGCCCGTAGATTATTACCACTCAGAAAAGCTATCCCAGGATAGAATCTGCTCTTTGTGGCCCCACAGTAACCTCACTTCCATGTCTAATTACTCTTGGAGGGTATCTCTTCTTTGTTCCAAGCTTCTGCTTGTTTCTCTCTTGCTTCTTTCTGCTTCTTTCTACCAAAGGCTTCTGTTGCTTTCGGGTCATGGTTTGAATGTGAATCATTCCCCATGGGCTCACGTGTCTGATGGTGGAACCTTTAGGAGACAGAGCCTTACGAGGGAAAGTGGGTTACTTGGGGAGGGCTTTGAAGCTCTGGTGGTGAGTGGGATGAGGAGGGGTAGAGGGATAGGAACGGTGGGGAGGGGGGGAGGTGGTAGTGTTCATGGCAGGGCGTGCCTGCAATTCCTGCACTTAGAAAGTTGAGACAGAGGATCAGAATGAATGAAGTGAGTTGAAATGAAATCAGAATGAATGACAATATAGCAAGGATAGTATAATTAAGGAGGATAAAGCAAGATCCTGCCACAAAAGCAAAACAAACACACAAAGAAATAACAACAATAACAACAAACCAAAGTCATGTGACTAGGGTGACTATATGATTTATCATGAGAACACAGTCACTCTTAAGAGGATACAAGGGCATATTATTTATTCTTGAGACAGAATCTCATTAGTCCAGGCTGGCCTTGAACTCTCCATGTAGTAGAAGATGACTTTGAACTCTTGTGACTCATGCCTCCAAGCGTTGAGATTACAGGTTTGTGCCACCAACCCTAGCTAAGAGGATGTTATTAACTACTAGGACCATGGGTACCACCTGCTACAACTGCTTGTTCCCACTAAATGCCTACAGGCTTTTTTTTGGGGGGGGGGTACAGTCCTTGGTTGTTTTTGTTTTTAAGATGGGGTCTCAATATGTTTTCCAGACTGCCTGGGTCTTATTGACTCTCTTCAATTTCCTGAGTAGCTAGGATTACAAGTGGGTGTCACTATGCCCTGCTTTTTAACCAATTTCGATGGTATTAACATTCAAGAGCTAGATGATCTAAGAGTTCTAAAAACAAAACAAAACCCCTGTGATCCCAATAGGAGGAGGATTATGAGTTGGAAGCCTGGGCTATATAGTGACATTCTGTTTTAAAAGCCATCAAAGAAACTACGGAGCTTAGAGGACCTCATTATAGCAAACATACCAGTTGGGGTAAAAAGAGGGAGTGTGAGCAAAGTAAAAGAATGGGGGTTGTCTCTCTCTCTCTCTCTCTCTCTCTCTCTCTCTCTCACACACACACACACACACACACACACACACACACACACACTCAGGATCAGATTTAAAGTGATTTTGAAATGACATTGCTTAACCCATCCAATGGAGTTCAAGTCGAAATTCAAGGACATTTTGAAAACCTGGGTGAAACAGTATTTCCCCAGCTGTGGGACAGCAGGTCAGTGGCTGAGCTGGAAGCTCCATCTCATGACTGTCTGCCAAGTCATCTCCCTGTGAGTCAACCAGGCTTCTGAGCTGGCTTTCTAGACAGTTATTCCAGCCCTGTAACGGCGACGTGCAAAGATGGTGGGGGCTGGGCAGGAACTTGGCTTTTCCACTGGAGTGGGGTCCAGATAAACCAAAGGATATCCACTTCCTGGGAAAAATGTCCACCAACCTTCTTCTCACATCAGTTATGTCTGCCCCACACAGCTTAAGTATTCAGCTCTGGCAAATAAAACATGGGCATACTGTTGGTCTAAGCCTAACAATCCTAGCTTTAGACCTAGGGAATTCTCATTGTGTCTGAGATCTAGCTAGTATTATAAACTGTGGGCATCCTTATACCACATTTAATGGTTCTAATATTAATAGTAGTAACAACTTATATTTATTGAATCTTCACCTATTTATCTTCCCCTAATAACTCTTTAAGGCTATCATTAATTAGCTCTATTTAATTTTATTTATTTATTTATTTTTGCTTGTCTTATGTAGCCCAGGTTGGATTTTTAAACTCCCTATGTAGCTGAGATTGGTTTTCAGCTCCTGTCCTTTCTGTCTCCAACTCCCAAATGCTGAAATACAGGTTTACATCAATATGTTCAGCTGACTATTTTGTCGTTTTGGAATTAAGGCACAGAGAGGTTAACTAGTCCAGATCTCACAGACAGATAGTAAAAAGCAGCTGAGATTTAACCTCAAGTTAAATGATGGCAGAACTCTGGCAGTTTTCGTGTGTGTGTGTGTGTGTGTGTGTGTGTGTGTGTGTCTGTCTGTCTGTCTATTATTAGGCATGATCATGGGAGAGGGGTGTGTGGGTGGGGAAAGATTCCCAAAAGGAGATTGGAGTGTGGCTTTGTGGCTTCGTTGTTGAGCATGAACTCAGCATGCAAGAGGCTCTAGGATCAGTCCCCAGTACCAGGTAAGCCGGGAGGTGGTGTGGGGGGTGGGGGGTGAGGTGTAGGATGAGCTCCAAGAGCTAAAGGACAAATATTACTAGGAATTCAGCACGTGCCAGGCATATTTCCGTTTAGGAGTACGTTTTCTCGGTGAGCTTCAAAAACAAAGCCTGTTCCAGAAGGCGCCGCTATTATCCGTGATCTTTGCTGGAGCTCCTACACCCAGGTAGTAAATCCAGGGGTCCAGGGCCAGTGGGCAGGTAAGCCACCCTGGCGTCAGGTGTCGTTTCCATGTCCTGACTTTTCTCAGTTTAGAAGAGGATACAAACAATTAGGAAGTTTAAGTAATGGCTAAAGGTCACTCAGTGACTTGGGGACAGGTTCACTAGGGATCCAAAGTCGGTTCACTAATCGCTTTCACTTTCCCAGACTTCAGTGGTGGGGGCTCAACATTTAATCCTCTGGACTATTTTGCTCTCTTACAGGGGCCAGGTGGAGCCAGATGCCGCCCCCTGGTGGTAGTTTGAGTCTGCGCAGGGCATGCTAAAGTGCACGGCGCCGCTAGCTGATTGGCTGGCGTGGATTCCAGGTGCTTTGCAAGTGCTGATGCTAGGATCTTCAGTGGGCAACCACAACCTTGGCCCTCAGGGTTCAAGTGCAGACTGGGGCGGGACAAGCTGACTTGTGAACTTGTGTGGGTGGGTGGGTGGGTGGGTGGGGGGAGGAATTCCCGTTTCTCTCCTATTCATGTGTGGTCGTGAATTTATCCAGGATTCAGAATGACGATCAGACACCCGAAGGTACTGAGACGTCCTCACCTGGCCTTCCTGGCAGGTGAGAGGGGATCCACAACGTGGAGTGTCCAAGGAAGACTGGGTACGGGCAGAGAGCATCCCTCTGGGTTGGCCCTCCCTGCCTGGTGTGGTACTGACTGGTAGTGTCAGCGTTAACACTGTGTAAGTTTCCAATGGTACCTCGTGGTCCTGAAGAATCAGGACCTGCTGGGCAGAATGTGGGAGAGACAGAGCCTGCCACCAGCCTCAAAGACGGGTACCCAGACACCCACGTGTTAATTTCATAGCACCCATATGTTGCCATTTCTGACTGTGTGATATTTGAGAGTAAAAACATGGTTCATACCTTGACCACAATACCCACACAGCTCAGAAGGCCGTGGTCACCATCTTCCTCTGGCTGGATCAACCTGTTTGGGTTTGAGTCTAAAGGTCAGATCCTCGCACCGACCTCATCCTGTGCTATTTCCTCTTAGACAGTTAACCAAGCGAGTGCTCACGGACCAGGGAGGCGGTGAGAAGCGAAAGGCTTGTAACTGCTTTCTTAAAGACGCTCCAGGCTAACGTGACCCATCTAAGGCAGCTTAAAGGTGCCCAGTCTTGAGTGATTTAGACTGATTATGGACTGGGTCCCACCACAAAGACCCTTAGGTGTCCCTTGTCTAATGTGCTGGGTTTGTGGGTGAGCCAGGCTCTGTGAGTCAGCCTGCTACAGAGCTGGAGGTAGGCAGTATAGATACTGTTAGCATCTGTTCTGAGCTCCTTCCCTCCCCCACACCGTCCCCCAAGTCCCGGTGCCTCAGGAACAAGACTGTGATGCAAGCCAATTGCCAAGGAGGGTCAGCCTGCAAATGAGCCGAAAGGGAGTTACTGGGGCAATCTAAAGCTTCCTACCCTATTAGGTGGCCTTTCTAGGGGACATTTTGCTTTGCATCTCCTACTGTTTACTGGTTTGTTCCCTGTGGCTTGTTCAGCTTGCTTTTTTATACTACCTAGCACCGCTGTCCAGGGGTGGCATTTCTCATAGTGGCCTGGGCTCACCCACATCAATCACCCATCAAGAAAAAGTCCCACCAATATACTCACAAGCCAATCTCGGTTGAAATTCCTTCCTTCTAGGTGGTTTCAGTTTCTATAGAGTTGACAACACAAAAGAGCCCAAGGTGCCATGGTGGATGCTCCAAGGAGAGAGGTAGTGCTTATGTGTAGGTATTTACATTGTCTTGTGTGGAGTGCCAAGAATGGATTCGGAAAGAGCTGAGAAGAGGTTTCACTGGGTCCTGAAGGGCGTGAGGGTATTCTGAAGTCAGGGAAGGTGACATGAAGGAGAACCATGAATGTTCCAAGAAACCTGTTCCAGGTCAGTTCTTGCTTGGAACCACATAGCTATGTCCCGTGGGCAGTACTGTTTCTGGAGGAAAGTTCTGGAAGACTTGAGACACACATTCATCAACCAGGTCTTGGGAATGCAACAGAAATGGCAGATGTTTTAGGCAAGATCCAGCTTCTGGGCCCTACTGGAGTTGGGCGCGTGAACCATGAACAGTGAGAGGATATGTGTCTTCCAGGAAAGAGAGCATAGTGGTTTTGGATTTTTTTTTTTTTAACATCTTTTCGCTGCCAAGTGCATTATTGTGATGGTCCCCCAGGGAGCCCTCTCTGGTTTATAGGAAAATTCCAGTCCTTGAGCTGTCCTGAGAGTGACAGCTAATCTGAAAGCAGCTGTAAGTACGGGACAGAAATTGTGGTTACTGCCTGGGTTCTTAGATGTGCTCAGCGCTGTGCCTTTGTCAGCTGGGAGATGAGAGGGGACACCCTAGACCAAGAGTAGGGTCATGGGGGGGTGTCAGCTGATCACTCACTTGCACCATTTGTTGTGGCATTTGGGAAGAACTGTGGATAATCCAATATTCTGGAATTCAAGTCCAGGAAGCTGCAATGGACTAAGCAGGGATGAAGTGGCATGAGGCTGTGAGACGACTGTGTGGAGACTCGTGGAAAGCGCCACCATTCCCCATGCCTAAGGCCCGTGGCAATGCCCTTTTCTGGGAGCTTTAAAACCAAAGGTCATCTTGCCAAGACCACTTCAGACTGGAGTAGGCTGTTACACATTTTGCATTTTTTATTTATTGTAGTTTGGTTGGTCTTTCTTTGTTTGTGCCACCCCCACCCCACTACTTCTTTCTTCTCCCTTTCTCCTTCTCTTCATCTTCCCCTTCCCCTCCTCTCTCTTTCCTCCCCTCCTCCCCTTCCTCTCTCTTCTCCTCCTCTTTCTTTCTTCCTCCTTCCCTCCCCTTCCCCCTCCTCTTCTCCCTTCTTTTTATGATAATATATATATATATATATATATATATATATATATATATATATATATATATATCACTCAGGTTATATGAGCTCCATATGGGCTAAGGGTGAACCTTGAATTCTTCTTTAAATATATTTTTTATGTGTATGGTTGTTTTGCCTACATGTATCCCTGCATAGCACATGCACGTGCAGCTCAAAGAAACTAGAGAGGTTGGAAGATCTCCCGGAGCTGGAGTTACAGACAATTGTGAGCCATCATATGGGTGTTGGGAATCAAACCCTGGTCCTCTGGAAGAGCAGCAAGTAATCTTAACATCTGAGCCATCTCTCCAGAATTTGAATTCTCCATCCTTCTGTCTCCATCTTCCAAACGCTAGGATTATAGTAGAAGAGTATGAGCTACCATGTCTAGCATTATTTATTACACTTATTTAATGTGTGTGTGTGTGTGTGTGAGAGAGAGAGAGAGAGAGAGAGAGAGAGACAGACAGACAGACAGACAGACAGAGACAGAGAGAGAGAGAGACAGAGACAGAGACAGAGAGAGAGAGAGATCTGTCTGTCTTCGGGAGGCAGGGACAGATGGCTGTGTTCGAAGGAGTGAGACCGCAGCTGATGGCTCTCCCTGGACACTCCAGGTGCAGTGGCCACAGCACAAGCCCTCTTCAACAACCATGGTGGTCCCTTTCCTATGAACCCCATGGCCGAGTCAGTGGCCTGAGATAAGCCCGGGTGCTGCAGAAGGCCAAGGACCAGAGCTCAGGACGGAGCCACAGTGAACAGTTTCTGTTCCAAACAATTCTGCGAGGCAACAAAGTGTCCCCGCAGATAAGGCTTGGAGTTAGTCTTGCCCGAGGAAGCCAGCCAGGGCTTTTGTGCCATCTGAGGGGCTGGTGCTGTGTCGGAGAAGCCCGAGTGGGTGGCTGTCCTTTGCAGCTTTCCCTGTACGTATGATGTCGGATGGTTTTTCGAGACTGCAGTCAGCTGCAAATGCTGGTTTGACAGGAAATTCTGAGGTTAGAACTCATACCTCTTAGTGCTGACTTAGGGAAAGCCCCCTGCTCTTTGCAGCTTTCTGCCTCGGGAACAGGCTGGATGAGGGAGAGGGGGCAGACGAGATTTGTCCCACTAAGCTCTCTGCTCCATTGTGTTGCCCCACTAAGCTCTCTGCTCTATTGTGTTGCTCTTTCCTTCTGACTGGCTGGGTCAGTATGCAACTCCTTCCTTTCTTTCTCACTTCATGAATTGCCTTCAAAATTCACTTCCTCGGTGGAGTGCTCCTCGGAGTGCTCCCTGACCATCCTATTCCCGTGGCCTGCTGGGACTTCCTGTGCAACCTGGAACCCCATGGCTCCCGCATGGCACACTTGGTCTCATGTCTAGTCTCAGTTCTTTGTCTCTGCCCTTAGGCTTTGCAGCCCCAGCCCAGGGAGGATAGACAGGGAGGACAGACATTGTTGCTCATTTGCTGCAATCCCAGCGGTGGATCCTTAAGAAGCACTGGATTAAATCTCTTTGGATAAGGTTGTCTAGCTGAAATGTTTTCCATTATCTTCCTTCCCCTCCCTTTGTCCACCCTGTCTCTCCTTTCTATCTTCCTCGCCCAATCTCTTTCTTTCCATCCCTCCCTCCTCTCTTTCCTTGCCTTATAGGGTGTTACTATGTAGCTCAGGCAGGCCCCAACTCCCAACCCTCCTATCTCAGCCTCCTGTTCTCATCTCCAGCCACAGTTATTATATTATTTTTATTTGTTCTTCACAACCACCTTTTAAAAATGTGGCAAACATTAAATCCCCATCCCTACCCCCTTGCAAACACTGAGGCTCGGAGTTGTGACTGACATTTTTCTATTTCTCAGCCTCACTGAAGCTATAGGAAACCATCGATTTTATTCAGACCACAGGTGCATGCCTGCATGTTAAAAGGACCCAGTGCATGGAAGGTTCGTGCGGCACTATGAGGAAGTATGGCGAGACAGAAAGAGGTGGTGAGCTTATAACAGTAATCAGAGCGAGAAATTTGTCTGGGTAACTCTAGATATTGTTGACAGGAACCAAGAGCTGTCTGCATCTGAAGGGCCCTCCCGGGAGAAGTAGCCTGTCGTGCAGATCGCATGCACAAAACATACCAGAAATCGGATCTTTAAGCTGGGCTTTATTCGAGGAGCTGGCAATCTGGAAGGAAATCCAGGGTGAAATCAGCAGAGAACCAGGACAAAGACAACCAATCAATTCAAAGTTGAGTCTTGTCCCCTGGTCTTGAGGGGTCTATCCACCTCCTCCCTCATAGCAGGGAGAAGGTCTGCAAACACCAAAGCCACTTAGCCTTGTATCCTTTCTCACTCATTTGGGTAACATCTAGATCTAAGCTTGACGCAGATCAAACCGTGAGTAGTGCGCATGGGCTAAAATGCTTCCAACGCGCATGTGTACTGGAGCATACGCAGTACCCATCTTTGGGCGGGTACCACAGGTGCAGTCAGGCCTCAGGCCTCAGGAAGTGGCTCTGAGAAGGCAGATAGGACTGAGATAATGTGCAAGGAGAGTGTCCTCCTGCCAGCATCCTTGTGTCCTTCCACAGCACTTACCTTTATCCTTTTGGGTGCGTTGTGTCATCCTGCGTGTCTCTTCCTTCCTAACTGGAACTCAAGCTGACTTCTAGTAAGATTTCCTAGACATTTCTGTAGCCATGTCCCAGCTACAGGGCACACGGCGGTGGGTGGCGGTGCTTCTTTCCAAACGAGCTGTTTTTCTTGCCTAACCTACTTAGGCCGCTGTTACCACTGTCTGCTTGGCAGGGTGGCAGTAAATCCTGAAGTCGTGTCCTCTTGCTTTTCCCAGATTATTTCTAGTCCCCGAGTCTAACACCACCCACATCTTCGTGTCCTCAGACAGCAGTCTCATTTACCAGTTTCTAGTCCTTTCTACCCGGGTTGTTGCTGTGACCTGCTCTGGTCTGTCACTTCAGAACACCTTCCTTTCTGTTACTTTCTAGAATCCTCTAAAACAAGGCACATCGTGGACTGGAGATGTCTCTTACTTGGTCGCATGCTTGCATAGCATGCACAAGGCCCTTGGTTCCATCTCCAGCACAGCATAAAAGAGCAGGCATGCCTATATTCTCAGTCCCTCAGAAGTGGAGGTAGGAATATCAGATACTCAGGGTCATCTTTGTCTACAGCAAGCACGGGGCCAACCCGGGATAGCTGAGATTCCGTTCAGTGTTCAGAGATAAAACAAACTGACAAATAAAAATGACAACAACAAATAGGACAGATTATGGTGATCCCACCTCCAGCCTCAGCTTCCAGTTGCCTATGAAACAGAACTGAATCCTGCTGTGTACCAATCTGTGACTGTTTCCCTGTGCCGTGCACTGATATCCCTTTATGCCTTAGGGCAGACATGATGTCCTCTTCAGTTTAGAGGGGCTCTTTCCACAGTAGGAGAGGCTGGACATTCTTACCAGACTCTTTTAGAACTGATGGGCCATGAGCAGAAGGGATGTGTGTGTGTGTGTGTGTGTGTGTGTGTGTGTGCGCGCGCGCGCTTTCCAGGCTCACACCTTGAAAGGCAAGTTTTCCATATTTTTCCCTCCCCCTAGCACTGTGATAGCCACCTGGATGGCTGAGTCATGCATGACATCTAGGGAGGGACCTGGATGTTGCTGAGCCTACTGAGCCTTTACAAAAGGGAAATTGACCTTTGTGGTGTTCAACTGTGTCACCACAGTGTGATCTGATCTGTCCAAAGACTCTCATTTTCTGGCAGCTAAAATTGCCACCTTTAGCTGGATGTGGTGGTTGCGGGTGGTGGCAGCAGGGGAGGGGCGTACCTGAAATGCCAGCCCTTGGGAGGATCATGAGTTTGGGGCAAACTCATGATGGGTTTCAGAGTAAGTTCCAGGACAGTCTGGGTTACATAGAAAGAGCCCATCTCAAACAAACCCAAAAGAACAAACAATAAAGAAAAACTTTTCACCTTTAAGTTCTCTTTAAAAGATTGATTTCTTATGGATGTGTATGTGTTTATGTGCACCACACTCATGAGGCTGGAAGAGAGCATCATAGCCCCAGTAGCTGGAATGGGTGTGACCCCCATGATGTGGATGAGGGATGCGAACCTAGGTCCTCTGTAAGAGCAGCAAGTGCTCTTACCTGCCAAGCAAGCTCTCCAGGCCCCAAATGCTAAGTATCCCAGAACTGGCCCCTCCCTCAGAAGGATTAATCCCTTCTCTTTGGGCTTTTGCAGCGTGTCTAAGACAAATCCATTTGACGTGTAATGCTTGGCATTATGGTTGCCTGTGTGTGCACAGTGACAGAATGGTCAAGAGCTGTGAATCCTAGAGCCAGACAGACTTTGTGCACAGCTCAATCCTGCCAGTTAGCATCATTGAGACCTTCAGTGAGTTACACCACACCCCACCTCACCCCACCCCACCCACCTTGACTTCACTCCATCCCCCAACCCCCATCCTACCCCACCCCATACCTGCCCCACCTCATCTGCCCCTTCCCCACCCTCCTCAACCCAGGACTTACTAGGGTATCTGATGTGATAACTGATGCTAGCTTGCCGGACTTTTTATATTTTACCTTGAAAATGAGATGTCAGAAAAAGACATCCAGCCACAATGGTCACAGTGCAAAGCGAGAAGGTTCTAGAAATTGGGGGCCCTTACAAGCATACCAGGTTATCCCTCAGGTAAGTGTGATAACAGTTTTCTCCTCAAAATTAATTCTCACTGCAGGGGCAGAACTCTCTGAAGTGGAAAGGAGCCATCTGCTGTTTCCAGAAAACCATGTTCCCCATTGTTTTTAATGCACCCGTCAGGATGATCTTATGATTTTATTTTTCTTCTAATGTGATGAATTATTTCGGGTAATTCCTTCTCTTCAGTGTTGGAGATTGAACCTTGGGGCTCGTTGTGCACAGAAAGCACTGTGTGGCTGAGCTGAGCCCCCAGCACAGCTTGATTTAATTTAGAATATTAAATCTCTGCTGCATTCCTGGAATACAGCCTAGATGTTTGCTTGGTTTTATTCGCTAATATTTTATTTATAATTTTGCATCTGTATTCATGGTATGCGTGTGTGCACGTGTGCCTCCCTCTCTCTCTCCCTCTCTCTCTTTCTCCCTCCCTCCCTCTCCCTCCCCCCTTCCTCTCTCTGTGTGTGTTTGGGACAGTGGACAGTGGACAGTATCTTGCTCTGTAGTCCTGGTTGGCTTGAAGCTCAGTCTCTAAAATGGTGATCCCCTTGCCTCTGTCTCCCTCCCTCCCCAGTGCTGGAATTATGGTTTGTTCCACCCCATTTAGATGCATCTGCTGTTATAATCAAAAGCTACTTTTCCTCCCTTAGGAAACCATTGAGTTCAGTCCAGTTTTGATGCTACTGAGCCTGCATCATTGGTGGGCAGAAGGGCGCAGTCCAACATGACTGACACCCGCTTCAGGTGCCGGACACAAGTCTTGGATAACTCATGCTTCTGAGCTACTGGATATAAATCCGAGATCTCCACAATCTACTTCAGTTTTGACCATTTGCTAGAATGAGTCACAGGACTCTGTAAATCACGTTACTGTTGGTTACTGGTTTATTATAAAGGGGACAAAAGGGAGCTATGCAGAACACATGGCATGGGGGATGGAGCAAAAAGCTCCATCCTCCCAGCCAGAAAAAGGTACCATGCAAGTACCGTGCAAGATCTTCCTACTTTGGTTAACAAAATCAAGATGCCCGGAGGCCTAGGTTCCAGGTGATTCTAGTTTTTGAAAAGTTGACAGTTAACATTAGTAACCATGTTTACAATGATATATTTAGTATTGTAAATTTTATGCAATGTAATTTAAATATTTTAAAAATTAAAATACTAAGATTCTAAATATTATATACAATTATATAATATAATTATATTTATATAATATAATTATAATATGATATGATAATTATAATATAATGTATAATATACAATAGATAATTATAATATAAGTATAATATAATAATTATATAAATATATAAAAATATATATTTCAGATAGTGGAAATTATCTCTCAATTAATGAATTGTAGCTTTAATCTCAGTTTGGCCAAAGAACATTCTCTGAATGATTTCAGTGTTTTGAAATTTCTAGAGGCTTTCTTTATTGGTGTATATTTCTTAGATGTTGGATTTTACTTCTTTATCCATTAATATAGTATTGATCTTTTAATTGGATTACTTAATACACTTAAATTTTAAAAAAGGTATAGTTGGGCTGATTTATCTAACTTGTGTGTTGGGATTGTACTACAAATTGAACTCAGAACTTTGCATATGCTCTCCCACTGAGCTGCAACCCAAGACCCTAGTTGGGCAAACTCCACTTTTCATTTATTTTCCTTTTCATCCATCTACTTTATTCTATTTTTCTTCTGGGTTTTTTTTTTTTTTGGGGGGGGGGGGAATCAACATTTCCTACTCTTTTTTTTTCTTACTAGTTTTTCTGCATTCTTTTTCTTTAGCCTTTATCTTGGTAATTAGATATTATGTAACTGTATTAGTTACTCTTCAGTTGCTATGATAAAATACCATGACCAAGATCTACATACATAAGAAAGATTGTAGCAATAGAATATGCATTCATTTTAATCCCAGGTGTAGGGAGGTGGGGCTGCTTCAAAATATCTGAAGAGGCTAACTATGATTTGCCCTGTGCTCTAGCAGAAGTGTGGTTTTGCTAGCTGCAGATAATTTCTGCAATTGTGTGACATTTGGAATTCTGGGAACATTTTAGAGTATGATATATAAATGATAGGGCCCTAAGAGGCATGGGGAGGTGGGGGGGTTGTTGCTCATTTAATGGGGGGTTGGTTGTGGTTTGTTAGTAGCTGTGGTCAAAGAAGAAGTAAAAGGAAAGGAATTAGAATCAGGGATCTCTCCTCCTCCTCCTCCTCCTCCTCCTCCTCCTCCTCCTCCTCCTCCTCCTCCTCCTCCTCCTCCTCCTCCTCCTCCTCCTCCTCCTCTTTCCCTCTTATCTAGTGTTAGGAGATGAAACTGGGAGGATCAAGGGTGGTTAAAAGAAGAAGCCACAAAGTAGCAAGGACCAGGTACAAGAGATTTTATGGCTTATGGTTCCAGAAAGATAAGATCCTATCGTGACAGGCAGGCAGGCAGGCAGGCAGGCAGGCAGGCAGGCAGGCAGGCAGGCAGGCTTGATGGCTGGAGCAGGAAGCTGAGTGCCCACATCTTCTACCACAAACATGAAGCAGAGATCACGAAGCAGGATCAGAGTATGACTCTCAAAGCCCATCCTCCAGTGATGTACTTCCTCCTCCCAAACCTACCAACGGCACTTCTAACTGAGGACCAAGTGTTCAAATCTTTGAGCCTGTAGGGGTGTTTCTCCTTCAACCCACTACAGCATCGTTGACCTATTTCTGTCTAATATACAAGAATGCATTGCTTTTAAAGATTTATTTATTTATTTTATGTATATGAGTACACTCTCACTCTCTTCAGACACACCAGAAGAGGGCATCAGATCCCATTATAGATGGTTGTGAGCCACCATGTGGCTGCTGGGAATTGAACTCAGGACCTCTGGAAGAGCAGTCAGTGCTCTTAGCTGCTGAGCCATCTCTCCAGTCTCAAGATTACATTCTTTAGTTTTTCAGTCTTGCTAAAAACTGCCTTCTTCAGTCCCTTCTTCTTCTGTGCTGTTGTCACATGGTCCTGTGTCTATGCCCACATTTAAACTCTACAAGATGTCATAACTGCTGGATGATACCATACTTAGTGCTTACACTTAGTCCTTCCTGGTACTCTTTCTTCTTGCATGTCCATGATTCTGTCTAGAGTGACACACTTCCATCATGCAGATCTGTAACTAAGAAATTATCTTGAAGACTATTGCTTACTGCTTTATAAAATCGGCAAAAAAAATAAATAAATAAAAAATGAAAAAAGGTAGAAAAACATACTCAGCAAAAGTAGTATGCCTTTCTCTTTTTTCCCTTTGCTATAAAATGCATTTTCAACTGAGGACCAGCAACACATCTCACATAGGGTGAGAGAGAAGACGCTGAAAAACACTGATTGAAATTACTGAATGAAGGTAAGGAGACAACATATTCTATCTATCTATCTGTCTATCTATCTATCTATCTATCTATCTATCTATAGATAGATAGATATATCTGTCTATCTATATGAGATTTCTCCTAATATATGTGCATCTAATAGTTTCTCAGTATTGCTTGAAACACACACACACACACACACACACACACACACGGAAACATTAGATTCATTCAGAGAAGAAAATATAAATGCCAGTAGAGGTTTACAAACAGAATGTGGCACATGTACCATAAACACTAAATTGTATTTGAAGAATCAAAATTACTTACCATCCAAGCAGATGGCTTTCTAAAGAAATGTGTCTGACTTCTCACTATGTGGTCTCCTCATTGGACCTCCCCGATTGCCCCATCTGTGGCCTGCTTTCTTTCCTTTTGCCAAGGTGCCTAGCTCAATTCAATTCAACGTTGCTCAGGCAAGCGGAGCCAGGGGCTCCAGGCCAGGCTTCTGGCTTTCTTAGCACTGAGGCCTTTCTCTATGACCCTCATCAGTATGTCTTTCTAAGTGTTGTTCCCTGAGCTGGTCTGGAGCCTGAGAGTCTGGCTGCTCTGAACAGTGCCTATGAGTGGCATCAGGGCCTCCCTCTGATGGCACTGTTTGTTAGCTGTGCCGTGGTGTCCTGTACTAATTAGGCCTAGGGAGGCTGCTGGCAGGATGCCTGATCTGGCAAACCGGTGCTTGAACTGTTTTGGAGAAAAGACTGAACATAAAATCTGAGCAGTTAGCAATCATTAAGCACTTACTGTTGTTGAGTCTCTGTGGGAGAGTTCTACAGAGTGTCTCATTTATCCTCACACATCTGCAAAGAAAGTGCTATTATTCTCCAATTTTATCGTTTACTTATTTAGTGGTGTGTGTGTGTGTGTGTGTGTGTATGCGAACACACATGAGCTGCTGTTTCCAAATGTGTGCTTGTGGAGGCCAGAGGTCAACTGTGGGTATCATTCCTTAGGAACAGTCCACCTTGGTTTTTGACACAAGGTCTCTCACTAGGATTCTGGAACTTTCCCTTTAGGCTACACTGCCTGACCAGATGGCCAAAGAGATTTGTCTGCCAGCAGTGCCCCAGAGCTGGGATGATAGGCGTCTGGCTTCTTAAAATGTTGCTTATTTATTTATTTTTATTTTCTATAGCTATTACTCAGTGTGGTAATGCCTTTAATCTCAGTACTTGGGAGGGAAAGGCAGGTAGATCTCTATGAGTTCAAAGCCATCCTGGTCTACATAGTGAGTTCCAGGACAGCCAGAGCTACACAGTTGAGACCATGTCTCAAAACAACAAACAAAATGGCTTATTTTATTTTTTTGTGTATGAGTTTTTGCTTGCGTATGTGTGTGTTTGCCACATGTGTGCTGGCCTTGGAAGTCAGAAGACAAAATTAGATCCCCTGGCATTGGAGTTACATCATGTGGGTACTGGGGAACTAAACCCAGGTTCTCTGCAAGAGCAAGTGCTCCTAACCACTGAGCCGTCTCTTCAGTCCCTGCATATGCCTTAATACAGGGGGTTAGGGGGGACACTAGGAATTGAATTCAATTTCTCTTTCTTGCACAGAAAGCTTACTCCTGGATCCATCTTTCCAGCCCCCACTCTTCAATTTTAAAGAAAAGCCCAGAGAAGTATTGTATTGTGCTCATGGCCACCTCACTAGGAAGTGCAGAGAGGATTTGAACCAGGTTTCACCCTGCTCTTTGTTCTCGGGCTGATGTGTTTGTTTGTTTGTTTGTTTGAGCATACAGTTGCTGCTGATGCCCTGCAACTTGGTAGTTCCGGTCTCTGAAGAAACAGGAGCTGGACAGGACCTTGGAGCATGCTCAGACCACACCTCTTATTTTACTGATGAAGACTCCCAAGACTTGGAGCAGGTTAGTGGCATCACCAATGTCACACATCAATAAATGGCAGACCCTGTGCTTAATCTGTTGTGTCTGGGTCTTATCTTGTCAACGAATCTTGAACTTTACTTGATGGCTGCTGTCAGAGAACTTTTCCTGTGAAGAGGCTTTGTCCTTCCTGTGGGCTTACTCAAATTTTCAATCCCTGCCTCACTTTTTTTTTTTTTTCTTACCCAGAAAGGTGAATAGTTCTCACCTCAGATTGCCAGTTGTTGCTTCTGGTTTTCAAGCCTAAGTACTCAAGTCTGACCATGACTTTCAGCCTGTGGCTTTCTCCCACTTGTCCCCACCACTGTGGTGACAAAAAGGAATGAAGGTGTTCGCCTTGACTCAGAGGTTGGCTTTCTCTGACACTCTGCAGCTTCAGACTCTAGTCTATCTCGGGCTCATGGGGGACCCAGGAGGCTGCACCTGTTTTCTGGAATGACACTAATCTCCACCGTCCTTTAGGTGACCATGTCTCTCCTAGTCTCTGGCACTCACTGAGGGACAATGCTGAGGCCACATGAACGTCTGCTCTTGGGGCCTGGAGACAGAACCTAACCCAATATAAATTAATTTGTCTCTGCTTAGCTAGGCAGCAGGTGATTCTACACAATGCCTTTTGTGCTTTGACGGGAGTTCACAAAAGTGTCGTGATGAGAGAGGTACTAATGATGACTAATGTTATGGACCAACTTGACTAGACAAATGGATGCCAAAATAGCCAGAGGGAAATTATTTTGGTGTATTGTTATGCACAACTTGGAAAAGGATCTACAAAGGCCATATTTTCAGTCTTGGAATGAGTGAGTTTATTAAGTATAAGCAAGAACTAGTAAAAGACTAAATGACAAGTGGTAAATAGTAAAACATTGTCAAATTGGGCTTTCAATTTGTCCCCTCCTCTCCATATCCATTTCCAGTCAGCTTCTGCATGGCTGCCTCTGCATCTCCAACTTTGCTGTTGAGGCTCCCTCTGCTGGAAGCCTCTGTCTTTTCATCCCTTCTTACTTCCTCCCTTCCCTTCCCCTTTCTTGCTGTCAGGATCTCAGGCGAGGGTGGTCATGAATTTACTGTGTAGCAGATCTTGAACTTCCGACCTTCCTGTTTCTTCCTCCCGAGTGCTGACACCACATCCAGCTAGCTCTAGTATTTCAGACCGGTCCTAAGCATCATTTATCCTAAGCCTTTGCTGAGCTGTTTCCGTTCAGAGTCAAGCCATTCCTGCTGTGCGTGGTGAGATAGGCTGCACTTTGATTTTAGGAGGTTCCTTGAGTCTCCAATAAGCGTTTCACTGTTGTGTAGACCCTTAGTATAATGCTGAACACTTGCTTTCCCTCTGGGAGTCTGCAGCCTTGGCTTATGGCATGTGCATTGTGCTTTTATGGTCGTCTCCCAGAGAGACTGAGGCTCGAGATGCTGAAAACCTTTCATATAGATATTTCATAATCATGTGACCCATTGGCCAGAGGTTGAAT
This sequence comes from Arvicanthis niloticus, assembly GCF_011762505.2. Taxonomy (NCBI): domain Eukaryota; kingdom Metazoa; phylum Chordata; class Mammalia; order Rodentia; family Muridae; genus Arvicanthis; species Arvicanthis niloticus. The sequence goes on from NC_047663.1 coordinate 13,168,607, forward strand.
TGTATCGTGCCTGATTCCACTGAGCAAAGACTCTTGGAGGCTCCTACCCAAGATGGCTTGTAGATGGCCCTGTGTGCCTTTCCTCACTGTTAAGATGCTCTGTGCCCTTTCACTGTGACAAGTCACCATGCTGGCTTGTCTTGGGACTCTCCACTGCACGTACCACACACCTCATGCAGATTTCTCACATCAAAATCTCATACTTTCCAGTAGATTTACTTTTGACTCACTTTGTCACGAAGGGTGGGTCTGTTCTATCCACCCTTGTTACTCCTCAGTTAGCAGGGCATTGGGTTCTGCTGCTTAGCAGAGATATTCTCCCATTTACACATGCTAGGCATCACCTCCAGAAGCCATGGTTGCCACTCATTGCCCTGGAAGGAGGTTAGCACAGGAAACTGATGTCAGGGCAGATTTGGGCATTCCCTTCTTCGAGAGCTCTTGCAGCAGCTGTCTGTCTACTAAGCCATCTTCCCTCCAGGTGCCGACTTGAATACAGTGAGATCATAGCAGGCATATCTGGAAACCAGCTTGGCTTAAATGTCTCATTCCCAGCCCATCCAGCTCTTCTTCTTTTTTTGGAGGCAGGGTCTCACTGGCTGGCCTTAAACTCACAGAGATCTGCCCGCCTTTGTCACATGAGTACTGAAATTCAAAGCATCGTGCCATGGTGGCCAGCCACCCATATTATTTTGGTAGTCACTATATGGGCATAGCTTCCAAAGATTATATCCTTACAAGAGTGACCCCTATCAAGATGGCCAAAGTCTTTGGTTTTTTGGGGGAGTGGTACCCGTAGGTGCGCATAGATGTGCATAGATGTATGTATATGCACGTACATATGCCAAAGCATTCATGCGGCCATAGGACAACTTGTAAGAATCTGTTCTATTACATGGGTTCCTGGGATTGAATTCAGACTGCCAGGTTTAATGGCGAGTGCCTTTATTTACTGAGATGTCCTTCTGATCCAGAGAGCATAATTCTCACAATGTACTGGCTGGTCTTGTGTATCAACAGAGAAAGGAGCCTCCCTTGAGGAAATGCCTCCAATGAGATCCAGCTGTAAGGCATTTTGTCAATTAGTGATCAAAGGTGGGAGGGCTCATTGCGGGTGATGCCATCCCTGGGCTGGTAGTCCTGGGTTCTATAGGAAAGCAAGCTGAGCAAGCCAGGGGAAGCAAGCCAGTAAGTAACATCCCTCCATGGCCTCTGTGTCAGCTCCTGCCTCCAGGTTCCTACCCTGTGTGAGTTCCTGTCCTGACTTCCTCTGGTGATGAACAGCAATGTGAAAGTGTAAGCTGAATAAGCCCTTTCCTCCCCAACTTGCTTCTTGGTCATAATGGTTTGTGCAGCAATAGAAGCCCAGACTAAGATACCCAGTGAGATGCAGCTGACCAACTGTGCTATGTGTAGTATACCTGGCAACAGAATCGACATACGTCGTTAGCCCTACACTGTATACACATGCGTACATAGGTAGCACTAACTGGAGTCAGTGGATTGAAGAGGAGGAAGATGATGGTAAGTTAAGAGGGGGGCTAAGCTTGGCAGGTATAAACGTGGGTAGTGAGGGGTGAATATGATCACAATACATTGTGTCAAGTATACAACCTTTAAGATTTTAAAAAGTTTACAAATCGATTTACCATCTTAACATAACCAACCTCCATGACAGCTCCCAGTGACTCATCAACCCATATTCATGCCTTCTCACTAGGCTATGGGGGTAGTGATGTGCGATTTCTGAGGCTAGGTTATGAAAGATATTACAGCTTCCGTTTGCAGCTCTTCTTTCCATCACCTTCTTCAGCTGAGTCCGCTGCTCTGTTGGGAGGATGCTTAAGCACTCAAATGAGGATGACCATGTGGTGAGAAACTGAGGCCTCCTGCCAACAGTCATGTGATATCGCTGTCTCGGAAGTGGATTATCCAGTTCCATCAAAGCCTTCAATGAACACAACCCTCATGGGGCTGGACCAGATATTTTCACCTTTCTGATTTTGCTTTCTTAGAGTGTGACTTTATAGCTTGTGACTGGCTTTATTCCGATTCTCTCATTCTCTCTCATATTCTCTCCTCTCTGTCTCTGACTCTCTCTCCTTGAGACAGGATATTTTTGTGTAGCCCTAGGGGACTTCGAACTCACTATTTAGACCAGGCTGGCCTTAAACTCATAGATATCCACCTGCTTCTGCCTCTTGAGTGCTGGGATGACAAGCATGTGCCACCATTCTTGGAGCATTTATTTTCTTATATCCTTGAAAATAGTGGGGTTTATTCTAAAATTTTCCTCAGTACAATTCTGTGTTGATTCAATGACAAGCCCAGCATTTCCATCTGGTCAGGCTCACATTCCCTCCCCCCCACCAAGTGATTATTTACATTCTTTCCACAAATAATTATATATTTCTTATTAATGCTGGATATTTACTGTCTGAATATATATAAGAGGAAGGACCCAGAGGAAGAGGAGCAAAGATACTTTGTTCATTTCCTTTGTTTGTAGATTTAGGTGTATGAGTGTGTGTGGGTATGTATGTATGTATGTATGTGCACCATGTGCATGCAGTGCTCATACAGTGGCCGAGGAAGCCCTCTTTAGAGCTGCAGATCCCCTGAAACTGGAGTTACAGATGTTTGTGTGCTATCCATCATGTGCAAACGCAGTCAGTGCTCTTAACCTTGGGGCCATCTCTCCGGCTCCTCATTTCCTTTTCTAAATATTTTATGGCTTGTGGTACTTTCTCTTGCATGTTTATAAAACTTGGAGCCATCTTTACGGAAACCTAGTCATATGATTCCCAAAAAGAAGATGTGAAATGCCTTTTGGGGCATGAGAATACCTTCGGCACAGAACAGTGCCCAGGTGATTTATTTCTGTATACCAACATCTTCCAAGGTAAAAACAAACAGAACCATGGAGCCATATCAGTAAGGTCTTGCTCAAAGGTTTGTGGTGGAAAAGCTTGGATCAGCAGACTAAACAAAGTTGAGTGAGTTCTAATTACTTCAGGTCTTCCAGGAGTCTTTTCACATTGTTACTGTGTGGAGACTCCAGTTCAAACTTCAGGCCTACTGGCTCATCTCTCATTACCTTCTCAGGATCACACTGTAGCAAAACTTCTTTACATTCCACAGTGTCTTCATAAACCCTCAGAAGGCCTATCAGTGTACAAATAAACATATAGCCCTGTACAGTCTCACACGGTGGGGCATGATAATAGATCGTCTTATTTCAAATAGAAGACACTCAGGGTCACAAACGTTAGGTAGACAGCACCTGCGGTAAGCGGCTGCTTGTCGGGGAACAAAGAACTAAGGCAAATATTCTAGCTAAGTAATGGATCGTGATAGCGGTTGCATTGGCGAGACCTTGGATTTGACATTTTCACTCTCCCCCTAAGCTAGACTTGAGCTGACATCTCCTATAGTTCCAGGGCATTGTGACTCTCACGTCTGCATAGTTCTTCCAGGCTCCTAATTTGTCCTTATTGACCCAAGCTGTCTCTCTCATATCCAGTCACAACTAGAGTATATGGTTAGTTGCTTGATATTTGTTTTTCCAGGCTCCTAATTCGTTATCATTAACCCAACAGACCCAGTTACAGCTAAAGTATATTATTAGTTACTTGATATTTACTTGTTTATGGACAAGATAGTCTTTGTATCAGATTCACAAAAAAAAAAAAAACAACAAAAAAAAAACAAAACAACTCCCCTAAATCTCCCCAAAACAAAAACAAACAAACAAAAACCAAGCCCGAAGTCACATCCTTTTATATTTGAGTGTCACCATTGTTTTCTATAATCCATCTGGTTGTGAGGGGTTACAGATAGGGAAGAGGGCCACATCTTGGGGCACTCCGAGGGAAAGGAAGCCACACTCCAATCCTGCACCATTTAAGGTACAAATTCCGCCTGGAAGGCGGGACCCGCAGGCGCCCCCCCCCCCCCCCCCACGCAGTTGAGCCTAGCAAAGCCACCGCGAGGAATAGTGAACACAAAGCACCAGCCCCGTAGGGCGGGGCCGGAAGTCAGCTGCGGGCGGAAATCCTCTGCGGGAGCCTAAGCTTACTCTCTAGGAGTGTGGAGGTCTTTACATCTCCTTGGTCCAGTGGAGGGACTGGGGAGCCAGTCAAGCTTTTGGGAGACTCCTTACCTTTGGTGCTGACAGAGCCACCTAGTGAGGATAAGAGACCACTGCCATTACTGCTTAAAACAAAACACAATAAAAATAAAACTAACAAACAATAAAACAACGAAGACACCAGAGCACAGTAGGGCACCACCTAAACCAACAGTTTTGGTTATCCCTTTATCCCCTTATCCCCCCAGTATATAACACATATTTTTCAAAATCTTTTTATTTTAAATTATGTGTTTATTCATGTGCATATATATTTTTTAAATTTTAAATGTTTAATTATATATTTGTGTATATATACATGTGCTTTTACATTTATTTTATTTTGTGTGTGTGTGAGTGTGCTGATGCCCCTGGAGGCCAGAAGAGGTTGTCAGATCTCCTAGAGCTGGAGTTATTTGTGGTTGTGGGCCACCGGATGTGGGTGCTGGAATGGAACTCAAGTCTTCTGTAAAATCAATCTGTACTTTTTATCAGCTGAGCCAGCTCTTCAGCGTATATGTGTATTATATATGTATACACACATATATATTCTGAGAGTCTAATTTTCATTCAACACACAGAGGAAAACACTCTAAATGATGATGATACTGGAATGGTTTCATCTGTGAAGCCTTTCACATTTGAACCTAGGTTGATGCTGTATTTCAGCTATTTTTGTCCCTATACACCCTAGGCATGAGTACACACAGCTGTCCCTCTACTGCCTTCTCTGACTCCAGTTGGCTCATCTGTTGATTCACAGTTTCAGGTGAGCCAACTTTTATGCTCTATCTTATCTGCTCTAAAACTAGTGAAATTTAAACATGTTCATAACTACCGAATCTGGTGGAGGGAAGAACTGTCTAGGTATAATAATGTGTAGCATCTAATACAAGAAAGAGTGTGGTGAAATGAGTTCATTTTCGGTGATAGATTGTCAATGTATACAAACCCACTGAAGAGCGGCTTGACATTT